>NC_048600.1:67761996-68365089 GCF_003668045.3 Cricetulus griseus
AGAGAGAGAGAGAGAGAGAGAGAGAGAGAGAGAGAGAGAGAGAGAGAGAGAGAGAGAAATCTAACTAGAGTTTTGTTGGTTTGAGACAGTGCATTCCTGGCTGGCTGGCCTAGTACTCACAGAGATCTGCCTGCCTCTCCCTCCTGTGCTGGGGTTAAAAGTATGTGCCACCACACTCAGTTTATCAGTATGTAGCTTCTAAAAAATAATGAGATTAAAGATGGAATTGGAAAGAGACTTCACCAAGTGGTGATTCTTCAGAAGAACTTGTCTCAAAGGCAACTTGAGCGGGGACTTTCAAGTTTTAGTTCCACTGACTTGGTGGCCAAGGATGACATGCCACCTTGCTTGATTGTGTGTCTCCGCCTGAGAAAGTCCTGCCTGGCAGGCCTAGCTGTGGCTCAGGGAGCAAGCACACAGTCAGCCAAGCTTACACCTCAGTCCTCACCACAAGCAAGTCTGTGGTTCACAAGAGTGCAGGAAATGGCTACCTAGGAGGTGTCTTCTGTGGCAACATCTGTTTCAGGTCCCCAGCAGGCCTCCACCAGCCTCGTTTAGGCCCAAGAGAATTTAGTCCTATCCCTACTGCATCTCTTTATCTTTAATTGGGCCCCAAATCTAATCAGCCAGTGCTTTAGATGAGGTAATCTTTTAAACATAAACAAACCAGCCAGGTGGTGGTGGCACGCATACCTTTGATCCCAGCACTTGGGAGGCAGAGGCAGGTGGATCTCTGTGAGTTCGAGGCCAGCCTGGTGGTCTACAGAGCAAGTTTCAGGACAGACTACAAAGTTACAGAGAAATCCTGTCTGTCTTACAAACCAAACCAAACCAAACAAACAAACAAACAGGGCTAGAGGAGATGGCCCAGTGGCTAGAGAGCTTGGCTTGTAAGTGTGAGGACTTGAGTTAAATCTTCAGAACCCATGCATTTTTTAAAAGGCTGGATTTTTTAAAAGGTGGATCTTAGTCATCCCAGGGCTGGAGAGGCAGGGACAGGAAGGTCCCTGAGGCTCAGTGACCAGCCAGCCCAGCCTACTTGCCAAGCTCCAGGCCAATGAGAAACTGTCTTTAAAAAGTAAAAAGACAACAATATAGAGGGTGCCACTATGTGGACGAGCACACACTCATGCATGTGTGTGAATACATGTGAACATACACACAAGCATGAACACGCATGCACGCACCCTCAGAGCATTGCAAGGGCTTCTATAATTCTCTTTCGAAAAGAGTAATTACCCAAACTGATGGGCACCGAGAGGCCCTTCACAGAACAGCCAGCTGACTGTCAGCTTCCCAGCCAGTATTGTCTTTGACACCAGGGATTTATCTCAGAGCACTCTTCCTACCACCACCTGGGCACTTTGATCCCCCCAAAAGTTAAAATAAATGTACTAGATATTGGGAAGGTAGTCTCTTGGGAACCCCAAAGAAGTGGTTCCTCTCAAGACAATTTTGTGGGCTCTAGAGAATAACCTTCCCCTAGTCAGAAATTCCACACTATGATAGTAAGCAATGTTGAGTCTTGGGGGACAGACAAGAGCGGGGGGGGGGGGGGAGCAAAACCAGGAGGCGCTGAAGCATTTTGGGGAAAGCCCAGGAAACAGAAGCGACAACAGCCAGGGAAGGCTTATTTTTGAGCACATGTAAGTTTTGGGGCACACTGAGAAAGAGCAAAGCCAGCATGAGGGTAGGGGTGGGAGCGGAGCACACACAGTGCTCTCTCTAGACGCAGGCTACACTGAGTAGGCTCAGGCTTGGAGCCATGGAGACTTGGCCAGCTGATGGCTCTCCCTAGACTCATCACTTCTCTGCAGCTGGGCTGTGCACTTGGTCTGAGTCCTAGAACCTTACACAAACACTTTCAATTACATTCCTAGGACTGGCCTCCATCCAACCCTCATATGACCTCCAAATGTGGACACTGAGGCTCCAAAATATAGGAAGATCTGTCAAAAGCCAGATAGCCAGTGAATGGCAGAATTGCAGCCAAAAGCAAAGGTTCTCTCACCCAGGCCTGGCGCTTCCTCTAGGCCCAGTTCTCAGGAGCTGGTCCCTGCACTGGGCTTTGCTAAGGCAGCTGCCATCTGAGTTGGAAGGACTCAGAGAATCAGTAAATACTTAAGATTACATAGATATAAAACAGTGATAGATAGATAGATAGATAGATAGATAGTTATAGATATGCACACACATATATATGTAGGTAGGCATATATGTACACATAAACACACATATATATACATGTGAATGTTTACATATATACATAAATGTACATTTGTCCTTCAGAAACTCATTCTGGAGTAATCCTGAATGAAATGAGACCATCCAGATAAAGTCATGAGGCAGTTCCCCTGTGAATCAGGAGGAAGCCTGTTCATGGCCTGGGTGCCGGGCTATGACCCTAACTACCCCACAGAGCTTCGTTCCTGACTTCACCCCTGTTCAGCACACGTGGGAAGCAGGCAGTCGGGAGACCACTGGTAAATCAAGGCTCTGGGGCTTTCGTTCTCACTTGTGTGTTTCCATGAAAACAGGAACTGAAGTGCACAGAGCTATTGATACAGAGGTAGCCAGTCATGTGTTTGTCAGAGAAAATGCACTATCAGCTGTCACATCTGTCCCCTCCCACTCCAGATGGAGGGGTGGGGGTGAGGCCGTGCAGAAGGCAGAGAGGGGAGATAGATGCCAGGGCAGAAGCAGGGATGGTCAGATTCCAGCCAGAGGACAGTTCTAAACTAGGCTGAAGGGGACTAGGGTGGGACAGAGTGAGCTGAGGATCCACACAGAGGGCCACCATCCCAACTGGCTGTTAGGTGACCAGGCTGAGAAAGGGGAGATCTGGAGGGACCGTAGGAAGTCTCTTAGACAAAGTGAAAGCCCTTCTCAACCTGTAATCTCCATATCTGTTTCTGAAAGAGTATTTGGTTTTCAGAAATGCATGGGCCAAATGAAGAGAGAGAAAGAGAGGAGAGAGAGGAGAGAGATAATTCTCTCATTCAACAGGCACAAATTATCTCCTATGTTCCAGGTACTGCGCCAAGACTGGGTGGGTAGGATTCTAGGGACCCCTGAACCCTGGGTTAGTATGAACAGATCCAGATGTTCTATGACATGTCTTCTAAGTCTAGTGAAATCCGAAACTGCAAACTACACTGGAGCATAACTCAGTCTCCACGGTGTATGAAAATGCCTCCTTGGGGCCCGCTAGTTTTCTGTTGTAGAAGTTTCTCATTCAGACACTGGTGGGGAAGCCTCCTCTCCCACCTGTCACATATGCTAAAGCAGACACCAGGGCTCCGCTTACCTTCCTTGCTGAAAGGACATCTGGTACGACCATCTCGGTGCATGGTGTCTTGACACGGACAAAATGGAAAGATAAGAATTACATCCAGGCAGGACAGAGATATCGTCAACACACCTCTCATCCCCTCATCCCATAAAAACTCCCTGAAGCCTCGAAGTCAGAAGTAGCAGGGTCTCATGAAGTCTGGCTATGCCCCTAGTCCTGCTCCAACCACCAGCCACCGACCTCTCCATCAACTCAGTTCTTCTAGACTAGAACCGCAGGCGGCGGCAGCATCACCTGAGCATCTGAGGAGATGGTGCCAGATAGCGTGCTCACCCCTTTTAATGTGACCTGGTTCAAAATGTGGATGATCTCTTTCAAGGCTCCGTTGTGGCATCCGTGGGTCCAGTTCCCGGTACATGCTAGAAGGCAGAGCAGGATGGCAGCTAGCTGGGGCCTGAGACCCATCAATAGATCTCTACCGTCAGTGATGGGAGACAATTAAGTTTATCAAGAGACGCTAACAATGCAATTCTGACAGAGATATCTCTATATATAGAGTTAAAATTGCTGAAACCAAGGGAAAGTGAGTTTACATTGGAAATTTTTGTTACACCAGATTGTCAGTTATTTTGGGCCAATCAGCACCTCTCTTCCAGGAGAAAAAATGCCTCAGAGAAACAGGTAAATTTTCCTGTGAAATCAGACCAATTGGAAAATGAAACCCTTTTTTAAAAAAATCTACAAAGTTTCAGCATAGGAAATTACACCATAATCGGCCCTACAGATTAATCTTATCAGCGTTGGGGTTGCCACTGGCTTTGCTTTTGCACAGAAGGAAGAGGTGGCAGGTGTCCGAGTGTGCTGGTGCATCCTGGGGAAAGACAGAGTAATATCAGGAAAGTCTGGTGTGCACAGCATCTGGGGTAGGCTGCTTCCTGCCATGGGGCACCTTGGAAACTCTGGTGTCTTGGGAAACCCAACTCTCTTCTTCACTGATAGAAGGGTGATGGAGACAGACCTTCTCCCATCCTAGCCCAGCTGCTCTTACAAGTTTGAGGTCTTTGGAGACAAGAGAGGTGACATCAAGTGGGACCAGCAGGGCCATGAGGTCTTTACCAATAAGGATGTCCTGGGAGGAGTTGACCATTACCCCTCCTAAGGTAGAAGCCTGAGGAATGGCTACTTAAAAAAAAAAAAAAAAGTTTTAAGGAGCTCTAGGTTAAAAGCACTGATTGCTCTTTCTGAGGACCTGGGTCCAAGTCCCAGTACCCACATGGTAGCTCACAAGCATCTGTAACTTTAAATTAGAACAAAACAAACAAAACAAAAAACAAAAAACAAAAACGGTGATTGCTAAAAACAAAAAAGTTGAAGAAAAAAAAAACAAGAATTAAAAATTTAAACACAGAGACACCTTGTCTCAAAAAACAAAAAGTTTTGAAAATTAAACATTTATTTTGTGAGTGTGTATCTGTGCATACTACAACGTGAGTGTGGAGATCAGAGGACAACCTGCAGGAGTTAGTTCTCTCCTTCCACCGTGTGGATCCTGGGAATTGAACTCAGGTTTGCAGGCTTGGCAGCAAGCACCTTTCCCCATGAGCCACCTCCCTGGCCCAAGAATGTCTGGCTGCTTTTAAGTGAAATTAAACACATCCTCAACTAATGAGGAAACAGAACTATGTCTCACCAATTCTCCAGTTGTCACCTATCCCACTGTCTTAATCTAATGCATCTGGGCCCTGGTGAGGTGCCATCACCTCACACCAGCAATAAACCCACTGACCCTGCCATTTGCCTGGAAGTGAAGGTCTTTTTGCAGTGATTCTGTAGAAAGGGCTCTTCATATCCCCACCCTTCCTCCTCCTTCCCTTCCTCCTTTCTTCTTCTTCTTTTTTTTTTTTTTTTTTTTTTTTTTGAGACAGGGTTTCTCTGTCTGTCTGTCCTGTCTTGGCTATCCTGGAACTCACTCTGTAGACCAGGCTGGCCTCGAACTCACAGAGATCCTCCTGCCTTTGCCTCCTGAGTGCTGGGATTAAAGTCGTGTGCCACTAGTGCCTGGCTTTTTTTTTTTTTTAATTTTTAAAATAAAAATGTTTGAAGGTTCTCCCATTGAAGCCCAGATGAGCATATATCATAGTGGAATGTTCCTGTAGTGCTAGAGACACATTCACCACTTGGGAAAACCCTTACTGACCAGGTACTGGTGACAAACAACAGGCAAATTCCAGGTCTGTTCTCCTTGACCAAGAGCCAGAATAAAGGCCAGAGCTCTCTTTGGGTGAAGCAGATACACTGAAAAATAAAATAAAGCCGGGTGGTGGTGGCACCTGCCTTTAATCTCAGCACTCAGGAGGCAGAGGCAGGGGGATCTCTGTGAGTGCAAGGCCAGCCTGGTCTACAGAGTGACTTCCAGGACAGCCAGGGCTATACAGAGAAACCCTGTTTCAAAAAAACCCAAATAAGTAAATATATCATTACTCAGCGTTGTTTTGTTTTTTTTCCTTCCACTTGTCTGTGGCTCCTAAGGGTCACACTCAGCCTTCATGGTAAGCCTTTCCCTGCTCGGCATCTTGATGGCTCTGAAGTTGATCCTGCACTGTGCAGTTGAAGGAGGAATAATTTGTTTTGTTTTGTTTTGTTTTTAGAAGTATTTATGTGCCCGAGTATTTTGCTTTTGTGTGTGTACCAAATGCATACCTGGTGCCTGTTGAGGTTTGAAGAGGGTGTTAACTGAAATTACAGATGGTTGTAAGCTGAATCAGGGTCCTCTGGAAGAGCAGCCAGTGCTCTTAACCAGGAGCCATCCCCAAAGGGGTGAAGTTCTTTTTGTTTTGCTTTGTTTCGCTAGACAGAGTTTCTTTTTGTAACAGTCTGAGGTGTCTTGGAACTCACTTTGTAGCTCAGGCTGGCCTTGAACTCACGGAGACCCACCTACCTCTGCCTCAAGTGCTGGGATTAAACATGTGTACCACCACTGCCAGGTCAAGGGTGGGGTTCTTGAGAAGAGCATTTGGCAGGTTGCCTCTAGGACAAGCAGCTGTTCAGCTTGGGTTGAAGAGTTTGGCTGGGGTTGAGTTTGCTGGTGAGCAGGGTTGGGGTTGAGTTTACAGGTGAGCAGGGGTGGGGTTGAGCTTGCAGGTGAGCAGGGGTGGGGTTGAGTTTACAGGTGAGCAGAGGTGGGGTTGAGCTTGCAGGTGAGCAGGGGTGGGGTTGAGCTTGCAGGTGAGCAGGGGTGGGGTTGAGTTTACAGGTGAACACAGGTGGAGTTGATCTTGCAGGTGAGCAGGGGTTGGTCATTGGAAATGAAACCCAGCAGGAACTTATCCTCCACGGCTGGAGGAACCCTGCAAGGAAGGGACACAGAAGGACAGCTAGGGGAGAGCTGAATCCCACAGTGCCCCAGAGGCAAAGAACAACTACTCAGGTTTCCTTCTGAGCACTTAACTGCTGTGGCCCTGTGGGAACGACGATGAGTCAGAAAGGGACGTAATGTGGGAACTCTTCGCTCAGGAGCAAAGCTTGGTTTATCTTGTTTCATTGGTTAGATGGGGCCAGAGAAAAGAGGCCGAACTTCCCAGACAGCAACAAGTCTTCCCAAAGGGTAGAAGAGAAGAGGACGGTCCACCCTTCCCCACAGTGACAGGTGGCTGTGAATGGAGCTGATGAGGCAGAGGTTGGGAAAATTGGTGCTTGCCCTGTCTGGGATGAAGGAGAGTGGAAGGCAGCTTCCAGGAGGTGTGGGCAGCGACTGGACGTGGCAGGCAGGTGACTGTCACAGAACCCTCCCCTGCCCTTCCTGTGAGCCCAAGTGAGGAGTCCAGCAGACAGCTCCTTGTGACTGTGACCATGGAAGGATCGTTAACCCTGGGTCTCAGTTCCCCAGAGTGAAGGGGAAGCTGTGTACCTCCTCCCTCGAGGGCTCCTGTGAACAGTCAGAAAGCCATTGAAGGCACTTAGCCCTTGTCACCCCATGAAGAGGTTGCAACAAGGGACATGACTAAGAAAGAAGGCTCAGCCCCAGCAGCCTGTTAGGCCTGGATGTTCTGTATCTTCCCAGGTGACCTTGACCATACCTTCAGCTATGATCCCCAAACTGAGGAGCAGTAGCTGTACTTGCTTTTCGAAGTTATCCGGAGTACTGAGTTTAGGTACTTAGACAAGCACCCTGACACAGGGTGTTCTGTGTCAGGCGCTTGATCATTATCATATGTTGGTTGGGTGAATGACTGAAGTACTCTCTATAACTCACATCCGGACATCCCAGCTTTGACACCTGGACGCTGTCCACACCTGCCCCTCCCATATGTATCTCTTTGGGCCCATGCTTGTTTGTGAAGGGTTGGAGTGTTGTCTCTTCCAACAGATTTATGGACCTGCATAGCAAACTCTGTCTTGCCATGGGCACTTCATTCAGTAAAGGGAGGTAGGTGCAGACGGAATATTGAGAGGACTACACAGACTGGGCCGTGGACTCTGACCAGGTCTGGAACTTGGGCAGTACAATGCTGAGATGCAGCCATAATGGACTTCCGCCACCTGACAAGTCACTCCAGGAGAAAACTTGGCATCCTCACAGCCCGTGGGACAAAGAGGACAGTGTCACCTTCCTTCTTCTCTGGAGAAGCCAGCTCCTTGCAGACTCACTTCCGTGGATGCTCAGATCTGCCACTAGGAACAGTCAAGCCACATTGTCACGGGTACTGTTAAAGGAGAAAGGAACAGAACCAAGCAAAACAGTCCTTAGATCTGGTGTCCCTACAGCCTGCTCACCTGCACAGAGGCTTGCCTTCCCTTCTGTCCCTGCACGGAGGAAGAAGCCCCTTCCAGCTCTTCACAGGCTAAGAGCTGGGGCTGGCATTGTGGGGACCAGGCAAGATGTGGGAGGGAGGCCCAGTGCAGTGTCTAGAAGCCCTGGAGGAAGGGAAGGGTGTCTGGAAGGGAGAACAGACAGAGGGGGGCAGTTCGAATCTGCAGTTGTCCTGAGAGTCCCCACAGTGTGAGAGTGAGGAGGAGCTCAGCAGTATCATGTCAGAGTTAAGACCTGGGGTCCGACAAGGTGGTGATGGGGCACGCCTTTAATCCCAGCACTGAGGAAGCAGAGGCAGGGGGATCTCTGTGAGTATGAGGCCAGCCTGCTCTACAAAGTGAGTTCCAAGACAGTCTGGGCTGTTACACAGGGAAACCCTGAATCAAGAAACAAAAAATACTGAGGGTTGGGGCTACTGAGAGATAACTCAGTGAATCAAAGCCTGACAACCTGAGTTTAATTCCCAGGGCCCACACAGGGAAAAGAGTAAACTGACTCACTGTAAGTTACCCTCTGACTTCCACACACATCTATACACGTGTATACACACATGCATCTATACATACATGGATATGCACATACATGTACACACATATGAACACACACATCTATACACACATGCATATGCACACATATGTATACACACATGCACATGCATCTATACACGCATGAATATGCACACACATGTTTACACACATGAACACACACATCTATACACACATGCACATGTACACACATCTATACACGAGTATGCACACATATGTATACACAGATGCACATTCGCACACACAAAGAAAGGCTAAAATCGGCCTCCTCTGAATCCAGCTCCAGATGACTTTCTGAGTGACACTGGGTAAGTTATTCCATCTGGGTGTCCCAGTAAAGCCAGGCTGACAATACAGTTGGGCTATGGGAAAACTATATGTGGTAATAAGTACCTGGCACATTAGGAAAAAAGCATAAGCATAAACACATTAAAAAAACAAACAAACATAAAACGACCCCCAAGCCCAACTGTAGTCATCAGTGGTGGCAACATCACTCGAGTTGGGGGCGGGTGAGGAAACAGCTGTAGGTGACCTGGGGCTCTGGCCCAGGGAGCTGCCCTTCTGGAAGATGGCCACTTAGAAGGTGTGAGATAGGGTCATAGGTTGGCAATGCTGAGCTGAGGGGCACTGTGGCCCTGAGCATGGAGGGGTTTCTGCAGACACAGTTATGCTGGGTTGAGAGGTGTGAAAGGGTTAGAGGTGACCTACGAGGGTAGGTGGCCTGACCAGGAGCCCTGTACAGGCAGGGTCAGAACCCCAGGGGTGAGAATCTCAAGAAGCAGAAGTGAGGGGTCATGGTCAGCATGGCCAGTGGGAGGTGACGGGAGATAAGAGTTGAATTGATAAAACGGTGACATCAGCACGGTGGCTTCTGTGCAGTGGGGACAGAGGTAGAATGGAAGGACCTAGGTGACCCAGAGCCTGTGGTGTGGCCTCACACTAGGGAGGGCAGACTTCAGGAGGCATATGGTATCCACAGCCCAGCTTTGATGGAGCACACCCAAGCTCAGGCTCCTCCCACAGAGGACAAACAGACCTTACTGCTGCATCCAGCCCGTCCCAGCCTCTGCTCCTACCGGGGTTGGTCCTTGTCAGTTGGGGAGTAAGGAAGTAGACATGAGACAAAATTGGCAGTCACATACTAACCACTAGGATTAGGTAATCGATCCCAGAATGGTATTTTTGTAAATATTTGAAATTTTCTATAATATTTTTCTTCCCCAAGACAGGGTCCCTCTGTGTAACTCTGGCTGTCCTAGAACTTGCTCTATAGACCAGAGATCTGTGGTGATACATTGTTTAGGTGATATATTGTTTGTGGTCTAATAAAGCTTGCCTGAAGGATCCTAATGCAAAGCTAGCCACAGCCATAGAAGCTGGGCAGTGGTGGTGCACACCTTTAATCCCAGCACTTGGGAGGCAGAGGCAGGTGGATCTCTGAGTTTGAGGCCAGCCTGGTCTACAAAGCGAGTTCCAGGACAGCCAGGACAGGAGCAGGGGTCTAAAACCTGGCAATTAGTCTCCAGTCACATTGAAGACAGGAAGTTAGATTTAAGTTCCCATCACTGGGAAAACAGGATCTCCATTTCAGCTTGGTAGAGGTAAGAGCTACTGGCTGGCTGCTTTGCCTCTCTGATCTTCAGCTTGAACCCCAGTATCTGTCTCTGGTTTTATTATTCATGTTTCAGAGATCTGCCTGCCTCTGCCTCCAAAGTGCTGGGATTAAAGGCGTGAGCCACCACTGCCCAATTTATAGAGGGTGGAGAGCTGACTCAGCAGTTGGTGACTCAAAGGTGACTCAGCAGTTAAGAGTGTGTGCTGTGCTTGCAGAGGACCCAGTTAAGTTCCCAGCACTCACATCAGGTAACTTCCAAAGCATCTGCCTGTAACTCCAGCTCCAGGGAATGGGATGCCCTCTTCTGGCCCCCTAGGCGCAATGCATGGACACACATACATCATTTTTTTTTAAGTTAAAGATTTTTTTAAAAACTGGTATGGGGGGCGAGGCTGGACATGGTAGCTCGAATCTTTAGTACCAATACTTGGGCAGCAGAGACACTTTGATGTCTGTGAGTTCAAGGCTGGCTTGATCTACACAGCAAGCTCCAGGACAGCCAGGACTAACCTTGTCTCAAAACAAAACAAACACAAGAAACAAAACGTTGGTATGGGGCTGGGAGGTGTGGTTCTGCGGTAGAACACTCTAGTGTGTAAAGCACTGGGTTTCACCTCTAGCTCTGCAGAAAAAAATGTGCATGGAGAATAAATGTAAATACTTGAGGCTGGGACAGGGTCTCAAGGGATAGAGAGCTTGCCGAGCAGGCATGAGGACTCCAGTTCAGTTCCCAGTTCAGAAGGCCTTTACGCCACACACAGATAGAAAAATCACAAAAACCATACTATGGAGTGACAAGCAGTGCATAGTTTATGCATGCTTACTTTGTAGACTATAAATATATAATTTGCACAGATATTGCTCACACACAACTCTCCTGAACTGGACCGTCCACTGGTATGTCTATCCACCTCTCCCACCTCCTCCTGGGTCTCTGCAGGAGCCAGGTAAGCAGTCTTCCTAGCCCTGCCCTAGCGCCTCCACTTTGCACAGCTGCAAGAATAGCGCTGTTAAAACCTGAATCAGAAAAAAAACAAAAACAAAAAATCTGAGTCAGGCTGGTCAATCCCAGCACTCAGGAGGCAGAGGCAGGCAGATTTCTATAAGTTCCAGGCCAGCCTGGTCTACAGAGCAGGTTCCAGGACAGCCAGGAGTACACAGAGAAACCCTGTCTCAAACAAACAAACAAGAACAAACAAACAAACAAAAAAACTGAATCAGATATGGCCTGGCCTCAAGCCCTTTCTCACAGCCTTCAAACTCCTGATCCTTCTAGCTCCACCTCCTGAGTGCCAGAGTTAGGCCTCAGCTGTATCTGGTCAAGACTTGCGCCCTCACAGTATTCCCGCCTGCTGCTTTTCTCCTCCTAATGCCAAGAGCTTTCCTCACATAAGTTCTGACCAGCCAGACCTCTATTTTCATCCTATCTCATGAGTGAGGAGCTCTCGGATTCCTGTGCTCTACTCCTACTGCTGGATGGCTTCTCTCTGAGGCTGCAAAACTGCCTGACACCCCTGTGCTGTATGCTTCTCCTGTCACGCTAGATTTGACCTTGCTGTGCTCAGAAACCAGATCAGTGGTAGCTGGTAAGGCTGCAGTGAATCCTGGATGGATGGATGGATGGATGGATGAAGGCATGGATGGCTGGATGTATATGTGTATGTATTAATGGTTGGATGATTGGATGGGTGTATGTATGTATGTGTGTATGTATGTATGAATGGTTGGATGATTGGATGAATGGGTGGGTGGGTGGATGTATATGTATGTATGAATGATTGGATGATTGGATGGGTATATGGTTGGATGGGTGGTTTGTTCACTACTCACCACAAATCTGAAGGCCTAGAGGCCCATGAGAGCAGATGGCTCATCTGGCCAGGCTACAGCCACACCTTCCCAGACACGAGCCCTTCCTGAAAGAGCTGAGGCTCCCAGGATGCTGTTAGTCCCTTCTCCAGCCCCAGTCCTGATCTGTCCCTTCCATGAACCTCAGGAACGTCCTGCTTTCTATATTAAATTTGTCTTTGCCCCCGGCCCCACTGGGGAATTGATGTATACTCATTATAAAAAAGTATGTAGCAGAGGTGACATCCTGCTTTCTATATTAAATTTGTCTTTGCCCCCCCCCCCCCGGCCCCACTGGGGAATTGATGTATACTCATTATAAAAAAGTATGTAGCAGAGGTGAGAAAACTGTGAGAAGTTGCTTTTTCTTCCTTGATGTCCCTTGAACTCCTCCAGTGTGGGCCTGAGTAGGGACAGGAATCACAGACCTACAGGTCCAGATAGCCAGTAGCCAGGCTGCTTCCCCAGGCGGCCTTCAGGAAGAGCTGTGCAGCCCCCACACACTGGTCCACTGTGATGCTCAGAGCGGAGGTGACGAGATCTGCTATATTTAATTTTGGTGCCTGCGTCACCTCTGACCACACAACAGCCCAGGCAGGGCAGGACTGGGGGCGTTTCTTAAGCATTCACTCTGTGAGGGGATCACTTTCCACTCGAGATGGCACTGTGGAGGGGAAGGGAGAGAAAGCAACAGAAAGTGAGGTCGTAAGTAGAAAATTGGTTCTGGGATTTCGAATGGCTTCGTCATGGGGGCCCTCCCTGGCTGCCGAGAAATCAGTTGATCTGGGAAAGTTCGTTGCAAGCCATGCGCTCTGTCACTTTTGGGTGGAGCTGAGAAATGAATGAAGATAATGAGGCCTCGTGACTTTTAGTTTTCAGTGGGGGAGGGTGACTGTGGACACAGCCCTAGTCCCGACCACACAACCAGGGTGCCTCCAGCCAAGACACACGGTCAACGGCACCTGCCACCATCTCAGTAGGGAGAAGCAGGACTGAGGTTGGTTTCCATTGACCAGCTGACTGCAGAGGCAAAGCACTGGCTGTGGTGTAAATGTAACAGCTGATGGCTTGATCAGCCCCATCCTCCCAGCTGCCCTCAGCACTAGGGGACAGACACGGCTCGTCCTTTGCCAAACTCCTCTTTGTCCTGAACACCTCAGAGACTGGCCTCAGAGAAACTCTTGCAGGGACTGTGTTTTCAACAACTTGCCTGAGTGGTAGAAGTCCTTGCTCTTGAGTTCAACGGAAACCGAGTGTGTGTCTCACTTCTCACCTGAGCCCCCGCTCCTCCCTCCCTCCCGTGAAACCTCCGGGGCCTGGGGTGCTGAGGGGCCGCTCACCCCATGCACTGACCAGCTTGCCTCCCCCACTCCTCGGGGGGCCCTCAGCGTTTCTCTGCTCCCCTGTCTTCTGGGCCCGGCTGAGTTGCCCTTGTGTATGGGAGAAAAGTCCCAGCAGCTCCCTAGGAGTCCCTCTAGGACCTCTAGGTGATGCTCCCAAACTTACATTTCTCCTGTTTCTTCCTCCTCCTCTTGGCCCTGACTGGGCTACCTCCTTGCTGTCAGCTATACCAGCTTTGTTCTGTGGCAATGTAAGTTATCCTTTGTTCCTGAAGGGCCCAGTGCACCCTATGGAGGAGCATGGGTTCGCCCCTGCCTGAGTTGGTGTGAAGGATTGTGGCCACCGTGGCAGAGGCTGCAGCTAGCTGTGGACCCCTAGTGGCCAGACCTGGTATGGCTCCATATGTACCTTGTATCAGGAAGGCTCCCTTTGGAATGGTTCTGGGATGGAGGAGAAGGGAGAGGGGAGAGGGGGAAAGGGAAAAGGGGAAAAGGGTGAGAGGGGAGAGGGAGAGAGGGAGAGACAGAGACATAGAGAGACAGAGGATACAGAGGAGAGAGGAGAGAGAAAGAAGACAGAGGAAAAAGGAGAGGGAGAGTTTGGCATGTGTGTGTGTGTGTGTGTGTGTGTGTGTGTGTGTGTGTGTGTGTGTGTACTCATGTATATGTGTGAACCCGTGTGTATGTGTGAACACATGTATGTGGACACATTTTTAAGTGCATGTACACCTGTGCCACTGTGTACATGTGGAGGCCAAAGGACAACTTTTGGTTCTCTTTCAGCCTTAAAAAAAATTTTTTTTAAGCTGGGCAATAATGGCCACACCTTTAGGAGGCAGAGGCCAGCCTGATATACAAAGTGAGTTCCAGGATATCTAGGACTGTTACACAAGAAACCCTGTCTCAAAAAAAAATTCTTTTTAGTTTAATTTTTCTGAGACAGGGTTTCTCTGTAGCTTTGGAACCAGTCCTGGAACTCCCTCTGTAGACCAGGCTGGCCTTGAACTCACAGAGATCCACCTACCTCTGCCTCCTAAGTGCTGGTTATAAAGGTGCATCACTATGCTGGGCTGAGATTTTATTTTTTTTATTTTATGGATAAGGGTTTGTCTGAATGTATGTATTCCATGTATGAGCAGTGCCCATGGAGGCCAGAAGAGACCATCAGATCCACTGGGACTGAAGTTATAGTTGGTAATGAGCCACCACATGGGTAGATGCTAGGAATCGAACCTGGGTCCTCTGGAAGATCAACCAGTGCTCTTAACCACAGAGTCATCTCTCCAGCCCAGTCATTCCATCCTTTGGGGGAGTTAGCTGACCCATGAGCTTCTGGGTAATTCTCCTGTCTTCACCTCCCATATTACCTTAGAGTGCTGGGATTACAGATGCTACCACTGTGTCTGACCTTCTGTACTGGTCCCAGAGATGGATTGCATGGCAAGTGTTTTTATCCCTGAACCATCTCCCAAGGTGTCCCAAGGTGACACCTTGGTCAGGTAGAGGGGACTTGGGTAAAGATGAGAGGATGCCTGGAAAATAATTCTGTTGTTAAGAAAATCACCATTCTTGGAGTCAGCTGGGGGAGGTGGCTCAGTGGGTAAATTATTTGCCTTGAAAGCATGAGAAAGAGGGTAAGATGGTGCACACATCTAACTCCAGGGCTGGGGAGACAGAGTCTAGAGCATCTCTGAGGATTGTTGACCAACTAGCGTAAATAGCCTAGTAGGCCAGTCCTAGACCAGTGAGTGAGAGACCTATATAGAAGAACAAGGTTCAGCCAGCAGTGGTGGTGCATGCCTTTAATCCCAGCACACAGAAGCAGGTACTGTCAGATCTCTGTGAGTTCAAAGCCAGCCTGGTCTACAGAACTAGTTCCAGGACAGTCAGGGCTACACAGAGAAAAACCAACAAAACAAAACAACCCATCTAGTCATTGATTCTAGGCTCTGGGTAGGGAAGGATGCCAAAGTCATTGCTCATCCCTGACTTCCCACAGTACTCCCAGCAGGGATGATGGAGGAGAGCATCGTCTCCCCACCTTTGTAAGTTCTGTCTGGTACCACATCTTGCAGTCCCTAGGCTAGGTGGCTGGTGTTGTGCCAGCCACAGATGGTCCTCAGGGAATGTGACCCCTTTGGCACTCCTGAAGTCCTGTCCCCTGCTGCACACATCCCACGCCCCTCTGCAGTGATTTTCTATTGCTAAGTGCCAACTCCCAGTGCCATGGCTTGGCCTCTTCCCTTGTCTCCCTTGTTGGCAGTGAGGCAAGAAGGGAACACTGATTCCCTGGGAACTGGATGAGCTCCTGCCACAGCCTCTGGTGTTGCATGGTTGCCATGTGGCTCTGAGTGCTGGAATCTCAGGTTCTGGCCTGCCCCAGGAGGGTGCCTGCCTGTCATTCAGAGTTTGAGTGGTCTCTGAACCCTGTCCACACCTGCTGCAGAGGTACCCTGCCCTTCTAGGTCTCGTTTTGCTCCTGGCAGCACTTCCCAAGGATACTGACAGACATCATGTTAGCCAGGGCTTACTGATGCAGACACCCTCACCACTCTATCTTCTGAGCCAGCAAGAGGGAGGCAGGCCACCTACCCTGAGGTGCCATCTTCCATGGCCTTGTCAGTCTACCCCGGTCCCCCACATGTCAACTGGTTCGTCCTGGCTTACAAAGTGATAATGAATGGAGTCCAGAAATTGAACAGGCTGTCGCTAGAATGTAAGTAGTGAGTGCCCCATCAACAGGGGACATCCAAGCTGGCAATATAGTGAAGAAGAGCCATGCATTTAAGCTGGTGACTTTTGAAAAGAGACAATGTGGGCTTCGTTCTTTCCCAGCAGGTACCTTGGGCAAGCCTCCTGCCCTCACTAAGGCTCAGGCTCTTATGTGCCTCCTACTGTGGCAAGGGAGACCTGAGACTGTGTGGGTGGTGCAGACACAGCTGGCCAGTCATTAGGAGATACCCAGGAGGTTCCCCGCCTGCTCCAGACATCCCCCTTGAACCCCAACTTCCTGGATCAAGCTCCCTCTGTTCACCAACAGTAGACAGGGGGTGTATCCTCTACTCACCCCTCCCCCCAGCCCAGAGGGCTTGCTGTCAGCCCAGGTCTTGCCCTTCACTCCTTCTACCTCCTTTGAGCAGTCTGCCTCACACTGGGCTCCTCAATTTGGAACCCACAGGCCAGCATCCCCAGGAACCCAAAGAGAAAGGCAAAAGCAGGCAGGCTTATCTGTCACTATCTTTATTTCCGGTTTCTAGTTTGACAGTCAATGAAAAAACTTGTTCAATGACAACCCCTGCCCCATTCCCCACATATCACCTTAAGTGTAACAGGCCATGCTTCCATATATTATTAACTCTTTGCTAACCTAGTTAATATTTTAAATATAAGGATAAAACAATAAGTTACTTCATGGCTGAGGGTTGGTTGCTGCTGGCTGGCAGACAGGAGCATGGCTCTAGCCTTCCCTCCTGTCCCCTGCCTGAGGTGAGACCTGGAAGCCCCAGTGAGGTAGCAGAATTGTGTATACAGTAATTATTGCCAGGGACCCCAGAGCCCACTGCTTCAGGGCTGGGTCCCCAAGTCTCAGGGCATAGGCAGCAAACCATTCCCCCCGCCCCAATACTGACAGACTCATTTAAATAACATACAACCATAATAAATAAGATTAAGAAGAGATATGCCCAACCTGCTTTCTGCCTCAGTTGGCCTGTGTGAAGTGGACCACAGGCATAGGGGTGGGGTGACAGAGGCGGTTGCCAGGCTGAGCACCTGGCACTAGGCAGGCAGTGCAGGCTGAGGTCAAAGCTAAGGCAATCTCATCGGTTCCCAACCCTCCCTCCCTGCCTCCCCAAGAAATGTCTGATGTGAGAAAGAAAAATGGCTCCACCACTGAGATGACCAGGGCCTGTCTCTGTGCGTTTCTCTCTTCAGTGGAAGGTACCGCGGCGGTAAAGTTGCTTTGAGTAGCTGAGCAGCTTTATAATAAACTGGGCCACTTCAACTTTGGTATCTGGGGGGCTGGAAACCTGTAAAACAACAGAGAGGTCCATCCGTTACAGGGACGCCAATATCAAGGACAGCCAGCGCCCACCAGGGGCTTTCCAGGGACTGTCCCATACAATGCTCCCAAAAGTCCCTGCCAGGTGGGGTCTGTTTTTGCCTCTACAAATGTGGAAACTGAGGCTCAGGTCAAAGTTGGGAGCCCTTGAGCCCAGGACCTGTAACTCCTTAAATCTGGTTCCCTACTGCCACAGTGGACCTGCTCTTGGGTGGACACATACATGGGGCATTTGGCCAGGCTAGCAGTAGGAACAAGCCTTACCCCAGCTGATGCCTTTCGGTCACAGAGTCCGTTCAATATCCTCTGGGTCTTGTAGATGGGTTTGCAACTGGAGATGTTGGTCAGGGAATCCAGGGCTGCACAGAACTGTGGAGAAGAGGGTGGGTGTTAGGCCTGGCCCAGGTCACAGGAAGGAAGTCGGAATGGCCAGATGGGTATGGGTGGCAGGAGTAGCCTAGACTATGAGGAGTGAGTGCGTAGCTTCTTGAGCAGTGGTCCCCAACCCGTGGGTCGTGATGCCTTTGGGGTCATATATCAGATATCCTGCATATCAGATACTTACATTATAATTCATAACAGCAGCAAAATTACAGTTGTGAAGTAGCAATGAAAATAAGTTTATGGTTAGGGGCGGGTTACCACAACATGAGGCACTTTATTAAAGGGTTGCAGCATCAGGAAGGTTGAGAACCACTGAGCTAGAGTTTGCTTTTACAGTTCATTTCTGTGAGGTAGGATCTCATTCTGTAGCCCAGGCCAGCCTAGAACTTACTATATACTCCAGACTGGCCTCAAACTCATGGTAATCCTCCTGCCTCAGCCTCTGAAATTCTGATATTCCAGGCATGCCTAGCTCTGAAAGTGGCTTGCAAAGCCCTAGCTGCATGAGAAGAAGCCCTAGGCCTACAGCCACCACCACATTTCGAAGCCCAGGCTCCTTACCCCGCCAGCTGTCAGATCCACGCTCCATACCATACTGCCATTGCATAGGGGAGCCTGAGGAAGCAAAGAGACCATGTTGTGAGCAGAATGGTAGCAGGAGTCAAGGGCCTATCCCAACAGGCCCGGCCCACAGGCACCCCTCAACACCCTAAGCTCCAGTATCTACTCTCCAGGAGGGGCTGGGGCAGGAATTAGAGCCCTTGAGCTGAGAGCAGAAGGAAAATGCCTATCTGAAACTTGCTACAGTCTGGGCAAGAGGATGGAGGCCTATAGAGAAGGCCAGATTGGGGTTTGGTTCAGGGGTGGGAGGGGATGTTGTTAACCTAGCCAAGCCAGACCTGAGGCAATAGGAGCCTGATGTATATCATTAGTCAATTCTCTGAATGGGAGGCTATGTTAGAAACACACACACACACACACACACACACACACACACACACACACACACACAAATCCGCATATGATTCTTGCAAGGCTTGAGTTTAGACTCTCACATTAAGCTCCCTGAACCTTACAAAATGAAGCCACTATGCTCGCTTCTGGAGCTATCAGTAGGGACAACATGGCATAACACCAGTCTTAGCAATAAGCAATGGTCAGACAGTGTGAGTTGATATGCCATTGGGGGTGGGGGGGTCGAGGCTGCAGGGTCGTCCTATCTAACTGCCTGGCGTCTTGACTGGGATATGTGGGATCCAGCTGGTAGGTGCCAAATGGTTCTAGGGGGCTGCTGGCCCTGCCCTGTTTTCCTCTGTGGAAGAGTGTTGAGCTGGTAGGAGTTGGGCCAGGCCCATAGTGACTCTGCCAGCCACTTCAAGGTCCATTTGTTAGCCATGGCCCCGCCATTTTGAGAAAGTACTCCACTTTGGTTAAACAGTGGACATTTCTGGAAACCACAGTAATCAGCATTCCCAAACTAAAGTAGCTTGTTTTTCCAGATTCCAGCCATCCCCCAGCCCCATTTCCACCCTTCCTCCTGCAGGCCCCTGATAGGAACTGGCCATCACAGAGTTTTAAGGGTCACCTGGCCCTCTTCAGCTCACCAGTCTTTCATCCCAACTCTTCCCTGTCCCCATCTAGAAACCTCTCTTCCACAGGTTTTCTTGGAGTAAACCTGTCCAGTAGTAAAGGTCTCTCCTTTAACAGACCCCTCACTGGCCACACTGTCCCCGCCCCCCACAACTAGCTTCCCTTCTCCCTCACTTTTGAGCCTGGGGACCAGGGGCTTCTTCTGTCATACATACAGGGCCAGACCCAACCTGCTCGTGACATCTTCCGGGGAGGGGGGTGTGTTACTCACCCTCTGGTCTTGTGTGATGTTGCTTAGCTCCTCAATAAGCTCCCTGAGGGCCACAGGGGGATTTATGGATCTTGGCACTGGGCCTGGGGCAGCAAGACCACCAAGGCAGGCGAGAGCCAGGACTACTGTCACCCAGAGCGCCATGAAGCCCAGAGCCAAAGAGAGAACCAGAGCCAACGAGAGAGCCAAGGAGCAGAAGAACCGTAGGCTGGCCTAGGCTGGTGGCTTGTGACCTTAGCCTGTTGCAGCAGCTTTTATAAGCCCAAGTGGTGACGCCTCGCCCTTGGTCGCTGCTTTGTTGGGCATTATCTGAAAACCACATCTTTACTCATCTTGATTTTTTTTTTAATTTTTGCTTTTTTGGAAAATCCAGTGCCGTCTAAAGGAAAGAGTCTGATTTAGTGGATTTATTGAGAAGGGTCTGGGACAGAGAGTTTCCTAGATAGTGGTGGCTTATTTCCCAGGTGGGCATCAGCAAAGCCAGCTTCCGCCTTAGTAATTCCACCCAATGACCACCCCAAGCTCATGGGCAGCCAGTCCAATACTGACTCCTGTGGGTCACTAAGTACCTGGCAGTATCAGTCTACTTCGAGAACTGGGGACGTTCTCTTTCCTTTTTTTCCCCCTTCTTAATTTCAATGACCATATCTCATAAATCATCAAAGGACACAGAATTCAAACAGGACAAAGAGCGTAAGGAAAATTCACTTCCGCCCAGCCCACCCTGCTGCTCCTTCCTCAGTCTCACAAGTGGGAGGGATTAGAGAAGTTCATACTGTACAAAGGTTTACTGAGATGCAGCCAGCTCAGGTATTCCCCTGACATTGTTCTGATGCTAATTCTGCCGATGGGCGTCCTTCTGTCCTGGCCATTCTGCTAAGACACTATAACTAGCTGGGTTGGATAGGCAACAGGCTGCTCAAACTCCCGCCCAAGTCAGAGAGCATGACTGTGCTGATATGGCAGAGACCGGGTCACCACACTTGCCTCCCACAGAAGCAGTGCTGGCCCTCCAGGGCCTCATATTTCCCAGAATGTTCAGGAGGAGAGAAAGGCAACTCCTGGGCCTGTCTCCTGCAGGCAGCCTTCAGCTGCAGGGGTGCCAGAACATGGCCTTTTCCCTACTCTTTCCTCATATTCAACTACCCACCCTCTGCAGAGGCCACAGCATTTGCCTATTGGGTAGTGATGTCAATATGCACCCTCACCCACTTCCTCCCTTAGGCCAACAGCAGCCCCTGCATGCCCCTCTCTTCTTTCTCGGACTGTCCCTGACCCACTTCTCCTGAGCCAGACTCCAGCTTCTCACAAGCGTTCTCAAGTGACTCTGGTGCCCTTATGCCTGCACGACCTAGCCTTGCCCAGCTCTCTCCTCATTGAGAACAGCATTGGCAGCTCTGCGTCCAGAGTGGAGGCTTCCTGCCTGTCTACAGACCTGGGAACTGAAAACATGTCTCTACCCCTGGTGGCCCCACAGGACCTGGGCGTGCTTTGTCTAGACAAGTGACCCCTGTGGGGACTCAGTTTCTCAATTTGGAGGACAGGGCAGATCCCTTGGAGGTCTCCTCGGTGGGGGAAGGCTCGGGGAAACACCTCGGGTGGTGCATGGATGAGTCAACGAGCCCCTGCCCCTCAAGACAAGCAGCGGGTAGGCGCCCCTCGCGCGTGGGAGAAGGCGCGCTGGCGCGGCGATGGCCCGGGGAGATAGGGGCGCGGCCTTATGTAACGGGAGATGGGGTCGATAAGTGCGCGCCGCCTCCTCCATGGTCTCCCGGAAGGCGCGGCCAGAGCTGCCCCGCGGGGAAGAGGCCACCACCCCCCTGCGAGGCAGGACCGGCCGGATGGACCAGTGTCTCCAGTGCTCTTGCGCACCCTGGAACATCGCGCACCGGCACGTGCCTCTGCCAACATCACCACCAAGAGCAGCCGCCGTCCCCAGGCCAACTGCAGTGGGAGATCTGGGAACTTCTCTTTCTCTCTCTCTTTTTCCATCGAGGCAGGGTTTCCTTTCCCTGTGTAGTCCTGGCTGTCCTGGAACTCACTGTGTAGACCAGGCTGGCCTCGAACCTGGAAATCCTCCTGCCTCTGACTCCTAAATGCTGGAATTAAAGGCATGTGCCACCACCACCCGACACTTTTTCTTTTTCTTTCTTTCTTTCTTTCTTTTTCTTCTTCTTCTTCTTCTTCTTCTTCTTCTTCTTCTTCTTCTTCTTCTTCTTCTTCCTCCTCCTCCTCCTCCTCCTCCTCCTCCTCCTCCTCTTCCTCCTCCTCTTCCTCTTTCTCCTCCTTCTTGTCTCTCTTTTTCTTTCTTTTCTTTTTTCTTTTTTTGGTTTTTAGAGACCGGGTTTCTCTGTGTAGCCTTGGCTGTCCCAGAACTCACTCTATAGACCAGGCTGGCCTCAAACTCAGAGAGATCCACCTGCCTCTGCCTCCTAAATGCTGGGATTAAAGGTGTGTGCCACCACCACCCAGCTGTTTTGTTTTTAAATCTTCATGTTTCAGTAAATTTAGGACTGCTTTGGGAGCTGCAAGTTGGATACACCTGCCCAAACTCCAGGCCAGTGAGCCCTGCAAAGCTGGACCTTGTCTCAAAAGTCAGAAATCAAAAAGAAAAAAAAAAAAAAAAAGAGGAGGAGGACAAGGAGAAGCAGCAGCAGTAGCAGCAGCAGCTGGTGGTGATAATCCACACTTTCATTCCAGCACTTGAGAGGCAGAAGCAAGCAGATCCCTGAGTTCGAGGTCAGCATGGTCTATAGAAGAGCTCCAGGACAACCAGGGCCACACAGAGAAACCAATAAACAAATAAATATAAAAATTGTGTGTGTAACTTCGTTGCTGTTCTTGAGTGTGAACTTTATAGATGACAATATCAGAAAGTTGGGTACGTTTTAGATCAAGATGTTGAGATCAAGATGTTTAGATCAAGATACGAGAATCAGAGATTCTCCTATCTCTGTCTCTGAAGTGCTGGGATAAGTGCCAGGATTGTGTTTCATATCCAGCCGGGTTCAATCACCTATTACACCATGAGAAACCAATTCACACTAACTATCAAAGGGTGTGGCCTACACTTGGGGTACTTATGGGCTCATGGCCTGCAGCTGAGCAGTTCTCGGGTTTCCAGAAGTAACTTGATAGGGAACCGTTCCTCTGCTTGCCTTGGGACTAGCTGGAGTTTCTGGACCACTCCAGCTCTTTCTGGATTGCCCTAGGTTCTGGGTCTATTTTGCAAAGAATTGTCGACAAATTGGGAGGAGTGTGACTGTGAGGACTGTTTATTTGATTTTCATGGAAGTTATACTTACCAGGAATTTCAGAAAGGATACAGGGTAGTGTGACTCTTGCTTCTACACAGGGTCTCCCACACTTATCCCGAGTGAGCCAACTGGGCTTAGCATATAAGGGTGTCTGTACAACACATGACACAGGAAGAGATCCCATCATCCTCAGAGAAGAAGGCCGGATCCCTAAACCTGGGCTTCCACTTTCCTACTCCAGCCCTCTTGGATGGTCTGACTCCCTGCGCCATGCTAGGAAAACTGCGATTCTACCTGCCAAGAATACCTCTTCTGCCGGCATCTGTTAAACCCCTGGCAGTATGGACTTCCATAATTTGTAGTAAGTAGGATACATATGTCGGGTGCTACAGGGTTTGTTGTTGTTGTTACTTTGTGGTTTTGGAATCAAGGTCTCCCTATATAGACCCTACTGGCCTCAAACTCAGTGCCAACCTTCTGCCTCTGCCCCTATTCCAGGTGTGAGCCACCAGGTAGTTTTCTCTATTTTTTTTTTTCAGTGATTTAAGCCTAAATTCTTCTTCTATGGCCCTGGTTGGGAAACCACTCTCTCTATCCTTCCAGGGCACCTAGGCACAGGGAGTTTGCGGTGTACTCCCCCCCCCCCCATGCTCTCCTAGTTCTTGCTCCCAGCTTTTCCCTTTCTCAAGGAGATATTTGTAGTAACTTTCTTTTAGGATATTTTTTAATAGTTAATTTTAATTGATATACAAAACCATAGGAATTGTTCATATTAATGTGTAACTCAAAAAAAATAAAAGACCCAGAGACTGATATTGGGGTTCAAACTTCAAGCTGAATATCAAAAAAGCAAAGCAGCTGGCCACTAATTCTTACCTCTACCTCAGGCTAAAAGGGCCGACCCAGGAACTCTCTGTAACATGGCTGGAAACTGAATGCTCCTATCTTCAGTGTAGCTGGAAAATGAATCTTCCTACAGAATACGGAAACCCTCTTCTATTATTACCCCGCTGGTGCTGGAATTAAAGGCATATGATCTGTTACTCTTTTAGACTGATTCAATCTCGAGTATCCCTGGGTGACCTTGAACTCAGACATATCCACGTACCTCTTAATTCTGAGTCCTAGGATTAAAGGTGTATATTACCACCTCCTAGCTTCTGGCTGCTGGCATTAAAGTAAAGGTGTATGCCTGGTGTCTATGGCTTGTGGCTGACTTTGCTTTCTGAATCCTCAGGCAAGCTTTAGTAAATCATAAATAATACATCACCACATTAATGGAGGAGTCATGTCCAGAACATGTAGACACTGTGGGTTGCATGAATCAGATTAAACATTCCTCTTCTGATGGTTTTGTCTTTTGACGTCTATGTGTGTGAGTGTAGTGTATATGTAGGTGTGCACTTGCTTGTCTCTGTACTTAATGTGTGCACATGCGAAAGCTGGTTGACTATAGATACCCTACTCCTATCACTCTCTCTCTCTCTCTCTCTCTCTCTCTCTCTCTCTCTCTCTCTCTCTCTCTCTTTGAGACAGGGCCTCTCAAGGACTGGAGCTTGTTGTTTCAACTAGTTTGTCTGGCCAGTAAACTTCGGGCTATGGGCGTGCTCCGCCATGCCCAGCCTTTATTTGTGGATGTGGAGGATTGGAACTAGGACCCTTATGCTTGCAGGGCAAGCATTAAACCCACATTGAACCATCTTCCAAGCTCCTTCTAAGAGCTTTCTAATTAAAGGCCTGTAAGAAGTAAGTTTTTTGTTTTGTTTTTTGAGACAGGGTTTCTCGGTAGCTTTGGAGCCTATCCTAGAATTCGATCTGAAGTCCAGGCTGGCCTTGAACTCACAGAGATCCACCTGCCTCTGCCCCCCCCCCTCCAGTGCTGGGATTAAAGTCCTGTGTCACCACTGCCTGGCAAGTGGTAAAGTTTTTAAGGTAGGTGCTCATGGCTACAGGTGGGTGTCAGATACCCTGGAGCTGGAGTTACAAGTAGTTGTGAGGTACTATGTGGGTACTGGGAACTGAACTTTGGTCTTTTAGAAAAGCAGTTCAAGTTCTTAAGAACTTTTGCCTATAACTCCAGCTCCAGAGGGTGTGACACCTTTGTCCTCTAAGGGAACCCCACTCAGGTGCACATACCCACACACAAATGTGCACAAACACAGTTACAAATAAAGTGTTTAAAAACAGTAAATCTAAAAGTCTTCATTGTTTTAAGGAGCTATCACAGAAGTGGCATGGTTTTTTTGCATTCCACTAATAGTACATACAGATTTACATAGTCTAAATCTCAGCCACTGTGTGTGTGTGCGTGCATGCGCAGGAGAGAGAGAGAGGGAGGAGAGACAGAGAGAGGAGAGACAGAGTCAAAGATAGAGTTAGCAGTCATCCTAACAGTTCTCAAAGTGCTGTGTTGTGGCTTTGCCTTCATGTACGTATGTGTACCATGCATGGCTGGTTCCTAAAGAGGTCAGAAGAGGGCATCAGATCTCATAAAACTGGAGTTATACACTGTTGTGAGCGAGCATGTGGGTACTGGGAATCAAACCTGGGTCCTCTGGGAGAGGAGCCCATGCTGCTAACCACTGAGCCAAATCAAAGCCCATGTTGTGGCTTTGATTTGCACTTCCCTAGTATTTAAGGATGTTGAAAAATCACTTGTGGGTTTATTTGCCTTTTTATTTAGACAGGGTCTCATGTAATCCAGATTGTCTGTGAAGTGACTACATAGCCCAAGACTGTCCCTGTATTACTACCGAGCCAGCTGTTCTACCTTCCAAGTGTTGGTATTACAGATATGAGCCACCAGGCCAGGCTTTTATCCCCCTGTTCCCCCCCTTTTTTTGACAAATATTCAAATTCTTGGCCCATTTTGAAATAAATTTTTAAAAATTTTTTTAAGAGATTTTATTTATTTATTATGTATACAACATTCTGCTTCCATGTATATCTGCACCCCAGAAGAGGGCACCAGATCTCATAACGGATGGTTGTGAGCCACCATGTGGTTGCTGGGGATTGAACTCAGGACCTCTGGAAGAGCAGTCAGTGCTCTTAACCTCTGAGCCATCTCTCCAGCCCGTTGAAATACATTCTTTAAAACTAATTTATTTAACTTTATTTTATGTGCATTGGTGTGAAGTTATCAGATCCTCTGGAACTGGAGTTACAGACAGTTGTGAGCTGCCATGTGGGTGCTGGGAATTGAACCCAGGTCCTCTGGAAGAACAGTCAGTGCTCTTAATCTCTGAGCCATCTCTCCAGCCCCTTGAAATAAATTTTTAAGAATTGCTATATTGTGGAGGCTAGAGATGGTTAAGCAGTTAAGAACACTAGGTGTTCTTGCAGAGGACCCAGCCCCCACCTGGAGGATTACAATGGTCTGTAACTTTAGTTCCAGTAGATCCAGCGCTGCCTCCCGGCCTCCATGGGCACTGCATGCACACGGTGTACAGTCTGTATGGAAGGCAAACACCCATACTCATAAAAGCAAAAATTCACTTAAGAATTTGCTGTATTGTAAGAGTTCCCTATCTATCTGGGCTATCATCTCAGTGATGATTCTCTCTGTGCTGCACATTCCTTTTCTGCTCTATTGACCTTCAATGCACTCATATGCTTCAGTGTAGCTGCATTTTTGTTTGGCTGCCCATGACACACACACACACACACACACACACACACACACACACAGCTTGCTAGCACGTTTTCATAAGATACTGCTGCTCTTGAAGAGAAGATGTAATGGAATCAGTGAGATAAGAAAGCAGAAGTGGAGGGGGAAGGAAGGGGACCCTCTAGAGGGGGCAAGGAACATAGGGGAAGGATCCATTGAGTGAAGTATAATGCCACATACATATGCAAATGTCTTGATGACTCCTGGTACTCCGGCCAATCTAAAACACTAACAAGAGTGATTGCTTTCTGGTTTCCTGGCTGTTATCAGTGTAATACTGACCTTGTAGAATGAAGTCAGCTAAATTCCCTTCCCCCTTCCTGTTGAGTTTAAATTTGACTGGATTACTCTAAATGGCAGACAGACATCACTAATGAAGACACTGGCCCTAGGCCTTTCTTTGTGGGAAGTGTTTAACTTTATTTTGAGACAGGGTCTGCCCTGGAACTTACTATGTAACCACAGCTGACTTTGAATTTCCGATCTTCTATCTCTACTTCCTGAGTGCTTGGATTACAGGCACGCACATACTGTCATGCCTGGTGTATTTATGGTGTTGAGGATGGAACCCAGGGCTCTATGCATGCTAGGTAAGCAGTCTACTGAGGGAGCAGCGAGCTCCACCCCTAGCCCTTTAACTACTAGTTACATTATTACATGTTATAGGCTGTTCTCTCTACAGTATGTTTGGCTTTAACATGTAGCTGAGCACTGACTTGGTTTTTATAATTTTCTGACCTAGTGACGGTACAAAAGCACTATGGGTATGCAGAATAGCAGCTGTCCTTTTTAGATTTCTTTACAAACTTTCTGTGTGCTCATGAAGACCTCAAATGATAACATTGTGGGGTCTCAGGGATTGAACTCAGGTTGTCAGGCTTGTTGACAAGTGCTGTTGCCCACTGAGCCATCTCACTGGCTCTAGAAACTACTCCTAATCCCGAATTCTCAAGTTTTCCTAGGCCAGTCGTGCTATAAAATGCTACAATGCTGGGCAGTGGCTCTGAGCCCCATCAGCTGCATGTCTAGATGTGGAAACAGCCTTCAGTGTTGCTGAACAGGACAGTCAGTAGGGCAGGGGTAATTGTTGCCTCTGACTTCTATTTTCAGCTTACAATATGCTTACAGAGCTATAAATGTTGTCAGTTGGGGGGCATTTGCATATAAACCAGTTTCAGAGCTGAGGCATGCTTACAAGATCACTGGCTGCTCCTATGACAGAAAGGAACTGAACCAGGCTCAGTGAAAGTGGCAGCTGGTTACTCAAATTATCCAGGTTAGACATGCTAATGCCTGGACCAGAGCACTGCTCGCTTTGATGGCAAGGATGGCCAGATTCTAGATGACTTTTTTTGTTTTCTTTTCTTTTTCAAGACAGGGTTTCTCTGTGTAGGTGTAGCCTTGGCTGTCCTGGAACTCACTCCGTAGACCAGGCTGGCCTTGAACTCCGAAATCTGTCTGCCTCTGCCTCCTGAGTGTTGGCATAACTTTTACAAACATTTTAAAATCACATTTTCTTTAACTTGTGGGAGTTAAGTTTTCTCTTTCTATCACATGGGGCCCAGGGCTTGGCAGCAAGCACTTTGACCTGCTGAGCCATCGTGGTGGTCCTCTGGATACCTTCTAAAAGTTGTTTTAAACCAGAGGGATGGATGTGAACTGTGAGTTAAACAGGTGCTGGACTTGTGGGAGGAATTGGAAGAATGTATTGTCATTATTTGGAGTTTCTGGAGAAGTGGCATGAGTCGTTTTAAGTTTCAGATGTCCGTTAGATAGTCGAGTGTGCTTGGATGTCCAGCTGTCCGCAGGCTGCTGGGTGAGTCAGTTTAGAAGAGAGATTTGGACTGCAGACAAACACTGAGGAGCATCAGCATATAGGTCCTTGGAACAGGAGTTCTGGGCCTGCCCACCTGGGAAGACCTGTGCTTGTGCCTGCTGCTGCCTTGTCAGGCTTCTTGTTTGTAGTTTTTAACAGTGGATGCAGCTCTGGGGATCCACAGCCAGTTCCCCCTCTTCAGGCAGTCTATTAATGTGTATCTTATCACATTGTAGCCTCTGTGGGATTCAAGGCCCCACTGCCCACTGTGGTGGCTGGTTTACCAGTTGACTGCCTTCTTTCTGTCTCTCCCCAAGCTCCCTATCCTGGCTGACTTTCACTTGAAGCAGTTTCAGATTCTGCTGGGGGAACACACATCAAGAGACTAAGTCTAAAGCTAGGAATGAGTGCAGAGAAGAGGTGTAGATAGGCTGAAGCCAGCAACAGCGGGCCTAGGAAACAAACAGCAAAGGAGCTGAGGCAGTGGGCCATGGGATTTAAGCTGTAAAGGGGGAAGTAAAGGCATGAAGAAAACAGAGGGTAGAAAGGTGGCAGAATCAATGGAACAAAATTGCAGTAGGATCCAGGACCAATGTGGTTTCAGGGCACTTAACTGGAAGCTAAATTTAACTGAAGTCACCTGGCACCTGGAAAAGAGGGCCTCAGTTGAGGAACTACCTCCATGAGATTGACCTATGGAGCATTTTCTTGATTGACATGGGAGAGTCCAGCCCACTGTGGGTCATGCTACCACTGGGCAGGTGGTCCTAGGCAGTGTAAGAAAGCAAACTGAGCAAACCAGTAAAGCAGCACTGTGGTATGTTTTAGTTCTTGCCTCAAGTTTGTGCCTTGAGCTCCTGTTACAGCTTCCCTTGATGGACTGTGACTGTGACGTGGAAGGGCAAGCCCAAACCCCTTCCTTCCTAAAGTTGGTTTTGGTCAGTGTTTTAACACAGCAGTAGAAAAGCAAGCTAAGGAAGAAATTGGTACTGATGGTGCAGTATTGCTGTGACAGAACTGACCATGTTGTTTTGGAGAGGACTATGGTAGCATCTGGAAGTTTGGGTCAGAAAAGCCATTGAGTGTGTGGAGCTTTAGTGGGCTAAGAGCTTGGGAAACAGAAATGTCAAGAGGTGCAGACGATGGAAGCCTGGCTTGGGGAGTCACAGAGGGAAGCAAAGACTACTGAAGCTGTTCATGTGATACTATGAATTAAGAATCTGTTGTTTCAGGTCAGCTGAGGCTGAAGAACTGGCTGGGATGAGTAAGATATCAACATTATTGAAGCAAAATCTTCTGGGTTCAACTGTGGCTCAAAGGGGACCAAGGTAGTATCTCAAGCTGGCAGCCAAATTTGGTAATGTGTAAGAGACTCTCATGTGGCATTGGTTTTGAAGGCATGAAGGGATAATGGATAGATGCCAAGGCTCGGCACTATGTTGAGTTAGAATCCCTACAGAGAGGCCTGGAGGCCATTTGTGAAGGTGTACTCTCAGCTGCAGGTGGAGACTCCAGCATACTGGAGATGCCAGGGCTGTGGGACTTCTTAAATGTTGGAACCATTTATATGGTGATATTATTGTGAGATCGTAGGAATAAAAAAGAAAAGGTTAGCCGGGTGTTGGCGGTGCACGCCGTTAATCCCAGCACTCGGGAGGTAGAGGCAGGCAGATCTCTGTGAGTTTGAGACCAGCCTGGTCTACAAGAGCTAGTTCCAGGACAGCCTCCAAAGCCACAGAGAAACCCTGTCTCGAAAAACCCAAAAAAAAAAAAAAAAAAAAAAAAAAAGGTTATACTTTCATAGTGTCAAGCAACATTGACAAGGGATGTATTGTGCCTCTTGGTCCCCACCTCCCCCAACACAAACCAGAGTCATCTAGGAAGAGGGCTCCTTGGTTGAGGAACTGCCTCCATCAGACTGGCCCATGGGTAAGTCTGTGAGAGGCATCTTCTTGATTGATGATTGAGGTTAAGAACGAAGCTCACTGTGGGTGGTGCCATCCTTGGCAGGGGGACCGAGCTGTGAAAGCAACCTGAGCAAGTCATGGGCACAAGGCAGTAAGCAATGCTCATTCCTCCATGGCCTCCGCCTCAGCTCCTGCTCCAGCTTCTCTCGATGACAGGCTGTGACTCTGAAGGGCAAGCCAAATAAACCCCTTCTTCTCCAAGCTGGTTTTTGTCAGCGTTTTATCACAACAACAACAACAAGGAACTAGGACGGACGAAGGGTGTGAGCAGGCCAAAGCTGAGGCTAAGGAAAATACTGCAAGACCAGACTGATGAATGAGGGCAATGCACAGCTGGTACTGCCTACTTGTTAAGTGTGTGCTTATAAATACGAAGTCACTTATCCTCTGGAACAGTCCTACAATGCAAGTTGTTCCCCCCTTTCATAGGTGAGTGACCTTCACCAGGGTCCCTCAGCCAGCAAACAGTGGTGTTTGGATTTAAACCCAGTTACTCTGCCCCACTGTGATGCCTGTATGACACACGTGTGGGGAAGGACAGCATCTAGTGAAAAATGTCTAAAAGTAGTGACAAGAAAGGCACCTATCCCACTTCAAAGCGTGCTGGTATGGGGGTTGAGTGAAAGCAGCTCTCGGAGCGGCTGCAAGGGAAGCTGTGTTCTGTGTGTGCCGATAGATCTGAAACTGGGGGTGCTTCTCTCATTTCATTTAGCCTGTACTGCCTTTTTTTTTTCTTTCCTTCTTTTTAAGACAGCGTCTCTCTCTCTGTAGCTGTGGCTGTCCTGGAACTCACTATGTAGAACAGGCTATCCTCGAACTCAAGAGACCTGTCTGCCTCTGTCTCCAGAGCACTGGGATTAAAAGTCTCTACCACCACATCTGGCTATTTATTGCCCCTTTCCCAATCACTGCAGACAGGGCTCCTATAGCTTACTGGTGGCCACTATCTGGTTTGTGTGTTCTATTATATGCTGTTGTCTTTAAATTCCAACCTCATGACAAGTAAGAAAATATTTGTGCTAGGTGTCTGCACAGCACATCTGCCTCCAGCTTCACTATGGTGTTTAATGGGCAGACTTACTTTCTGACCCCTCTTGTGTTCTTGGGATAGACAGTCTGGTCAGTGATTAGTCTAAAATGCAACTAGAATCTGTGTGCTCTGGAATTCAGGAAGTGAATCTTCACCCTGTGAGCACGGCCTGCTCTTCTTTTCTTCTGAAGCCTCTGCCGGTGTTAGCAGTTGAATGAATGAACCTTGTCGTGAGGGGCCTTGGAACTGAGAGGACCCAGACAGCTGGAGGGCTGGTCCTGACGTATGGCTCTCCAGGGCCTGGGTGAGGATTGGGAACCTATTTTCTCAACTAGGCTTGACTGCTCTGAGTCAGGTGTCATCATAGCCCATTCTTTCTGCAGGCACTGAGGGACAAAATGTTTATTTACATTTTTTGGCTTCTAGCAGCTGACTGTATCACTTGGCTTGGAACCCTTTCTCATTTTCCAAGGACATTGCTCCAGTGTGTATCCATATCCTACATTCCCTCCATCATCTTATTAGGATACTTAAAATGACACCTGGGACCTTCCAGGGCAATCTCCCTAAGTTAGGATGCTTTCATCATTTCTCCAGACTCCTTTGCCATGCACGGTAACTCAGTTCTAAGAATGATGGTCTGGGTATCCTGGGGGCTGAGCAGACTCTGGGGACCTTACAGAAGGCTGTCTATACCTCAGCTTCTTCCTCTTTTTGTTTTTCAAGACAGGGTTTCACTGTGTAGTGCTGGCTGCCTGGAATTCACTCTGTAGATCAGGCTGGCCTCGAACTCACAGAGATCCACCTGCCTCTGCCTCCCAAATGCTGGGGTTAAACATGTGCCACCATGCCTAGTTTATATCTCAGCTTCTTAAATGTGGGCCACAACCCCAGAATATGAGGGTCACCAAAAATCTGACAACAGCAAAAGGATTTTGGACATGGAACAATCAAAAACCCGGAATCCAGTGTCTAACAAATCCAGGGTGTTTCCAGCAGTGCTTGCCCATGCTGCAGCCCAGGCTGTGAAAACATCAGGCACACTTTGTACTAGGTGTGCAGCTACACACACAACAGCAACAGGTGCTGCATAAAGCACACTGGCTCCAATTCAAGGCCGCTGTATACATGCATTAGTGTCCCCACTCTACATACTTGCACTTTTTTTTTTTCCCTCGAGACAGGGTTTCTCTGTGTAGCTTTGGAGCCTATCCTGGCACTCGCTCTGGAGACCAGGCTGGCCTGGAACTCACAAAGATCCGCCTGCCTCTGCCTCCCAATTGCTGGAATTAAAGGCGTGCACCACCAATGCCGGGCTCATACTTGCACTTTAAGTAGCATGTCGTTGAATTATAGAAAACAAAAATGTTCCTGCCATCATTCTTCAGATGCTTCAAAGGCCTCCCACCATTCCAAGTGTTCTCTCCGTCTCCTGATTGAGATATGAGCTCTCAGCTGTTCCTGCTGCCATGCCTTTGCTCCAAAATCATGGACTCTACTCTCCTGGAACCATAAGTCCAATTAAATGCTTTTTTTATCCAAGTTGCCTTGGACATGATGTCTTATCACAGCAATAGAAAAGGCAGCAAATATCAAATTAACTGACTTAGGCTGTGCTGTGTTAGAATACTTGATTTTTAAAATTTCTAAATTGTTGAGTTTCATAGAGTAATCAATCATTAAATGATTTGGGGCCAAGGATATAGCCCAGTCAGTAGAGTGCTTGAGTATCATATGTGAAATCATGGGTTCAATTCCCAGCACCACATAAACCAGGCATAGTAGCACATGCCTGTAACCTAAGCACTTGGGGGGGAAGAGGATCAGAAGCTCTAGGCCATCCTTGTCTACACTGTGAGTTCAAGACCAGCCTGGACTAAAGTAAATGAATTTTGGTTTGGAAGTGACAGAATTTCCAAAAACTTTAAAAATGGATATAAACATTCCCCTGTATTTTATACATGTACCTGTGGAAAGTATTTGTTTTCTGAAACAAGGTCTTGCTATGCATACACATGGCCTTCAATTCACAGAGAGCCACCTGCCTATGTGAAGCGACTTTAAAAACTGATTATAGCAGGGCGTTGGTGGTGCATGCCTTTAATCCCAGCACTCGGGAGGCAGAGGCAGGCAGATCTCTGTGAGTTCGAGGCCAGCCTGGTCTCCAGAGCGAGTGCCAGGATAGGCTCCAAAGCTACACAGAGAAACCCTGTCTCGAAACCCCCCCCCAAAAAAAACAAACCATAAAATCAAACAACCAATCAACTCTCAAAAATGTTGAAGATGTTTTATATCCTCCTGAAATATCAAATAGTTCATCAAGATTTAGCTCTATATGCAAAACAAACATGTACATACATGCCATTAGTACACAGATATTTGCTTTTGTCTTTAATAAATGATAAGGTTATATATATGTCAAAGAATTGTTTTAAGCTAATTTTCCGTGTCTATTTTCAATATGCATTTGATTTATGTATCTGTTACACCTGAAGGTTTTGAGTAGAAAAAAAATGACCCTGTTTAGGGCTGCTGCTCATCAGATCTGCAGATGGCTCAGAGCAGGCCTGACCAGCTCAGTGACAGAACTGGAAAGTGGCATCTGCAGGCATGTGACTTTGATGGACCTTGTCTATACAGAATATCCACAGAAGGCTTTAGCTGGCAATGCCATGGAAATATGTACTGGACTTCAGGAGGATTGGCCTCTGGGATGAAAATGAGGTTAGCCCTGGCAGGTCTGTTCATGGACAGAAGGTTCCCATCCCCATGGGAACCTGCTGTGGAGACTAATTGGGATCAATGGTCAGGAGTGGGGAATTTCCTCTCTAACAAACAGGGCAGGATAACTATCTGGCAAGGCTGTATGGGGAGGGAACTGAGTATTCCATCTAGGCCAGCCTCCACTCAGTGACTACGGTTTTAGTCGGGGAGACCTAGGCTCAGACAGACAGGCTATATGCATGGATTCATGTCAAAGCAGAACCAGTTATTAAATCTCACTTCAAAGCTTCAAAGAAAATACATTTTTTAAAATGCCGACCCCTTAAGTCACCAATGCAGCAGCCCCCCCCCCCCCCCCCGTCAGCATTGCTCTGAGAAATGTCATTCATTTGGATGACCTTCAACTGGCAGGAGGAAGAAAGGCTGAGCAGAATTAGGAGGTTGCTAGGCCTGTAGGGACTGTGTTCAGGGCATCAGTTCAGCCTTCAACCAAGGCAGCCTCAGGACCTTACGCCCTCTCAAACCCTCCAGACATAGTTTTCTACTAATTAAGTTAGTGAACATAAGAGACCAGGGAGTTAATGTTACATGTCACAATCTCTGAGCACTGGTCCATGTTCTTCCTCACCCTGTAGAATTTCTCCACGTACTCAGATCGCCCTAAGAGCTCCACAAAATCTTCATCATGAGTGATTACCAAAAGCTGGAAGTTACGCTGTTGCGAGCGACTTTTTATGATCCTGAAACAATACATTGAGAACACTTTTTTTTAAACCAATGGACATACATTTGGAAAAACCCACTGGAAATCTTGTTAGATACAAGGAACAGCTGTGTGGCAACCATGCTTTTCCTGTGCCACGTGTGACAGGAAATGGGGGAGGGCTGGGGCCTTCAACCTAGGCAGGGAGGAGTCCTATCTGTCTCCTATACATTGGGACACAGGGAGACGCATAGCTTCATGGCAGCCAGGAGTCCTGTCTCCTTCCCATACAGTGGGATGCAGGGAGGTGCACAGCCTCATTCCTCACCCATCTGACCAAGAACCAAGTCAAGTTGCTATCCACGCAGGGGAAAGTCTTTTAGGAAAACCTAAACCATTCAACCACAAGACCCCAGCTTGCTCCTCTGACTAGACTCTCCTGACCTGTTGCTAGACTTCTCTGAAAGTTTAAAAGTAATTCAGGCAGACAACAGGTAGGGGAATAACACTGCCTTCTGAAGAGCTGGGTCTACTTAGAATTCTGCCACCACCAGTCACTAGATGCATCAGTGCTGTGTGACACAGAGGGCCTGAGTGGGTGTACTGGGGACATTTTTGCTCATCAGCATGCTGAGGTATCAGCTATGAGTGAGATGCAACAAGAGTTTTAATTCACACTTGTTTATCACCTGCCTGGGGCTGGATGCACTTCATGTTTCGATACCACAACCCCCTCCCTTCCTTACTGGTTCCCCAGGACTATGAAGAGCTGGCTGGAGGAAGACACCCTCCGTGCTGGCAGAGTTCTTCTGGAGCCAGGGGTGCACAAAAGTAAAAGTTGTCCTACCCTGAAGCCTTTTCTGACATGAGGGAATGGGGTACACAATGACTACACTTAGCCTCTGGCATCATTTGGCTATTTACCAGTATGCTGTTTCCATAAAAGTTCTCATTCTTCACAGTAACCATGTGACACAGTCCAAGCTCCACTACTACCAGCTCTAAGTGTCTGGCCAGGGCACATACTGACTGCTGTGCCTGACATGGTGGGGGAATGGAGGGGGGTCACAGGAAATCCAGAGAAAGCCCAGAACTCCTCAACCTTACTTGCCCTATGGACACTTGGGGAGAGGCAGGATATGTCTATGTCTCAATACTCTAGTACCTTTTATTTTATGTGCATTGGTGTTTTGTCTACATGTATATCTCTGTGAGGGCATCAGATCCTCTGGAACTGGAGTTAGAGACAGCTGTGAGCTGCCATGTGGGTGCTGGGAATTGAACCTGGAAGAGCAGCCAGTGTTCCTATCCACTGAGCCATTCCTCTAGTTCCTTTTCAAGAAAATATGGAGAATTACTATTGAAAGGCAAAGTGCAATGCCTGGCCTCAACTCAATTTTTTTTTTTTTTTTTTTCAGACATGTTCTCACTGGTTGGCCCTGAACTCACAAGAGATCTGCCTGCCTCTGTCTCCAATTTCTGGGATTAAAAGTGTGCACTATCACACCCAGCCCCTGCTATTGGTATTAAAAACTAACAAACAAAACCCATTACAATCTGCCCTGAACATGAAATACTTACTCAACCAAAGCATGTGCAAGAGATTCAATGTTTTCTCGGTCAAGATTTGTAGTGGGCTCATCCAAGGCAAGGATGCCACAGTTCAGACAGAAGGTTTCAGCCAGTGCCAAGCGGATGATGAGAGAGGCTAGCACCTGAAGAAAAGTTGCACAGCAGACTTTAGAAGGGGATGGTGAAATGAACTGCATATGGTGGTGCACACCTTTGTTCCCAGCACTCAGAAGGCAAAAGCAGGTGGATATTTGAGATTTAGACCAACGAAAGCTATGCAGTAAGACCCTGTCTCCAAAAACAAAAATGGAGAGTAGAAGGTGGGAAATGTCCCATGTCACGGATGTTAGGGACAGTTCAATGGAGACTCATGCTTTTCTGGAAGGTGGACTATACGCCACATTTTCTCAGTCTATCATTTGCACTGAATAAAACACTGAGAAACAGCCCTGCCTGCATTTCAAGTTCTCTTAAAAATTGTCATCACAGAGCTGGGCGTTGGTGGCGCACACCTTTAATCCCAGCACTTGGAAGGTGGACCTCTGTAAGTTCGAGGCCAGCCTGGTCTCCAGAGCGAGTGCCAGGATAGGCTCCAAAGCTACACAGAGACACCCCGTCTCGAAAAACTAAAAAATAAATAAATTAATTAAAAAAAATTGTCATCACAGGCTGGAACTCACTATGTAGATCAGGCTGGCAGCAAACTCAAGAGATCTGCTTGCCTCTGCCTTCTGAGCATTGGGATTAAAAGGCGTGTGGTATCACACCTAGCCTTAAAACCTTGATCTTGTCCTTATAGCTTCTAAATGATGAAACTGTTGGAAAATGCAAACACATTACATTTTTCCTGAGCCTCACAGGGACCGTACACTCCATGTTCTCTGGTCCGAAAGAGAAACTAGGTAGTTGTTCTAAATCACACTAATGTGTCTGCTTGTGTAATTGTGGCAATGAGAGAAAAAAAGTTAAAAGAGTACGGCTCTATTTGTACTTACCTCTAGGAGTCCATTAAGTCCACTCATGGCTACTAAAAAATCAAACATTAAAACCCTCAGACTTGGCCCTAATCCTCTCAGGGTTGAAGGGACACAGCAAAGACTCAGACTGTTCTTTCTGGGCAGGGCAGAATGCTCTTGCGTGAGCTCTAATCTCACTGCCTGCTGATTGCTGGGCTTCTGACTGCAAGGCAGTGCGCACCTTCCCTCTACTGTCCAAGGGCAGGCCAGCAGATTGCTGAAGCCTATTGCCCCTTTGGGGGACAGACACTTCCTTCCTGCCTTTGTACCCTACTGCTGCCAATCTACCACCACCCAGTTACATGCAGGCTGCTGGTTGGCCCACAACCACCAAACCATTCATCTGACACCTCTCCCTACACCAGGAAGCAAGTACTGTCAGTTTTCACAATGTAAGAGCAGCTACAGGAAACTGACTTTTGCTCAGAGACCATCTTTCAAACTCATTTAAAATGAATATTAGACGTCATCAAACAAAGCAATTAGGGATAATGTTTACAGATCACAAATTAGTCATTTGTTCAAAGAGACTATGACTGTAATAGTAATCTGCATTGCCTAAAATTGGTGTTAGCTGTCTGGGGCAATAACTGTGAATAATGTGGTATCCTTTCCTAAGCCTGCAAAATTTTTATGAAAAATATGCTTTAATATGAAAGCTCAGAATCTGCACCCTTGTGTATAGTTAACAGAAATCACCGTTCAGGACCTCCCCGTGCTCTGGGATGTAGGGCTCATGTTTCAGCCTTATTGAAACATTTCTCATTCTGATTTTCCCCAGTGCTCCAAACCTATCTACTGTCCTCCTCCAGGAGCCTCATGTAGGGCCAGGGGCCTGATCTAGCCACTGGTCTAAGGCCCAGCCCAAAGGGATGATGGGATTGAGTGCTGTGCAGGGGCTCTATTCTCAATGACATAGATCAGAATCTTTTGTTTGGTTCAACTCAGGCTCTAGTTTGCTAGTGTTCTTTGTTCATTTGAGACAGGGTCTTGTGTAGCTCAGGCTGACCTCTAACTCTATAACCAAAGATGACTTTGAACTTCTGATTCTCTTGCCTCTACCTCCCTAGTGATGGGATTATAGGCATGTTTAGGTAGTGGTGGGGGTTAAGTCAAAGCCTGTTCATGATGGGCAAGCATTCTACCAACTGAGCCATATCCTCCCACTGCTAGTATTATTTATGACTGGCAGTATATCCACTATGAATTCTAAGATGTTCCTGCCATTTTGATACCAGATATATCTCTGGGGGTCCATAAAGCAGTGACCTTTCTCTGAGAAGGAGTGCTACTGAAGGGGAAATGGGTTTGAGTAACTTTGACCTTTTCCTTATGTTATCTCCTGAGTGCCAAGAGCATGTGAGCTGGCATGAGATGGTGCTATGATGCAGCTGTGTCTGTCTCCTTCACAAGGTGGCAAGGGAGCCGTCAGGAGCTTCTCCTTCATTTACGGGTAGCCTAAGGCTTCCACAACCCTGGGTCCATCTTTCAGTTCTTTGAGTTGGCTCCCTAGATTGCTGAGACACCTGCCTTTTGTCCAGCACTGCATCGTCCCCGCATGTCCAAGGCTGTGTCCCCCTTCAGCATCACCACTCGGTAGTTGTAATTCCGCCTCTTGTCAGAAGCGGATACGTTTTCATCAGCATCGGATCGAATTTCTATGTATTCAATATCTGATACAGAAAGCAGAATATTTTAGAGAACATACACTGCATCTCTGTCGCTTATAGACATAGTCCAGGAAGTCTGGGGACAACAGCGAGTCTGATGGCCTTGAAAGCGCTGGCTGCCTTGCAAACTCTGGCCAGGAGGACTCAGAAGCCACATGGTCTACCAACTCGCAGCCTGGATGGCCCGCCCCCAGCCAGGGCCCAGCTCCTTTTCTAAGAGTTTCCTTTGGGTACTTTTCTTATCACATTTGGGCCTATTCCTATCTGCGCTTTCACAGAAACCATTATGTCATCAGCTCATTGTGTCTGCTACAGACAATATGAGTCCTACACGGCTTTGGAACAGAAACTTTGCGTTTTCTTTTTGTTATAAGATATTGCAAAGATAAGAATTCTTAGAAAAATCTCAAAGAAATGCTCAGGAAGGGGTTTGAGAAGGTAATGCTGGATTGGTAAGGTCACACAGGGGAGGCTATGGCAGAGCTTTGGAACAAGCGGACACACCATATTAACTACCTTGTCCACGATAGGTACTCCGCCAAAGATCACGAATAATTTTGTTGATTTCTTCCATTTTCATACTGTGAAATTTCATTATTGCTCTGGAAAAAGGAAGCCACTTTTACTTGGTACAATATGCACTATTTATATGAAAGACATATAATAGCTATGCAATAGTTTGTTAAATTGTATGAATATGTAATATATAATAAAAATTACTGCCTCAGTACTTTCAATTATAAAAGTTGAATATGAAAAGGGCTAGAAAAAAAATTAAACAGGACCAAGCAGTGCTATTTCCCTGGTATAAAACTGCTAGGCATATGCCAGGCGCCAAGTCTTCACATGTCCCCATTTTCACTCTAGGATTCAAGTAGTACTTCAAGTACTCAGAAACTGCAGAGTTGAATGTGGCGGTACATGACTTTAATCCCAGCACTCAGGAGGCAGAGGCAGGCAGATATCCATAAATTTGAGGCCAACCTGATCCAAAGCTATATGGTGAGATCCTATCTCAAAACAAACAACCCCCAAACCTTTCAGAAAATACTTCTTTAACAGGTTTCTTTCCTAGGCCTTGAGAGCACACTGGAGGGGCAGCCTTCGTGGTGCCCGCAGGAGGCCTGCGGTAGGCTGACCTATGTGCTAACACTGAGGGTGCAGCTAGCCAAAGAGCAGGAGCAAGTCTCTGAAATTGTCTGGTCTTTCTTGAATTTTTTAATATTTATTTATTTATTTATTTATTTGAGACGGGGTCTCTACATAGACCTGGGCTGTCCTATAGACCAGGCTGGCCTCAAACTCAGAGATCCACCTGCCTCTCCTCCTGAGTGCTGTGACTAAAAGCGTGTGCCACCACACCCAGCTCCTTCTAGAATTGCTCAAAACCAGCCCCTCATGCTCTTTTACTCCTCAGCTCTGTGAGAATCTATCCCCCAAAGGCAGCTTTGCCATAGAGAGTGACTTCCTTAGGAGCCTGTCCCTTCATCCTAGTCAAAGGCAGCTTTGCCATAGAGAATGACTTCCTTAGGAGCCTGTCCCTTTCCTACCCTAGCGTGCACTGACCTCCCCAGGCACTCACTTACTCCCAACCCTCTTTTACAGCAGCAGTCTCTAGACATGGAACAAAGAAATGTTTGTGAAAGCCAAAGCTGCCTGTTAAAATTGAATGCCATGCCTGCCCTGACTACCTCAGATTTGGAAGCAGGACTATCAGCTACAAAAGTCGCTGCCGTGGTGAGAAGGCAGGTTTCACGGCTATCACCAGCAAAGGATGTGAGCGGACTCTCTTCCATTGCAAGCCTCTTATCTGATATATACAAAAAAAGAAACTAAACGTAATGCCACTGGCCGCTGTACAATCATTTTGTGATCTTCTGATCATCAGCTAAAGAGAAAGAAATGACTCAACATAAATACGTCTAACGATCAGATGGAGGGCTGCTGAAGTAGTGAAGCCTGGAAGAAACCACTCTGCTTCACCATGTCTCCATTTTCTAATACCGGCTCATCTCAGTCTAACATTTATGCCTCTTTCATAAAGAGTAGACAAACCAGCTATTATTTTCTTCAAAAAGGAAAACCACAACAAAAATACCCCACACCAATCACATGTGAAGACTATCACCCTTCCACGGCTTTATACACTATGGTACTAATTTTATAAATGATTTTTAAAAATGTTATTTTTTTTTCAAATTGATAACATAAAAAGCATGTGAATGAAGAACACACACCAGGTAGGGCAGGAGTGTGTAGTCTCTGCTGAGGCCTAGAGCGGTGGGAGAAAGCTCCAGGACAGAAGACCAGCCTGCTCAGGGTGTCAGAGAGCTGACTCTTGCTACCATTGACTGTCCCAGCAGCTAAGATCTGATCTCTCTTAGAGTTTATAGCACATTAGGCAACCTCTGGAGATGATAAAGGTCACTGCAGTAGCCCACCTGAAGGGGTAGCACTGACATAGGTGGTTACCAATAAGCATCGCCTTCTGAAAGACAAGCCACGTTCAAAGCCACACATTATCTCCACAACCTCCAGTTACCATGCAAGGAGAAGCTGAACAGAGCAAAAACTTTTGGGCCTGTTTTGCCTATCATGATGGAAATAAGCATCCTAGGTAGAACTGAGTTTAGTTGTAAGGGTACTGAATAGAACACACTGCTGCTGGGCATGGAACACAGGGTTAAGCACATCCTTGGCAAGCACACCATCTACCTCTGCACACCATCGCAGTTTACTGAGTGGTATTTATCCCTAGAAGGAACAGCACATCAGGAAGAAAGTTACTGCATACAACTGTATCCCAGACTAAAGAAAAACAAATGAGGGCTCCAGGGGTGGTGGGTGGTGGAGGTGAGGAGTGGTAGCCGCCGTGCATGCCTTTAATCCCAGCAGGAGGATCTGTGAGTTCAAGGCCAGCCTGGTTTACAGGGTGAATTGCAGAACAGCCAGGGCTGTGTAGAGAAACCCTGTCTCGAAAATCCAAACAAAACAACAACAGAAAACTTGATGAGCCAGTGGATATAAAAAGAACATTTGGTGCACTAACACTGAGTTTTGGTAAAATCACATATACATGAAAAATGGGGGGAAAATGTCATTTCTTTTATAAAATGTCTCAGTCAGGCATCTATAGTAATAGCAAATACAATCTAAGACAGACACAAGCATTTTACCCACAATACCAAGAGAGATACTGCCTAACACAGGGCTCTGAAAACAGCAGCCTGGTAAAACATGAGAGAGAAAAGGGGAAATAAATGACAAGCAACAGAAGAGAGTCTGTCATTGTTTCTGCATGTAAGATTTGACTGTATACCTAAACATTCAAGAAAATCAGCTTAAATATTAAAATTATCAACTTCCTGACATGAGCCTAGGTATGGTGGTTCAGGCGTTTAATCCCAGCATGTAGGAGGCTGAAGTTCGTGGCCAGCCTGCACTATGTAATGAGCTCCAGACAGCGAGGGCCACAAACATAGTGAGACCTGTCTCAAAACAAATAATTTATATAGTATTAATATCTAGTTTCTAACACTTCTTGGAAAGACAATGGTGGGGGTAGGGGAGAGGGGTCCTATAGCTGGAGAGATGAGTCAGTCAGCAAAGTACTTGCATCAAAAGTCTTAATTCAGAACCCCAGAAACTCTCATAAAAAGCCAGGTGTACTCCTATCACTGGGGAGATGGGTACAGGAGGACCCTCTCAAGCTCAATGGCCAGCTGAAGGACCCCAGAGACCCTCTTCCAAAAAATAAGGCTAGAGTGACCTGGTCTTAAAGGGGGGGGGAGGGAAAAGATGGATAGATGATCTACACACACACACACACACACACACACACACACACACACACACACACACACACACCACACACACAGAGATCCTATTAACAATGGCAATAAACATTCTAAAGGGTCCACAGGGGCCTTGTTGCGAAGACAGATTCTTCCCAAGTGCTCAATAAATAGAAGCAACCAAAGCAAAAACACACCGGCAGGAATTAAAAAGAGAATTCAATGAAATCTGTATACAGACTCTAAAACTCTTAGAGAGAAAACACAAAAATAAAACTGTGGTACTGAGACAGGAAGAGATATTAAAAAGTTTGTGGACACAGAAGAAAATCTAGAAGTTAACACAAAAATCTCTGATAATAATGTAACTGACATTTCAAATCAATTGGAAAAATTTCAATACTGTTGGAAAGGAGAAAAAAACAGCATCATGACTTTGTATCAAACTCCAAAATAAAATTCAAATGACTAAGGGTCAAAGTGGGAAGCTATCTTGGCGAGTAAAGCATTTGCCAGGACAAGTGTTAGGCTCTAAGTTCAGATTCTCAGAACTCACATCAAAGCTGGATGCAGTAATGTGCCTGTAGACCCAGATCTCCTACTGAAAGAGATGGGAAGTGGAAACAGCGGAGTCCCTGCATCAAAGTAAAGTCCCACACACCAAGTGACCTCTTCATGAATGCTATGGCACACGCGTCTCTGACCCTGTCTCTCTCTCTCACACATGCACACACCTAATACTCAGGAGGCTGGTCAGGAAGACCACTGGAGAATACCCAGAAGAAAAGTATTTCTGTAATCTTTTGATTGAGAAGATCTGACTAAGGCACACAGCTGTGAAGATATATGTTAAGTTACAAATGATGCCATGAAGAGAGTTAAAGGATATATGATGAACCAGATATTTAAAATGATAGAAAAGTGTCAATTGTAACCAGAGTGTTTTCATGCAACAATGGGTCATGATGACACAGACATGGAATTGGTCATGTTCAAACACTACAAGTGCAAACACATGCTTGATAAGTGCTTTGGGAGCCAATCTAGCATTAACAAGTTAAAAATGGCCATACCCTCTGACCTACTAGCTTCATTTCTAAGAAGCTATCTTTCTTGTCTATCTAAGCATGCAAAGCAATATATACGGCAGCATCAGTGGTGGTCAAATTTTAAAGCTTCCTAATGTCAATGGTTGAAATAGGCAAAATCTATTTTATGGATTATAAAGACATTAAAAGCAATGAAGCATATACCTCTATGAATATAAAAGAAGTGCACAGTTACATGAAAAAAGAAGAAGAAGAAGAAGAAGAAGAAGAAGAAGAAGAAGAAGAAGAAGAAGAAGAAGAAGAAGAAGAAGAAGCAGCAGCAGCAGCAGCAGCAGCAGCAGCAGCAGCAGCAGCAGCAGCAGCAGCAGAGTGAAAGCCTGGCAGTGGTGGCACCACCTTTAAGGCCAGCACTTTGAAGGCAGAGGCAGAAGGAGCTCTGTGAGTTCAAGACCACTCTGGTCTACACAGAGAGACCCTGGACAGCCAGGGCTTTACACAGGAGTTAGTGATGCAGGAACACTTTGTTGAATATTAGGCAATGTCACCAAGTGAATCTCCACCCACCCTGACTTGTAGATGTGAGAAGAACAAATTACCTGTATCACATGTGATACCAATAATATGGACTGAAAGGTAGGGGCAACCATGTCTACTTGGGAAGGGCTTCCCTAAGGGCTTAAGGAAACATTCCAAGGAGGAGAAACAGCACAGGAAAACATGGGTGTTAAGGTAATAAAACTAGTCAGCTTCACGAGGAGCACTGTGAGTAGAGATCAAATGGGGAAGGCAAGGATGGAAGTTTTTCCTATAATGACAACAGGAGCCACTTATTAACCTAGCAGAAAAACAATGGGACATGTAGGGGTGAGAGTGATACAAGAGAGTACAAGTGGGGACAGCTGCCACAGGAATAGGTGAGCAACAGGCTCAGCTGGTGGAAGGAAAGCAGCCATGAAGCAGGACCATGCAAACTGAAGCTGTCAATGGACTGAGTCACGTTACTCTCTTTAGCACTTGTGATAGGTACTTAATATTAAGTACTGTAAAGAATGACCCAGTGCGCAGGGCAGTGGTGGTGCACGCCTTTAATCCCAGCACTCGGGAGGCAGAGGCAGGTGGATCTCTGTGAGTTCGAGACCAGCCAGGGCTATAAGAGCTAGCTAGTTCCAGGACAGCCTCCAAAGCCACAGAGAAACCCTGTCTTGGAAAAAAAAAAAAAAAAAAAAAAAAAAAAAAAAGACCCAGCAGAACTAGAGATGTGGTTCAACCAGAGATGCGGTACTTGCCTACCATGCACAAAACCCTGGGTTTGATTGCCAGTACTACACAAAACCATGAGTTGTGGTATGTGCCTGTAATCTTGGCATTGGAGGAGGAAGCAGGAGGATCAGGAGTTCAAGGTCAGCCTTGGCCACACAGCAAGTTGAAGGCCAGCCAGGGTTACATCACTACATAAAACCCTAACCCTAAAACAAAGATCTCTCCTGAGGCCAACAATTTAAATGTCATGAGCTTGAGACAGTTGAGGACAGTGGTTATCTGGCTATAGTCCTGCTGTGGTTTAGAATGCTGTCTGTCAGCTAAATGAATACATTAACACACATGAATTGGTATGCTTTCTTAGTAAAGATTGGTTCTCAAAAGAGAATAAGAATTTCTGTGATCTAAGAAAATAGCAATTTATAAACTTATTCAGTCTTATAATTAAATATTCTCTAATAGCTTGAACTAAGTTTTGTGAAGATGAATGGTGACTCTGGTGGTCCTGAGCCTTCGATGTGATCCTCCAAATGACAAAGGTTCCCATCAGAAAGGCAGCATCATGTGGCCATAATTATGTAAAAAGTAATGAAGCTACTGTGGTGGGAGGTGTATCTTAAACAGTGCTTCACGCTACAGAATATACAGCATCAAGTGTGAATGGATACACACTACACTCTGGAAGGCAGTGGCATCAACACAGGCTCGCTGCAAGCTCCAGTGCAGGAAGCAGATGGAGGAAGCAGCTGTGCCTGTATGGGAGTGGTGGGGATGTAGGAAATTTCTGTCCTTTCTTTCTACTCAATTTTGTTACAGACCTAAAACTGCTCTAAAAAGTAAATGAAGAGAGAAACCAAACCAAACCCAGAGGTGTCAATGTAATGTGTGCAGCTGTTGTAGCACATACCCTCTGCCTCTTCACAAAAGCACCCTTTAGGTGCCAGGGGGTTGTACTGCCCCTTCAGCACATCTGCACCAGCGCTTCTGCCCCAGCAGGAGCAGCTCTCCCCTCTCTCCTAAGCCAGCCAACTGCCTCCATACTTGTTCTTTAAACGGGAAGCTTCTGTGAGCTTGAGTTACCCTCTTCCTAAGCACACACAGCTTCCAGCCTGATAAGCAGCACATCAGGCCTCCCGTTGTTACTTTAAAGGCTACTTTCCACCTCAGCGTCTGACTAACAGTGCAGAACCAAATGCTTAAGATGCAGCCACAAGACAGCAGGTACCTAAGAGGTTAGCATCATCTCCAGAGACCCAAGCTTCTTCCTCAGGGCCTATCCATCGCTTGCTTCCTTCCCTCCTCAAAGCATCTACAGGACTCAAGCATCGAAGACAAGCCATCAATGCCAAATCTGGATTACTGCTCAAAATAGCAAGTGTACAAACAAAGGCAAGTCCTGACCCAGATTTCCCCATACCTCAAGATGTCTCACTGACTAATAACTGGAAAGACCAAGTACATACGGACTTTTTTGTAATTATTATTTTAATCTGGAAGCATAAAAACTAAGTTAATCCAAATCAAGTTTGAAAAAAAGCAGTAAAGATACTTTCAAAGGTATTTTCCAAAATACACAATTTTCATCTTTGCATTTAAAACTGTGCCAAACTTGATGCATAGGTTGCCAAAAAAGAAAAACAAAAAAACAAACAAAAAAAACTGGCCATGCTTATTAGCCTTAAAATACTTTTATGTTCATGTGTATATGTCTATCTGAGCATATGTACATGAGTGGAGCCCAAGGAGCCCAGATGCATAGGATCCCCTGGAACTGGAATTAACAGGCAGTTTGTGAGTCTCCTGATATGGGTGCAGGGTGCAGGGAACTGAACTCAAAAGTTCTGCAGGAACAATACATGCTCTTAACTGCTGAACCATTTCTCCAGCCCCCATGATTAGCCTTTTGAATGTTAGCGGATATTCCTCCTGCCCCAGAACACTGTACCAGGAGAACTTCCTGCCTCCTTACAGTTGGGTCAGCAGAAGTCTTCCTGCCCCACAGAAATGGTTTTGTAAGTACCATGTTCCAAATGAATTAGGATTTCTTCTTGTTGAGCTCAAAACCCATAATTTCAAAAATTTAAGTGACTTTTTTCCAAGTTAAAACTATTATGACTTCATTAAACTCATTTCCTTTAGCCAGCCTCCTAAATATCAGCTTTGGACATTAGGCAATGGTTTAACCATTATTACAAGGTAAACATTTGCTTAAAACAAAACAACAACCCTGCAGTGGATGTGAAATGCCAGTGGCTATCATGGGTTTGTAATTAATCCCCTACAGGATGCTACTGTAGCAAACCATAATGCATTGTGGTTAGCATAGGATAAGTTCTGAATAAAGTTCTCAACCAGAGCTCCTCTTGAAGGCTGAGACCCATGCTCTGCACAGCCTGGCAGAGAGCTGGCTGCCTCAGATACAAAACTGTGGGAGTTTCTCAGATATAAAGCTGTGGGAGATGCATGTTTCCTGAGTCTCAGAAGCAATATGACGTAACGCACGATGTTTCACATCTGGGAAACAAAATAGCAGACAGCATTTTGGGCAAGTGACATATTCCAATTTATTTAAACTGTGGTGCTGGGTGTGAAGTCATGCATCCTAAGCCATGCATGTTTCCTTCCCAGCTAGTGTTTCTGCCAATGCTCCTGCTCACTGCTGTTTCAGTGATTACTAATAACAGATGCTAATCAGCGCTTCTCGAAAATGCACTGCTAACTTCCTGTGTTACCTTAAATAGACCACTGTGCAACAATGACACCGACAGCATTCTTTATTCTAAGAGGTGAAAAAATGAGGGAAATTTTAGAACCCCCCTTCTTTTTCGGACCCCCCTCCCCCGCCCGGCTTCTTTTTCTTTTGGCAGGGAGAGAAGGCAAATTTAGGAATCAAAATATAAATCTTGAGATTTATATAAACCTTTATATAAATTTATATAAATCTTTATTTATTGTTTACAGAAGAAATCCCACAAACTCCATTTGAAGGAAATTTTACTACTACTTTTCTTATTTAGAAGAACATATATCTGATTAGTAGATCAAAGGCTTCACTGAATAGTCTGGCTTTGCTCCATAAGCAAGCTAAATTTCTAAAAGGAAAGCACCCGTGCGTGCGGCTCCTCACCTCAGCCCGCTACTGGCTGGCTCCACAGAGCTCCAGGCTCCTCCTTGCATACTCAGTGCAATACCTCACATTCCTTCCCCAGGCCAGACCGCCTGGCAAACCTACTGCGCACAGCATTCATTTCCCTGTCTGACTCAGCAGTTTAGGACAAGAATAGGTTATGGCAGACTTTTATGACCTCTCTAATGCATGTGTGACCATGTGGTGCCTCACTGAGTGACACAGCAGATGGTTCCAGGGCACAGTATACACATAAAAACCCAGGTCTGCAGAGCCATGTACTGCAAGTAAGGGCTGAATTCATAGCAGACCTTCCCACCCCATCCATCGCTGATCCCCCAGTTCCCTCTAGACATGATCCCAAATTCTGGCGCCCTTTACCGCAGAATGTGCTGTCACCGTTTCTCTCCTATCATTTTCTCCTCACCCAACTCCAGCTAGACTTTAGTTTCACTTGCTGGCTTCCCAGCCATAAACCTCCAATTTATCAAACTCAAGGTCACCTTTCAGCTTGTCTTACTCAACGTCTCAGGAGTTAATGACTCTTGAAATGTTTGCTTCACTTGGTCTGCAAGTTACACCTTTAACAACTTGCCCACTGCCCCAGCTTCTGACCCACTTGTTAGCTAGGTCTCTGTATCCTTCCCTTCTGTAGCCACACCCTTTCTCTATGCAACAAATGCCACAAGACCCTGGATTCTGTATTTAACTCCCTGCTTGAATTCTTTATTTGGAAGTCTATACAAGCATTAAGAACCCAAACCCTGCCCATTTCAGGAATAGCACCTTGTTTCCTGAGAGCCTGCTGCATAAGCAAGAACATGCAGAAACACTCCTTAACCCTTCCCTTCCCTCAACTTAGAAGTGAGGTGTGTCAATTCCATCACCATCACTGTTCCCCATTGCCATGGCTATACTCAAGTCTTCCACCACTATCTCTTTGGTCACCATGTCAGTCTTTCTCACTGGCCTGATAGCTTCTGATCCTAGATATTACAATCCAAATTCTCCACACAGACGGAAGTATGACTGTCATGCTTTGCAATGTACTTTGAGTAAAACCAAACTGTCCACCAGGGCTACTCAGCACAGCATACTTAGCCTGTCATCTCTTTCATCAAATGCCCTGCTTCTTCTGCTCTTGGGGCTTCTCAATTCACTACTGTGTACCTGGCATGGCTGTGCTCCCCACTGCCCACATCTGTCCTGAACCATTTCAGTACCCTTGCCAGAAGGATACTGTCCCTAACTGCACAACAAAAGTTGGTGCTAAGGCTATTAGATCCATACACCTGTTGTTAAAGAACTAAAACAAAACCACCAGAAGAGCAGAACACCCTCCTACAGGCATACAGGAAGTAGCTAGGAGGACAGAATTACTCAAGGAGGCCGATAAACGGACATAGTCTAGTGGGTAAGGGTTCCCTAATAATATGCCTTATCTCAAGACCTTAATGAGATTCTAATTAGAGTTGTGGCAGACAAGGTTGTTTAGTAAGCTTCTGTTGTGATCAAATCCCTGAGATAAAACAACTCAAGGGAGAGATGATTTATTTTGGCTCAGTTACACTCCATGGTCAGTTGGCTCCATGGTTTGTAAGTCTGTGGCAAGGCAGAAACACAGAGGAAGGGTATGAAGAAGAAGTTATTTACTTTGTGGCAGTGAGGTAACAAAGAAAAGTAATGAGAGGAAGGCCAGGGCTCGGACACTGTTTTCCAAGGCATGCCCTTAGTGACCCACTTCCTTCATGAAGGCCTTGAGTTCTACAGTTCCACCATTTCCCAACAACCTATCCAAAACATTTTCAAGTCGATGTCTCTTGAAGCTTAGGGTAGCTTTAAACTCACTATGTAGCTGGAGCTGATCCTCTTGCCCCCACCTCTGGGATTAATGGGGTGTACCATCACCCCTGGCTTCAAATTTTGAATGGATTAAATGAATAGCTAGGACAGAGCCTTGATGACGTAGCTGCCTCCAGAAATGCCCACACACTGGTGTGCTTTAGTAATATAAGGCTTTTGTATTCATGTTCCCGTGCATATGCGTGTGTATGTGCACACGCATGTGAAGCCAAAGGTCAACGCTGGGTGTTTTTCTCTATGGCTTTCCACCTTATCTTGGAAATAGGTCTCTCCCTGAAATTGGAGTTCACCGATTCTGCCAGACTGGTAGCCAGCAAGTCAGCAAGCCCCAGGGATCTTCCTATGTCATTCTTAATAATGCTGGAGTTACAGGCACATGTTACTGTGCCAGCTTTTTATGAGGGTTATAGGGATACGAACTGAGATGTGTGTACATGCTGTGCATGCTAGCCTGCTTGCCTGCTTAGTTCAGAGCATAAATTACAGGAGTTGGTTCTACCCCTCTACCATGTAGATTCTGGGGACTGAACTCAAATAGTCAAGCCTTTTTTTTTTCTTTTGTAAAGATAGGGTCTATGTAGTCCTGGCTGTCTTAGAATTCACAATGTATACCTGGCTGCCTCAAACTCACAGAGATGCGAATTCCTCCAAAATCTGGGATTAAAGGCATGAGCCACCACATCCAGTCTCCAAGATTCCAAGATGCTTCTAAATGCAGTCAGGTTGACAAGATCACAGAGTATCATCACAAGTATCAACATACAGAAATCAGTATTTTCACACACCACCAACGAATTATATGAAAACAAGCTGGGTGACTTCAGGAGGCAGAGGCAGGCAGATCTCTGTGAGTTCAAGGCCATACTGGTCTACAGGATCCAAAGCTACACAGAAAAAAAAAAACGTGAAAACAATCTCATTTACAACAGCCATAGAAACAAAAACCTGGGGATATTTTTAAATAAAGAGGAGAAAGACCACTACAGAAAACTATAAAACACTAATGACAGAACTCAAGGAGAACACAATATACATAGACAGACAGTCCATGTCCACATTTAGACATTGGGCATAAGGACTGCTGAATCATCACCTTGCTTCGCAAACTGACATACAGATTTAGTGCAATCCATATCAAAATATCAATGACACCTTCATATAACTAAGGAAAAAGTCCTCAATTCATATGGACCTATCAAACCAGGAAGCAAGCAGACAACACCCAAATAATCAAAGCAATCTTGGACAAAAAGAACAGAGATGGTTGTCACATTACCACAGAAGAGCCTAAAAGCTACAGTACGGCACAGAGCACTTAGGAGCATAAGTATGTCTCTATTGTTAACTGGTCTTCAATGAAGGTGCTAACAACAGACAAGCACAGGGAAAGCTGGGAATCTAGATGCAAAGTATGAACCAGACTCATCTCTTCCTACACACAATAATCAACAACAGATATCGTTTAACATCTGAAACTCGGACTGCAGAAGAAAGCACAGGGCCATTGCTTCACAATTCTGCAATAGGCAAGGATTTCTTTTTTGGGGAAAGATATTAAAAGTATCAGGAGAAAAAAGAGTAGACAAAAATTACAACAAATTAAAAAGCTTCTGTCCAGCAAAGTAAACAATCTACTGAGTAAAGAATATGGGAAAAAATATGTGACTTACTCATTTGGCAGGGTAGACATCCAGAACATGGAACTTAAAAATGAGTAGTCCGCTGAGCGTCGGGGGGCACAGGGCTCTAATCCTAGCACTCAGGAGGCATAGGCAGGCAGATTTCTGAGTTCAAGGCCATCCTGTCTACACGGTGAGTTCCAGGACAGCAAGGACTATGTAAAGAAACCCTGTCTTGAAAGACCAAACAAACAACAACAAAAAAGTGGTTCAATAAATTAAATTAAAGAAGGGGCAAATATACAGTATAGTCTGACAACAGCCTGAGCTACACAGTAAGGCCCTGACAAAAACAAGCAAAAAAAAAAAAAAAAAAAAAGGCCCCCAAGAAATAGGGCTATCACCAGGTGGTGGTGCACACCTTTAATCCCAGCACTCAGGAGGCAAGACAGGCAGATGTCTGTGAGTCTGAGGTCAGCCTGGTCTACAGAGTGAGTTCCAAGACAGAGAAACCCTGTCTCGAAAGGAAGGAAAGGAAGGAAAGGAAGGAAGGAAAGGGCTAGCAAGATAGCTCAGTGAGTCACATACTTGCTGCACAATCCTGAGGACCTGCACTCAATCACAGGAACCTGTGCAAAGATAGGTGACAACCAATTCTACAAAGTTGTTTTTTGACCTCCACAGAGGTGCTGTGGTATGTACACACACACACACACACACACACACACACACACACACACACACACACACACACACACACACACACGCGCGCGCGCTCTTATATATACACAACAAATACATTTTTTGAAGTTTAAAAATTTAAAACACACCAAGAAATAGACTGATGGTACTACCTAGCTATCCCACTCCCAGGTACACAGCCAAAGGAGATCAGTACACCAAAGACAGCAGCAGAAAGGCAAGTGTTACATTTTCTCTCCCATACACAGCATGAAAATGTCCTGAAGAGGTTGAGCGTGGTGGTGCATGCGTTTAATCCCAGACCTTGGAAGGCAGAGGCAGTCAGATCTCTGTGAGTTTGAGGCCAGTCTGGTCTATGTATCAAAGCTCCAGGTTAGCCAGGGCTACAGGGGAGATCTCTCCCCAACAAATCCTGAAAATAGAACACTCATAAATAGTGGAGAAGGGGACGGTGAGATCTAATTTGTATGTATATGTGGAAATATCATATTGACCCTATTAATATGCATGATTAAGAACCCTGTCTTGAAAAACAAAAACACATCAATAATTTAAAAATACTCTTTTTTGGGGGGTGGGGAAGGGGTTAAGACAGGGTTTCTCTGTGCAGCCCTAGCTGTCTTGGAACTCACTTTGTAGAGCAGGCTGGCCTCAAATTCAAAGATCTACCTGCCTCAGCATCCTGTCCTAAGTGCTGGGATTAAAGTCCTGGCTACAAAAATATTCTATTCTTTAAAAAAATAATAAAAATGAATCAGAGGACTGTACACAAAGGTCACAACTGTTTCTCATTTTAAACCCATTATATTAAACTCACAGAAATTCATTTGCTTCAGCCTCTTATCTACTGGGATTACAGGCACCGACTACTGTACTGGGCTAGTAAAGCCATTAAAAAAAAAAAATAGCATTCTATAAAAATCAAGCATACCCCACAACCCACTCTGACACGTACAGCTTTAGTCCATCTCTTTGTCAGATGTTGTAAGAGTGTCCTACAGAAAGGTTTGTGTTAGTAAAGACCCCAAGGTGTAAGTCCAGGAGGTAGGACATAGCAGTGACTGACGGCAGGATTCTGTACATGAGAGCATGGATGACCTACAGCCATATCCAATGGAAAACCAAATAGCAGCTCCTGGAAGAGTACCTGAAAGGTGACGCCACTTTAAAGGCCTGAACACAGCACATATGTGTTAAACAGTTTTTAAGAACACAGAAAGCAAACATCTTTGTTCCTGAGACAGGGAGTGGAAATGGCTGGAGGCGGAGATGGGAAAGCATCTAAGTGGATACTAGCTGGTGGTTAACAATGGAGTTCTTGGACTGGTTAGGGGAGTATACTGTATCACGTAAGTACACATGCATACATACACAAGTTTTTTTTTTTTTTCAGTTCATGATATATATGAAATGTCATATACTGAAAAGACAAAAACAGGAAAAAGATGACCACAGTGTGCTAGCTGCTATCACTGCAGTGAGCACAAACACAGAGGTACTTACTGGTCAAGAGTCTTGTAGTAGATGTCCAGGTCCTTGTTCACCAGCTCTGTGGTTCTCATAACGATCATCATTTCTCTATACTTCTCTTCGGCATCCCGAAACTGAGGTTCTCTGAGTTCCTTCTTAAAGTGAAGAATTTCTTCTTCATAGCCCTTCTGTCGCCCCAAAGCTAAACTGTGATTTCTTTTTATAGTGTCTATGTTCTCTTCCAACTTCTGATGTTCGCTGGAAAAGGGTAAATGATTAGTGAGGACCACTGTTCAGCTTCTGGCAACCTAAGACAGGTGTCATCCCTCCTTGGTGATGAGCACACAGCACAGACGCTCTTGCTTTCTAAGGCTTTTGAGCTAGTGCTCTTCCTTCCAAAATTCTGCAGTATTCATGTTTCTGAAGCAGCTAATTTTTGTGTACTAAATAAAGAATCCTTACAACATGTGAGCATCATGAAAGCCCCTGGCTTTTAGATACTGACGACATAAGGCACTGCTGGGGATTCAAGCAACAAAGTAATTTACTTCTGCTTTACAATTAACAACTACCAACTGCCACCAATGAGAAGCTACTGGATAACAGATTTCAATCAGTTTTATTTACAAGTGTCAAAGACACAGTACAATTTTATCTGCAATAAACTAGTCATTTTCTACAGTAAAATTCATTAAAATTTTGTTTCTATTGCAAAAGTATAAAAACCACAATTCTGACCAAAAAGAAGTACTCAAAATTCTCTGGTACCCTGGTAAATTATACAGACTTCAACATATGCCTTAAATTTTTTCATTTACACAGGGCAGTGGAGACACATGCCTTTAATACCAGCACTCAGGAGACATAGGCAGGCTGATCTCTGTGAGTTTGGGGCCAGCTTGGTTTACAAAGCAAGTTCCAGGACAGCCTCCAAAGCTACACAAAGAAATCCTGTCTCAAAAACAATCAAACAAACAAACAAAATTTCTTTTTTCATTTACTTATCAACTGAAATGAAACACTATTTCCTGTTGAGTGTGTCGATCAGGCATGAAATTTCAGTCCTCAACTGGTAGAGGCAGGAGCACCATGAGTTTGGGGCCAGCCTGGGCTTTTTAAGGAAACATCAAAAATAAAAATAAACACAAGTTACTAAACATACTTTTTCATTTGTAAAACTTGCATTTGTCCCATCTCCTTCAAATGTTGTTTTCTTTCTTCTTCAACTTCTTTTAGTTCCTCTCTTCTTTTCCTTAGTGTAAGGTTATCCTGTAGCCACCTTTCCTGTATCTAGATGTAAATATTGTATCAGTTAACAAAAATAAACAAGCTACTACCATGAGCTCCCTAACCATGCAGACAGGAAGTGAATGATAACACTGCCTTCTTCACAGTCATGTTAAACTGACCAGAGGAGATTCAGCCAGTGGGACAGGAGGGCAGGAAGGACAGAGCAGCTTGCACTGCCCCTTCATGAACATGATGTAAGAGCTCTTCTTTGGCAGGGGTAACCCTCTTAATAAATGAGTACAGCATGTATCCTTGTGTACTCATTTACTTATAAACTATTGATATATTTGGTAAAAAGTCATTAAATGTGATCATTTTATATACACACAAAATAATTGTCTAAAATGGAAAAATTAATCAGATGTTATTTTTAATTATGATGTATTTTTAAGACAGGATCCCATTTTGAAGTCTAGGCTGGCCTTGGAACTTACAGAGATCTGCCTGCCTCAGCCTGCTAAGATAAAGGTGTGTACCACCACACCAGGTGGTATGTGTTGCAGCCAAGAAACCCTTGAACATCACTCCTCACCATCTACTTCAGTATTTTTCATTTGCTTGTTTTTGAGGCATGGTCTCTCAGGGACAATAGAACTCACCAGTAAGCACTATACACAGCCAGTCTCTAACTCCTCAGCTCTGTGATTGTAAGTGTGTGCCACTATGCTTGCCTTTCACCAGTGTTATTCTGTACTGCCCCTTGAGTAAGTCAGATAATTTCTACTTCCCTTCATATGTATTCCTTAATTGAAAAAAGGAAGGCGGATTTCAAATTACTTCTTTAGGATAAAACTTGCCTGGACTTAAACAAGCACATAAACCAGTGAGTTCCCAGCCACCGAGCTCAGCTGATATAGCAATGGTGACTTCCAGACAGACAGAGCCAATAGGATACAGATATCATATGGGGGATTCGTTAGGACAGTTGATTCATACAATTACAGAGGGTAACGAAGCTCATTACCAGTGGTCTGCAAACACATTTCCAGGATGCCAGAAACAGCTCAGGGATAAGCCTGAGAAGCCGAGGGTCACTAATCTAAGTCCTGGACTCCTCCTTCCTCCTGCTTCCACCACTCTTGTGCAGTGATTACAATGTGTAACATCATGCAGTTTATGAGGTCCAAGGCCTCCTGCATGCTAGGTAAGCACCCTATCAGTTGAGCTACACCTGGAGCTCTAATGTCTAAGAGCAAAAAGAGTGTGTCCCACAGGGCTGGAAAGATTGTCTGGCAGTTAAGAGCCTTGCTGTTCTTGCAGAGGATGGAGTTTGGTTCCTGGCATCTATGCTGATTAGCTCACAACCACCTGTAACTCCAGCTGGATCTAACGCCCTCTTCTGGTCCTGGCAGGCATATACGTTTTCATGTGCATATATATCTCTATCTATCTATCTATCTATCTATCTATCTATCTATCTATCTATCTATCTATCTATCTATCTATCTATCTATCTGTGTAACATAGTTCACAGATGAAATCCTTTTCTGTCCTATCCAGGCTCCCAGCCAATTGGAGGACTCACACTGCAGGCAGACATACCACATGCACATATTAGGTCAGGCAGATATGCCTCATTGATATTTCATATTTGAAATGCCTGAGAGTGGTTGTGCGTGCCTGTAATTCTAGGACATGAAGGAAGGTGAAAGGGGTGGGGGATTAGGGGGTTGCGGGGTGGTCAGAAGCTCAAGGTTCTCAGCAATACAACTGGCTACAAGTCAGCCTGGACTGAAAGATCTTGTTTCAAAGAAACAAACAATAAAAAATTCCTGGTGATACAGTCAGATACCCAGCAGAAAGCTGATCTGGCTAACCCTCAAAAGGCAAGTAAGTGTTTTACCAATATACTATATCCCCAATACTTCAAAGAAATTTTAATTATCATATACAACAAAGTAATTAAAGCAAACAGTGAATTTTGCTTAAGACAACATGAACAAAGAAGGGATATTGTTTCAAAGACACTAACTACCATGCCTAACTAAAGCATGTTCAAGGTAACAATCCAATTTACATTTTTCTTTCCTTTTTAGTTTTTCGAGACACGGTTTCTCTGTGTAGCCCTGGTTGTCCTGTCCTTGCTGTGTAGAACAGACTGACATAGAAATCCAACTGCCTCTGCTGGGATTAAAGGCTTGGGCTACCACATCCAACAAAGACAATATCTCAATCTAATTTTAATTATATTGTAGAAATTAATATTCTTAATAGAGAAAATGACACACGCACACAACTCAAAAATGAAATTATATTTTCCTTAAAATAACTTGTAAGATACATTGGACCTTACTCCTATGCCTAGCTTACATCTAAAACTTAAAAAAAGCCTGTGAGTTAAAGTGCAAGATCAAAATATATTAGCTGAAAAGACAGAAAATAAAATGAATGTAAGATACATATATAAATTTAAGTATATATCTACATATAAACCTGCACTTATCCATCGGATATATAGATTAAGACAGAAATAAAATACTTCTTCAAGATCAAACAAGAATCTAATAGTAGCAACATCTAGGGATGTTGACTGGGAGTAGGAGGAGGGGGATACTTAACTTTTTTATCTTTTAAGTTTTTTTTTTTTTTTTTTTTTTTAATAGACAGGATATCACTATGTAGCCCAACCTGCTTTTCCCTTCTGAGTGCTGGAACTAAAGGTATGTGCTACCATGTCTGGCCTTTAATGTTTAAACTTTTACCACTGAAAGCCCTTTGTTGAAAATAATAAGCCAGGTGGTAGTGGTGCATGCCTTTAACCCAGCACACTGGAGGAAGAGGCGAGCAGATCTCTGTGAATTTGAGGTCATTCTGGTCTACACAGTGAGTTCTATAATAGCCAGGGCTACACAGACAAACCCTATCTCAAAAAAAGCAAACAAAACAAAACAAAACAAAACCCTCGAGTCATTTTTCTCTATTTGCATTTCCATCAAATTTTTCTTCTAATAAAACTTACTATAGAAATGGTGTTGTGATTCCATGAGCAGAAAGCCCTACCTTCTGTGTGTCAATATCTTGCCTCATGGTTCCCATTTCTTTATTTATTTTTTCTTTGTGTTTGTCACATTCATTTAGTTGAGCCACAACTTCATTAAGTTCAGTTTCCTTTTGCTAAAAAAGAGAAAAATTCATTAAGTGCATGAAAATAAAACAAATAATTTTGTTTTAAATTACCTTTTTACAATTAACCATTGGGCCGAACTCCTGGAGTACAACTGAGGTGAGGGAGGAGTGATAACATGAACAAAGGAGTCAAGACCATAATGGGGAAACCCACAGAATCAGCTGACCTGAGCTAGTGAGAGATCACTGACTCAGGTCTGACAAATGGGGAACCATGGTAAGACTGAACTAGACTCCCTGAATATAGGTGACAATGGTGCAGATGGGACAATATATGAAGCCACGGGCAGTGTGTCCAAGATCTAACTCTAATGCACAAGTTGACTTTGTGGAACTCATTCTATATGGAGAGATACCTTGCTCAGCTTAGGCATGGGGGTTGGGGGTGGCTTGGTCATGCCTCAACAAGATGATGGGACAGACTTAGTAGACTTCCTAGGGGAGGCCTTGCCCTCTTCAAGGAGCAGATGGGAGGTAGGGGAGGGGGAAGACAGGGGAAGCAGGAGGAGGAGAAGGAGAGGGAACTGGGATTAGAATGTAAAAAATAAATTAGTCAATTAAAAAAAATCTAAAAAAAATTACCTTCTTATAGTCATCTTTTCCATCTTGAATATAATTCTCTATGTCTTTCATGTAACCATTAATATTTTTAACCTTCTCTTTGATATCATTGATCTGTGGGAAAACATTTATTAAATTTACAGACAAACACACAAAACCAAAACTAAACTTTACACTAGATGAGCTGGGTATAGTGGCATATGTCTGAAATCCTGTGCCAGGGCTATATACTGAGACTCTGTCTCAAGAAAACAAACAAGTAAATAAATAATTTTAAAAATCACCAGGATAAGACTAGGACATCAGTAGAGAGCATAAGAGAATGCCAGTTTAGAAGGGAGAAACCAGAGACAGTCGGTTTTAAGGGTGTGCACAGCCCCTGGTAGATCAACTATATATACCCTGGTGGATCAATGGCCCACATGCATCAGCACATGACGGGTGCAAACTGGACTTGGTGGGTCACAATGAAAAGAAAAGGAGGGTATGAAGTTTGAAGGGAGATGGGGAAGGGGGGGATCTAAGAGGAATTCTAGTGGGAGAAATCGGAAGGTAAATATGATCAAAAACATGACATACAAATTCTCAAAGATTAAAATCTGCTTTAAAAAAACTTTGAAACCAAGTGTTCCACCACTATCAAATTTTAGGTCAGATAATTTCTTATCAATGGGAATGGATTAGTCTCAATTCTTTCTTTCTATGTATCTATGTAGACCAGGTGGGCCTTGAACTCACAGAGGCCTGCCTTTGCCTCTCCAGTGCTGAGATTAAAGGTATGCACCATTACCTCCTGGCCTGAGAAACAAACGTATTTACTCTTTACTCAAGAATTTTTCAAAGTCAAAACTATAACATGTCTTGGTGAGTAACAGTACTTGCTATGCTAGCCTGATTTCAAACAATTGGGCATGGCTGTGTGTGCCTATAACCTCAGCACTGGCTGGGGACAGCAGATCCTGGAAGCTTACGAGGCAGCTCCAGTGAGACTCTGGTTCAGTGAGAGACTCTGCCTCAAAGAGAAAAGCTAGACAGTGACAGAGAAAGACTTCCAGCTCTGGTCTGTGTACACATGCATGGGCATGCATACCTGAATACAACCTGCCCCCCACACACACATACATGCATTGTCATGAGGGCTAGGGATGTAGCTTGGTGATAATGCTACTCTAACATTCACAAGGCCCTGAGTTTTATGTCCAGCACTGCAAAAACAAAAATAGTATGACAAACCTGAAAATACTGCTCATCTTATCAAGTTATTTGATTTATGTAAAATAACAGTGCTATAAACATTTAACACAGGCATTGGGTAAGCAAAACATATAAACAAAAACTTACTTTATCTTGAGCCATTTTGTTGCTTGTTTGTTTTCTGTGGATTAATTCTTCTTTTTCCTGCTGGAACTTTTCCAGTGCTGTCTCCAAAGGATTTATTTGCTCTTTAGCATCCTGAATACACACACAAAGCCAGACCAGTCATACAACACTCTATTACCTTATTTCAGATTCCAGGCTCCATAGCCTTAGTAAAACATGCCTTAGTTGTCAGGCTTTAATGTTAACTTATTTGCATCTCTTGACAGCGCCCATGAAGATGGTATCATTATTTTTATCCACAGATTTCAGAGAAGCAAACATAGGTAACTTATGTTGTAATTTAAGAAAAGCAGTGCTCGAGAGAAAGACTCTGTGCGACAGAGTTCAAGCAGAGGGGTTTTTTATTAGGGGAAAAGGATCATAAAAAAAGGAAAGGGGAAGGGGGAGACCAGCCTCCAGGGACAGGAGCAGCAGGAGAGAAGAAAGAGGGGGGAGGGGGCAGACAGACAGGGAGAGGAACAGAAAGAGAGATGGGAGGTGGGCAGGGCCCTTTTAAAAGGGAACATGGTGAATATTCACAGGTGGTGCTTTTAGTGGCTGCAGCTGAGGGCACACCCTATCAGAACCCCAAGGACAGGCCAGTTCAGATTCCTGAATACAACCAACTTGTTCAAGGTCACAAAAGTAAATGGAACAGTCAAAAGTCTAACCTAGACTAGTGCAAAGCAATACTATTTTATGCTATAAACCCAAATTATTTAATCCAAAATTATTTAATAAAGGAACATTTATAGCAACTACTACTAAATAGACTGGGTAACTTGTGTAGTGCTTACTGAAGGAGTGGCTGTAATTATGAAAACCTGGACTAGGACCTTTGCTTTGATTCACTGAGATAAAGCCAATGTATGCATTTCAGTGTCTGTGGCACCCCATGCCCAACCACTGTACAGGCAAGCTGTCTGATATCACATGTGGGACTGAATGGAAGCAGTGCTAACACAAGGGTGTCTGACACAGATACAACACTTGGGAACAAGAATCCGTATGTAGTTATACAGCCATCATCTGCCCGCTTCTAATAACATGAAATTCACTACCTAACCAGACACTTGGTTCTTCTTTACGTGACCCAACTCTTTCTTCCCAAATCTTTACTTATTGATACCCACTCTGTCACTGGAAATCATATGAAGAATCATCATAACACTTTCGAGTCTCACAATAACTGTAGTCATGTCTCTTAACACCAACAAAGAGAATTCTGTGACTGGAATAACTTACAAAACAACATGTATGCATATTCATACCTTTATCTCTCTGTATAAAGACTGAACTTCAGTGGATAATTCCACAGTCTGTTCCTCCATTTGCTGACGACGTTGCAAATTTGTGGATATCTGCAGTTTCTCTGATTTCAGCTCGTTTGTTTTACTTTTCAGGTGTTGAATTTGCTCCTGTTGGTCCTGTATAAGCTTACGGTTCAATTCAATCTTACTAGAAACTGAACAGAAACATATGGATACAGTGGCTAATGGATGGGGACAGAAAACACTGCTGTCATCCTTTGTAGTGAATTCCAATGGGCTCCACTGAATGCAACAAAGGTGCCCTGCTTGCTATCCCCACCCAGTCACTCACAGGGCAGGTACAACTGAGAAAGAGCACAGCTCATCTGACCCTCTACCATTCCAAGTCTGTTGCACAAGGCAAAGAAACAGAAATGATACTTGGACGGAGAGAGAAGAGAATGAATGTACTGTGGGCTCTTCCACAGAGTAGGTACAAAAGGCATGTGGAGCAGCACTGAAGTCTTTGTGGGATATGAGCAAACAGACATATTACCTGTATCCAGTTTGTGTTGCTTTTCTTGTTTTTCCTGGTTAACCTGCTGGACAGTTCGATCCAAGTCTACCCCCTGCAGCTTAGCTGCCTGCTGTGCAATTTTCCTTTCAACATCTCTCAGCTCCATCTTTAGAACAGAACAGTTACTTCTAAGAGACTTACTGCATTATCATGATTTAAACCCATTTAAGGTCATGTTTAATAGGATAAAACATGGAATTAAGTTTTGGTACTTCAAATAAGGTAAATGAATTATGCCTCAATTTCCATATTTTTATAAATATTTTAAGCCTAGGAATGTATACAAATCATTGTTTGCACCTGAAAATTTGCTACTCTCTGTGTGTGAGAGAGAGAGAAGAAAGAGAGAGAGAGTGTGTGTGTGAGTGTGTGTGTGTGTGTGTGTGTGTGTGTGTGTGTGTCTCACTGTGTGTCTCACTGTGTAGTGTATAGCTCTTGCTATGTAGACCGGCTGGTCCTGAACTTAACAAAGATTCACCTGCCTCTGCCTCCCCAGTGCTGGGATTAAAAGTGTGTGCCATCATATCTAGCTACTGGTTTGTTTTGTTTTGTGTTTTGATTTTTCAAGACAAGAGTTTCTCTGTGTAGCCCTCCTGGCTGTCCTGGAACTCACTTTGTAGACCAGAATGGCCTCGACCTCGCGGAGATCTGCCTGCCTCTATCTTCTAAGTGCTAGGATTAAAGGTGTGTGTGCCACCACTGCCTGGCTCCAGCTACTGTTTTTTGTTTTGTTTTGTTTTAACACACTCACATTTCACATTCAAACCCCACAGACCAATTTTATTCTACTTTAAACTGCAGTAACTTACCTGGAACCTCTCCATAATTGTAACATCTGTCAGGCATACTTTAGCACTTTCTTCTTCAGGCATTATTGTACCCAAGAGTGTTTCCTGTTCTTCTATGTCAGTCTTTAGGCGCTGTATGTCTCTATTGACACTCTGCAGTTTGTTTCTTAATTCTGGTATTTCCTTCTCCTTCAAATCGATTATGCTTTGCCTTAAGAAAAAAACACAATGAAAATCAATCTAGCTGACATTTCCACATAATTAAAGTGAGGTTATTATGTATTTTTAGCAAGAACAGCACATAAGAGCTTCTAGCCCTTTCCAGGACAGTAGCTCAATGATGTTAACATGTCTTATTACTTGTGAAGTTCACTTTATTCACTTGGTTACAGTGATGTTAGCCATGTTTCTCCACTGTAATATGCCTACTTTTTACTTTGTATTTTAAAAATATCTCTTAAGAGTGATAGACTGAGAATACGTGAATATCCTGTTTTTCAAACATCTGCCTACTGATGCTAGTAGTCATTGACAACTGTTTGCAGTATTATTATGGGGGTGTTGCCAAACAGATACTTTATAAATTGACTGACTAGTCATCAAAAGCTTCAAGGCCATGAAAAAGACAAAAAGGCTGATACACACAGACTGCAGGAGCCTATGGAGAAAGCGTTAGATGCAGTGTGGGACCCTGAAAACAGTGATGAGAAGACCGACGAAATAGCAGTGTGGTTTGTAGTCAGTCAGTAGCACTGCGCCTGTATCATTCTCCTGGTCTCAGTAACTGAATGTGGTCACATAAACTGCTGATACCAACACAAGAGTGTATGTGAAGTCTCTGTACTAGTTTTATAACTTTTTTCTAAGTAGAAAATCATTTTCAAAATTTAAAATACTTTAAGTTACAGAAAGGAAGGGAAGAAGCCAGACACTGCCAAATGCTACACAGGCTCAAGGTACAAATACATCATCTTCTTTACTATCACTGCTTGAACTTGATTGACTGTCTCTAAGACAAGGACTGGCTCCATACCTGTTTTTGATATCAGAGGAAAATACTGCCCAGGTGTGCTAAGAAGCATTTCTAAGGGCATTTAGCAGAGTCAGAATTAGAATCTAAGGTAGCTTTTCCACATTTAAAAAAGTCCTCATAGGTTATTAGACCTTTTATTTGTTGATTTATGTGAAATTAATGTGTTACAGAATGCTTTCTCCTCTTCTGGGAGAGGCTTTCCTCTCACGTGTCCTTAACTCATCTTTGCTTCCCCACTTCTCCAAAACAGTGTTCTGCCAGCACTTGGAAAGTCTTCTGAATTCTGAATTTTGTTGCTTTTAGAAGACATAGTCTCCTCTCACATGTGCCCTTACTTAGCAGCCCAATCAGCAACATGGCTCACTTTCAGTGCATCCTGGTACTTTTCCTGGCTTCTGCCTCTATTTTAAGTAATAGAATGTATGGTACCAATATTAGCACACAGGTACCACTTCAGAACTGTGGTCATTAATCATATACATTAAGGCCAGCTTTAGCCAGGTGTGGTGGTGCATGCCTTTAATCCTAGTGTTCAGGAAGTAGAGGCAGGCAGATATCTGTGAGTTAGAGACCAGCCTGGTCTACACAGTAAGTTCCAGGACAGCTAGGACTATATAATGAGATGTTGTCTCAAAAAAGAAAAGAAAAAATAAAAATAAAAATAAAAAAGCAGCCTTAATGTTTTGACTCTGCCTCTTCAGAGATCTGAGTAGTCTTTTCTGAATACTGGCAGGCTGTGACTATCACCAACAGAAAATGACAGAAGTACCACTGTGACAGTTTTTATGTCTAAGTTCTAAAAGACTCAGATGGGGCTGGAGAGATGGCCCAGCAGTTACAGAGTATGTTGCTGAGGACCTGAGTTCAGTTCCCAGCACCCACATCAGGTGGCTCACAAATATATGTAACTCCAGCTCCCAGGGTATTCAATGCCTATGGCCTCTATGGGTGTGTGCATATGGCCCCTCAACATGTATATTAAATTAAAAATTATGAAAATACAAATCTTTAAAAATGAGAGAGACTTCACAAAGCATCAGCTTCCTGTCTCTTGGAATAATTGTACTTGGGTAACCCAGCCACTCTGCTGACCCAAGCCCAGGACACATGCAGAGGCCATATATGACATCCCTCGGCTGGGCTCCCAGCCAGCAGTCAGTAACAGCCATCCTAAACGTCCATCCCCCCAAAAAACCTTAGGATGACTGCTGCTTTCTGCAAGACCCAGATGACAGTCATCCTAAGGAACCATGAGAACTAGAGCAAGTCCTCACTGTTACTTAGTTACACAGCAGTGACTAGAACAAATGTTACCATTCTTGATGCAGCAAAGTAAGTCACATGGCAATGACTAAGAAATGCTACTCACTCTGTGAAGGGGAGTCATGACAGGAGCCCTGAAATATAACACCACACTACCTTGTGCCACGTGACATATTTAAATATGATAGAACCACTTCATGTTTTCTCTGTGTGTGCACTTTCTATCAACTTTAAGTTTTATCTTTTATTTGATCTTTTTTTCTAGATATTACCTTATTCCTCCTTTTCAATCTCAAGCTACTGCTGTATGTTCTTATCACCTTCTCTGTGGCTCTAACAGTCTGGTTTCTCTCTAGATGCACTGAGTAGTTATCTATTGTTGCATAATAAAATACCCCCAAACCAAGCAGTTTATAAAAAAATAGCAGTTATTGCTCCCAGATATGAGGGTCAGCAGGTATGCTTCTGACAAAGTCTCTCAGGGAGGTGGAGTCCGACTATTTGGCCAGGACCACAGTCATCTCAACTGCTACAAATTCTGCTTCCGAACTCATGATTCAGTAGGAAGGCCTCTAGTCCCCATCATGTAGACTTCTCTACAGCTATTTGAACATGGCAGACTAGAATGGTTGACAGCCACAGTACCTTAGGTCACATAATATTGGAAGGACAAACTATCACTTCTGTCTTTCTTTGATTGTGACAAGTCCCTTGTAGCCCAATTTGGCATTGACCTTGCTATACAGAAGAGGATGACCCTGAATTTTGCTGCCTCCCCTTCTGCAGTGCTGTGATCACAGGTAAGCATCACCAGGTAAAGCTACTTCTAGCTTATTTCAGTTCACACAGACCAATCCTGCCACAGTATAAAGCAGCTACACATGAGCACAGAGAGACTATGGGGCCCACTTTCTGGCTGCCATAAAGAAATCTCCTTACTTCCTCATTTTCCTGAAACTTTTCTGCAATTATCCTGGACAGCAGATTTTGGTTCCTCTGTTTCCAGAGATTTTCTCATTCTGATCTAGTCAATATATTAATAAGAGGTTAAGTTTCTTAAAACACAATCAAGACTTTAGGATGGCTCCTTATCACCTAGCAGGAGTTATACTAGGTGTGAACATAATATAGCCCTATCTTCCCAACTTATGGTAACCAGGCATAAAAATCATGCCTCAAATCTGAGATGGCATGTCTAGCTAGGGTAAACACCTCTCCTCTTTGTACATGGTTCTAATTCCGCTGTTGCTCTTATAACTAAATCACACAAACTTCTTGAGGCTTTACACCCCCTTTCCTGCCACATTCTCAAAATGATTCTCATTCTTATACCCCTGGGCTCTTTTCTTCTTAACTAGTACATATGTCTACACCATTTTCAAGTGCTTCCATTAAGCCCAGCCTTCTAATTCTGAGAGCTTGTCTCCTTGGTTAGACCACCAGCTCCTGTGTACATGTCTTACAGGTCTTAAAGTCTATGTTCTAGGAGACACTAGGATAGGAATCATGTATTTCCTCATGTGATTGTACTTATTAACTGATTATCTAAATTTCTTATATATATGAAAGAGACAGTAACAACAGAAATAATCTGTGCTTCTTCAACAGTGGGAACAACATAAAATAGACTCTAAAGTTGTCTTTTGGGTCTGACGAGATTGCTTAGTGAACAAAGTGCTAGCCACCAAGCCTAGTAGTCTAAGTTTGCCCCCAGGATCCACATGGTGGAAGTCTGCATAGACTTCCGAAAGTTGTCCTCTGACCACCACAAGAATGGCATGGTATGCCATGCCCATACCCACACCCAATAATTAAAATGTAATTTAAAAAGTTGGGTTTTGGGGGGGGGGTGAGGTAGGGAGATGGCTCAGCAGTAAGATCATTGGCTGCTCTTCCAGAAGACCAGGATTTAGTTCCCAGCCCTCATACAGCAGCTCACAACCATATGTAATTACAGTCCAAGGGGATCTAATAATACCCTCTTCTGGCTTCTGTGGGCAGCAGGCACACATGTGGTATACAGGTACACAGGCAGGCAAAACACACACACACACTTAAAAAAATTTTTTAAAGTTATCTTTTGGAAAAACTTTTCGTATTTTGTTTGTGGGGTTTGGAAAATGCCATTGATAACCAGTTTAAAACCTGTTACAACTTATGCCTCAAGCCAAGTCTTAGGAAACACACCTAGTAAAGGCAACACCAATTCTATGCTACTTTAGGCTTACCTCATAGGCACAAGCCCAAGCATTTCATCACGGCGCCGTTCTTTTTTTTTTAGTTCTGATTCTGTTGACTTGAGCTTATCTGGAGCAAGCCTCAGCTTGGACTGCAAGTCACTGATGACTTCTTGTAATTCAGTCTCTGTCTGAAATACTCTCTGACAGACTGGGCAACAGGACTGGTTTTCATCTGTCAGCTGAGTAATGAACTGGGAGTAAACGGCTGTGGCTCCAGCCAGCATGGCTATTTAAAAAATAAAGAAATCTCTAGTCAGACATACATGTATTTTTCTCATATAATCATTATTCTTGCAATTTTTTGGTATTATACAAAAAGCATAACATTTTACTGAGATCTTTCTATGTGCCAGGCATTTATTACACACACAATTTCATTTACTTCTTTTTAACATCCTATATGGTATATAGCTTTATTTTATAGATGATGAATCTGAAATACAGGAAGAGTTCAACAAGTCCAAAACCCACAACTCAGTGAGCTGTACAGCCAGGAATGAGCTCAAGCCAGGATCCATAACAAGGTTTTAAAATCTCCTATCCTTGCCAGGCAATGGTGGTAGTGGTATAGGCCTTTAGTCCCAGCATTCAGGAGGCAGAGGCAGGAGGATCTCTGTAAGTTTGAGACCAGCCTGGTCTACAGAGTGAGTTCTAGGACAGCCAGGGCTATACAGGAAAACCCTGTTTCAAAGAACCAAAGGAAAAATAAAAAAGTAAAATAAAATAAAATCTCTTATCCTAGGGCTGTAGGGGTGGCTTAGTAGTTAAGAGCACTTGCTGCTCTGGCAGAAGACCAATTAGTCCTTAGCACCTACCCTGGACTGCTCACAATCACTTGCAACCCTACCTCCAGGGGAGATCTGGCCTTGGTGGATACCTGACTCATGCACATACACACAACTAAAAATAATTTAAGAAATAAGTCTTAAAACCTCTGATCCTCAGCAGTTACCTGTGAATGAAATTCCAAAAGGCAGTATGCCTTGATAATATAGACTGTAACTTACCTCGCTGTTTTGAGGACTTTTCAATTTCTTCTTTAAGTCTGCCTAAATCACTTTCAAAATCCTGGCTACCACAAACATCAAACAGTTTATCTTCATAACTGGATAACTGTTCTTCCTTTTTCTTCAGTTCATTATTTATATGGCTTTTATTCTGTTCAGCTGAAGCTAGTTCTTTGCTAAAATAAAAACAAATGCAGGATATTTGAAAAAATTTAATTTTTTTAGATTTAGTTTATGTGTATGAATGTTTTACCTCCATATATGCATGTGCACCATGTACATGCCTAGTGCCCAAAGAAGTCTGTGGTGATATATTGTTTATGATTTATTAAAGCCACTGGAGATCAAAATAGCAAAGCAGTCATACTAGTTAGCCATAGAAGCCAGGCACACACCTTTAATCCCAGGACTCAGGATTAAGAGGTAGATGGATCTCTGTTAGTTCAAGGCCACACTGATGACACAGAATTGATCCAGTCCTAAAAGAAACAGCTCACACAAATGTGATCTCAGCACCTGGGATCACACGTCTTTAATCCCAACACTAGGGAGGTGGAGGCAGAGGATATGGCTTGTCAGAGAAAGGAAAAAAAGGAGGAGGAGACAGGAACTCAAAGCCTTAGTGAATTAGTGGATTAATGGAGACAGGATTGCCATTTCAGCTAGGTAGGGGTAAAATCTACTGGCTTGGCTGCTTTGCTTCTCTGATCTTCAGCTGGAAGCTTGACCCACAATATCTGTCTCTAGGTCTTTAATTTATCATGCTACAGAAGTCAGAAAGGGTGTCAGATGCCATGGAACTGGAGCTACAGATGGTTGTGCTGGGTACTAAACCCAGGTCCAGTACAAAAGCAAGCAGTGCTCTTAACCACTGAGCCTTCTCTCCAGCTCCCTGGAAATTTGAAAAATCTGAGAAAGGAGATACAAGACAAATTCTGCCAAAAATCATTAAAAGAGTTAGGTATGAACAAATACTTTCCTATATTTTTTTTTATAGTTTTGCACTGGAGATAGAATCTAGGACCTCAAGCATGCTCTACCACTGAGATACACTCCAGCCACACTCTTTAGAAGTCAGAAGAACAAGTTGAATGCTCTAATTGAGTCTTCTAGTTGAATGCTCCTCTTAGGACACTGACCCATCTGCTAATCCTGAGCATGGCCCTGCTCCCAGATAAATGTATGGGGGCAGACAGAATGTGCTGTATTTTGGGGCTCACTGTCTTAGATTCTAGATTATAGGCCTGAGCAAGTGGAAGCCACCTGCTGGCTCTACTGGAGACAAAGGAAAGAGTAGCAGAGCACTTCTACTCCACTGGGTCTCCTTCACAGTACTCCTTAACTCGTTTCTAAATACCTCCTTTGCCCTTACTTGTAGCTGACATCTCCTTACCCTTGGTCACTCATTCCCCCTCACTCATCAAAAAAAAAAAAAAAAATTTTTTTACTAGTACAAGATTTACTTATTTATTATGTATACAGTATTCTGGCATGTATGCCTGCATGCCAGAAGAGGGCACCAAATCTCATTACAGATGGTTTTGAGCCAGCATGTGGTTGCTGGGAATTGAACTCAGAATCTTTGGAAGAGCAGACAGCACTCTTAACGTCTGAGTCATCTCTCCAGCCCTAGTATTCCAACTCTTAATCCTAGCCAATCTCAATGCTCATGTGTTAAAGAATTTAGCTAAATTACGATATACCAGTTTTGAAATTCAATGTGTTGTATTCAGCATATTCTTTAAAACCAAGCCGGAAAGAACACAACAGAACAGACGGAACTCAGTACTGTCCACTGTGAGTCACTGTAAACCCTGTACAAAAAGGACCACAGAAGATGCTTTCATCACACGGGGCAACCTAAGGGCCAAGTGTAGCCTTCATCCTATCTGGTCTCCAGGAAGTACCAAACACTACTGATCTCTCTGTGAGGAAACACCTTCCCAGGGCACCCCAGATATCACTCCTGCAGGCTCATCCTGGTTCTACTGCTAGTTCCTTTCCTTAGCTTGCCAATGGCAATTATTCCTAATAGTTAACTGTACGTCCTCCTTTTTCTATTACATTGTGGGGACAGGCATGAGAGGTCAGAGGGCAACTTGCAGGAATCAGTTCTCTCCCACCATGTGGGTCCCTGGGATACAACTGAGGTCATGAGACTTGGCAGTAATGGTATCCTCTGAGACATCTTGCTTGCCCCTCTTTGCACAATTCTTTCAAGGTGACATGGCTTATACCAATTACTTTGATATTCTTTCTAACAGAAAGGCAACAACTTGCAATTTCCTGAATTTAAATATTCTATTCACTAAAAGATACTTCCAACAGATACAAATTTGAGCCAGACATCATGACATATGCCTTATGATAATTACAGTACTTCAAAGCTGAGGCCAGAGGGTCTCAAGTTGGGAAATCAGCCTGGGCTACATTGTGAGACCCTGTTCAAACAAACAAAAAAGGAAACACCATAAATTTAATACAGCCAAAGCCAAATCTACTATCTCCCTAGAAATCTTATGATAAATATTGTCCCTCTTACCCAACAAGCACTTAAGGAAACATCTGAGAAAGTCTGAGCAATGGACTGTTCTGAGACAGAACACAATTACCAGGTATCACTTTCTACAGTTTTAAGAGACAAGAGGCCCCAATCACTTCCATTACATTTTATTTAGATTGTTAGAAGAAAAAGTCAACTGAATATGACATATTTCATGATAATGAATGTTTAAAACAATTAAAAATAAAAGCATGAAATAAGGAGATTTATAGCAGTGACAATGTTTTAGCAACTCACTTCAGTTTGGCAAGTCTGTCCCTGGTCTGATTGATTTCTTTGGATTTAGAATGAAGCCAGTCTTCTAGCTGTTTTTTGTTAGGAAAATACCCTAACAGTGAAGTCAGTTCATCACTGTGCCTAGACTTTATTTTTCTGATTTGTTCATCTTTGTCAGTCTACAATGAAAATATAAAACAAAACCAATCAATTTTAAAAAGTCAAGCCTGTATTTCCACATTTTATTATAAACAAATATAAATTCTGGGGATTGGTGCAAGGCTCAGCAGGTCACAGCATTTGCCACAAAAGCCTGACAACCTGAGTTCACCCCTGAAACCCACATGAAGGTAGAAGAGAGCCAACTTCAAACATATTCTCTCTCTCTCTCTCTCTCTCTCTCTCTGCTGGGGCTAAAGGTGTGCACCACTATAGGTGGCTACAAAGCATATGTGTGCTCATAAACACCCACTAAATAATAAGTAGAATTTAAAAAAATGAATTACACTGAATAAAAAATTTCTGGAATGACTAAGGTTCCTAATTTAAAAATGAAAAGTATAAAAGTTAAAGCAGAAAATATAAAAATTCTAAAGACTTGGGGTGATGACTGCCTTAAAAAAAAATTTGTGTATGTACAGTTTGACCATGGCATATACACACTTTGGAGTTGGCTCTTTCCTTCTATTGTGTGAGTTCCAGGATTAAATTCAGGTGGGCAGGCTTGGTAGCAAGTGTCTTTACCTTCAAGACATCTCCCAGGTCCTGGGATGGTCTTTTTAAGCCAGAGCAATAGTTCTATTGTCATAAAAAATTTTAAACTTCTTAATGTTAAAAGTTACCAATAATTAACACATTTTTTGTTTGTATTTCTGAGATTTCTATTATTAAAACATATATAGGCAATGGCATATGCTTATATTTCCAGTTAGGAGGCTGAGGCAGGAGAATCACTTGAGGCAGAGTAAGAGCCCAGTAAGGGCAACAGGATAGGGCTACAGCTCATCTCACAAACAGTGATAACAACTAAAAAGTAAAACAAAAGTTTTAAGTTCAAAAGTCTATTTTTATAAGCCTATTTTTAATGCTAAGTTCTTATAACCTCTAAATCTCTAACCAATACCAAATCAATACTTCACCGTCTATCTACTACAAATGGAAGATGAGCTATTTTAAATACCAAGCAGTATAGCGAAAACAGAAGGAAAATCATACTTTGTCTTTAGTCAGCATCTCCATCTGCGTGCGGGTTGTTGTGTGATGATTTAACTGCTCCATCTCTTGGTCCAGCTTCCGCAAGCTCCTGTCCAGCTCAGCTTTCTCATTTTGGAGGCTTATTACCTCTGCTTTTAGGGTTTCTACACTGCTATTTTTCTCAGCCTTGTTTAGTTCACGTTCCTAATCAATAAATGAAACAAATGCCCATTTATATATTCTGCGCCAGAATTAAGATAATGACAGAGTGTAATGGAAATCACCTCTCAGGGTCACCTACTTTGAAGCAGTGTTTTCCACTTTTGGAGAATGTATTGTTCTTTCTATTAATATACCGTCAGTTTTGTTACTAAAACTAAAAATCATTCTGAGGAGCATCAAAATACTATTTTTTACTCATTACCAAAAGAGAAAAAAAAAAAAAAAAAAAAAAAAACTTAATGATGCTTTGGGAAAACTCTATTCAGGTTACTGTACTAACTGTAATGATAGAAAATTAGTAAATAAACATAGAAGGATCAAACAGAAAGGAGAAATGAAAATTAGAAAAAAAAATTAGGAGGGGCTGGAGAGATGGCTCAATGGTTAAGAGCACATACTCCTTTTCTAGAGGATCCAAGTTCAATTCCCAGAACCCAGGTTAGGCAGCTATAGACCCAATGCCTTTAGTCTCTTTCAGCACCTGGGCTCCCTTGCACATACCTACACAGATTTAATTATGCATGCATAATTAAAAATAAATCTTAAAAAGAATTAGGAGAAATGTATCTATATAGAAGGATTAGTAACTTAGTTAGCATTTAGGTATCTATTAAGTCCCTATATAACTCACTATATCGCTTGGCATGAAGAAACCACAGAACCATTGTGATGTGTTCCCTCACTGGCACTTCCTCGTCCTGACAACACTGTGATATACTGCAAACTGATGAAAACGTACATAACAGCAGTTTACACAGGTCATGGAGGTGGGGCACAGAGGCTCTGACATGAATTAGGATGTTCACTTTGAAGAGGAACTGAGATGTGACGGAAGAGTACAGAAGCAAGGAAGAAAACTCAAAAACTCTTGAAGAAAACGGCCAAGAAAGTTTGTTTACCACAAGAAAAGCGATAACAAGTCAATCACATAAATCTCAGTGTGGAACTAATGGAAAAAAATACTTGCTTTTTAACTTAGGTCAAATACTGAGGTACTGGTAATAATCACCTCACTTTGTTGTGTTTAGAACATACATCTGTAAGCCACACGCAAGAGACTTAGAAAATCTAAACTTGAAAGTCTGAACACAAGTATTTTCCAAGTTTTCTTGGTGACCCTGATTTTCACCCACCAGTTTCTAGAATCAAAGAGCTGATGACTAAGATGTTTAAATAAGCTCATTTGTGTACATTATTAACTAAAGTGCCACATTCCCTGGGTGAACAACAGAAGGCACTTCAAAACGGAAGACATGAGACTGCTCTGTGGCAACTTGGTCACTTGGACAGCTTACAGCTTTTGTGAGCTCCTGGTCCAGCTCCAGGATCCTGTCTGATGAGCCCTCTAGCTGCTGCAGCTCGTTCTTCACATTCCTCAGCTCGCTCTGCTTCTTAGTGAGGAGTTCTGTTTTCAGCTCAATCATTCCTCCCAGTCCACTCTTCTTGTCCCTTATCTCATCAATCTGATTCTGCTTCAGAGTTTCTTTTTCTGTAAGGTCGTTCTAAATGCCAAAAATACACATTGGTAAGTCTTTCATTAAACAACTAAGGAAACTTCCCTTTAACATAACATAAAGAATGAGGGAAATAATTTCTAAAACTGTGAAAAGCTCTGTCTGGAGGTGACCATCAGTAACTGTGAACCAAGTTTTTTTGCAATTATCCTCAAAAATAAATTTTACTTAAAAAAAAAAAAAAAAAAAAGATCTACGCCTTGCTCCTATTTTTATCCTTATGAATTAATTGTTTCTAAAAGTTTTCTTTTCTACTTAATAGTCAAACACTCACCTAAAAATGTGATGAAGTCAGGTTCATTTAAAAAGTTTATGGAATCATGCAGGGTGTGGTGGTGCAGGCCTTTAATCCCAGCACTGGGGGGCAGAGGCAGGAAGATCTCTGTGAGTTCGAGGCCAGCCTGGTCTATAGAATGAGTTCCAGGATGGCTAGGACTACATAAGAGAAACCCAGTCTCCAAAAACAAACAAACAAACAAACAACAAAATAGTTTATCAAAATCACCCAGTGAACCTGGATTTCAAGATATTTACCAAGAGCTGGCTGGCAGTTTTAGCTTCTCTTTCCTGTCTCTCTCTCACAAGTTCATGAAAATTTTTAATCTGTCTATCACTAAAAGGTCCACGCTCAAAACCATCCAATTCGAGATGTGCTGCCAAAGACTGAATTAATGAATCTCTGGCTCGGATATGCTCTTGATGGCGATCTGCCTGTAGCTGCAGACGACCTTTATTAAAAAAAAAAAAAAATCTTTAAAGTTGTGGCAACAGTAGATTCATATGCAGTTACAAAAAATAACACAGTATAATCTCTTATATAGTCTGCCTGCTTTGCTCTAATGGAAACTCTAAACTGGTATACTGACATTATAGAACCCATCAGGTCTATCCAAATTCCCCAGTGTTATTTGTATTCCTTTGGGTGTATGCATTAGGCTTCATGTAAATTTTTTTTAAGATTTAAAATTTTTGTTTCTATGTCTATGTGTGTCTATGCCACATGTGTGTGAGTGCCCATGAAGACAAGACGGCATTAGATCCTCGGAACTGGGAGTTACAGGTGGTAAGCCACCCAATGTGGGAACCAAACTCAAGTTCTCTGAAAGAGCAGTAAGTGCTCTTAACCACTGAGCCATCTTTCCAAGCCCAAATTCTATATAAAATTTTATTCCATGTAAGTTTATATATCCAAACAACAGTGCAGATACTAAATAGTTTTTAACACCTCAAGAACCTTCTATCCCTAGTAACCATATGTTTTGGTTGCTATGTCCTATGTCCTCAATTTTGACCCTGCAGAACACTATAGAATTAAAAGCACACTATACAGTCTTTTGAGACCAAATGTTCTCAGGGTTAAGTCTGTGGAGATTCTTTATTACTGCAGAAAAGGTATGTTCTATAAGGGAAAAGGCCCAGGAAGTTCTGTGCCGTACCCTGCTCCACCAGCAGTTCTGCTTTTTCTTGGTTGAGGAGCCTCGCTTCTTTATTCAACTTCTCCAGTTCACGCTGACAGTCTACCAAGCGCCGTTCTTTCTCCCTCACTGTTCTCTGGTGATTGTGGTACAAGTCATTCAGTTGCTCATCAGTCCCTTGAAAAACCTGTGTCAAACCAAAATAGATGGCTTTAATGTATTAATATGACAACCACTCTGACTCATTAAATATAAATAAGATTTTATTCAATATCCATTTTAATAGAGATATCACAAACATCAAGATTCAGGTTTACTTTTCCCCCAAAATGTGGAGACGAAGGGTTTAAATGCAATTCATTATGATAATCCCTCAATTTTCAAAGAGAACAAGACTTATGACCACAAACCTTTTCCATTTTCTGTTCTAACTCACTGTTATCTTTCTCCATTTGTTTCTTTCGACTATCCAAGGCTTTAATTTCATTGTCAAGTCTCATTATTTTAGAGAGGTTGTGTTCAATTTCTTTCAGACGATTCTAAAAGTAAAGACAAATTTTACATGAATGAAATCCTTGTGGTTTCCATCACTGAGAAAGGGACATAAGTTATGACAGGACCATTTAATAAGGCACCACCATTTAGTGCAAACAGCAACCCATGAAAGAGGCACTAGAGACACTATGTAAAGTGCTCAGGGCAACATAAAGCCCAACCCTGCTTTCAACAACTCCCACACTTGTTCCTAAGGTACTGACAGCTACAGTCTGTGAAATGCCACATTTTAATTATTTTTGCTAAACTGCTTGCTCCTAGTCAAAAGACCAAGAAGTGATTTGTTATTATTTAGGTATACATGTGTATGTGTTTGTTCACATGCCCAAGGAGGTCAGACAGGTGTTAGATTCCCTGGAGCTAGAGTTACAGGCAATTGAGAGCTATCTGATAAGAATGTTGGGAACCGAACTTGGATCTTCTACAAGAGCAGTGAGCCTTCTTAATTGTTGAGCCTTCTTCAATCCAGCCTGTAAAATGCCACATTTTAAGAACAGAATTCTTAAATGGCTAGTGATGAGGAGGAGGAGGAGGAGGAGGAGGAGGAGGATGACGATGACGACGTGCTGAGGCTCAGTCCTGGGGCTTTATATATAACAGGCAAGCTTTTTAACACTGAGCTATAGTTCCAGCCCTACCTTCTTGTTCTAGTTTACACAGGATCTCATGTAGCCAGTACTGGTTTTAAACTCACTATGTAGCCAAAGATGACTTTAAATTCTCAATCTTTCTGATGTGGTGCAAAGATATACATGCAGGCAAAATACTCACACACATAAAATAAAAATAAGGGAAAAGATAAATCACACTAGTAATGTATCTTACATTCTGTACACTAATGGATAGTGTGTGATCACCATACAAACAGGAACTTCCTTTATTTTGTTGCCTCCTATATCCCCAGAAGTATTTGTTAGCTAAGTGAAAGATTTGAACAAAGTACTCTTACGAATAATAATGGTCATATCACTGATTAAAGCCTACTGTGTTCTAGACACTACTAGGTAAGAATACATGCTAAGCAGCCCAATTAGATGACCTGACAACTTGGACAAAGCTTCGGGTACCATGATGGAAGCAGGTATGGTGGTGCATACCTTTAACCCCAGGGCTCAGAAGAGCAGATAAGAGAATTACAAATCGAGTCCAGTTTATCCTGGCTGACAAAGTGACAAGACTGGGAGGTAAGACTAGAATGCAGGTCCTCTTTGAGCTTAGACTGAAGCATAGATAATTGGCACACAGGAAGCACTGAGTAAATGCTACCAAATGTATGCATTTCCTGAAGGCTTTCTTATAAATCACAGGGTTCAGCTGCTGCCCTCATCCAGGCTCTAAAGATGTAGGGAAAAGGATCCTAACCCAGGAGTCTAAGATCAGCCTGGGCAAATGGCTAAGATCCTGCCTCTTAGATAAATAATAACACTCAGAAGAGGGTAGCAAGAAGGAACAACCAAAGTCAAGTTATGCATGAAAATGCCATGAGGAAATCTGCTAATCTGTAAACTGTTTAAAACAACAACAGGACTGGAGAGATGACTCAGAGGTTAAGAGCACTGGCTGCTCTTCCAGAGGTCTTGAGTTCAATTCCCAGCAACTACATGGTGGCTCACACCCATCTATAATGAGATCTGGTGACTCTTTAGGCAGGTAGGCATACATGTTGGCAGAATACTATATATAAAATAAAGAAATCTAAAGAAAAAAAGTTAAAAAAAAAACCCAGGGCTTAAAAAGCTACACTAATTTGCATATATGTTATGAATGAATTCCAAATTTTGTGCAAATGTCAAGAACACCCTTAAAAATGATAAAAATTCTCTACAAAGACCCGTCAATTTGAAAATCTCAAAAAAAGAGAAAACAACTGTAAAGTTAGGTCTATCGTAGCAGTGCTTAACAGCTAGGACCAGTGCCAACCACTCACTCACAATCTACCTACTCTCAAATCCAGTCTCACCAGGCAATTTAAATATGAACTGTCTAAGCTGGACATGGGAGCATATACCTTTAAGCCCAGCACTGAAAGGCAGAGACAGGTAGAGGCTAGCAGAGGCCACCCTGGTCTACAGTTCTAGGGCTACAAAGAAAAAGTCTGTGTTAAAAAACCAAAACAAATAAACAAACAAACAAACAAACAAGAATGACTGACTGTCTCATACAGACCTAAGACTTCAGACAAAACTGAGTTTCTGGTAATTCTAAAGAAATATATATGCTCCCAAAGATCATATAAAAATAAGATACTTGCCCTTTCCACCAACTGATCACACTAAGGTGAGTGACCCTATGCTCTTACCCAAATCCTGTCCAAATCGCCATTCACCCAGATCTCCCCAGGCTTATGGATGCCTGGAGTAGACACTCCCAGGCAGGGAGGAGCTCCCTGAATCTGGGTACAGGCCACTCTTCCTTCCCTTCACGCCAACTGATCACACCAAGGTGAGTGACCCCCTGCTCTTACCCAAATCCTGTCCAAAGCGCCATGCACCCACATCTCCCCAGGCTTGTGCCTGCTTGAAGTAGACACGCCCAGGCAGGGAGGAGCTCCCTGAATCTGGGTACCGGCTACTCTTCCTTCCCTTTCCGCCGACCTATCCGCAACCGATCCGCAACGAGGTGAGCTCTTACCCAACTCCCTTCCAAAGCCCCATCCACCCTGATATCCCTGGGCCTGCTCCTGCTTGGGGTAGACCTGCCCAGGCAGTGAGGAACTCCCAGAGCCTGGAAACACCCCACTCTTACTTCCTGCCCCGCCCCCACACACCTGACCCCTATGGAGGCCTAAATCCTTCAGAGCAAGGAGACTACCAGGAGAGGCAAGACCATCCAGAGCTACGGACATTGAATTCCTGGCCCACACACACTACTGGGTAACAAGAGGAGATAGAGAGACCCCCACCTGTACTCACTGGAAAAAGGTATGGGAAGAAGACAGAATAAGAACTCGCTCAACAACAGAAAGACCATTACGTCACCACAGAATCTAGGGACTCCACTCCAGCAAGCTCTGAAAAGCCCAACACAGTGCATGAAGAAGAGATGGACCTCAAAAATTATCTCAGCAAGATGATAGAGAACTTTAAAGAGGAAACAAGAAAATCCCTTAAAGAAATAGAAGAAAAAGCAAGCAAAAAATTACACGAAATGGAGGAAAAGACAAACCAAAAAATTCAAGAAATAAAGAATTCTCTTAAAGAATCTAAAAAACCCCAAGAAAAAACAACCAAACAAGTGAAGGAAGCTCTTGAAACAGTTCAAAGAATGAAAGCTGAATTAGACACAATAAAGAAAACACAGAATGAGGCAATGCTGGAAATGGAAAGACTGGATAAACGATCAGGAACTAAAGACGTGAGTATAACTAATAGAATCCAAGAGACAGAAGAGAGAATCTCAGCTATTGAAGACTCTCTAGAGGATATACATTCATCAACCAAAGAAAACCTCAAGTCCAACAAATCCCTAACACAAAATATCCAGGAAATATGGGACACCGTGAAAAGACCAAACCTAAGAATAATAGGTATAGAAGAAGGTGAAGAAACACTGCTCAAAGGTACAGAAAACATATTCAACAAAATCATAGAAGAAAACTTCCCCAACCTACAGAAGGATATGCCTATGAAAGTACAAGAAGCTTACAGGACACCAAACAGACTGGACCACAAAAAGAAGTCCCCCCGACACATAATAATCAAAACACCAAATCTACAGAATAAAGAGAAAATATTAAGAGCAGCAAAGGAAACAGGCCAAGTAACATATAAAGGCAAACCAATCAGAATCACACCCGACTTCTCAATGGAAACTGAAAGCCAGAAGGTCTTGAATAGATATCCTACAAGCACAAAGGGAGCACGGATGTCAACCCAGACTACTGTACCCAGCAAAACTTTCAATCACTATAGATGGAGAAAACAAGATATTCCATGACAAAAACAGATTTAAACAATACACATCCACAAATCCAGCACTACAGAAGGTTCTGGAAGGAAAACTCCAACCCAACGAACATAACTACACTCACAAAAACACAGGCACTAGATAATCTAATTTTACCAAACACAAAAAGAAGTAGGAGGGCGAAATCCACACACAATGACACCACCAACAATAAATCCAAAACAAACAAGAACCAACCAACAATGGACATTAATATCCCTAAATGTCAATGGTCTTAACTTACCCATAAAAAGATATAGGCTAACAGAATGGATATGAAGACAGAATCCATCCTTCTGCTGTTTACAAGAAACACACCTCAACTTCAAAGACAGGCGATACCTCAGAGTAAAAGGATGGGAAAAGATTTTCCAATCAAATAGGCTCAAGAAACAAGCTGGTGTAGCAATCCTAATATCAAACAAATTGGACTTTAAACTAAAATCAATCAAAAGAGATGAAGAAGGGCATTTCATACTCATCACAGGAAAAGTCCATCAAGATGAAGTCTCAATCCTGAACATCTATGCCCCAAATACGAAGGCACCCACATTTGTGAAAGAAACATTACTAAAGCTCAAACCACACATAAAACCACACACACTTATAGTAGGAGACTTCAACACCCACCTTATGCCACTAGACAGGACCACCAGACAGAAACTTAACAAAGAAACAAAGGATCTGATAGAAGTTATGACCCAACTGGGGTTAACGGATATCTATAGAGCATTCCATCCAAACTCAAAAGAATATACCTTCTTCTCAGCGCCACATGGCACCTTCTCTAAAATTGACCACATAGTAGGCAACAAAGCAAACTTCCATAGTTACAAAAGAATTGAAATAACCTCCTGTATCTTATCAGATCACCATGCATTAAAGCTAGAATTCAGCAACAATACAAATGGCAGAAAACCTGCATATTCTTGGAAAATGAGTAACACCCAATTGCACCATTCCTGGGTTGAGGAAGAAATAAAAAAACAAATTAAAGACTTCCTAGAATCTAATGAGAATGCAGACACAACATACCCAAACTTAAGAGACACTCTGAAAGCAGTACTAAGAGGGAAGTTCATAGCACTAAGTGCCCACATGAAGAAACTGGAGAAAAGTCACATTAGAGAATTGACAGAACAACTGAAAGCATTAGAGCAAAAAGAAGCAAACTCACCAAGGAGGAGTAGACGCCAGGAAATAATCAACCTGAGAGCTGAAATCAATAAAGTAGAAACTAGGAAAACATTACATAGAATCAATGAAACAAAGAGTTGGTTCTTTGAGAAGATCAACAAGATAGACAAACCTCTAGCCAAACTAACCAAAAGGCAGAGAGAGAGCATGCTAATTAACAAAATCAGAAACGAAAAGGGGGCTATAACAACGAACACTGAGGAAATCCAGAGAATCTTCAGGTCATACTTTGAAAACCTGTACTCTACAAAATTCTAAAATTTAATGGAAATGGACAGTTTTCTGGATAAATATCACTTACCAAAATTAAACCAAGATCAGATAAACAGTTTAAATCGACCCATAACCCCTAATGAAATAGAAGCAGTCATCAAAAGCCTCCCAACCAAAAAAAGCCCAGGGCCAGATGGCTTCACTGCAGAATTCTACCAGAAATTCAAACAAGAGCTGATACCAGTACTCCTCAAACTGTTCCGCACAATAGAAGCAGATGGGATATTGCCAAACTCTTTCTATGAGGCTACAATCACCTTGATACCCAAGCCACACAAAGATAAGACTAAGAAAGAGAACTACAGACTGATATCCCTCATGAACATCGATGCTAAAATACTCAATAACATATTGGCAAACCGAATGAATCCAAGAACATATCAGAAAAATCATCCACCATGATCAAGTAGGCTTCATCCCAGGGATGCAAGGATGGTTCAACATATGAAAATCCACCATCAATGTAATCCACCATATAAACAAACTAAAAAAGAAAAACCACATGATTATCTCATTAGACGCTGAAAAAGCCTTTGACAAAATCCAACATCCCTTCATGATAAAGATCTTGGAGAGAACAGGAATAACAGGAACATATCTAAACATGATAAACGCAATATACACCAAACCAATAGCCAACATCAAACTAAATGGAGAAAAACTCAAAGTGTTTCCTCTAAAATCAGGAACAAGACAAGGCTGTCCACTCTCTCCACATCTCTTCAATATTGTACTTGAAGTTCTGGCTATAGCAATAAGACAAGAAAAGGGGATCAAAGGGATACAAATTGGAAAGGATGAAATCAAACTTTCACTATTTTCAGATGACATGATAGTCTATATTAGTGACCTAAAAAACTCTACCAGGGAACTCCTACAGCTGATAAACACCTTCAGCAAGGTAGCAGGATACAAAATTAACTCAAAATTAACTCAAAAAAATCAGTAGCCCTACTATATACAGATGATAAATCCAATGAGAAAGAAATCAGGGAAACATCACCTTTCACAATATCCACAAGCAACATAAAATATCTTGGGGTAACACTAACCAAAAAAGTGAAAGACCTGTACAATAAGAACTTTGAGACTTTAAAGAAAGAAATTAAAGAAGATACCAGAAAATGGAAAGATCTCCCATGCTCTTGGATAGGTAGAATTAACATAGTAAAAATGGCAATCCTGCCAAAAGCAATCTACAGATTCAATGCAATCCCCATCAAAATCCCAACACAGTTTTTCATAGACATTGAAAGAACAATACTTAACTTTATATGGAAAAATAAAAAACCCAGGATAGCCAAAACAATTCTATACAATAAAGGATCTTCTGGAGGCATCACCATCCCCGACTTCAAGCTCTACTATAGAGCCATAGTTCTGAAAACAGCTTGGTATTGGCACAAAAATAGACAGATAGACCAATGGAATCGAATTGAAAACCCTGATATTGACCCACGCACCTACGAATACCTTATTTTTGACAAAGGTGCTAAATCTATACAATGGAAAAAAGATAGCATCTTCAACAAATGGTGCTGGTACAATTGGATTGGGACATGCAGAAAATTGCAGATAGATCCATACCTGTCACCATGCACAAAACTTAAGTGCAAATGGATCAAAGATCTCGGCATAAATCCAGCCACGCTGAATCTTCTAGAAGAGAAAGTGGGAATTACCCTTGAACAAACTGGCACAGGAGACCTCTTCCTGAACATTCCGCCAGTAGCACAGACATTGAGGTCTGCAATTAATAAATGGGACCTCCTGAAACTTAGAAGCTTCTGCAAGGCAAAGGAAACAGTCAGTAGGACAAAACGACCACCCACAGAATGGGAAAAGATCTTCACCAATCCCACATCTGACAGAGGACTCATTTCCAAAATATATAAGGAACTCAAAAATCTAGCCAGCAAAACACCAAACAATGAAATTAAAAAGTGGGGTGCAGAACTAAATAGAGAATTCTCAACAGAGGAATCTGAAATGGCTGAAAGACACTTAAGAAAGTGCTCAAAATCATTGGCCATCAGAGAAATGCAACTCAAAACAACTCTGAGATACCACCTCACACCTGTCAGAATGGCTAAAATCAAAAATACCAATGACAATCTATGCTGGAGAGGATGTGGAGAAAAAGGAACACTCCTCCATTGCTGGTGGGAGTGCGAACTTGTAAGACCACTCTGGAAATCAGTATGGCGGTTGCTCAGAAAAATGGGAATCAGTCTACCTCAAGATCCAGCCATTCCTCTCTTGGGTATATACCCAAATAGTGCATGTTCATACAACAAGGACATATGTTCAACCATGTTCATAGCAGCATTGTTTGTAATAGCCAGAACCTGGAAGCAACCTAGATGCCCCTCAACTGAAGAATGGATTGAGAAAATGTGGTACATTTATACAATGGAGTACTACTCAGCAGAAAAAAGCAATGGAATCTTGAAATTCGAAGGCAAATGGATGGAACTAGAAGAAACCATCCTGAGTGAGGTAACCCAGTCACAAAAAGACAAACATGGTATGTACTCACTCATATATGAATTTTAGACATAGAGCAAAGGATTACCAGCCTATAATCCTCTTCACCAAAGAAACTAGGAAACATGAAGGACTCTAAGGGATAAATGGTCCCCAGGAATGGAAGTGGCATGAACTCCTGAACTAATTGGGAGCATGAGGGTAAGGGGGAGGGAGCTGCTACAATAAGAGCAAGAAAAGAGGAGTAGAGGAGAGGAAATGGAGGGGCACAAATATTGAGTTGGGGAAAGAATAGAGGAGAGAGAGCAGGATGAGAGATACCATATCAGAGGGAGCTACTATAGGTCCGAGAAGAGATCTGGAACCAGGGAGATCTCCAGAGACCTACAAGGATGACATGATCTGACAATCCAGGCAATGGTGGAGAGGATAACCTAAAAGCCCTTCCCCTAAAATGAGATTGATGACTTCTCTTTATGCCATCCTAGAGCCCTCATCCAGTGGCTGATGGAAGCAGAGACAGACATCCACAGATATACACTGAGCTGAAATCGGGAATTTAGTTGAAGAGAGGGAGGAATGAAGACGGAAGGGGTCTGTACCAGGTTGGAGAAACCCACAGGAACAGTTGGCCTGAACAAGGGAGAGCACATCGACCCCAGATGCTGTCAGGGAGGCCAGTATAAGACTGATCCAGACCCCTGAACATGGATGTCAATAAGGAGGCCTGTGCACTCCAGGGAGCCTCTGGTGGTGGATTAGTATTTTTCCCTGGTGCAAGAAGGGACTTGAGAGCCCATCCCACGTGAAGGGTTACACTCTGGCCCTGGACACATTTGGAAGGGCCCAGGACCAGCACAGGAAGATTTGGTGGACTTTGCAGAGCCCCCGTTGAGGGCCCTACCCTGCCTGGGGAGTGGTGGGTGGATGGGGAGGGGGGAGGGGTAGGCTGGGGTAGGGAGGAGGACTAGGGGTGGGGGCAGAGGGAGAGGGAGAATGGACTTACATGTGAAACAAGCTTGTTCCCTAACTGGAACTAATAAATAAATTAAAAAAAAAAAAAGATACTTTATGGGGATGGAGACATGGCTTAGTAGTTAAGGGCAGCTTGACTCCCATCACTCACACAGGAACTCACAATGTCTGTAATACCAGTTCCAGGGGATCAGACACCCTTTTCTGGCTTCCACAGTCACTGCATGCACATGGTATACTGTGGTATCTTGCTTGTACAAATAAGCCTGTCAGAGAATGGAGCTTGCCACTAGCTAACACACATGCAGGCAAAACACTGATATACATAAAACAAAAATAAATGGTTTTTAAAAGGTACTTTAGGCTGGAAGGTGGTGGTGCATGCCTTTAATCTCAGTACTTTAGAAGCAGAGGTAGGCGATCCCTGAGTTCAAGGCCAGCCTAGCCTACAGAGTATATCCCAGGAGAGTCAGGACTACACAAAGAAACCATGTCTTAAAAAACCAAAACAAATAGTGCTTTAGAGGTAAATGACATTGTTTTGGGGGAGGGGGATTTCTTCTTAAAATGCTAGATAACAGCTATTGCCTCATGGTAAATACAATCAGTAACTAATTGTGTGCTTGTAAACTGCTGAGAAAATAAATCTTAAGTACTCTTACCAACACAAAAAAGAGATATAACAACACAAATGTTAATTAGCAGGCTTTACCCATTCCTATAGCAAATACTTACATGAAATAATATTATATGTCATAAATGTACACAATTTTAATTTGCCCATAAGAAAAACTCAATTACCTTCAATGGCTCAAGTTCATTCTCATAGGACTTGACAATTTCCTGTGAAGATGCTAACTGGGCTTCCTTACTAGTAATCTGGTCACGAATCTCACAAGCTTTCTCCTTATTTTGCTTCAGATATTTCAATTCTGTTTGACACTCTTTTACCTTCTGACCTTGTGTCTGACGTACCTGTCGAAGTGTATCTAAGGCTTTAATGTACCTTAGAAGATAGGAAATAAAAGTAAATTTTCTGGCTGAGTAAATTACAGTAGAACATTATGCAAACATTGATATTACACTGAGAGTTAATACCCTGGAAAATGTTTATGACATCATGACTAAGTGAAAAAATTACATTTATTCTATCAGAGAAACATGCACAGCAAGAAAACTGAAAGGAAGTATGCCCAATGGTTTTGAGTGCTGACCCTTTTTGCTTTTTAATTTTTTCTTTTATAAAAGAGTATCAAGGTGGCCATGGTGGTGCGTACCTAAAGCTCCAGATGCTGTACGAGGACAGATGTTTGAGAGCAGCCAGGGCAATAAAACCAACAGAAACACCCAGCCCAAATTGGGGAACCTAACTCCAGTGAAACACAGGTACTCTGGCATGAGGACATGGTTCAAGCACAGCCTCACAAAACACAACGTAACTAAATTTCACAGCTATAAAGTTCACAGTTACAAACCTTGTTGCTGAAAAGATCTCATCAAATTTCTGCTTCAGGGCCTTTCCTTCACTTAAAGGCCAGTTGGAATCTTCTTGGTGACAGAAAATGACATTATTTAGCACAGCCTTGGAAACCCCAAGACAGCTTATCATTTCTCGGTCAATTTCTGCACATTTGGAGCTGAGACTGACTTTTTCACCATGCCTACAAAGGTGAGAATCAATGCTATCAGTAAAGTGACCTTAGGAGTCGCCTACTCTGCTGTTTAGTCTTACAAAACCTTTCTTGAGGTCTCATCTACCTGAGACTGGCCTCAAACTCATTATGTAGCAAAAACGATCCCTCACCCCCAAGTGCTAGGATTACAAGGGTCTGCCGCCATACCCAGGCCATGTGATGCTGGGCATCATACTGAAGACTTTATACTACCCAAATACTCTACCATCTGAGCCACATACTCAATACATGCTATTCTTCATAAAAACAAACAAACTGGCCCTTTACCTGTCCCATTAAAGTATCCTCATGCTAAGAAAACTTTTGGAGCAAGGGAGACAGATTGGTTGAAGTGCTTGCCACCCAAGCATCACAGCTGAAGTCCAGTCCCCAGTACCGTGTAACAGAAAGCACAGGTGGTGGCATGCACACTTGTAGTCTTAGTGCTGAGGAGGCAGACAGGAGGGCTCTTGGGACTCACAGGCCATTAGCCTAGTTAAATTAGCAAGCTCCAGGTGAATAAATGACTATGTCTCAAAAATGAGGTGAATGGCTCCTGAAGAACCATACCCAAGGTTGAACTCTTGGCTTCTTCAAACTCAAGCACACCTGCAGAAATACCCATAGGAACATAGGAATGGGGGGGTGGGGGGGAGGCTACCTCTTCATATCAAAAAGTGCACAGATGAGGTTATGTAAAACAGGTAATGCAAGAAAGGCGGCAAGAATTTTTAAATACATAGTAGGACGTTTTTAGATCTATGTGTTTGTTTTTGTGTGTAATGTCTGTGTGCACATATTCATGTGGAGGTCACAGGACAAAGCAAGGTGTCTTTCTCAATCAATTTCCACCTTTCTTCTGCGACAGTCTCTCACCACTAAATCTGGAGTTCAATGATTCAGCTAAGTACCCAGCAAGTCCCAAGACCTTCCTGTCTGTTTCCCCAGAGATGGAATCACAAGCACACATGACCACATCTGGCCTTTACATGGGTACAGAGAATCAAACTTGGGTCCTCATTCTTGTTTGGCAAGAATCTTCCCATTTGAGTACGCACTTGGTATCAGAACCTCTGGAGCTGGAGTTATGGGTGATTATGAGTGGCCTGATGCAGGTGCTGAGAACAGAATTTGAGTCCTCTGGAGAATGCAGGCACTCTTAATCGCTGAGTCATTTCTCTAGCCCTAGTAACAATTTTCTATACTTGATTTAGCCAAAAGGCTGAGAAGTGATGAAACCCATTTCCTAACCCACATTTATTTTATTCATCTTTCCCTGTCTGCTACTGATGATCATATTCTAGTTGAGTCTCTTGTGTTTTTAGTTCTGGAGATGGAAGAATGAATACTTCCTATTATATAAAAATATTTCAAATTAGCATATTTAGAAGTCCAAGTATGTGTGAGATCTGGGAGTAGTTGCTCACATCTGTAATCCTAGCATTAGGGAGGCTAGCTCAAGTGGACTGCTGTGAGTTTGAGGCCAGCCTGGGCTGTCACAAACTATACTAGTTGTAGTACTACATGCCTATAATCTTCTTGGGAGAAGGAAGCAGGAAGACCAGGAGTTCAAGTCATCCTTGACTACATAGGAAGTTTCAAAGCAACCTACATTACATAAGACCCTTATCTCAACAACATAAAACAAAACAAACCCCCAAAATATAAAGCAAACTTCTGGCATTCTTTTCTGATTAAAGCCTGCCTCCAAAATCCATATCCATTACAAGACAGTATCAACTCTTAACACACTGATAATGGTCAAAAGGGATAATTGGTCTTCCCTACTTGTCTACTTTTCACCTCACCTATCTCTGTACATGAAAGTAGCATTTATACAACTTGTACTTGAACAGTTATACACTCTCAATTACAACAACTATTCATAAATGACACAAGGCAATGAAATATTATTGCTAAATCTTTAATAAGGTCATTCTATTTCTGGGCTAAAGAGACAGCTCAGTGGTTTAGACCATTTGTTGCTCTTGCAGATTCCCAGCACCCACATGGTGGCTCACAACCATCTACAACTCCAGCTCCAGGAGATCTGATGCTTTCTTCTAACCTACTGCACATATATACACGGAGACAAAACATTCATACATATTAAATATATAAATATTAAAAATAAATTGAAAAAATCATTCTATTTCAAGATGAATAGTATCAAAAAACTACATGTTGATAGTGGCTTAGATGCTGAACATATAGAGACATGGAATATATGGAGTTCTACTCTGTATTGAATTACACTGTGAATACAAAATTACTCTAAAAGTAAAGCCTGAGGTCAGGTTTGGAGATGTATGCCTGTAATCCCAGCACTCACGAGGCTGAGGCAGAAGCATCCCTTAGAGTTTGAGGCCATTCTGGGCAACACAGTGAGTGAGTTCCAAGCCAGGCTAAGCTTCAATATAAGCCCTTGTCTCAAAAAGAAAAAAAGATGTATCAAAAAGGAAAACAAAATCCTGTTGAAAGAAAATTAATATACCCTCCTAAAATAAAACAGTAGTTACCGGAAGCCTTCTAGGCTCAGAAGACCAATGTGAGCAGCTCTCCAAGTACAAGGTGAATACCTACTTTTTTCTAGTAATGATTCCTTCCAGGGTTTTAAATTCTGTTTTTTTGCTTTTCTGACTGCAAAGCATAGACCTCTGCACAGCCACCACTTCTCCATTGACATCTCGAAACTGCAGGCGAATCTGAGCTCGCACATCTGTTTCTTGAGCAACCTTTAATTGTAAGCAGAAAAACACTGTCATAAGCAGTGCCAGAATGTCCCTCTCAAGAAAGCAAAGAGCGCCAACACCTTGCTTGTCCAAAAATGAGGAGGAAGCCACAAAGACCTCATTCAAAATGAGCTATTTTTACATGTTTCCAAAAGACTGAAGTATACTGTTTAGTTTATTTTTTCATGATCATATAGCATTAGCCACCTCTTTTGTTCAATGTTCATTTCCCTTCTAGCCAGTCATTTTCATTGGTCTATACACTGTAGTATAGCCCACCTTTATAAACACTAATAATAATAGCCAACAAACACCACCCCCCTCAAGAAAAACCCTTGCTGGGTAGTGTGGCACACGCCTTTAATCCCAGGACTCTGGAGGCAGAGGCAGGTGGATCTCTGTGAATTCAAGGCCATCCTGGTCTACAAACTGAGTTCCTAGACAGTCAGGGATAAAGAAAAATTCTCTAGCTATTGCCCTCTTAGTTACAGGGAAAAAAAATCACAAAATGATTGTTTTTCTGACCATGAAGCTTACTTTGTCAAGAGAAGAGCATGGCTCTATATAGCCGAACACCCTTTCACTACCTTTCAGGAACTGTTAACAGTGAAGTTGATGGTACACTCCTTCAGTAACTGCCAACCTCTCCTCTTCCCAGTATACAAACACATCAGCTCTAGTGCTCTAGCTTCAGGCCTTGAAGCCCTTATCTTTTACTCACTTCCTACTTGATATCCTCAGGATTTAAATATAACTGTACTGAACTATGTGTCTATCAATAATTCCTAATTTTCTTTTGTGACTTCTCAGTGGTACCCTCCCCCCTTTTTTTGCAATTGGTTATTTACTTTGGAGATCTACGGAATACCTGAAACTTATACATGTAAACCAGACCCACCCAAATTCCTTTTTTGAATACCTCTATGACAATTAGTTTTTTGTTTTGTTTTTCTTTGAGAGAGAGGGGAGGAGGGTTTCATTGTATAGCCCTGGCAATCTTGGAACTCTCTCTGTCGACCAGGCTGGTCTCAAACTCAGAGATCCGCCAACCTTTGCCTCCCAAAGTGCTGGATCATAGGTGTGCACTAACGCAGCCCTAGTGGAAAATTATCTTAACAACTTGTTCAAGGTGAAAGCCTGAGGCTATGTTTAAACTTCTCTCAACATCATTATCCAAAATTTAGCTAATCTGTTGGTTCTACCCTCAGGTCACACCCCAAATCTGTCTCTCATCACTTCTACTGCCTTAACTAGATCACCAATATGATCACAGACAGGCCTCTCAGTCTGTCTCCTGCCTTTGCCACTTACAGTCTTCTGTCAGCAACAGAATGAGCCCTTAACACATACCTCATATGCTGTTTTTCTGCTCAAAATCTAAGAGTCTACTTAACAGAATCTAGTGTCTTCTAATTTTGACTTGGCTTTCTATTGTTTGCCTTCACCACTTTGCTCCTCTGAGTCCTTGAACACACTCAGCGTGTTTTCATTTCAGGGACTCTGCACTCAGTATTAACACTGGATGGAACAATCTGCCCCAGACTTTAAGCAACTGTCTTCCTCTTGAACAAAATATTTACAGGGGTTGCTTGCTATGTGAAAAAAAATTTAAAAATGTGTCTTACTTGTTTGTTTTTGAGACTGGGCCTCTCTATGTAGCCCTGGATGGTCTAGAACTTACTTCAAGAATGTAGGCAAGTAAACAATTTAGAGGATCACTGACAACTCAAATCACAGTTGGTGGTGGCTTGTACCTAAGCAGTGGTGGCAACAAAATGGAGAGGACAAATCCTGGATACATTTTAAGGAGTAGCAAAGACTGGCTTGTGAATTAGAAATGGGGTAAAATAAAGGAATCAATTAAGGCCAGCCCACAGGTTTTTGGTTGGTTTTTTGAGACAGGGTTTTGTAGTATAATAGCTCTGGCTGACCTGGAAGTCACTCTGTAGACCAGGCTGGTCTCAAACTCACAGAAATCACCTGCCTCTGCTTTCTTCGTGATGGATTCAAGGTCTTTGCCACTATGCCTGGCCTCAACCCACAGTTTTAGCATTAAAAAAAAAAAAAAAAAAAATGTGTGGATGATGCTCTCATTTACTAAACTGGAGTTCTGGAGGTAGAACCAGGACTGAATATAAAGGAAGGATGTGACTATAGGGAATTACTCATAAAATAATTTATATTCAACACAATGAACAGTATGAACACACATGTAGGATAACTTGGTAGATTTTTATTAAAAACTGAAGTAATGTTCACCTGTCCCTCCCTTCTACTTCTCAATGAAGTACAAGCCTAAAGAATTAACTGAGCAGAGGAGATTATAGATTTAGGAAACAAAAGGAATGAAGCAGCTATTTTAGAGAGGGCTTAGTAAAAATGTACTAAGCAGTATGACTATTTACAAGATGAAATTCATAAATATTTTCATAATTCCAGCATTATCTTTAGTCACATGAAAGTTTAAAGTCATATTTGGAGTTTTTTGAGGTTTGGTTTAGTTTGTGTACTAGTTAGATTTTGTTACTAAAACACTGGCCAAAAACAGTTTGGGGAGGTTTATTTGGCTTACAAGTTAGTCTCATCTTGGGAAGCCAGGGCTGGAGCTCAAGCCAGGAACCTGGAGGAAGGAACTGACACAGAGACCATGGAGGAGCACTGTTTACTGGCTTGTTCATGCCCACCTGCCCAAGGATGGTACTACCCACAATGGGTTGGGCCCTCCCATATAAATCAGCAATCAAGAAAATGCCCCACAGACAGACTCACAGGCCAATCTGATGGAGGCAATTCCTCAATTGAAGTTCCTTCATTTCCAGGTATGTCTAGGTTTGTGTCAGCTTGACAAAAACTATGACAACTTGGATTTGTTCAAATGAGACAAGGTCTCAGGTAGCTGTCTGGGCTTGATCTCCTGATCCTCATGCCTCCACTTCCAGAGTGCTGGACTACAGGCATGTGGCAGCATACCCGGCTTACATTAAAGTTACAGTTAATGATACAACTTAAATGACTATCAGGTGGTTGACTAAATAAACCACCTGATAGTGACACGTGCCTTTAATTCAGGAGGCAAAGGCAGGCTAATCTCTGTTAAATTCAAGGCCAGAGTAGTTTACATTGCTAGTTTCAGGTCAGCCAAGACTATACAGTGAGACTTTGTCTTAGTAAACAAACAACAATAACCCTACAGGACATAAACTCAACCGAGTATTAATGGAAACTAAAACCAGGAAGTGTGTATGTGTATTAACAGATGCCTAGCACACCACTAACCTAACTTGCATGATAAATTTCTAGGGATACACTAAAATATAAATGTACAAGTATATTTATAGATATACAAAGACATGGTCTTAAAAGCACAGAAAATATTTAATAATAAACCCTTAACTTACTGAGACTTAATGGCACTAAATAAATTCATATTCTTGTGTACAGATATGCAATAAGAAAAACGCACAGGCCAAACTCAATGTTCTGTATACACACTAGTAGCAAAAACACTGCAATTCAAGCAAAGCTTCACTAAGATTTGGTAGACTATAGGGAAAAACTAGAAGCAATCTAAATGCAAATAATAATGCAATTATTAACGATATTTATACAGCACCACATTTTAAATAAAGACCAGCTTTTTAAAATGTATGACTGAAAACACATCCCAAACACCCAGATTAAGGATTCATTATGGTGGGGTTTTTTTTAATTACTTTTTATTATTTTTGTGTGTGTGCTCTCAAGGGCACCTGTGCACACATATGCATGTTTGTATGTAGGCATACTGCTATGGCCTATGTATAGAGGGCAGAGGACAACTTTATGGCGTCAATTCTCTCCTTCCACCTTCACATGTCAGACCCCTGGCCTGCATAGCAAGTGCATTTACCTGCTGAACCACCTTGTCAGTGTTTTAATAACTTCACACTGTATGCCAATGCTTAGTGGGGAAAAAAACCTGAATGTATCATTAGATAGGACTATGCTCTCCGCTCTGTAAAACAGTACATATGGAGAGAAAAATTAATAAAAATACCAGCTGGTTATTACGGGGTGCTTAGACTGTAGATGACCTTCCTCTCTTCATACTTTCCACTGTTAGGTCCTCTACAATAAGCAACTAGTACTTTTATAATTATAAAAATTTCATTTTTTAAATATGAAACTTTACAAACACCATTACCTTGGGATCATGAACAAATGTATTTCCTTTGGTTCCAGGAGGAAAATCTCCAGTACAAATATACTTTAGACATTCAATGATGGTCTAAAGAAATAGAAAACTGTGTTATTTAGTTATAAGAGAACCACAGGAGCTTATGACAAATATTAATTCAAGCCAAGTGTGGTGGTGCATGTCTACAAAAGCACTTCGGCGGAAGCCATGAAGATCAGGAGAGTTCAAGGTCAGCCTAAGCTAAATGGGATGCTGTCTCCAAAATAAATAAAATAATAACAAAACATATATACTTATACAGCTAGTGATTATAAACACCAAGTTAGGTCTTTCTTCCAGGAGACTAATGCTATGACTGCACCTGGTATGGTGTTAAGTACATACATTATAGACATTCACCACATAACGTTTCCACATAAAGGACCACCTCCTGGCATTCAACATCCACCATGGCCTTTCTGGCTAGCCTGCAACTCGGTATGTAGGCAAGGTTGGCCTCGAACTCACAAAACTGGGCATTCCCTTGCCAATTTGGGATTAAAGATGTGTGTGACAATACACAGCCCAAATTTTTAGATGCATGGTAACAAAACAGTTTTCCAGTTTGAGACTCACTCCATCAGCTCATCTTCACATTAAGCAACTTATTTTTCATTCATTATGCTTTACCAGGAGACATGTTTTTTAAACTCTGGGTTACGTATTCCCCACATTTTATACCTTTGGGGAACAACTAATGGAAAGTCACTGCTATGCTTAGGGAACGTGGGGGCGGGGCTGGAGAGTCCGGGAGTCGATGGCCTTCAGCGGGAGCAAGAGCCAAGCCCAAAAGTGGCTCCTAGGTAGCTGAGGTCCACGCGCCGTGCAAGGCGACACCCCCAAGCACCTTCTGGGGCCCTCGCCTCAGGACTTACCGTCTTCCCCGCCCCATTGGGTCCAACCAAAATTGTGAGGGGGCTGAAGAAAGTGATAATTTGCTTATCTTTATCCTCTATCCCAAAACTCCGCACGCCCAGAATGCTCATCTTTTCGATCCGGGACATGTTTGCACCACGTTTCGTATCTCAGCGCCAGGAGCAAGATTAACCTCAGGCGGAAGCTGGGCAAGCCGGGAAGAGGACGCCCCGAGAGGCCCGCAAAGTTGGAAACACACGCTGCTAGCTGCTGGCGGGAGCACTTCCGGGCTCGCGGGCTTCTGTTTCCCCCGGAGGGTACCGGCCAGTTCAGAGGTGCAGACCCTCAGCTGAAGCCAAGAGACCGCAAACTCTCCGATTCCCGCCTCGCTTGACCGGGGGTCACGTGGGGCGCGCGCGCCCTTGTCCACGCCTTCCGCGCGCCCGGGGCATGCCGGGAAGTGGGAGGCCTACGGGTTTTCCCGGTGCTGCCCCTTAGAGGCTGGACATTCGTTTCTGACTTCCTGGCTTAGGGCAGCGGTTGCCGGTGTGTTTAGTTTGTTTTGGTGTTTTGATAGGCTCTATCACTGTAGGCCAAGTTGGCCTTGAACTCCTGCCTCAGCCTTCCGAGTGTTACTTTTACAGTCACCTAGCCCGGTTTGAAAAGAGTAACTTTTTTAAGTAGGAAAGACCAAGACTTCCCTCTCTGCCCTTGGATCTCTGGCCATAAAGTAGTTTATTAATGACATCTACTTTACTGACAATACTGTTTATTTGTATTTTTCACTGTCACTGACTAATGGCCAGTAGTTTCTCTTGGTCACATGTCTGTGATGATGCTTCACAACAGACTGCTCTATATATTTGTGCTTCAGAATAAATCAGTTTTAATTCCTACTAAGATGTACATATTGCTAATTAATGCTCACACAGGTTTGTGTTGAGATCCTTGCAAGGGCCTTGTGTGTACTGGGCAAAGGCTTTGTGGCCTGGAGAGATGGCTCAGCCATTAAGAGCACTTGTTCTTACAGAGGCCCTCCGTTCAATTTCCAGCACCCACATGGTGACTCCCAGCCATCTGTAACTCCAGTTCAAGGTTGTCTGACACTGTCGTCTGACCTCTTCAGGTACTAGGTATGGACAGTTTGCACAAACATGCAGGCAAAACTCACATACATATATATGTGTGTGTGTGTTTATATGTATACGCCCAGAATGCTCATCTTTTCGATCCAGGACATAATCTACTTTAAAGCTTTACCACTGAGTTATCAGTAATATACATACACTTCTACAATCAGCAGTGTTTAAAGGTGCAAAAGGGTATTTAAAACCAAAAGTCTGGGGACCGTTACTGTAGACCCCAAACTGGACACTATTATGAAACAGAGTTCTCATACATAGGAAGAAAGTCCACTCCTGTCAGCAAAGTGACAGGTAGGAATTAGTTATTTTCAAAGTAAGATAGTAAGAAAGTCCACTCCTGTATCAGCAAAGTCACAAGGTAGGAATTAGTTATTTTCAAAGTAGGAGAAAGGGCAGGCTGTGGAGGTCCAGGCCTGCAATTCCAACACTTAGGTGACTGAGGATCACCTCTAACCATCAGTCTGGACTAAGAGTGAGCCCCTGTCTCATAAAAATAAATAAAAGCCTGGCCCTGAGTGCCCAGTCTCAGTTCATACACCCACTGCACAACTCCTGTACCTAAGATTCAGGGACATCTCAGAAGAGGGGTGAAAAGGTAAGAGGTAGAGCATCAGCACACCTGTGAGACGTGTTTTCTAGAAATGACAGGGAAGCGTCACACAGGATACCTCAGCAATATGGCTGCCTAAACAAGACCCAAACAAGTATAATATCAATAGACATGCTAGCACGGAAGGGGGCAACCAGATAAAGACCCACAAGGCAACTAAGGACTGCTGAGAGCAGAAGAAATAGTCAGGGAAGGTGACCCCTAGTTGGTTATCTAATACCAAGTGGTTAGCCCTAAAATCATATATGTTTGAGTAACATGGACTCAGTAGGTTGTGTGTGTGTGTGTGTGTGTGTGTGTGTGTGTGTGTGTGTGTGTGTGTGTAAGAACAACAAAAGAGAGGCCAGGAATTTGAGAGAAAGTAAAGGGAGGCAGTAAATGGAGAGAGGTCGACAGGAGGAAAAGGAAGGGGAAAAGGAAGAGGAAATGATGTAATCATGAAGGAACCGGCTTCCCTTTTGGCAGCCATAATGGTCGAACATGTGCTTCTATGACCTTGACCTAGTCACTAAAGTCAGATGCCTGTCTCGTGACAAGGAGCCAATCAAGTTAGCTGGTGGCGCTATGCTTTATGACCCTGGGTGTGCTTTACGGACAAGCGCACAGCAATGACGTAGAGAGCATAGCAACCACCCTGGGAGGGCCTATGGGCCATAACAACCAGTTGACCAATCAACACAGGGCAAGCCCTCCAAGCCTGGAGGCACACCAATCGTAAGCCTGTGCGTACCCCTAGACACTCCCCTTACGCTGCCCTATAAGATCTTTTGGGAGCCCATAGGAGCCGTCTTTTCTAGACGTCAGCCATGGCAGGTGGGTGAAAGACCCGAGCTAACATGGGGTTAACTCGTTAAATTACAATAAAGCCTCGTGCAGTTTGCAGCAAGCTCTCGAATCTGCCTGGTGATTGGGGTGACCGCGAACGTGGCCTGGGACCCTGAATACTTGAGTTTTCGGGGGTCTAACAATCATTTTAATTCTTCTGTTGTGATTTTGTAAAAGGATCTCACCATGTAATTCTGGCTGCCTGAACTCACTATGTAGACCAAGCTGGCTGGCTTCAAACTCAGAGAGAACCACCTGCCTCGGCCTCCCAAGTGCTAAGATTAAAGGTGTGTACCTACACTTGGCTTTATGCTAAAATTGAGAAGGAGACAGAGGAAATGAAGAGGAAGAAAAGAGAAAAAAGGAAAGAGCAGAGCAGCCAGGCGTCTTGAGACAGGCCTGTGATCCTGGAAGGGAAGCTGAGGCAGGAGAATCACTGCAAGTTCCACTCTAGTACTCTGGAAGAGCAGCGTGTGAAACTCATGTAAGCATTCACTAAAGCACACACACACACTGAAAATCATCTTAGAAAAAAAATAGTTAACTGAAAAAAATAATGGATACAACATGGTAGTTACATTCCATTACAAAAAAATCGATCTTGTAACAATGGGAACTATAAATCTAAGAAGAAATGTGATTTCTTGATTGTACTCTAACGAATAAAGCTTGCCTGAAGTTCAGAGGGCAGAGCTAGCCACTAGTTAACTATAGAGGTCTGAAGGTCTCTTCAGGCAGGCAGGAAGTGATATGGTTGGGCAGAGAGAGGAATATAAGGCCAGAGGAGAGGAGATAGGAGCTCAGCCTCTTTTTGGTCTGGAAATTTCATAAAGGTAAGAACTCTAGTGGTTGGCTGCTCTGCTTCTCTGATCTTTCAGCTTTCACCCACTAATATCTGACTCCAGGTTTTTATTATTAAGACCAATTAGAACTCGTGCTGAAAAGAAAGGCTAAGGGATTAGGAAAATCAAAAAAATAACAACGTATTAAGGCTCAACGGACCGATCAATCAAATCCCTAATTCTCAATGAAGTGCTTCTGGGAAATGTTTGTCTTACTTGAACCAAAATAAGTGTGATAAAAGCCCAAGCTACCATAAGATGCTATCTTATGTCCACCTTTGCAACCTTCTAATACTTTCTGACCAATTGTCTTCATTGACTCTGGTAACTGAGCTTTTTTGGCTAATATTTGTTCAGTTTTCTTTGTCATTTGCATTGGTATCCCTTGAAAACAGCTAGTATATTACGTTAATACAACTTTATATTCATTCTGTGCTTTGTGTCTCTTTTACTCTTTATGTTTTTTCTAGATTGGTTGAACGTTCTTATTCTTTTGATTTAGTACCTGACTTAGAAAACCTTTTTTTTTCTATTATTTTAGAAATTCTACTTGAAATTTTATCGTGTCTATTTTGAGGTTCCAAGTCAATCATTTTAGGACATTTGTGAACATTGAAAAAGCTATAATGTGCTGATTCCTGTCACCACCTCTATCACCATATTTGTAATTAAGTGTCTTGAATATGGGGCACAGTGAGCTAACTACACACACTGCTGCTTGGGTTTAACAACAATTATCAAACTCTAATCACTGCTCCTGTTTGCATCACTCCTCCTTCGGAGATCTTTCACTCATTACATGAGCAAAACTCTTTAAAAAATTCATGCTGGGGGCTAGAGATGCCTCAAAGTTGCTAGAATGCTTGTTTCACATACACAAAACCCCAGGTTCAATTCTCATCACCACATAAACCAGATGTGGAATGCACACCTGTAATTCCAGCACTCAGGAGGCAAAGGCAGGGGGATCAGGAGTGGCTTGGGTACATAATGAGTAACCATCCTGGGTACATGTAGCCTTGTCTTTTTTTTTTTTTAAGATTTTATTTAATATGTATACAACATTCTGCTTCCATGTATATGTGCACACCAGAAGAGGGCACCAGATCTCATAACGGATGGTTGTGAGCCACCATGTGGTTGCTGGGAATTGTATTCAGGACCTCTGGAAGAGCAGTCGGTACTCTTAACCTCTGAGCCATCTCTCCAGCCCCGATGTAGCCTTGTCTTAAGAAAACAAAACAAAAACCCTAGTGTTAATCCACTTTGCATTAAAAAAAATTCTCTCTCAGTGCTGCTATCATAATTACTGTTATTTCTGGAAATGCTTTGTAAGTTGTAAAATATTAAGAATATTAGGGAGGAGAATGAATAAAAGCAATGTATAATGGAATGTGTGTTCCGAAAAGCCAAGACGACTTTACTTGTATATGCTAACTTTAAAAACATTAAAGATACAAAGAGATTTCTTCTCTGTGACCTGGACATTTTCAGAGGCCAATGTGGTAAGATGCATCAACAGCTATGAAAATGATCCTGTCCATTTGTCAGCATAAGGAGGTTTTTTTCAAAAATTCTACAGAGAATTGCAGGGCCTGGTGGTACATGTTTTTAAAACTTAACACTGGGGAAGCAGAGGCAGGGGGATTGCCTTTAGAGGCCAGCCTGGGTTTTATAAGAGGACTCTGCCTCAAAACAAGCAACTGGACACAATAGGATAGTGATGCTTGTGATCCTAGCACTCGGGGGGCAGAAGCAGGAGAATTGCTGCATGTTTGAGGCCAGCCTGGTCTACTTAGCAAATTCCAGGCCATCAAGGCCACATCTCAAAATACCCTGGCTACATAGTGAGTTTGTCTCATATATCTCAAACTGGGATATATGAGATACTGACTCAAAATAAAAACAGAAACATCAAAATAAACAAGCACAAATTCTACAAGGAGGTTTCCCATGGTATTATTTTAAATTGTGAAATCCTGGAGGCAAGAGTTGGGAAACAGGTAAATGGAGACACCACTTTCATATCACAACAGGTGAGCATTAAAATATTAAGAAAATGACACAGAACGGTGAATAAGAAATGATAGGCAGGAAAGATAAAAGTAAATGTCACATTGGTTACCACTCCTTTAAATTCCCAGAAGTTAGTAAAGATCAGGGGAAATTGTCAAAAAATTAATAGTTGCTATGCCAAGGGAAGTTCAGTGTTGGTTTCCCTATAGTGTTTTTCATTTGATTAAAAACACACACAACCTCATCTTAAAGATAGGTTTAGGGCTGGAAGGCTAGAGGTTAAAGTAGAGTCAAGAGGAAATTTGCATTTAGTCACTATGAAAACTTCAGAGGATCATGCCCAGTTGATTGATTAGAATCAGTTCATGGAAAAGTCATCTGACCTGAAATGGTATCATAGTGAAAACCACAGCTATTGAAAAAACTGTTGCCGATCTATAACCCATTAAAGGAGATAAAGGGCTCAGGGCAGAGTGGATGAATGCCATCCTCGAGTGTGCCCTTTCAAAGGTATGTTATTACACAGCGCACATTTAAATGACCATTACTTTATTTCTTTTTTATTTATATTTCTTTCAACTTATTATTATGATGATAACATTCATTGTCTTTTTTTGTTAAATTGTATAGCCACCAATCCTTAAAGATTCAGATTACTGATTTATAATTTATTTCTGTTCACCTAAAATATTGTAGATTATAAACTGGACATGGTAGTGAACACTTTTAATCCAACCCTTGAGAGACACAGGTAGACCTCTGTGAGATTGAGGCCAAACTAGACTATACATCAAGTTCCAGGCCAGCCAGGGCTACATAGTGAGACTCTCCATCAAAAATAAAATAGATTATTTTGTGGGGTTTTGCCTTTTTTTTTGAGACAGTTTAATGTAGCTCAGGCTGGCTGAGTTTGGCCTTGAATTTCTGCCTCCACCTCTCAAGTGGTAAGATTACAGGTACGAATCACTCTGCTTGGGTCAATAACTCAGATTTTAAACATTTTCTCAGCTCCTCCTGGTGTGGTCATGATACCCAATCCTAACAGTTCTACTTTGCCTTTTTGCCAGGACTCTTCCCAAAATTGTTTTTGTTCAGTCTCCCAAATACAGGCAAAAGACACTGTGAATCTCTACAGCATTCATACTAATTTGTCCAACTAATACTATCTACAATCAGGAGCCTGCTTTTTCAGTTATTTGTTCAGTAAATATTGAGAGCCTACAACAGAGACTCACTGTGTAGTCCTGGCTAGCCTGGAACTCACTATGGAGACCCAGCTGGCCTCAAACTCAGAGATTCAACTGCTTCTGCCTCCAGAGTGCTAAGATTAAAGGCATGCACTACCATCCTGACACTCAGCCCTCCTTTTTATTTTGAGGCAGGACCTCACTAGATAGTCCAGGGAAGCCTTGAAATTATGTCCTCCTGCCTTGGTCTCCCAATTAACTGACATTTAATTTTGTTTGTGTCATTAGGCCCCTCCTTTTTTATTTAATTAATTTAATTTAATTTAATTTAATTTAATTTAATTTATCCATTTATTTCTGTTGTGTGTGTGTGTAGATGTGGACATGCGCGTGGCATGGTGCATGTATGGAGGTCAGAGGACAACTTTCAGGAGTAGACTCTCTCCCTCCGCTATGTGGATTCCAGGGATAGAACCTGGGTGATCAGGTTTGGCAGCAAGAGTCTTTACCCCCAGAGCCAGCTCACTGGCCCACATAATCTTCTTAGCAGTAACAGTAAAAACGTTCAATAATTATTTTCAACTGCATGTAGTTTTTATATAATTTTTAAGAATGGTCTTAAATTTACAGAAAAGGGATAAGGATATCATGGAGAATCTGTGCAGGTTTGCCCTGTGCACAAGTCCTTGTTGTGCTATGATCCATCCATCGATCACAAAAGAAGAACCAAGACTGGTACACTGCTAAACTCCAGTGTTTCCTGAATGCGATTTTGCTTGCATTCCTGAATCTTAAGCGGGGCAGCACATCCTTAGCACTTAGTGTGTCTGGCAGATGCCTCTGAGCTGTGATTGTGTCTGAGTCCGTCTTTGTATATCATGACCTTAATGGCTTTGGGTGAGCACTGGCCAGTTATGTGTCTATCCATTTGGCTATGTGTGATATCTTGCTCATGGTTAGGCAGAAGTTATGGTTTGGAGGAGGAAGACCACAGAGATAATATGTCATTCTTATCATGTCATATCAAAGGTTCATGTTATAACATGACTGATCACTGTCGGGTTGATCATCACCCAGCCAAGGCTGCCTTCATCAGATTTCTTTACGGTAGTTTTTCCTCTTTCTAGGCTAATCTTTATTTTGTTTTGGGACAAAATATTAGTATTTTAAGGAAGGGTCTCATATGGCCAGGCAAGACTACAACCTTCTGTATACCTTTTGCCTTCCCAGTTCAAGACAGTCTCATTTCATATCCTATTTTGGCTTGGAACTCACTAGATAGTCTAGGCTGGCCTTGAACTTATAGAAATCCCCCTGCCTTGGCTTCCTGAGTGCTGGGATTTTAGGCATGTGCCACTGTCTTTGGCTCCCATATCAACCTTATAAATAAAAGCAATGTGTCCAATCAGAACTAAGGAAAAGGATAACAAGCCATCTCTTTGAGAATGGAGTCCCTAGATAACTTATTTGAAATTGTCCTACAAAGGAGATTAAAATAATTAGTCTGGAGGCTGGTGGGATGGATCAGTGGCTAGAGGTGCTTGCTACCAAAAGCCTGATGACCTGAGTTTAACCCCAGAGATGCACATGGTGAAGGGAGGGAACCAGTTCCTAAAAGCTCTGACCTCACTCATGTGCTCAGGCACACTATACAAATAAATAAAATGTACCTTTAAAATTAAAAGAAACATTAACTTTTGTTTGGAAACGTCTATTAAGAAAGCTCTTTCAAATGTTTTGAAGTTCCCACTTTAAACATCCATGTGAGATGGCTCACCTATTAAGGTGCTTGCCCCCAAACCTGGTGACCTGAGTTTACAACCTGAATCCACATGGTAGAAGGGAATAATTGCCTACAGACCTCCATGCACACACACAATGGTAATAAATACTATCCGTACGCTAAGGAAGCTGTGCTCTGATCTCTACCTGTATACCAAGTCTACACACCTCCACGTACAAGCACACACACACACACACACACACACACACACACACACACACACACACACACACACAATGGTAATTGGCTATTTCAAACAAACAAACAAGAAATACAATTTCGAACAGGAAATCTTTCTTCTAAGTAGGGAATCAGCATATGTATAGTAAGTGAGGTTTTGAGTTGGGGTTTTTTTGTTTGTTTGTTTGGTTGGTTTTTGGTTTTTCCAGACAGGGTTTCTCTGTGTAACAGCTCCGACTGTCCTGGAACTTGCTTTGTAGACCAGATTAACCTCAAACTCACAGAGATCCACCTGCCTCTGCCTCCTGAGTGCTAGGATTAAAGGCGTGCATACCACCACCTGGCTTGAGTTTCCTTTTTAAACTGGGTGTCTGGAAACTTGAGCTCCTGGAAGTCATAGCTGAGCTGCAGCTGAGCGTCTACTTTGAGACAGATGATCTATGCTGTACTTCATTTACCACCTTCATTTTGTAAGTATGGCCTTGCCCACTTCATCCTTTTCATAGCCGGCTAATACTAACTTCCCTAAAAATGGTAAGCTGTTGCTGTGTTTTCCCTGCTTAGTAAAGGCTAGCTGGCATGTGGACTTTTCAATCTACTACTCCCTCCACGGCCTGTGCAGTGCTGTCATGGAACTGAATCACTCAGAAACCTTGTTGAAGTTGCAAAAATTACAAATTATTTGGCAATTCCCCTGAAGCCTTCATCTAAGCCCACACTTTCTCAGTGTAGCCAGAAGACGTCAGAAGGGAAATAGGATTATTGTCTCATGACCTCTGGGGGAAGCCAGGCCCCGAGAGAGCTAAGCTTGGGTTTTGAGATCATCATTTTAGGCCTACTGTAGTTCCTGCTTCACTGCTAACAGATCCAATGAAGTGAGACGGCATCTCTCCCACAACACCAGGAGAATGCCTCTCAAGTGTTCAACTCAGACATGTCTAGTCAAGGGTCCAAACCTCAGTACATACATGATGTACATGAAAATGCATCCCCCCATACACACACACACACACACACACACACACACACACACACACACACACACACGAGAGAGAGAGAGAGAGAGAGAGAGAGAGAGAGAGAGAGAGAGAGAGAGAGAGAGCCACAGATGGCTGCATGCTATAGGTGCATCTGTTCTCCGGTGCCCTCTGCCTCTCATACAGAACTATACACAGCTTTGGGAAAAGATTCTTCATAAGAATTTGTATTTGATTCTGGGATTACAGATCTGAGCCTAAGGAACAAAAGGCTGGTTCCCCTGACGACACATATTCATGCACAACCAACCCTGGATATGAAGGGACCTCTCAGCCTTGGGGGAAATACAGGAGAGGCTATGCCCACATGCTATCAGTCTGTGATGTACTTGTTTCTTTCCCAGTGTCTACATACCTCTTACAACTACCATGGATCTCAGCTACCATGATGCCTCAGCTGTGTAGAGGGGATGACATCCACTTTTAGCTCAGAAAGAGCAAGTGGTATATCCCATGGGCTTAGTCACAGGTCCATGGTGAATACATAATCCTCCTCTCCAAATTGGCTTTCCCTTATCTCATTGGTGTAAGTTAGTTGTATAAAATAAGGGGTTTCATTGTGATATTTATAATGTCCTTTGATCATATTTATTCCTACTGTCTCCTTCCTTCTTCCCACTATCCCCTTCTCTTTCCAATTAGAAGCTGGGTTGTTTGAATATTATGGCTATTTGGGCTTTTAGTTTTTACACAGAGCCTCATGTAACCTATGCTGGCCTCAAATTCACTATGTAGCTGAGGTTGGCCTTGAATTCCTGATTCTCCTGCTTCAAATTCCTAAATGCCAGGATTATAGACCATAGGCACCGTATTTTGCTAGAATCTGAACTGGTTTTTGTTTGTTTTGTTTTGTTTTTAATCCATGTTTCTATTAGTATTAATCAGTTATACACAGTAATGGATTTCATTATGACATTTTTATACATGTAGATGACATATCAGCCATTTCCCTTTCTTGTTCCCTTCCCACTCCTGCTAATCCTTTCCAAACTAAGACTCTTTCCCACCTTCTCATTTCCCTTCTGGTAAAAGAGTTTCTTTAGGGCTGTTTACAGGACCACCGGCACCTTGCTAGAGGACATATCACTCATCAACCAATAACTGCAACTGTATCTAAATCCTCAGGTAGGGCCATGAGCCTTTCTTTCCTCCATGACAGGCAGATAATGTACCCAGTCTTGTGCAGGTGATCACAATAGCTACCTAATGCCCAGATGTCATCATTTCACACAGCTTCTACCACTCCTTCTACCACAGTCTGTATGTCCCTTCTTCCTGCAGGGTTTCCCCAAGCATTGGAGGGGGTGATAGAGACTCCTGCTTTGGGGGCTGAGCATTCAATAGTCACTCATTCTTAGCACCTTGACCAGTTATGGGTCTCTGCAATTATAACTTTAAGAAGAAGTGCCCCTGACCAAGCTGACAGCAGCACTGATCTATGGGCATGCACATAGTAGAAGACAGTCTGACAGGTACACCATATCCATTTAGCAAAACAACAGCAACACTTTCCTTGCTCAGGCCTATGACCCAGCTGTGAACCTTAGACCAGGCTTCCTGTGTATTCCTTCCTGTAGAGTGGGCCTCAAATCTACTCACAAAGCAGTTGGTTGCCTCCCTAACAGACTTAGCACTAGTGCACCAGAGAGCACATCTTGCTTGGCCGGTTGGTAAATAAGACTGTTGATACAACTCCCCCTCAGCAGCCAACACACCTTCCAGCACTATGAGTGCTGTCCAGCTGGGGGAGAGTTTTCAGCCTGGTTCCAGCTTGATTTCTCTGCACCTTGAAACTAGGTAGTAAAGTTGGACTAAATTGTTGTGATTAAGCAATGAGAAAAGAAAAACTGGAGGCAGGTGTGGTAGGACATGCCTGACACGGTTCTTTTTATTTATTTATTTATTTTTAATTTTTGGTTTTCAGGATAGAGTTTCTCTGCCTAACAGCTCTGGCTGTCCTGGAACTTGCTTTTAAACCAGGCTGGTCTCAAGTTCACAGAGATGCAACTGCATCTGCCTCCCAAGACATGGGATTACAGGCTGCTGCCTGCTGACACAGTTCTTGGGAGACTAAGGCAGAAGGAGCAGATGTTCATGCACAATTTAGGCCACATAGTCAGTCTTTGTCTCAATAAACTCATACCAGAAAAGAAAGTAAGAAGGAAATAAAGAAAGAAGGAAAGAAGGAAGGAAGAAAAGAAAGAAAGAAAGAAAGAAAGGGAATTGCAAAACTTGATTCTTCCTGCTGCATGTGACAAGAGAGAGCCAGGAATCCTGATGTCACCCTGGGATCCCCAGAGAGCTGCTTGAAAACTGGGTCAGCTCCCTCCCTCTCCTCCCCCCATGCTCCCAATTTACTCAGGAGATCTTGTCTCTTTCCCATTCTGGGTGGGGAGGTTCATGTATGTCTCTCTTAGGGTCCTCCTTGTTTCTTAGCTTCTCTGGGGTTGGTGATTGTAGGCTGGTTATCCTTAGCTCTATGTCTAATAACCACTTATGAGTGAGTACATACCATGTTTGTCTTTCTGTGTCTGGGTTACCTCACTCAGGATGGATTTTTCTAGTTCCATCTATTTTTCTAGTTTCCATCTGCAAATTTCAAGATGTCATTGTGTCTTATCGCTGAGACAAAGGGAGAATGGGAGGGGGAGGAGAACATGAGGGATCAGGAAGGTCGAGTTGGGAGAAGAACGGAAAGCAAGGAAAGACATACCTTGATAGAGGGAGCCATTATGAACTTAACGAGAAACCTGGCAATAGGGAAATTCCCAGGAATCCACAACGATGACCCCCAACTAGGAATCTAAGCAATAGTGGAGAGGCTCTCTTAAATGCCTTTCCCCTAAAATGAGATTGATGACTACCTTAAATGCCATCCTAGAGCCTTCATCCAGTAGCTGATGGAAGCAGAAGCAGAGATTCACAGCTAAGTAGTGAGGCAAACTCCTGGAATCCAGCTGTAGAGAGGGAGGAGTGATGAGCAAAGGGGTCAAGACCATGCTGGGGAAGCCCACAGAAACAGCTGATCTGAGCAAGTGGGAGCTCACAGACCCCAGTCTGACATAAGACCAAACTAGGCCCCCTGAATGTGGATGTCAGTTGGGGAGTCTGGGCAGTCTATGGGGCATCTGGCAGTGGAACCAGTATTTATCCCTAGTGCAAGAATGGGCTTTGTGAGCCCATTCACTATGGAGGGATACTCTCTCAGCCTAGATACATGGGGGAGGTGACAGACTTTGATGATCCCCCATGGGAGGTCTCACCCTCCTGGATGAGTGGATGGGTTGGGCCAGGGAGATGGTGGGGGGAAATGGGAGGTCTGGAGGGAGAAGGAACTGGGATTGGTATGTAAAATTAGATTGTTTTTAATTTAAATAAAAATTAATTTCAAAGAAAGAAAGAAAACTGGGTCAAGGCCAGCCCCTGAAGCAGCACAGGAAGGAGCTGCTACCCTGCACGGCTTGTTATATGAACCAACAAGCCCTCTGCTTATCTTCACCCGTCTGAGTTAGGCTTTTGGCTATCAAGAGAAGACAGAATGTTGATCAAAAACCTATATCATGTCATGCAGCTCCGCTGGACTCTCTAATCAGTGTCCTCCCCAGAGTATTTTCAAGTCCTTTCTGAAGCATGGATAATTCTAGCTTCAGTCAATGTAGAGTTTAGTTCAACTGAGAAGATACCATCTCTCCCTTTGCTCTTGGGTTGTTTGAAACAGGCTGTCATGTGTTCCAGGCTGACCTCACATTTGCTATGTAGCCAAGGATGACCCTCACCTTTTGATCCTCCTGACTGTACTTCCCACATCTGCTGGTGTGCACCCAGGAAGACATAAAATATTTATGTATTTTAGCATAACAGTCTCTCTAGAGGTATATGGTGGAATGAATCTTTTTTTTAACACTGTTAGGATTTAAGTTGGAGCAGGGGTTTGTTTAAAAAAAGATGCTTATGAAAAAGAGAGCATACACCCAAGAGTGTGTGGGCATCTCTAGAAAGACTTGCTGTATTTGTACATCTTTCAAAGAGAAATTCAAAGTTGTGGAGTGTAAATGTGAATCAAGGTTGTAGAAACAAATTTTCTTTTGTTATAGAAAGTGCTTTTTAAACAGGGGTGGGGATGGCGATAGTTACTATTATGAGAAAAAATGCATTTTTTTTAAAGGCCCAAGGAAGGCATTGGAAACATTGAGTTTCACTACTTGCCTTTATTAGGTGTCCTCTATCTGATTGTTAGAAATTATTCATTTCCTCAAAGAGAGAATAAATTGCTAGGGGATGCAGCCCTGCCCTGCGCTCTTCCTTTGCTAAAGGCCAACCCTGAAGACTCCTGAATCATGAGACTGTTTCTGCACTTGAGTGTTTTAACTGTTGCCTGTGTCTGGGCCATGGCTATGGAGATCCCCATGAGCATGGTGGTGAAAGAGACCTTGATACAGCTATCCACTCACCGAGCTCTACTGACAAGCAACGAGGTAAAGTACAATTTTTATTTCTACAGTTTAGTTTTGTTTTCAAGATAGGGCCTTGCTATATAGCCCTGATGGCCTCAAACTTGCTATATAGAACAAGCTATCGCAATTCCTAGGAGATCTTCTTGCCTCTGTCTCCCAAATACTAGGACTGCAGACATAGGTTACCTCACCTGCCTCTACGGGTCTTTAAAATGCATAAATAGCTGGATGTGGTGATGCACATCTTTAATGCCAGCACTTGGAGGCAGAGGCTGGTGGATCTCTATGAGTTCAAGGCCATCAACAGCAAGTTCCAGGCCAGCCAGAGCTACACAGTGAGACCCTGACTCAAAAAAAAAAAATTAAGCATTAATAACTTATGACAGTTCATTCTTGCACGTAAAGATCTGCTATGAATAATGCAATTATGAATGTGTTAGTGTTAGTGCACAGGTGACCATAACCAGCAAGCACTGTATTAAAACAACCACAAATGCTTTAGAAATGACCCTTCGCTCTTTCGTTTGCAGACGGTGAGGCTTCCTGTTCCTACTCATAAAAATGTAAGTTATGCTTCGATGCCATGATTGCATGAATAAGTCCACTTCACACACTGAGCTACGAGTCATTTGCTTCTTGCTTTGTGGTGTTGTGTTTGGAGTGGGCATCTCACCAGGTCCCAAGCTCCTGGGTTTGAATGCTCCTTTTGTCTCAGTGCAAGGAGCTGCGACACAGGCCTGTGCCACCATACCTAGCTAGTCATTCGTTTTCCATCAGAACTGTTTGATTTTCTTTTCAGTAAAAACTGAATTCATTTGAAATTTTTTATATGGGTGGATGTGAAAGTATGTGCTTTCACATACGAAGAATAAGGGACAGAATGGCAAATGATGTAATCCCAGGACTTGGGAGCCTGAGGCAGGGGCAGCATAGCATGAATCCGAGGCCAGTTTAGGCTACATATAAATTCAAAGCCTTCCTGGATTACACAACCTGCATCCACAAACAAACAAACATGAGAGGGCTGGAGCTACAGCTCCATTGATGGAGCATCTAACAGGCACAAAGCTTTGGGTTCATTCCTCTGTACCCCAGAAACTAGGCATGGCAGTGCATGCCATGGGAAAATGGAGGCAGGAGGAGCAGAGATTCAAGGTCATTCTCAGCCACATATTAAGCTAGAGGCCAGCCTCAGCTATGTGACACTCAAAAGCCACCAGCCAATCAATGTAAGGAAGGAATGACTGTGAGCTAGCAGAATCTGTTTTGTAATGGTCAAATGACACAGTCAGTCTTCCATCTAACTGAGCCTCATCTCAAAGATGCTTTGTACCATTCTACACTTGGTGAGAGGTCCTGCTAGGCTCCGTTTGGTTCTGTCTACGGCTTTCTTCATCTAGTGCATTTCTTTGCCTTTTCTTGTTTTGTATTTGAGGATCAAACCCAGGACTTTGCATGTGCAGGATAAGCACTCTAACAGTGAGTTCCAGACCCAGCCCACTCTAATATCTTTCTGAAAGTACTAGAAACTTAGGGTTGTATTCCTTTTATTTATTTTTATTTTATGTGTATGAGTTTTTCCCAGCATATATGTCTGTGTTTCACATATGTGTCTGGTGTCCCCGAAAGCTAAAAGAGGGCATCGGACCATCTGGGACTGGAGCTCCAGATGGTTGGGAGTCATCATGTGAGTGCTGGGAACTGAACTGGTGTCCTCAGCAAGAGCATCAAGTACTCTTAACCATTGAGCCACCTCTCCAGAGGGCTATGTTCTTAGGTAATGATTAGTAGGCATAAAAAATATAATGAATGCCCTCTATTAGTAACTTCTACATGGTTAAATGAATATGAGCACATAATAATATTATATACATTTGCAATATATTTTATTCTAGTGTAAAACACATGATTTTATTATTCTAAATAGAAGAGACTCATCAGCCTAAATTTCAAAAGAAATATCCATCTGGTGTAGTGCCACTCACCTTTAACCCTAGGACTCAGATGGTTGCAAACCACCCACAAGGGTGCTGGAAACTGAACCCAGGTCCTCTGGGAGAGCAGCTAGTGATATTAACCATTGGGCCATCTCTCTAGCCCAAAGCCTAACTTTGGTTTTAATTTTTTTTTAAAACAGTTTCATGTGGCACTGGCTGGCCTCAAACTCTATGTATCAGAGGCTGATCTTGAAGTCTTCTTCCTCTTACCTCCACCTCCTTAATGCTGGCTTTACAGATGAGCCCCGCCACGGCTCTGATGATGTGGGTTTTTTTGTTTGTTTCTGTTTTTATACTGATGCATTTAAGTTTCATGTGTTTATTACATATAGCATGATATTCTGAAACACGTGTACTTTGTGGACTAGCTTTACCTTGTTCTACTTTTTTTTTTTTTTTTATAATCTTCCCCTTTCAGCACCAGCTGTGCATCAGAGAAATCTTTCAGGGGCTAGACATACTGAAGAATCAAACCGTCCGTGGGGGTTCCGTGGAAACACTATTCCAAAACTTGTCATTAATAAAGAAATACATTGACCGCCAAAAAGTAAGTTCCCTGGGAGCCCTGCAAATCTGGCTGCCCCTCTTTCTCCAGGAGCCTATGACAGTCTGTTCTGTTCACAGGAGCAGTGCGGCCAGGAGAGGCGGAAAGCGAGGCAGTTCCTGGATTACCTGCAAGAGTTCCTTGGTGTGATGGGTACAGAGTGGACAATGGAAGGCTAAGGCTGAGCTGGTGCAGTGAAGACATGACATCAGATCTTTTTGGAAGTTAATTTTTAAACTGATGTATAAAAATCCAAAAATAGTACAAAGAAAGGGTTGCCACACACTGTCTCCACTCATATTTATATTATGTAGACAAGTTAAAACTATCTATCTCCTCAAACGTTGATCATTTACATAAGACAAACTATTTAACATTCTTTTTGTGCTATTCTCTCCAGCCTCTGGTAACCCCACTTCTGCTCTCAATTCCCATGAGGCTAACTTTCTTATGTTCTCATGTATGAATCAGATTGTGTCATGATCGTCTTTCTGTGCCTGGAGTAGCCAGATTTTGGAGAAGGAAAGGGATATCCCATTGCAGTGAGAATGAGAACCAACCACACATTGGGCCTTACTTTTCAGTGTGACTGAACTTAAGAAGCAAAGTAAATGCTTTATGTATACTGCAATTTTGCTATCCCACACAAGCAGAAAGCACAAAATGGTTGAGATGTGACTCATGTATTAGGGTCACTGAAAAAGCCTCTTCCTGTTTACTCCAGGAAAAAATAGATGTATGCTTTTATTTAATTCTGTAAGATGTCCATATTATTTATAATGTGTTTAAGGATTCAGTAAGTTATTATTTATTGCAATGTGTGCAATATTCTAATAAAGCTAAAGGTACAACTCTCATTCAGTTTGCTGCTGGTCTCTTCTAATGCTGGAGGTGTGCGGTGTCCCTGCATGGTGTTCAGAGGAGGGTCCCAGTCCAGTACGTGCTGGCTGAGCACCCCAGCTCCTTAGAGTTTCTGGACGCACTAAGGGTGGAAGTGGGGGCTGGAGAGATGGCTTAGAGGTTAAGAGACCACTGACTGCTCTTCCAGAGGTCCTGAGTTCAATTTCCAGCAACCACATGGTGGCTCACAACCATCTGTAATAAGATCTGGTGCCCTCTTCTGGCCTGCATGCATACATGCAGACAGAACACCTGTATACATAATAAATCTTAAAAAAAAAAAAAAAAAAAAAAAAAGGTGGAAGTGACCCAGCAGGACTTGGGAGAGATACTGGGAGCAGGGACAGGGGCTGGGATTGAGCCTGGATCTCCTTGTGCAGCAGTTTGACCAGATGAGTTGAGTCAAACAGCAGAAGAATGAATGAGAGGAATGGGGAAATGGCTCTATTGGTAAAGTGCTTGCTGTGCACGTATGAAGACCTGAGTTTGGCTGGGCGTTGGTGGCGCACGCCTTTAATCCCAGCAGAGGCAGGCGGATCTCTGTGAGTTCAAGGCCAACCTGGTCTCCAATGCGAGTGCCAGGATAGGCTCTAAAGCTACACAGAGAAATCCTGTCTCGGGGGAAAAAAAAAAAAAAAAAAAAAAAAAAAAAAAGACCTGAGTTTGAGCTCCAAAACCCACTGGAGAAAGCTGGGCATGGTGGGGGCACACATGTAATCCCAGCACTGGGAGGCAGAGATGGATGCATCTCCGGGGTTCTCTAGTCACCCAACCTAGATGAACTGGTGAGTTCTGAACTAATGAGAGAGCTTGCCTCAAAAAAAACAAGGTGGATGGTGTCCTGCAGAAGGACATCTGAGGTTGACATCTGGCCTCCACTACAGAGAGAGAGAGAGAGAGAGAGAGAGAGAGAGAGAGAGAGAGAGAGAGAGAAAGAGAGAGAGAGAACAAATATGAGCCCTTTCTCCAGGTCTAGATCTAGAATTGAAATGTGTGTTAAGGCTTCTCTTGAGAGGGGGCCAGTGTGGAAATCTGTAGCCTAATTTCTCCCAATGAGGATTTAGCTAATCAGGCTCAAGCACCATTCATGAAGGAAGCTAGAAATGGTTTTGTGCCCCAGGGAAGTCCTCTCTCCACGAAGCTGGGTGTCATGTCTCCCCAACTCCAGCTGCTAGAATCACTGAGTCTCCATGTCACTGTTGGGCATAAAAACCTCTGGGGCCTAAAACTCGTCAGGCTCTTTCCCAGGTCACATGATGGTCACCTCTGCCCAGAAACTTCGCTCTTTTTAGTGTATTATATCTCAACTCCAGTTCTTCATCCCATTTCTTGAAGCATAAAACACCATGAAATGTCTGTGTATACACATTGCATGGACATGGGCTTGCAGTGGCCAGAGGAAGACGCTGGGGTTGCCCTCCGTCACTCTCCACCTGACTCCTTTCAGTCAGGCTCTCTTGCTGAACATGGAGTTTCCCATTGTTTTTTTGGCTAGGTTGACATCCAGCAAGCGCCAATGACCCTTCTGTCTCTGTCCATCAGGCCCAGTGTTGGAGCTATAGGCATGCATGGCTATATGTGGCTTTTTTAAAAAAAAATATTTATTTATTATGTATACAACATTCTGCTTCCATGTATATCTGCACACCAGAAGAGGGCACCAGATCTCATAACGGATGGTTGTGAGCCATCATGTGGTTGCTGGGAATTGAACTTAGGACCTCTGATAGAACAGTCAGTGCTCTTAACCTCTGAGCCATCTCTCCAGCCCCTATATGTGGCTTCTTATGAGTGCTAGAGACTCAAACTCCAGTCCCTATGCTTATACAGCAAGCACCCTTACCCATGGAAGCATCTCCCAGCTCCTTAGTATTTTTTTTTTTTTTTAGCATGTACTTGCCTTTTTAAATTGTGATAAAATAAGGTATACTTATCTATATACTTACTTATGCGTTCATTTTTATTTTTCAATATAGTATTTTACCCTTGAGAGTCACATACCTCTGAGTAATATATTTTGGCCATATCTACTCCTGCTCAAACTCCTCCTGGGCTCCCCAGTACATCCTCCTCCCCATTTCAAATCTCCCCCTCTCCTTTTTAACCCACCAAGTCCCATTAGTGCTGCCCCTATGCGCATGAGTGTGGAGCCATTCACTCAAGCATGGGCAACCTACTTGTGGCCACATCCCCAAAGAAAATTCATTCTCCCTCCCCAACAGCCATCTGCCACTAACAGACCCTTGCCTAGGGGAGGGACCTTACGATTCTCCCCTCCCCATTCATGCTGAAAGTTTGGCTTGATTGTGGGTAGATAACCACGGCTGCTGAGAATTCATGAGAACAAGGGCCATGCATGTCACATCCAGAAAAGAACATTTCACGGTACTCCTCCCATTCTCTGACTCTCACATTCTTTCCGCCCCTTCTTTCATCTTGTTCCTTAAGCTTTGGTGTGTGTGTGTGTGTGTGTGTGTGTGTGTGTGTGTGTGTGTGTGTGTGTGTGTGTGTGTGTGTGTGTGTGTGTGTGTGTGTGTGTGTGTGTGTGTGTGTGTGTGTGTGTGTGTGTGTGTGTGTGTGTGTGTGCGTGTGTGTGTGTGTGTGTGTGCGTGCGCGTGCGCGTGTGTGTGCGTGCGCGCGCGTGCGCGCGCGCGCGCGCGCGCGTGTGCTACAGATGTCTCATTTAGAAGGTTGCTTGGAGGATCTATGACTTCTGGGGTCCATGGGCTTACAGTACCAAACAGGCATTCCCTCTGGTGGAGCATGCCTTAAATATGATCAGAAACCATGTTGGTTTCCACCACCGCCCCCCAAAAAATGTCATGCCACTATTGCATCAATGGGACCACTTGCCTGGCCCGTCCATATTTTAGTGTGTTGGGTCTGCCATATTTTTGGACCTAGTCTCAAACTTATGATTCTCCTGCCTTGGCCTCCCAAATGTTGGGATTATAAACATGAACCACCATCCCCCATTAAGGATGTAATACTTAAAGCAATACTTGCTGATCATGAAGAGCTAAGTGACTGTTGCTTTGATTATATAATATGCTATATGTCCCCTAGTTGATATTTAGAACCTCTGTGTGTGTGTGTGTGTGTGTGTGTGTGTGTGTGTGTGTGTGAGAGAGAGAGAGAGAGAGAGAGAATTCTAATGTGCTATTAATTGTATTTGCTTGCTTGCATTTTTAGTAGTGAGAACTGAGTTTAGTGTCTTGCACACCTCAGACATGTTCAATCACTGAGCTATATTCCCAGCTCTCTTTTGGATTTCTGATTTCATGAGTTTCTTACAAATTGTTTTATAAAATTTTATAAAAACATCTTATAAAATTATAAAGAAATTCTTATTTCTTATTTTAATTTCTTAAGGCAGCATCACACTAAATTGCCCAGGCTATTCTTGAACTCACTCTGTAGTTCAGATAGGTCTTGAAATCATCATCCTTCTGTCTCAAGCTTCTGGTACGTGGTTTACGTGTCTGTCTTATCAAGAGGAGTGATTGTATAGATAATGAACCTGAGAGACTTGAGGTTGGTTTTTTGTTGTTACTGTAACAAAATAACAGAAGTAACTAACTTTACAATGGAAGCATTTATTTGGGGAAATCACAGTTTTGTAGGCATTAGTCCTTGGTTGATTGACCCTGTTTTGGGGTCTGTAGTGAGTTACATCATGGTGGCAGTGTATGGAAGAATCTGTTCATCTCATGGTGACAGGGTAATAGAAGAGGAAGGGGTGGACTTCTATAATCCCTTTCAAAGACAAACCTCCAGTGATCTAACTTCCTCCTACAAGGCTCCACCCTTGAAAAGTCCCAAAATGTCCTAATAGTACCACAGGCTGGGCAATGAGCTTTCTACCAGGGCCTCTGGGTGGACATTTCAAGTCCAAACTATAACAAGTTTTCTCCATTCACTGCCAGTCTCTTAGAATGTAAGAGTTGTCTTTATAATACTGGATTACCATATTTTCTGTTCTTGGCAGGCAACAGGAATACATGTGGTTCACACACACACACACACACACACATGCACGCACGCACGCATGCACGCACGCACGCACGCACGCACACGCGCACACAGACAAGAATTTCATACATATAAAATAAAATAAATAAATCTTAAAGAATTTAAAGAAACAAAACAAAAAAGTTTGCAATGTTAGATTGGAGACACAGAGAGCTGGAGAGGTGGCTCAGAAGAGCATTGACTGCTCTTCCAGAGGTCCTGAGTTCAATTCCCAGCAGCTCACAACAATCTATAATAAGATCTGGTACCCTCTTCAAACATACAGATGGAACACTGTATACATAACAAATAAATAAATCTTTTAAAATCTTTAAAAAGGCAACATGGCAGATAATCCCAGCACTCAGGGGCTAGGAGGGAAGACTGAAATTTAGATCATTCTGAGCTCCACAGTGAGTTTGAGGACAGCCTAAATTACATCATGAAGCTTTGTCTAAAATAAATGAAATATTTTTGGAAGATAAATATATTTTTCAATTAAAATTCTGATGGAAAAATCACCTATGGATAAACCCTGTAGGTAGAAAACAGTTACTGGCTGGGTGGTGGCACGTGCCTTTAATCCCAGCACCGGGAAGCAGAAGCAGGTGGATCTCTATGAGTTCAAGACCAGCCTGGTCTACAAGAGCTATTTCCAGAACAGGCTGCAAAAGCTACACAGAGAAACCCTGTCTAGAAAAACAAAAAACAACAACAACAAAAGAAAACAGTTACTGAAGAGTTATTACCCAGTAGGAATAATGACTCTTGTTCTTTCTAGAACACCCCATGATTTTCATACCTCTGCTTTTTTTTTTTTTGACATGTTCTCATGTAGTCCAGGCTAACCTCAAATTCTTTTTTTTAATTTTATTTATTTATATTTTTATGTATGAGAGCTCTACATGTACAACTGCATGCCAGAAAAGGACATCAGATCCTATTATAGATGGTTGTGAGCCATCATGTGGTTCCTGGGAATTGAGCTTAGGATCTCTGGAAGAGCAGCCAGTGCTCTTAACCATTGAGGCATCTCTCCTGCCCTCAAATTCTCAATGTAGCTAAGGATAACCTTGAATTCCTGACCCACCTTCTGAGTGCTGAGATTGCAGGCAGTGCCATCACATCTTGTTCATACCAAGCTAGAACTTGAATCCAGGGCTTCAGGCATGCTAGTCAAACACTTTACCAACTACACTACACCCCCAGAACCCTTTGTGCCTTTTTGTATACTATTCTACCTGTTTTGGTCTTTTTTTTAAAATGTGTATTTTATTTTATTTTTATGTGTATGGGTGCTTTGCCTACTTGTATGCCACATGCATGCCTGATGCCCACAGAGGCCAGAAGAGAGTGTCAGATCCCCCTGGAACCTGAGTTACAGACAGTTGAGAGTTGCCATGTGGGTGCTAGGAATCGAACCCAGGTCCTCTGAAAGAAGCTAAGAGGACATCTTAATCACTGGGCCATCTCTCTAGTCCCAAGCTTTGTTTTGTATTTATGTGTATGTTATGTGTCTGTGTAAGGATATGTGACCTAAGTGCAGGTGCCAACAGAGGCTGGAAGAAGTGTCAGGTCCCTGGGAGCGGGGGTTATAGGTGGTTGTGAAACACCTGATGTAGGTGCTGGGTGCCAGGCTTGGGTCCCTTGTAAGAGCAGTAAGCAATCTTAACTGCTGAGCCATCACCCCAGTCCTGGTAGGGCCTATTGTCACCCTGTTGATCTATAATCATTACTCAAAGTTCATAGTTTACTACATTCTCTCTTGGTGGTGTACATTTTGTGAGTAGAGAGACCCACAAAACACAGTGATCCATAATGTGTAATGACACATTACCACCACTGTAGTTGTACCCAGTGGTGATTTTACTGATCTAGAAATCTCCTGTGCTCTGCCTATTCATTCCTGCCTGTCCCCAAGGACTGACAACTACTGTTATTGCTTTGTGTCAATAGTTTTAATGTTTCCAGAATGACGCAAATATAGACTTTTCATGTTGGTTTCTTTCACTAGTAATTCATATTTGGGTTTCGTGTGTGTGTGTGTGTGTGTGTGTGTGTGTGTGTGTGTGTGTGTTTAAAACAGGGTTTCTCTATATAGCCTATGTAGGCTGGCCTTGAACTTGAACTTGAACTCACAATCTTCCTGCCTTACCCACCATGCATGGCCTTTCACGATGAACCCTGCCTCCCCTTTGTACCCTTCCCTGCCTTCCCAGGATAAGAACTCAAGGTCTTGAACATACTAGGTCAACACTCTACCACAGAGATACATCTCCAATATCTCATTTCTTCTATGTATGTAATGTGTATGTGTGTGTATATGTACATGTGTGTGAGTATGTGCAGAGGCCAGAGATCAACACTGAGTGCTTTTCTCTACTGCTTTCCAATTTATTTTTTGAGTCAAAGTCACTCACAAAATTCACTAATTGGAGCTCATCTTTGAGCTAAATTTTCTGCCCAGCAGTCCCTGACTCCCCCCACCCACCCCACTCCCTCAGCACTGAGGTTACAGATGTGTGCCAGCATTGCCTGGCTTTTGCACATGGGTGCTCAGCTCCTCAGGCTTTTGAGACAGGCACTTTACATGACGAGCTTGCATCAGCCCTAGTCATTTCTTTTTTCTTTCTTTTTTTTTAAACTTTTTTTCATTTTACAAACCAACTACAATTACTCCTCTCTCCCCTCCTCCCTCTCTCCCCCAGCCCACCCCCCATCTGCTCCTCGAAAGGGTAAGGGAGTGGGGAGTTAACAAAGCCTGCCACATTAAGTTGAAGCAGGACCAAGCTCTTCCCTTCTGTACCAAGATTGAGCAAGGCATCCCACCATAGGGAATGAGCTCCAAAAAGCCAGCTCATGCATCAAGGACAGATCCTGGTCTCACTGCCAGTGGGCCCTCAAATAGCCCAAGCTACACAACTGTCGCCCACATGCAGAGGGCCTACTTTGGTCCTATTTAGGCTCCCCAGCTGTTGGTCTAGATCCATGAGCTCCCATTAGCTCAGTCAGCTGCCTCTGTGGGTTTCCCCTTCATGATTTGACCACCCTTGCTCATATAATTCCTCCTCTCTCTCTTTGACTGGACTCTCAGAGCTCGGTCTGGTGCTTGGCTGTGGATCTCTGCAACTGCTTCCATCAGTTACTGGATGAATGCTCTATGATGACAGTTGGGGTAGTCACCAATCTGATTGCGGGGGAAGGACAGTTCAGGCACCCCCTCCACTATTGCTAGGAGTCTTAGCTGAGGTCATCCTTGTGGATTCCTGGGAATTTCCCTAGCACCAGGTTTCTCCCTAGCCCCATAATGGGTCCCTCTATCAAGATATCTCTTTCCGTGCTCTCCCACTCTGTTCCTCTCCTAACTCAATCATCCCATTCCCTCATGTTTCCATTCCCTATCCCCTCCCCAAGTTTACCAAGGAGATCTCATCTAATTTTCCCTTCCCAGGGAAATCCATGTGTCTCTCTTAGGGTCCTCATTACCTAGCTTCTCTGGAGCTGTGGATTGTAGCCTGGTTATCCTTTGCTTTACATCTAGTATCCACTTATGAGTGAGTACACACCATGTTTGTCTCTCTGGGTCTGGGTTACCTCACTCAGGATGTATTTTTTTTTTCCTAGTTCCATACATTTGCCTGCAAATTTCATGATGTCATTGGTCTTTACAGCTGAGTAATACTCCATTATGTAAATGTACCACATTTCCTTTGTCCATTCTTCCACTGAGGGGCTTCTAGGTTGTTTCCAGGTTCTGGCTATTACGAATAATGCTGCTATGAACATAGTTGAGAGGGTGTCCTTTTTAACACTGAACCTAATATTCTACTCTCTGGATGCCCCACAGTGGGCCATCCCCCAGCAGACATTGTGATTGCTTCCAGGATTGGCTATAATAAATGAGGACTTTATGCATATCCACATGTAGGTTTTTCCATCAATGTACGTTTCCCCCTCATTTGGATAGAGGGCAAAGAGCACACTCTGTGAAGTCTGATGAAAGCATGCTCAGTTCTGTAGGAAACTGCCCACTGTTTCCTGCACCGTGCTGCATCCCCACCAGCAATGAATAAGACTTTCTGTTGGCTCACCTTGTCATCTGGTATTGGTAGGATTTTGGATCTGGTCCATTCTAATAAGTGTGTAGCGGTATCTGGCTTTTACTTGAAATTCTCTGATGACATATGATGTCCTTTTATAGTCTTCCTGTGTCAGGGTTTTCTAGAGAAATAGAACCACTAGAATGACTATATGTTACAAGGGAGATTTGGGCTGGCGATATGGCTCAGGGGCTGGCCACCAAGATTGATGACTGAAGATCAATCCTTGGATCCCACATGGCGGAGAGAGAGACAGATCCCACAAGTTACCCTCTGGGTGAGCATTCCTGGCAAGACATGGGTAGAACCTTTAAGCTCGGTGTCTTAGTTTCATTTCTGCCTCTGTGATAAAATGCTCTGACAAAAAGGAACTCAGAGGAGAAAGGGTTTATTTAAGCTCACAGTCCATCACTGCAGAGAAGGTAAGGCAGGAGGAATAGCTCATCATGTCACATCCAGTCAAGAGAAAAGATAGCCAGTTTAGTAATACTATGTCTATTCAGCAGACTAATAGTAGGGACTATGCTCCATCTATCCTCAGACTTAGCATTAAACTGACTCTCTTAGCTCTCATCAGAGAAATTTTTATTGGCAGTAGTTGGTGATTAACACACAGATCCACAAGTGGTCAATGTATACAGAACGAGAGACCATTGGATGCTCAGCCTTAAATGGGACGTCTATATCATACACCCCTTCCCAAGGTTCAGGGATCATTGAAGGAAAGGGAGTGGAAAGTGCATAAGGCCCAGAGGTAGTGGGTGAGTCCAGGGAAACTGTCTTCTATGCACAGTAGGACAGCTACATATGTGAACTCACAGCAGTTGTGACAGCATGCACTAGACCCATGCAAACCTAAGCCTGACCAAACTTTGGCATGGAGAGGAGTAATGGGCACCAAGTTCCACCTCTAGCAGAGGTGGCAATTGATAGGTGTTGGGAGATGAAGAGTCAGTGTTCTGCACGAGTGTAGGCCCTGGTAGGTCGGCCATGCTCTAGTGGAAGGCCTCCCAACTAAGACTATATGGACAGCAGAAACTAGACTTGGTGGGTTAAAAAGAAAAAAAAAAGACACAAATCTGGGTGTGTAGTCAAAGGGGTAGATCTAGAAGGAGTTGGGGAGGGTTAAATATGATCAAAACGCATTGTTTGAAATTCTCAAAGAACCATTTTTTTTTTTTTTAGAGCAGAGAGAGGTGAGTGTATGCATGCTTTGTACTCAGCTAACCTCCACTCTACAGTGGAGGACTCAAAACCAGGGACTGGTGCTGCTACTTCGGTCTGGGTTTTCCCTCATCAATGAAGGTGATCAGGACACTCCCCGCCCAATGCCAGCATGGCCAGGCACTAGACAATTCCACAATGAGTCTCCCTTTTCAGGTGATTCTTGGTTGTGTCAAGCTGACAGATTGAGCCATCACACCAAATAACTTGAGGAGAGTAGTTAATGAGGGGACTTCTAAAAATGAGAACAAGATGCTGAGAAAGAAATCTATCTGGAGCTAGTAGCCACAGAAGTGGCAGCAGAAGAGGCACTTACTTCCGAGACTCAGGGGTGCAGAGAGTTATGTGTGGAGGGGCAATTTGTGGACACTGGGACTTCCAGTTAAGACACCTGTCCAGCCTGCAGTGATTTCTCGAGGAGGAGTCAGAGTCAAGGTGAGCATCCTGACTCCATGTTCCTCCGGCCCTTTAATAGCCGCTCAGTACTTGCCATCCCAGTGCAGAATCTGTGTACAAAGAACTCAGTAACCGGCCAGTGAAATGGTTCAGTGAACTAAGGCATTTGCTGTTGAACCCGATGACCCTGGTACCCACATGGCAGAGCAGGAGAACCAACTGTGGGCCTCAAGTTTCCACTTGTGTGCTGTGGCGCAAGAGCTCTACAACTCCAGGCTAAGTAAATGTAATTAAAAAAGGAATCTAAAGGGGGCTGAAGAAGTTGCTCAGCAGTTAAGAGCACTGGCTGCTCTTCCAGAGGACCTGGGTTCAATTCCCAGTACCCATGTGGTGGCTCACAACCATCCATATATGATAGGTGGTTATTATGATGCCTCCTTCTGGCATGCAAGCATACATGCAGAGCACTCATACATAAAACACAAATAAATAAATTTGAAAAGTGAATCTAAAAAGAGAAAGAGTTCATTAATGTTATCCACTGAGGTCCACCTCCAATGACCCAGGAAAGGCTAAAGGAGGGCTGAGACAGGTGGAGAAGTAGGCTCACCCACCCAGAATGGAGGGATTTGTAGGGGAAAGCCCGCCAAGTATAGAGTATGAAAGAGAAGATCACCTTATTCAACATCATCCAGTTAGGCATTTGTGAAGCTATACATTTCCAGAAAGTATCACAACATTCTCTTAACTAATCAGACAAAGATAAATAACCCACTCAAAAAAAAAAAAAAAAAAGTAAAAGACATGAATCAGCATTGCCCAGAACAGGAAATGCAAATGGCCAATAAACACAGGAAGAGATGCACACTGAGTTAGTTGCCAGGGAAATGCAAAATTAAACCACAGGGAGATAACACTTCCCACCCACCTGACTGGCAGAAATAAAAAAGTCAGATATTACATGTCTGCCCAGGACGTGAAGTAAAAGGAATTCTGAGACATCACACGAGGGAATAAATTGGTACTTTTGAAACACAGTTCTTAGTAGAAAACATTTCAGGTGCGTGTACCCTGTGACCCAGAACTCAGCTAGGAGCCAGTTATGGCCTTGCCTTAAGCAGACAACTTCTTTTTCTAATCACCTGCCTCCCCATCTCCTCAAAACAGGGTCTCAGGTAACCTGTGCTGGTCTTGACCACTATGTTGGTTGGCCTTGAAATATCTGACTCTCCCTGCTTTCATCTCCCAGATGCTGGGATTATAGGAATATGCCATCATTTCCCACTTAGATGAAACTTTTTGATTTATTATTTTATGTATATGATTTTTTTTTCCTGCATGTATGTCTGTGAACCACATGCATGCCTAGTACCAGAGAAGGCCAGAAGAGGGCATTGGATCCCCGGGAATTTACAGACAACAGTGATCAACATGTGCTGAGAATAAAACCTGGGTCCTCTAGAAAAGCAGCCAATGCTCTTAACCATCTCTCCAGGCCTAAGTAAAGTTTTTAAATTCAGGGATGATTTTAGATTTAAACACAATTATTCAGCTAGAGTAGAATCCCTGCCTATGCCTTATTCCCTACACTATAAGTATGGTACATAGATACTGGTTATCATTAACTAAAAAACACACCTTATTCAGATTTCCCCTGTCTATCGAATATTCTCTCAGTAACAATATTTTTGGATGCTTGGGATTAAACCCAAGACTTCTTGCATATACATGCAAGCCCTACCGCCAGACACTCCCAAGCCCTCAGCATTACATTTAATTAAATCACACAGAGAGGTGGTGTGTTGGGGGTGGGAGGGCAGGGGAGGTGGAGGTTTCAAACGTTTCAGTTCAGTTGATTAAAACAATGTGTTCTACGTTGTTAAACAGTGGATCTCTTGGAACCACCTGTGTGGTTGCCTGGGAATATCTGCTCAGTTGGATGTGCTTAGCAGGGCAGTTGGAGCAGTTTGGGGAAAGAGGGAAGTAATGGAGTTGTAGTCGGACTTTCTTTTTTATTGTCATCCCCAAATAATGACAGACTTATTATTAATTATTAAAGCTTGGCCTTAGCTTAGGCTTTTTTTCTAACTAGCTCTCATAACTTAATCAACCTGTTTCTATTAATCTACGTTCTATCACGTGGCTTGGTTATCTTTCCTCTGTCCTGTATGTCTGACTTGTTCTGCATCCCGTTGGCATCTCTAGATTCTTTCTTCCTTCCTTTCTGCCTGGAAGTCCCACCTCTTCTCTCCTGCCTAGCTATTGGTCATTCAGCTTTTTACTAAACCAATCAGAAAGTACCTTGGCAAAGACACATCTTTACAGTGTAAACAAATATTCTACAACTTTCCCCCTTTTGTCTAAATAAAAAGAAATGGGTTTAACTCTGCTACAGTAAAACTACATATAACAATTATCAGGTAAGAATTACATTTACAATATATAGCCCATTTGCAGTTAGCAAATTCAGAGAAATTACTCCATTATCTACCCTATCTTGGTGAGTACAGAGTTTTATACTGTTAGACCCCCGAAAACTCAAGTATCCGGGGTCTCAGGCCAGGTTCGCGGTCACCCCAATCACCAGGCGGATTCGAGAGCTTGCTGCAAACTGCACGAGGCTTTATTGTAATTTAACGAGCTAACCCCATGTTAGCTCGGGTCTTTCACCCACCCGCCATGGCGGACGGCTAGAAAAGACGGCTCCTATGGGCTCCCAAAAGATCTTATAGGGCAGCGTAAGGGGAGTGTCTAGGGGTACGCACAGGCTCATGATTGGTGTGCTTCCAGGCTTGGAGGGCTTGCCCTGTGTTGATTGGTCAACTGGTTATGGCTCATAGGCCCTCCCAGGGTGGTTGCTATGCTCTCTACGTCATTGTCATGCGGTTGTTCGTAAAACACACCACACCCAGGGTCGTAAAGCATAGCGCCATCAGGTAACTTCTGATTGGCTCCCTGTCACGAGACAGGCATCTGACTTTCTAGTGTCTAGGTCAAGGTCATAGAAGCACATGTTCGACCATTAAGGCTGCCAAAAGGGAAGCCGGTTACTTCAATACTTAAGCCATTTTTTATCCTAATTTGTATTACCAACCCAAGACTATCTTTTTAGACTTCAAAATTTTTCTTAGACAAACAATTTAAATTTTTATGTCTCTCAACCTTATATACTTTTTTTTTCCGGTTTTTTGAGACAGAGTTTCTTTGTGTAGCTTTGGAGCCTATCCTGGCACTCGCTCTGGACACCAGGCTGGCCTCGAACTCACAGAGATCCAGGTGGATCTGGGATTAAAGGTGTGTGCCACCAACACCCAGTTTATACACTTTACACCATTTTCTTTTATCAGTTTCTTTTTCTGAATTTGGTAACAAGGAAAACTGTAACTATAACTGTCTAGTCTTCAATCAAATCAGAGACCTGAGAAGGATATAATGTTACCTGAGTAAACAAGAAGTACAGAGAAAGCAACTTCCAAAAGTACTGAAATGTCAGAGACGTCTGGCTGCCTGGACAGTTACCCAAGGTTGCTCTGCAACATCCGGGCATCCATCTTCAACCTACAGTCCTAGAATATCTGACAGACTTTTCTGTGAAACAGGAATTTTGAAGAACTGTTCTACCTTCTCTTGACAAAGTTTGGCAGTCACTTTCTTTTGTGTCTTGCTTGTCCAGTTTGGACACCATACTGTCAGCATTTAAGGCAAGAGCAGTTTCTTGCCCAGTGGCTAACTTTGCCACAATGAAAGCAAACTCCATATGGAGGTTCTTCAATGCCCATCATCCTTTTTTTGAAGTGAATTGGTGCTACCAGGAGCAGATATGTCTCATTGTCATGAAAAGCCTTATGCTATTAAAAATATATTAGATGCCATAATCTGTAGGTCTCTGAAATATTTAAAGACCATCTGTCTATCTAAAATATATCTCCGTTTGACCTTGAGAACCTACCTAACATGGCCACAAATTTGATTGTAATAGATAACTAACTACTAACATACATTTCTTAATTATCTTAAACAGTTTGTAATAATAGCCTTTAAGGACTAGAACTTTACATTACATTTTAAAATAAGCTGCATAGACACAATACCTTAAGCAAGAGTAGAAACATATATATAGTATGTTAAAACAAAAATAACCTTAAATTTGTATCAATATCCAAAAATATCTTTTTTATAATTTTTATTTTTTGTGAATGTTTTGCCTGCATGTATATCTGTTTGACCAATGTGTGCCTGGTGCCTGTGGAGGTCAGAAGAGGGCACCAGGTACCCTGGAGCTGGAGTTGGAGGTAATTGGGAGCCACCATGTGGGTGCTGGGATTTGAACCTTGGTTCTCTGCTAGAGCAGTCAGTGCTCTTAACTACTGAACCATCTTCCCAGCCCCTACAAAAATATCTTAAACAAGAGTGGAAACATATATACAATATAACAAAAATAATCTTAAGTTCATATCAATATATAAAAATCCATATCAATGGAGACCCGGGAGCAGCGTCAGAGGTAGTGCCGAGCTTCATGCCTGAACTTCAGGCCAGGAGCAGCAGCAACAGAGGGTTGGAGCTTCAGGCCCTAAGCAGCAGCATAGGAAAGCCTGAGCTTCAGGCCCAGAGCAGTGTCAGTGAGAGGCCCGAATCCCATCGTGGAGTCACAGGAAAGCTGGAGCTTCAGGCCCCGAGCAGTATCAAGAGAGCCACAAGCCTCAGACCCAGGAGCAGTATCAGAGGAAGGCCCAAGTTTCAGGCCCGAGCTTCAGGCCCAGATTAGCAGTGACAAAGGGAGGTTCCAGCTTCAGCATCAAGGGACCTGGGAGCAGTGTCAGAGGGAGATCCCAGCTTCAGGCCCGGGAGCAAGGAGTGATCACCGGGTGAGATGACAGCTGTGGCTTCCAGCAGGAGCTTCCAGAAACTATTGCAAAAAGTTCCTCTGGGAAAGAGCACCTGTGTCCCAGCCAGCATCTACTGCCATTTCTTCGTTGGAGATACCCTGCTATTATATCCACCACCTCAGCCTCACCTACACCTCAACAGGAAGACTGTCCACCGGAGCTGTAGCCCCACCAGCACCTCAAGGAGTGACCACCTGAACATTGGGCCCACTTCCACCAGGAGGAAGCTTCACCAGAAGCTCTTCTCTACTTGTGCCTGAAGGAGTGGTCAACAGAGCCATAGCCCCCAACTATACCAACTAGAGAAAGGGAGACCCCCTGAAGCACAAGCTCCACTTACATCAATTAGAGGAAGAAATGCTTGACAACAAGGCAAGAACACACTCAACAATATAAAGAGTAATATGGCACCACTAGAAACTAGTGGCTACTGAACATCCCAACACAGATGAAGTAGAAGAAATAAATAAAAATAACTTTATGAGGATAATTGAGGCCCCTAAAGAGGAAATGAAAAATTCCCTTAAAGAAATGGAGGAAAAGACAAACAAAAAAAATTGGAAGATATATCAACAAATCCTTTAAAAAAAAACAATAAAAAGCAATCAAACAAGTGAAGGAAATTATTCAAGACATGAAACCTGAAATAGAGGCAATAAAGAAAACACAAACCGAGGGAATTCTGGAAATGGAAAATCTAGGTAAATGATCAGGAACCACAAATGCAAGCATAAACAGCAGAATACAAGAGATGGAAGACAGAATTTCAGGCATTGAAGATACAATAGAGAAAACAGATTCATTGGTTAAAGAAAATGTTAAATCCAATAAATTCCTAACATAAAACATCTAGGAAATCTGGGATACCATGAAAAGACTGAACCTAAGAATAATAAGAATAGAAGAAGGAGAAGTCCAACTCAAAGGCACAGAAAATATATTCAACAAAATTATAGAAGAAAACTTTCCTAACCTAAAGAAGGACATACCTATGAAAATACAAGAGGCTTACAGAACACCACATAGACTGGACCAAAAAACAAAACAGAAAACAGTTCCCTTGCCACATAATAATCAAAACAATAAACACACAGAATAAAGAAAGAATGCTAAGAGCTGCTAAGAAGAAAGGCCAGGTAACATATAAAGGCAGAGTTATCAGAATTACACCTGATTTCTCAACAGAAACAATGAAAGCCAGAAGGTCCTGGTCAGATGTTATGCAGACACTAAGGGACCACAGATGCCAGCCCAGACTACTTTACCCACCAAAGCTTTCAATAACCATAGATGGAGAAAATGAGATAGTCCATGATTAAACCAAATTTAAACAATACCTATCTACAAACCCAGCCCTATAGAAAGTACTAGAAAGAAAACGCCAACCCAAGGAAATCACCTATGTCCACAAGAACACAGGAAATAGATGAGCTTGTAGCAGCAAATCCCAAAGAAGGGAATTGAACACACAATGCCATCACCACCACCAAAAAAAAAAAAAAAAAAAAAAAACAAACAAAAAAACAAAAAACAAAAAAAAACCATCAACCTCACCATCAAACATCTCAGTGTAAAGGGTTGCAAAAATTTTTTCAATCAAATGGACCTAAGAAACAAGCTGGTATAGCTATCCTAATATCTAACAAAATAGACTTCAAACTAAAATCAATCAAAAAAGATAAAGAAGGGCATTTCATATTCATCACAGGAAAAATCCATCAAGTGGAAATCTCAATTCTGAACATCTATACCCCAAATACAAATCAAGCCCCCACACTAATAGTGGGAGACTTCAACACCCTACTCTCACCATTGGACAGATCTGCTAGACAGAAGCTTAACAGAGAAATAAGGGAACTAACAGATGTTATGACTCAAATGGACTTAACAGACTTCTATAGAACATTCCACCCAAACACAAAAGAATATACTTTCTTTTCAGCATCTCATGGAACCTTCTCAAAAATAGACCACATACTCAGTAACAAAGCACACCTCAATAGATTTAAAAAAAAAATGGAATAAACCCCTGTACCCTATCAGATCACCAAAGCTTAAATTTAGAATTCAACAGTAACATTAATTTCAGAAAGCCCACAAAACACATGGAAATTGAACAATGATCATCTGAACCACCACTGGGTCAAAGAAGAAATAAAGAAAGAAATAAAAGACTTCCTAAAATTTAATGAAAAAGATTGTACAACATACCCAAACTTATGGGACACAATGAAAGTAGTGCTGAGAGGAAAGTTCACAGCACTAAATGCCTACATAAAGAAGCTAGAAAAATCCCACACTAGTGAATTAACAGAACTGAAAGCACTAGAACAAAAAGAAGTAAATTCATCCAGAAAGAGTAGATGGCAAGAAATAGTCAAATTGAGGGCCGATATCATTAAAAGAGAAACAAAGAAAACAATGTAAAGAATCAATGAGACAAAGAGTTGGTTCTTTGAGAAATTCAACAAAATAGACAAACCTTTATCCAAACTAACCAAAAGATAGAGAAGAGAGAGAATATCTAAATTAATAAAATCAGAAATAAAAAGGGAGACATAACGACAGACACTGAAGAAATCCAGAGAATCATCAGGTCATACTTCAAAAAGAGCATGCCCAGATGGATTCAGTACAGAATTCTATCAGATGTTCAAAGAAGGTCTAATAACAATACTCCTCAAATTATCCTGCACAATAGAAACAGAAGGAACAGCCGGGGGTTGGTGGCACACACCTTTAATCCCAGCACTTGGGAGGCAGAGGCAGGTGGATCTCTGTGAGTTCGAGGCCAGCCTGGTCTCTAGAGCGAGTGCCAGGATAGGCTCCAAAGCTACACAGAGAAACCCTGTCTCAAAAAAAAAAAAAAAAAAAAAAAAAAAAAAAAAAAAAGGAAAGGAAACAGAAGGAACATTGCCAAACTCTTTTTATGAGACTATAATTACCCTGATACCCAAACTACATAAAATACAACTAAGAAAGAAAATTACAGACCAATTTCCCTCATGAACATAGATGCAAAAATACTCAATAAAATACTGGCAAACCAGGGCTGGAGAGATGGCTCAGAGGTTAAGAGCACTGACTGCTCTTCCAGAGGACCTAAGTTCAATTCCCAGCAACCACAACCATCCCTTATGAAATCTGGTGCCCTCTTCTGGTGTGCAGATATACATGGAAGCAGAATGTTGTATGCATAATAAATAAATAAAATCTTTTAAAAAAATACTGGCAAACCGAATTCAAGAACATATCAAAAAAATCATCCACCATGACCAAGTAGAATTCATCCAAGAGATGCAGGGATGGTTCGACATAAGAAAATCCATCAATGTAATCCACCATATAAACAAAATGAAAGAAAAACAAAACAAAACAAAACACATGATCATCTTACTAGATGCTGAAAAAGCCTTCAACAAAATTCAACACCCCTTCATGATAAACCTCTTGTAGAATAGGGATACAACAAACATACCTAAACATAATAAAGGCAATATACAGTAACCCAACAGCCAACATAAACTAAATGGAGAGAAACTCAAAGCGATCCCACTGAAATCAGGAACAAGACAAGGCTGTTGACTCTCTCCATTTCTATTCAATATAGTACTCAAAGTTCTAGCTATAGCATTAAGACAACAAAAGGAGATCAAAGGGATACAAATTGGAAAAGAAGTCAAACTCTTGATATTTGCTGATGATATGTAAGAATACATAAGTGACCCCAAAAATTTTACCAGAGAAGTGATACAACTGATAAACACCTTCAGTAATATAGCAGGATACAAGATTAACTCAAAAAAATCAGTAGCCCTCCTATATACAGATGAGAAACAGGCTGAGAAGGAAACCAAAGAAACATCACCCTTTACAATAGCAACAAATAACATAAAATATCTTGGGGTAACTCTAACCAAACAAATGAAAGACCTGTACGACAAGAACTTAAAGTCTTTAAAGAAATAAATTAAAGAAGATATCAGAAAATGGAAAGATCCCCCATACTCTTGGATAAGTAGGATCAACACAGTAAAAATGGCAATCCTGCCAAAAGTAATCTACAGATTCAATGCAATCCCCATCAAAATTCCAGCACAATTCTTCACAGACCTTGAAAGAGCAATACTTAACTTCTTCTGGAAAAACAAAAAAAAACAGGGTAGCCAAAATAATCCTATTCAATAAAGGATCATCTGGGGGCATCACCATCCCTGACTTCAAGCTCTACTATAGAGCTATAGTAATGAAAACAGCTTGATATTGGCATAAAAACAGACAGTTGGACCAATGGAATTGAATCAAAGATTCCTATATCAACCCACACACCTATGAACACCTAATTTTTGACAAAGACGCTAAAAATATAAAATGGAAAAAAAAACATATTCAACAAACGGTGCTGGTATAACTGGCTGTCAATATGTAGAAGAATGCAAATAGATCCATATCTATCACCATGCACAAAACTCAAGTCCAAATGGATCAAACATTTCAATATAAATCCATCCACACTGAACCACATCTATTAAATACATTTGAGGTATACAAGCTTAATTCCTAGTTACCTGATTCAGACTCAAGCCTAAAATCATGTAGAAGAAGCTAAATGAAGGTTATTTCTAAAATTAATTATTGCCCTATATGACCATTAATATTACAACAGAAAGTATATATATATATATATATATATATATATATATAATAATCTTATAAATATTTATATCTTAAGAAAAGTTTTAATTAGGCTTCAATGTGGTCTTTTAACAATGAGGAAACGATTGGTTTAAGGATATAAAACTGCAGTTGGACAAGAGGCATGGACTCTGATTTCTTGAGGTCTACTGAGAGCATGATAAATATGGTTGATAACAATATGCTATATTTTAAAAGTTGTGAGATAGTATACTTTAAGTGTTCTCAAAACAAAAATGATGAATATTTGTGATATAACATGTTAATTGGTTTAATTTAGCCATGCCATTGTGAACATACTGTATTATGTATCATAATTGTGCATGACTTTATTTATGAGCTAAATAAATGAATGGAAAAAAAGTTTTTAAAGAGCAAAATGAAACCAAAGGATTATGAGATTAGTGGCAACAGAACAGTCCCTTAATTTTGGTTTTTCTTCTGTCCCACATCAAGTGACTCCTCTGACACGAGGGAAATTTTGAATTTTCCGTTAACAAGCATGATTGGGTTTAGAGAAGGATAGAGCTATGCTCTAATACCAAAGCCTGACTCAATTTTTAATTGAAGTGAGACTAAAAAGACCATTTGTCTTATATGTTTGTAGAGAACAGCAGAAACAAATATTTGGGAAGATTTATAAAATTTTATCCTGTTGGAAATGTGCTATACCATTAGGCCAATTTATGCTTTTACTTGGGACATTTTCTCTGTAGGATTTGTCCCTTGTCTTCAGATGTCTCATTTGTCCAGTTGTCTCTGGATTCCTTAGTTGGTTGCTTTCATTCTCCGGGAAAGACAAAAACAAAACCCTGCCCAAACCCTAATTTTGGGGCGTTCCTTTTTTGGCAGCTTATATCTGATCAAATGAAAAGCATTTGTTAGTTTTATAAGTTAGTTTAGATTGAATGGCCATACTGTTTGATGAACTACCACCTCTCCTAATCAAGAGGTCTCTCCTCTTCTAATCTAATCTTTATCAATTTTGATGGTATCCATAGCTTTTCTTCTCCTGTGGAAAACAAAAGCAAAAACTCTTCCCTAACATAACATACCCTGGCTTACATTATGAGGTCAGCACATCTTTAAAGTATACAGGCTGACTTAATTTAGCAGTTTTTTCTACTATCCAATGTCTCTCTGCAGTTCTCATTAGCATTTAAAAACTTTAAAGTCAATAACTCACTATCTCTGGGGGGGCTTTCTGTTTATTAATAATATCTTTTAAAGTACAATTTGATCTTTCTATAACTGCCTGTCCTGTAGGATTGTGTGATATACCTGTAATAAGCTTTATGCTATAATATGCAAAAAACTGTTTCATTTTACTAGAGACATATGCTGGAACATTGTCACTCTTAATTTGTACAGGTTTTCCCATAATAGCCATTACTTTTTCTTCTTCTTTTTTTTTTTTTCTTGTTTGGTTTTTCAAGATAGGGTTTCTCTGTGTAGCTTTGGAGCCTGTCCTGAAACTCGCTCTGTAAACCAGGCTGGCCTCAAACTCACAGAGATCTGCCTGCCTCTGCCTCCCGAGTGTGCCACCACCACTCGGCTGGCCAAGGCTTCTAATAAATGCATAATTACAGAATCAGCCCTTTCAGAACTTAAAGCAGTTGCTCATTGAAATCCTGAATATGTATCTATGGTATGGTGCACATACTTTAATTTTTCAAACTCTGCAAAATGAAACACATCCACTTGCCAAATTTAATTTCTTTGAGATCCTTTGGGTTACTTCCTGCAGGTAATGGGGTTTGGTTATAAAAAGAACAAGTAAGACATTTGCTTATTATTTCATTGGCTTGTGGCCAAGTGATAGAGAAATCTTTCTTCAAACCCTTGCTATTAACATGGTGTTTCTTATGAAATGCAGAGAGTTCTAGCACATTTCCTACCAATAGCTGACCAATTTTATCATTACCCTGTGCTAGAGGGCCTGGTGGACCTGTATGGGGTGTGATATATGATACATGTAACACACAAGGGATGATTTGTATTTCTGATTTTTTTCAGATTTTTTTTGAATTAGAAACAAGATTGTTTTACATGACAATCCCAGTTCCCTTGATTATTTTTTATAACTGAATAAATAGCAAAGTTAATTTTGAATCATCTGGAATAAGGTCAGTGTTTTCAATATGAAAACCAACTCTTTCTGTGTATCAAGACTCAGAAAGTATAGTAAGAGGTTCTGGAAAATGTAATAATACCAAGAAGATAGCATGTAATTATGACTTTTGAGCAGAATGATAAGGGCTTTGAGCCACTTTACTTAAATTTTCTGACTTATAACCCGCCTTTCCTGATTTATTTGCATCAGTTGCAGAATGTTGGGGCTCAAGAAATTGGTATTCCCTGTACAAAGTGAGGAAGGATCCAATTAGTTCTCTTTATAAACTGAAGTCTCTTGCTTTTAGAATATTTGTTGCTACTATATCCCTAGAAATTACTCTTTGTCAGTGTTCATTTTCTGTCCATAATGATGCAATTTCAGTGTTAGTAAAAGGTACCACAATTTCTGCTGGGTCTATTCCTGCTGATTGATTGTCTCAATTTTCCTTTCAGAATCAACTAAGAAAACTTTTCTACATAGGTCTTAATTTTTTATTCTGCGTGATAAAATATCCATCCTAAAATACTATCTTCTTTCTGCATAAGAATCCCTATAGGAGAATGCATAAAAGGATACACTTAAGCTCTGGAACCAAGTGATCCACATGTGCACCCTGTAATTTCTCTTCTACCAAAGACAATTCTCTCTCAGCCTTAGCTGATAATTTTCTTGGACTATTTAAGTCCTTATCATCTTGAAAGTTTTGAAATAAATTACTTGGTTCTTTGGTTGTCAATACAATTGTTTGTTATAGCACGTTAATACCTGCCAGCAATTTTTGAAACTCATTAAGAGTTTGTAATTGATCTCTCTTGATTTGAACTTTATGTAGCTGAATTTTTTTGTAAACCTATCTTATATCCTAGGTAATTGATAGACTGTCCCTTTGTATTTTTTCAGGAGCAATTTGTATTCCCCAACAAGGCAAAGTTTTCTTTACCTCTTCAAGCATTTTTCTAAGGTATCTGCATCAGTTAGTAAATTATAGACTGAGGAAGAAACTATTTACAAATTATTTCCAATGGCATTTATACAAAATATTGACACAAGGTGGGGCTGTTTAATATCCCTTGTGGAACAGAATTTTCCACTTAACACCTTTTAACAGATTGAGGATTATTGTAAGTGGGCACTGTGAAGGCAAATTTTTCTCTATCCTGTTCTTGTAAAGGTATAGTTTTAATAAAAAGCAGTCTTTTAAGTCGATTGCTATAATAGAGCACCCCTTAGGTAATAAAGAAGGCAAGGGAATTCCAGGCTGTGAAGAGCCCATTGCCTCAATCACTTTATTTATGACTTTTTATCTGTTAACATTCTCCATTTTCCAGACTTCTTTTTAATAGCAAATATATGAATCTGCCTTGCCGCCTGGAGAAAGCTGCCACATCTGATGACATCAAAAGGGTAATGAAGCGGGGCGGGGGGGGGGGGGGGGCACGACTGACACGGGGACTGACCTGGAAAGGGAATCCTGGGCTACACTGAGTACCAGGCTCTCTCTTGCGACTCTAACAGTGACAGTCTTCCTCCTTTGGAAGGAAGGGTCCAAAAGAGGGTGATATTGCTCTCAAAGGCCACTTTGTCAAGCTCATTTTCTAGTATGACAAAGAATTTAGCTACAGCAACAGGGTGGTGGACCTCATGGCCTCCAAGGAGTAAGAAGCCCTAGACCACCCACCCAGCAAGAACATGAGAGGAAGAGAGAGGCCCTCAGCTGCTGGAAGTCCCTTCCTGAATTCAGTCTCCAATACACTGAGCATCTCCTCCCCTAGTTTCCATCCCAGGTCCCAGAAGAGGTGGTTTAGGGAGCCCTTTTCTTTCAAATACCATCAGTAAAACACCTGGGCGCTGAAGAGATGTCTCCCAATACTCAGAGGCAGAGGCAGGCAGATCTCTGGAGTTCAAGGCCAACCTGGTCGACAGAGTGAGTTCCTGTTTGAGACAGAGAAACCCTGTCTCAAAAAAATCAAAAATAAATAAATAAGCTAATTAATTTTTAAGAATTATATGTGCATGTGTGTCTTCATGTAAGTTTTACCATGTGAGTGCAGGTGCCCATGGAGACCAGAAGAGGGTGCGGGATCCCCTGGAACTGGAGTTACAAGTGGTTGTGAGCATATTTCTGGGAACAGAACAGAGATAGCTTAGCCATCTCTCTCTGTATAAAATCAAGCCCCTGAACTTTATTTAGCAGTCAGGTTCTCATTATGTAACCTGCCTACTCCTATTTTTGAGTCAGGGTGTCGCAGGCCCCTAATTTGGGTGATCTTCCAGCCTCTGTGTCCTGAGCATTGAGTTTCCAACCATGCATCACCATGGTGCCTTGCCTTTTGTAGTCTTTTTGAAAATAGATCGTCCTTGGAACCAAGAGCTTGGCTCTCGATCTCCCTCTTGTGGCAGATCCTGGTATTTCTTCCCAAATTCCCACCAGTCAGGGAACCGAGACTGGCTTCAAGTCTGCTCGATGTTGTCCCTTCACACAGCGGTTCAAGAATCTGAGGTGCTTCGTATATATCAGAAAAGAAGCCTGGGCCGAGGATCGCCAAGATCTGTGCACTTACTTTCCAGGGACGGAGGCGGACTTATCTGGGCCGTTAATGAGATCCAGCACTGCCCTCTGGTGGCTGATATGTTAATATTCAGACCCCATTGTCCCACTTTAGGGACCTTCAAACAGCTGGACACCAGCCTTCCCCATCTTCTCCCCAGAGTTCTGGGATCCAGGTCTGCCTTCTGCAGAGGACACCTGCCAGTTTATACTAACCCATGTCTAGCATCAGCCTGATCCAGACATAGGGAGAAGGCAGGTGGCAGGCACACACCCTACACATGAAAGAAATAATATTTTTTAAAGGGGGTGAGGAGCGGGGCAGGCGTGGTGGCGCACGTCTTTAATCCCACCATTCAATGATAGTTCCAGGGCAGCATGGTCTACACAACAAGTTCCAAGCCATCCAGGGTTACATTTTGAGAGCCTGTCTCAATAAACAAACACAAGTAAATCATTTGCCCACATCCTTATCCTTATTTGACTGACACTGAGGATGGTGGGAGGCACCCCAAATAACAGCTGGAAGAATGAGGGTGTCTTAGAGGTCTTAGAAGTGGGGGCTCTTTGCCGGGCGTTGATGGCGAACGCCTTTAATCCCAGCATTCAGGAGGCAGAGGCAGGCGGATCTCTGTGAGTTCAAGGCCAGCCTGATCTACAGAGCAAGTTCCAGGACAACCTCCAAAGCGATACAGAGAAACCCTGTCTCGAAAAAACCAAAAAAAAAAAAAAAAAAAAAAAAAAAAAAGTGGAGCTCTTTCTAACTTTCTTATTCTGCCTCTAGATGGCAGCATGTCGGGGGGCGGGGGGAGCTTTTAAAAACAAACAAAGGCATCAGGCTACACACCCTACTCCCAACCCCCATTTATGTTTCTCCTTTGGCTTTCATCTCCCAAGCCTACACTTGTGAGGACACTGAACTAGGAGTCCCGAGTTTCAGATTTGTAGGCAAGGAGTTTCTCATAGCGTCTTGGTTTACAAAACTGGGGTCCTCTTGGCTCTTGGATACACATGGACCCATGCTCAACCTCACTTAACATAGTGGTGTCCTGATGGAGGCAATTCTTTTGCAGTATCGAAGTATTCCATGCACATGTAAAAATATTTGAATAGGAGCTGGGAAGGTGACTCAGCCCATTAGGTGCTTACCCCACAAGCTGGGGCCGGGGTGGGACCCCAGAACCTTCTTGTAAAGCCAGCATGTGCCTGTAATGCCAGCACTGGATTGGCAAAGACAGGTGGATCCTTAGAGGGAGCAACTGGGCCTCTAGCCAATCTGTGAGGGGTCAGGTTCAGTGAGGGCCCTTGTCTCAAAGTGATGAGCCAGAAGGATGGGTCAGCTGGTAAAGGTACTTGCTGCCAAGCCTGACAAAATGAGTCCAATTCCCTGGACCCACGTGTGGAAGGAGAGAACCAATTCTAGCAAGTAGTCCTCTGACATACACTTAAACCCCCCCCCCCACACACACACACACACAATCAAGTCAGGCCAGGCCTGGTAACACATACACCTGTAATCCCAGCACTGGGGAAGCAGAGGCAGTCCAATCTCTGTATTAGCCTGCTCTACAAAATGGGATTAAGGCCAACTAGAGCTACACAGTAATAACCCATCTCAAAAACACTTAAAAATTAAAATTAAAAATATATGTACACAACTCATAAAGGGATGGATATACCCAATCCTTCCAGAAGTGTCCATTCATTGGGAGACTGTCTATCCTGTTCCTACTGAGGGCTGGGCACCTACTGTTTTGTTATTTGTTTTCTTGAGAGTTTATTCATTCATTTACCTTAGATGTTGTTACCTTTCTATTTTCTCTATCTGCCTGCATTGGCATTATTTCAACAGTTTTCGTGTCCTATTTAAATAAACACGTGCAGTATTTTAACTGTATCAATTCTACATTTTGTTTGTTTTATTTTGGTGGTTGCTCTGGAACAATATATATTTACATTAAAGGCTATTGCTGCTGTACTTGGTTGTCCCCCTAGACGTGGAAGGTAAGACACTATTACAGAAGATATCAAGCACTTTAGACACAAGCCTCAGAGGCTCAACCTGGATCTGATCTGAAAGCCTTCTCCCTAAGGACTAGCTTTTCTGGTACCAGAAGGCACCATGCAAACTTGCAACATTCCTATCCAGCTATTACAATTATTAATTGTAATAACCACAATAGCAACTACAAGACATAATATCCCTAAGAGTGCAATAGCAGCATATACATCTTGTTAGGAATCAACAGATTTCTAATTGAACTTGAGGTTCCCTAAGAAGGGAAATCAAGCCTGGTTCTGGAAACCTAGCCATCTACCCTGGCAGAGCTAGTGAAGTCATGGATCTTAGAGAAGAACCTGCAACCACCACTTTACTAAACCAGCATAATTCCCAACTACCTTCTGAATCCTTATAACCACGGATAAGTACAGTCCTTACCCCTCATCAGGGAAACTTCATTTTGCAATAGAGACCATTACAGGAAACCACAACTAATCAAAATGTAGAGTCGTGAGCCCAGTTCCAACTGATGCATCTACAAACAACTTCTGCTCTAAGGCTCAGGGATCATTTCAGAAGAGGAGACAGAAAGACTGTAAGAGAAGCCAGGCATTGGTGGCACTCGCCTTTAATCGCAGTACTAGGGAGGCAGAGGCAGGCAGATCTCTGTGAGTTCGAGGCCAGCCTGGTCTACAGAGGAAATTCTAGGACAGACTCCAAAGCAATACAGAGAAACTCTGTTTGCTGTGAGACTGTATCCTAGAAATGTCTTCCCTTAATCCCAGTAAAGCACTCCTTTAATCCCAGAACTTGAGCTACGCAGAGAAACCCTGTCTCAAAAATCAAAAAACAAAAGGCAGAGTTGCTACAGCTATGAAGTCTCACTAACACTGTTACCTAAACATGACCCGAATAAGGATGGGACCAATAAGACATAGTAACGTGAAAGGGGGGAGCCTTGGGAGACCTCAGCCCTAGACAAAGAAATGTAGGGAACTGATGCTGAGGTCAGCACTGAAAACATGTATATACAATTAACATGTATAACTGGGCAGGCTGTATTTATATATTGCAAACACACACACACACACACACACACACACACACACAAATGTAACAATAATTAAAGTGGCCATGAATTTTAAAAGAGAGTGTTGGAAGATTACATAGAAGAGATTGAAGGGGGGGGGGAAGAGAATTGGGAGAACGATGTAATTATAATCTCAAAAAATGTAATTTAAAAAAGCATGGGAAAGAATTGAGTTTTGTAGAGTGGTGGCATACACCATTAACCAAAACACTCGCAGGGGCAGGGGCAGGGGCAGGGACAGGGTGGGGGTGGGAGCCGGGGTAAGAATCTCTGTGAGTTCCAGGCTGGTCTGGTCTACATAGCAAGTTCCAGGCCTATCAGGACTACACAGTGAGAGTAAGATCCTGTCTCAGAAAGATAATAAAGTAAAATAAGTGAGTTTCATCATGATGTTTTCATACCCATGACATACATAGCATTGTACTTTTTTCTTATTTAGTCCCACACTTTAGCCTTTACTGTGAACCCTCATTTCCCTTCATCTCCTACCGCAAGTCCCCCTTCCTCTTTCATGCCTTATTATCTATAATACATAAATATTATTACACACATGCAAAATTGTTGAATCTAGATCTAAAGAAAATACAATGAATCTAGTCTGAAAGAAAAATACAATGTTTTGTCTTTCTTATCCCATTAGTATGTTGTTTTTCTCTTACATGGTCCCCGTTCTATGTTCGTGCATGTGCCTGTGTTTGTGTGAGCGTGTGAGCGTGTGAGCGTGTGAGCGTGTGAGAGTGTGTGTGTGTTTAAATATAGGTTCCTCAATGAGAGAAAACATGCAATATTTGTCTGGGTCTGGCTTATTTTGCTTAACATGGTGATCTCCAGTTATATCTATTTTCCTGCAAAAGATGTAATTTAATTCTTTATGGCACGGGTCTTATAACCTGTAATCCCAGCACTCAGGAGGCTGAGGTAGATGGGCTATTGTAATGAGCTCAAAGCTAGCCTGGACTACACACTAAGTTCCGGGTCAGCTGGACCATAGAGTGAGAAAGACAAACAGCAACATCTCTTGTGTATATGTACTGCATTTTTTTTTTTTTCTGGTTTGTCTGTTGATGGACATCTTGCCTGGTCCCTGTCTTGGCTGCTGTGAACAGTGCTGCAGGCCTGTGGTGTGCTGACTCAGGCTCCTTCCGTGTACACTCAGGGCTGGTGCCCTGAATCACACGGTGGTGATTCTGCTTTTAGTAATGAGGAACCGCTACACTCTTTCCATGTGACTGCCCCACCCCACATTCTCACCAACAGTGAGGGTTCCCAATCTCTCACACTGAGGTTTCCTCACTCTCCATTCTTTTTATAGTAGCTTTTTGTTGGGTTGGGGAATTGGGCGGGGGGTGGGGGTGTGAGTGTTTCTGAGGCAGGGTCTCTATGTTTGTAATCCAGGCTGACCCTGAACTTTCAGAGAGCCCTCCACTTCAGCCTTCTGAGTGCTGGGATTACAGGTGTGTAACGCCCTGCTCCAAAAACTAAACTTAACTGTACAAAACAATGGGTTTCACTAAGGGCACTTGCACACACATGTAGAATGCATTTTGATGACCAGTGCCCTCTTGTCATCTCATACATTAACACAACATCAAAACCTGTTGTCCATTTATTTGCAGTGTTAGGGACTGGATCCTGAGCCATGTGGCCTTGAACATGCTGGGAAGCACTCCACCACCAAGTTGCATTGCTGGACCCCAAAATTTGATTTTTGTTTTCATCATGAAGTATTTTCTTGTTTTGTTTTTCTGGTTTGTTGTTTTGTTTTGATTTTTGGAGACAGGGTTTCTCTGTGTAACAGTCCTGGCTGTTCTGGAAGTCACTCTGTAGACCAGGCTAGCCTTGAACTCAGAGATCCTCCTGCCTCTGCTTCTCTAGTGCTGGGATTGAAGGCGTGCACCACCACCTCCCAGCTTTACATCAGGAGTTTAAAGGCAGGATTTGAAGGGCACTTGCTGCCAAGCCTGAGTTCAAATAGGAGTTCAAACTCCCCTCCACGTGGTGGGAGGACAGAGGTGCCCTGACCCCTACATGAGCGCTGTGGCATGTGCATACACACAGTGCTAAAATGACACACAACTCAGGGGCCTGGGGAGATGGCTCAGTCAATAAAGTGTTGGCATTGTGAGTGTGAAGACCTGAGTTCGGATCCTCTCAGTACTCACAGAAAAGGCCAGACAAAGTGGCAGGTGCCTGTGACCCCAGTGCTGGTGAGGTAAGAACAGAAGGACCCTGGGGTTTGCCAGCCAGCCTGTCTAGCTAAAGCAGGCAGCCTCGGCTTCCAGTGAGAGATTCTTTCTCAATAATAACAATAATAAATGTGGAAAGTGATAGAGCAATAATGCCAATCTGTGACCTCCATGCATAGTGTATAACTGTGTACCCAAATACTAATGTGCTCACACACACACACACACACACACACACACACACACACACACACACACACTAAAGATGTGATTGTCCTTGCTTCTAATCTAACTGTGAGACTCACTTTCAAATCTGAAGTCATTTGAGCTGTTAGTCACCTTTGCAGATGGTCATTTTTCTCTAGAAGAGTTTTTTTGGAGACAGGTTCTCTATGTAGCCCAGGATGGCCTATGAACTTATCCTAAGCCTCTGATCTTCCTGTGGTCACCTCTCAGATACTGGGATTACAGGTGCACCACTGTGTCTGATTCTGAAGGCAGGTAGTGATTATCAACTTGACAGTATCATGCATGTACATGTACATACTAATGATAATAAATAAAATTTCAATTACCTTACAGCAAAATAACAGGCTTCCATATGGGTTTTCATACGTATTTAATTTTAGTTGTTTCTCCCCTTCCCCATATATATATATACCCATTGAATAAATTGACTATTGTGCTGTGGGAATTCTTTATTTTAATTTTTTTTGAAGACAAGATTTCACTATGCTGACCAGGCCAGCCTCAAACCCATAAAGATTTGTCTACCTCTGCTTCCCGAGTGCTGGAATTAAAGGTGTATGCCACCAAATTGACTAATTTGACTTTGACTTTTTTTTTTGAAACAGGCTATCATGTAGCTCAGGCTAGCCTCCAATTTACTATGTAGCTGAAGATGACTTTGAAGTCCTGGTCCTCCTGCCTTTACCTCCCAAGTGCTGGGATTACCAATGTGCATCACTGTCTGGCAAACATGATTTTTTGTATTCTAGATGCAAACACTATACTTTCTCCCATTCTATGGCCTCTATATTTGATTCACCTCTTTGGCTTCCCCACCATGCTTTGCCCGGATCATTTCCTACTGTCTGCATTATGGTCCCTCTACGCTATTATTTGTGTGTGCACACACAACACTGGGAATGTGGAGGTCAGAGGACAGTTTTGAGCAGTCAGTTCTCTCTTTCCACCCTTGCATGGGTTCCTGAGATCAAAGCCAGGTTACCAAGCTTGTGTGGAAAATGCCTTTACCTGCGGAACTACCTCTCTGTTCATTTTGAGACAGGATCTAATGTGGCCCAGGCTGGCCTTCATCTCATTATATAGACGAATATTAACTTGAATTTCTGTTTCTCCTGCCTCTACCTTCCAAGTACTGAGATTACAAACATCCACCACCATGCTCAGTTTATACAGTACTAGTGAACTCTGGGGTTCCAGACATGCTAAGCATGTCTACAGTCCCCAGCCTTCATTTTTTGAAATTGGGCCTTGCATAGCCCAGGCTGGCTTTAAACTTGCCAGGCAAGCCGGGTGGTGGTGGCGCATGCCTTTAGTCCAGCACTCAGAGGCATAGGCAGGTGGATCTCTGTGAGTTCGAGACCTGCCTAGTCTACAAGAGCTAGTTCCAAGACAGCCTCCAAAGCCACAGAGAAACCCTGCCTTGAAAAACAAAACAAAACAAAACAAAACAAAAAAAAAAAAAAAAAAAAAAAAAAAGCTAGGCAGCCAAGGATGATCTTAAATTTCTGATCCTCCTGTCTCTACTTCCTGAGTGCTGGGACTGTAGGTGTGTGTCACCACATACAAGTACCCTCTTTGGCATAAAGCCTAACCCCTAGACATAGGTCCCAAGGGCCCTACATGGTGGGGGCCTGCTCACCTCACTGGCTCACCTCAGTCCCCCAAAACCTACACACACACACACACACACACACACACACACACACACACACACACACACACACACACTCCATGCTAGAGCTGTGCTGCTGTCTCCCCAGGGCTTTGCACTGCCCACCCCTTCAGCTTGGAGTGTTCTTCTGCTAATCCTTCTGTCAGAGAGCTGAGAAGTCACCCTCCTCAGAGAGACACTCTTTAAACACCAAATTTAAGGTGACCTTCTTTGTACTATGACATCATACTATCTTACATCTCTACAAAGCGGTTGCCACGGTGTGGCAGTTGCCTTGTTTGATAACTGCCTGCCTGGACCCAGCACCTGGCAAAATACGTATTTGTTCTCTGGGTTCATCACACCATCCACCCATCCCCAATAACCTCTGCTGGGCTAGAAAAAATGAGCATGCAGGAAAATAACAAGAGAAAATTTTGCATTAAAGATTGGAAGGAGAGGGGCTAAGGACATGACTCTCTAGGCAAGAGCACTCACTGGTGAGCTTGCGGACCTCTATCCAAATCTCCAGCACCAGACATAAAGAGCCAGACACGGCTGCAAGTATCTGCCACCCAGCAGTGAAGGGCAGAAATAGGAATATCCCAAGAGCTCACTGGCCAGCCAACCTAGCTGAACCGGCAGCTTCTGGTTCAATGAGACCTATCTTGGAGCCTTACCGGCAGAGCGATAGAGGAAGACACCAATGGCCTCCTCTGGCCTCCACATGTGTGCTCTGTGCTCTTGCACGTGTACACTCATGTGCATGCACCATATACACTAAATACAAGATAGATAGATAGATAGATAGATAGATAGATAGATAGATAGATAGATAGATGCAAGTTAAAAGAGATCAGTTCACCCAGAAACATCTTGGGAGCTTTGTGACACAATGGCAATGACCCTGTCCTGGTTCAAGCTACCTACCACCCCAGGGATGGTCAGGCATACTTTGGTGGTTGGGGCTGTCAGATCTACATAGAATACACAAAATTTGGTGGTGAAGTTAGCAGCACAGCCCAAAGGCTTCCTGAGCCTGTTTTTTTGTTTGTTTGTTTGTTTTGTTTGGCTTTTTTGTTTTTGGTTTGTTTTTTTTTTTTTTTTTTCGAGACAGGGTTTCTCTGTATTACTTTGGAGTCTATCCTAGCACTCGCTCTGTAGACTGTAGATTAAAGGCATGTGCCACCAACGCCCGGTTCTGAGCCTGGTTTTAGCATTGTGCTTTCTGTGTGGGCATAGGTACGTGTGTGTGTATGTATGTATGTATGTATGTATGTATGTATGTATGTATGTAAGTGTTATGCAAATGTGTCTATACATGTTTGTGCTTGTGTTTCTGGTACCTTTCTCTACCTCCTTGCATCTTATTTATTTTTTAGAGACAGTGTATCTCACTGAACCTAGAGCTCACAGACTGGCTAGACTGGCTGGCCACTGAGGCCCCAGGATCCACCCATCTCAGTTTCCCAGCACCAGGACACAGGTGTGCTCTGTCACACCCAGCCTTTAAAATGGGTTCTGGGAACCAGAACTCAGTCCTTACACTTGTGCAGCAGGTGCTTTGCCCAATGAGCTATCTTCCCAACCCCATTTTGAGAGACAGGGTCTCATATAGCCCAGGCTGGCCCAGAACTCCTAATCCTCCTGTTTCTTTGGCTGAGTGCGAGGATGACAGACTTACACCCCCACACCTGCTTTCCCAGGCCCGTTTGTCAAAATAAATCAGACCCTCTGAAGCCACACAATTCTGGGCTCCAGCACTGTCTGGTATCTGAGTTGATTTTCCTTCCCATAAGTCCCAGTGTGGTGGCTCAGCCTCCATACCCTGGTGACACAGCTCCTTGCTCCCATGGCTCCTGTCTGCAGGCAAAATGAGGCCCCAAGTGTACCTGGGTAGTTCAGGCAGCCAGGTACTAGCTCTCTGTCTTCCTGCCTCCTCCTGAAAGCTTGTTCTTTCCCCAAGAGACTGAGAGCTCCAAGATGAGGCTTTGTAGAGCATCCACTGCCCTGTGAACGAATCAAGAGCTGTTTGCCTGAGCAAGGGGCCTCTCTGAGTCCTAAAGACAACAGTTCCCTCACACTGCCAAGGCTAGTGACAGAAGTCTCCTTGGGCAGCCTCAGACCTTGCTGGCAAACCAAGTCCCAGATGCACTGGCTTTTGTTTGTTTTCAGAGAGGGTCTCAGTCCAGTCTCAAATTCAGTATTTAGCCAATGCCTCTTCCTCTCTCTCCTCTTCTTCTTCTATGGCGAGGTCAGCTTCATGTAGACCCAGGCTGGCCTCAAACTTACTATGCAGCCAAGGATGACTTTGAACTTCTGATCTTCCTGCCTCCACCTTCTGAGTGCTGGGACTGCAGTGAATCCCACCACTCCTGGTTTGTGCAGTGTCAGGAATGTAACCCAGGTTACATTGAGCTATATCCCAGTCCAGTACTGGCTTCCTGTCTGGGGTAGAGAGTCCTGGTACCAGGGACACGGTGCACAGAGCTCCCCTAGGGAACAATTCCCTTTCTGTGACAGAAAGTTCTGGGAAATACACATTGCTCATGGCTATGTTGCGCACACTCCTGACTCACAAGAAAGGTAAGATAGCACACACCAGGTCCTCTCATGCCTCTGGGCATTATCTAGAGCTCCAAAGTGGCACCTGTGTCCCACAGCACTGGCAGGGAGCTCACGGGACATGTGACTGAAAAGGCAGGCTGCCGCTCATAGGTGCTTCAGGATGATAGGCTGGTTTGATCCCTACCTCCATTCTCAATCTTAGCTATTTGCCACAAAAAAAGTGTTTTTGTTGTTATTGATTTTCAGTGTGTTTGTTTGTTTTGAGACAAGGTCTTGCTATGCAGCCTAGGCTGACTTCAAATTCTTGATCCTCCTGCCTCTGCCTCCTGAGTGCTATGATTACAAGTATGCACCAATACATAGGCTTGACCCTCAATCAATCAATTTCCCTTTCTCCTGTCTTCTCTCCTCTCTATATCCCTCTCCTGCTTTGTTTCTTGAGAGAGGATTTCACGTAGCCCAGGCTGTTTTCAAACTCACTGTGTAGCTAAAGATGACTTTGAACTTTTGCCACCTCCCAAGTGCTGGGGTTACAGGTGTGCACCATCACGTTCATCAAGACAGGGTTTCTCTGTGTAGCCCTGGCTGTCCTGGCACTCTGTAGACCAGGCTGGCCTCGAACTCACAGAGATTCGCCTGCCTCTGCCTCTCAAATGCTGGGATTAAAGGTGTGTGCCACCATCGCCCAGCTATTCTTCTCTTTCAAGTGCCCAAGGGAACTGCCCTCCATAGGCCTAGCCCTTCAACTCTGTCTGAATTCTCTGTCGGTCCAGGGGCCTTGCTAGGGAGAACCCACAGGTGAGCTTGCATCCACTGACAGGGACCAGGGCTCAGCCTTTTATGAAGATCTTCTTGGAGCCCTATGTACAGGAGGAGGGAGGGTATCTTCATGAGAGGAGTTGTTCCTCAGCGGTTACCTTAGAAAACCCCATCTCCACCTTTGCCTGGGTCCTGGCCTTTCTGGCTTCTGTTCAAAGGCCACTAACCAGGAAGTGGGTGCTATTTACCAGATGGCACCTGCCTGTCTGCTTTAGCCAAAGTCCGCCTTTCATTCCTGCCCTTCCCGCCAGCTTGGCAGCATCGGCCCAATACTTTTTTCTTTTCCTTGGACTCATAGACCTTCCTCCCACAAAAGGAAGATGTAGTTCTCTAAACTTGCCAATAGGGGGTGCTACTGTCATAGGGGCTGAGCTTTAGGGGGTGGGAGGCTGGGGGGCATAGGTGGACCTGAGGGCACTCTGGTTTTGCTGGACAACAGTGGACCCATAGATAAGCCCCACCCAGCAATGGAGGCCACTTCCTTCCCGGTTCCTCGTGCCATGCCCACAGAGCCAGGGTACAAAGGGCAAGACTGAGCAATCTTGGGACATCGCTTTAGCCTCTAGCTGTGATCACCAATGACCAGGGCATTCCTGGGGCAAGCTGAGACTCTTTGACCTCTTGCCCTACTCTCTAACTCAAGTGTGTTAATCCCAGTCTCAAATCTTGGCCTACCTGTGACCATGTATGCACGGAGGGTAAGGTGCATGGGCTCTCCATTTGCACAGCCTCCAGAAGGAGACCTGGGGAAGGCCCAGAGCTTTTGCTCCCACATCTCCTACACACCAGATATACCCCAATCCCCATCCTCTGATTTGGAGAGCATCAAGATAACTAAAGTACTTGCAAACCTAGACTTAGGTTCAGAGGATTAAAACATTTCTGCCAAGCCTGCCAACTTGAATTGGGTCCCCTATGGTAGAAGTTGTCCTCTGACTACCACACACACACAGTGGTAGGTGCCCTCCTCTCACCCCTAAATAAATATATAGACAAAATTTTTTTAATTAAAAAAAAAAAAGCAAAACAAGACAACAGCAAGAAACTAGAGTCACAGCCCTAAACCACCAGGGATGGTCTTTTGAACTGTCTGTGGTTACCCTCCCAACCTCTAGGGTGCAGCAGGGGCTTGGGTTGGGGTGAGGCACCAATAGCAAACCTTTAAGGAGGCACTAACTCTCAGGCACACACAGTATGCAGAGTTGGTCCCTGAGAGTTCATGCTTCCTTAAATGCTGACTCATTGGCTGCCTCTCTCTAGAGGGTTAGTGGGCAATCCTTCACAGCAGCCCAGCGAATTTCCAAAGGAAGGCTCTGGTCAGGGACCCACTGGCAGCCATGACAAGCCAGGTAGTAAAGGGTATGTTCTGCCTTTTGAGTTCCAGGCCTTGTTTTGTTTTGGTTTGGTTTTCGAGACGGGGGTTTCTCTGTGTAACACCTCTGGCTGTCCTAGAACTTGCTCTGTAGACCAGGCTGGTCTTGAACTCACAGAGATCCACCTGTCTCTGCCTCGTAAGTGCTAGGATTAAAGGTGTGTGCTATCACTGCCTGGTAGAGCTCCAGGTCTTTCTAGGTTGTCTCCTGATGATGGCCTCTCTTATCCCTTGGGCTGTGGACTTTGGCTTATGCCCAGCAGACCTGGTTAGACTGGTACCTCCTCAGAGGAGCCATTTGTGAATACTGGCTGAGATACCTTGCTCCTCTCTCCACATGCAGCATCTCCGTCCCTTTGCATCAAACTCCTGGTGTGACACATATAAGCAGAGTGCACTTAGCACTTCCCTCTGCCCTTGGAGACCTTCTGTGTAGGCTAGCAGTGGGGACCTGTAGACAGCCTTACTAAACAACACAACCCACAGGCATCGGACACCCTGAGTCTTCAGCATCCTTGAGTTCCTGCTTTATGAGAAGCTGCTGACTGGCACCCCAGCCCATGCAGCTGTGGGGAGAACTCTATTATATTTCTGAAGAATCTTAAGGCATGGGTTTTGTTTCCTGAAAATGATAGACAAGTCATCACAGGCCACCTGCTCAGAGTTTCTTCTCCCAGCATGCTATGCTTCATTCTGGCTCTACTGATAGAGCCCAGTCTTCCAGGACACTCCCTTTACAGTACTACATGCTGGCGGTCTGACAAGGTGGCACACTCACTGTGGTCTGTCACTCATCCAGTGGGAGGGCAGCATTATTTTTTCCTGACCATCGGGTGGCATGGAGTCCTCTGCCTACCTCCTGCCTGCTGCCAGACAGGTGTTCTTTTGGGGTAAGAAGTTTATTAGAAGAATTATGAACATGGACACACAAACAGACCAACAAGTAGCATATGGAACTCTGAGAAACATTCAGACCCGTAGGGCAGAGTAGGAGTCCCTTCTTGTGGCTCTGAGAAAAGGGATGGAGAAGGTTTTAGTACTGGAGCCTGGGCCAGGCAGTGGTGGTGCACACCTTTAATCCCAGCACTGGGGAGGCAGAGACAGGTGGATCTCTGTGAGTTCAAGGCCAGCATGGTCTACAGAGGGAGTTCCAGGACAGGCCCCAAAGCTACGCAGAGAAAAACAAAACAAACAAACAAAAAACAAAAAACAAAAAACAAAACAAAAAACAAAACAAAAACCAAAAAACTGGAGCCTGAAGCCAAGCTGCCACTGTGTCCTGGGTAGCAGGGGGAGGGGAGCACATTCCTGGGAAGGAAGTGTCTCCACCAGTAGTCCTCTGATGACCCTAGGCAACCTGAAATCTGTGAGCTTCCTAGGGGAAGTGAGAATGGCACCTACTATTCTTCTGGAACTCCAGCGTCTGGGCTGAGGGATTCTTCCTAGACTTGCTCCCAGTAGGGGGCTTGCTATTTCCTTCACTGATGAAAGGGGATGAGGCAGGTGGGTGTGTCCTGGAGCCTAACACTGGGGGAGAGAGACTGGAATCTCTCACATTGGTCTTAAGTGCTCTCTCAACCCAGTTCCTTTGCTTGCCTCCCAGGAAAGGAAGAGAGCCACTTAGCTGGAACCTACAAGTCTAGCCCCTTGTTTTCTGTCTGGGCAGTTCTTTCATCAGGACTCTCAGGGACTCAGTAGGACTTCAAGAGACCACACACATGAAGAGGGTGATGGAAAAGGGAGCAGAGGTCCCACTGGAAGGACAGAGCTGAGCAGAAACAATCCCAAATGCCACTCAGATAAGCCTCACCCTTCATTCCCTTCATAGAAATTGTTAAGAATATCCCAGGGAAAATGCACACACTGCTAAGGCCGGCCAAGTCCACCTGCCCTCCCATTGATCCACTTATCCACGAACCCACCCACCCACTATCCATCCATCCATCCATCCATCCATCCTTTCATCACCGATCCATCTACTTTTTCATTGCCCATCCATCTATCTTCCCTCCTACCCACCCTCCTACTCATCTATCCATTTATACATCCCCTACCCTGTCCTACCATCTACCCTCCTTCCAGTACATCCTGCACTACCACCCATTGGTCACCTGCTTTATGCTGAGCCCCAGGCTGGCTCTTGAGGCTACAGTAGTGAGCAAGCCTTCCTCTTGTCCTGCTTTTCTTCCACAAATGTCACCTCTAGTGAAATCCAACACAGACACTTTTAGGCCCTCTACCAGGTCTGCTTTATGGATCAGTTGGTTCTCTAACTTAAAAATACTAGGACTGAAGAGATGGCTCAGAGGTAAGAACACTTGCTCTTGTCATCCAGGTTGTTCTCTCTCTCTCTCTCTCTCTCTCTCTCTCTCTCTCTCTCTCTCTCTCTCTCACACACACACACACACACACACACACACACACCTGCAGCTCACAATTGCCTGTAACTCCAGCTCCAGAGAATCTGGCACCCTTTTCTGGTCTTCTTGAGCATTGTATACACATGTACACACATATAGACAAGCACACACAGGTAAAATGATCTTAAAAAGTAAATCTTAAAAAAACAAAAACCACGAAAAGCTCCCTAGCCACAGAAGGAAAAAACAGTAACATATTCTCTCTGGGACCTCACTCAGCTGTTGCCATGACTTCCCAGGCACCCTCATCTCCAGGGCAGCCCCCTAGAACTGGGATTCCCAGGCTGAGTCACCAGGAACTGTGGGCATAGGGCATAGCATAAGCTCTGCTCTTGCAGCATTTAGAGTTTCCCTAGCACTCTTCTAGGCCATGGCAATTCTGAACCCGGCTGGAAAAAGCAACACTACCCTGTTAAGGGCCACTGCTTGGCCTTTCTGCTTGCCTATCCCTAGGCAAGCTGGCTATTTCCAAATGGCCAACACTATTGCCTTCCTTGAACCCAGCTCTTCTGGACCAGGGTGCTATACTGAGTGTGATTCCTGTCTTTCCAAAAGCCATGCCTTTCCAAAAGCTATGGCCACAACGATGGTGATCCAATAATTTAAGGACACACGGGTTTTGGGTGGCCCTGCTCACCTTGACCCAAGATTCTACTTTGGACCAAAGATCCAAGGGAGGGAACCAGACTCTGCCTCCTTCAACACCCCATCCCGGCCCCATTCCCTGCAAAACTTCCTGGCTCAGATTCAGGCCCAACCCACAGTCATCCCTGACTTAGAGCTCTGGCTTCTAAGGACAGAAGGAAGTAGCCAACCTCACACTAGCATTCCTTTGGGATGAGGCCAGTCTTCTTGCTGCCCATGGGCCCGTGGGAGGGCAGGGCTCAATCCCTCAGGAAGGGGCTGAGGCCACTCCTAGAGAGGGACTCAGCTTTCATCTGCAGGACCTGGGGACTGGATGGAGAAGTCTCCTTCAACTCCATGCCTCCAAATAAGTTTCACTGACTGTCACTGTGCCCCTCACTGTTCCTAGCTTTGAGCCTGGTGGGCCGGACTGGGCAGGAGGTGAAAGGTTCAGGCCTTAAGCGGCCGCCCCAGTTTCCTGGCAGAACCACTCAGGCAGTACCTTGGTCAGCCCAGGGTTCTGAGTGGGAACTAAGTCTGCACACAGGTATAAAGGACCCTTTTAAAAGACAGATCTCCTAGACCAGCCTGGTCTACAAGAGCTAGTTCCAAGATAGCCTCCAAAGCCACAGAGAAACCCTGTCTCAAAGAAAAAAACAAAACAAAAAACAGACCCCTGCCCACTTATGCTCTCTTCTCTTCTCTTCTCTTCTCTTCTCTTCTCTTCTCTTCCCCTCTTACTCTTACTGTCCATTCCTCTCATTCTCCTCTCTTCCTTTCCGCTCTTCTCTCTCTCCTGTTCTCATCTCTCCCCCTTCTCCACCTTTAATAAACTATGGTTAATGTACTCTACAGTTCGTGTTCCATCCAGCTAGTTCCATCTCGAGACTCTTTTTCTAATTTTAAAACTTTTAAGCCCGGCGGTGGTGGTACTCACCTTTAATCCCAGCACTCGGGAGGCAGAGGCAGGCAGATCTCTGTGAGTTCTAGACTGTCCTGGTCTACAAGAGTTAGGTTCAGGACAGCCTCCAAAGCCACAGAGAAACCCTGCCTCCGAAACACCCTCCCCAAAAAACTTTTACAAAATAACAACAGGAGGGTCAGCACTTCTTGAACAGGTAGGGAGAAATCTTCGCAATAAAAAAAGAATAAGAGTAGCCAAAGAGTGTATATGAACCAGCACAGTTATTAGTGCCAATAATCCCAGCATTTAGAAGGTGTGGGAGATGAGTAGGATCATGAGTTTGTGGCCAGCCTCAGCTACACAGGAATTTGAGGTGAGCCTGGGCTACAGGAAACCCTACTTCAACATCCAGGCATGCATACCAGCTACAATGTGGCTCAGTTAGAAGTGTCTGCCTAGCCTGCAACAAAACCCAGACTAGATTCCCCCAAACTGCAAAAACCAAGCATAAGGGCCCACATTCCAGAGGTGGAGACAGGAGGATCAGAAGTTCAAGGTCATCCTCAGCTACACAGTGAGTCCAACAACAGCTTAGTGTTGAGATCTTGTCCCCCTGCAAAGGCAAACAATAAAACCCTATATCTCAAATGGGGACAGTCATTCCTTAGGTATCACCTGACTTTACGGTTCATCCTCAGCCAGTGGGCAGCCAACATTATACCCTGTGCGGCCACCCCTCTGCTGTCCTCCCTTGAGGTCCCCACCTTCTCTGGGAACAAACAGCAGCCAGTAGAGATCTGGGCAGGTGCACTGAGGTGGGGCTTTTCCGGGGCTGGTTTTCCCCAGTTCCCACTGGAAGTTCCAGTGAGCTGCTGCTGGCCAGGGATTCTGGACATGTGCCCGTCCCTGCTGCCCGCCTTGGAGCCGAGCTCAGCGCTCCCTGAGCGGTTCCGGGAAACTCCTCGATTTCCTTGTTGCCTCCACGTTGGCAAGAAAGCGAAACCCAAGCCCCGCCCCTCCCGCCGTGTCCGACAGAACCCAGAGAGTGGGTGTTGGGAACTGGGATTTGGAACCTCACCCAGTTCGCTGCGTGTGTGTACCCACACAACACACACGCGCGCGCACACACACACAAGACCTGCTGCCGAGATACTGCGATAGATAGGCAATAGATGATGGGGTGTTCTTGTGGGACATCCTCCAGCACTTCTGTGCTCCTACTGTGTGCCTGCCAAGCCTGGGGGCGAGAAGAGGTCCAGGCAGAGGGGAGGGGATTAGGAGCAGGAGCGCTGTTAGAGGCTCTCCGAGGTGTGATGGTGAGCACAGAGAAGTTCAGCAACTCGCCCCAGGTCACACAGTTCATAGCTGCTGAGCTAGGTACAAACTCCTGAGGCAGGAGAATGCTGGGTGGGGAAGGAAGAAGTGCCCTGGCGACGGGCAGGTGAGCTGCCTGGCACGGGTGGGGCAGGCAGCTAGTGTGCAGGCGTGGGAGAATATAGGCATAGGGTTAGAATGTAGGCAGCCACCTGGGCGGCCCAGCTGGGAGGCTCTGCGGTTCTCCCGCCTGCCCCCTCCTCCCTTTCCAGGAAGCCAGCCAGAGCGGAGCCTGCAACTCACCCCCAAGTCGGGGCGGATCAGGAATGTGGAAGTTGGCCCAAAGGGCCTGGTTGCCCACTCTCCTCCAATCACGCACACCCAGCATCAGAGTGCATCACGAGAAGAGGGGGTCCACTCTAGGGCCAAGCCAGGCGGGAAAGCCTGGTGTGGGGTGGGGGTGACGCCTGGCTACTCGGCAGGACTCGTCCACAGGGGAGGGGTGCTGCTCCCCATCCAGCCCTGCCCAGGGTCACGGCCTCTGGGCCTGGCCTCAGAGTCTCTTCGGCTTGGCTCTCTGGGCCCCACAAGGCGGATGGGAACTGAGGCCTCTTTCCTCCCAATGCTGTGTTTATAAGAAATGAAACTCCACAGCGGGCCCCAGTGACAGCCCACACGGTCACACGCATACTCCCGCGGGCGGGGGAGGGGCCATGAGTTCCGGAGCGGCACCCACACCACCACCACGGTGCAGCAGCAATTCCAGCATGCTGGGACCCAGAGCAAGACCCTGTGCTTTCCCAGTCAGCTGCTGCCTCCCACTCTCCGAGGTCTAGATTTAAAAAAAAAAAAAAAAAATAACGGGACAACGTTTATTCTGCTGTGTCATACAGCGTGAGTGCCAAAGCTGTGAGCGGGGAGGGCCTGGTCTCGTGCCCAGGCAATTCCCCAGAGCCAAACTTCGGGCTAACCCTGAGCAGAAGTGCGATTACCATTTATTGAATAAGTTAAGATTTCGTTTTTGCCCAAAGAGTCTCATAGTTACAGTGGTGGGACCTGAAGTTTCATGCCAAGTTTTGGGATGGTTTTGGATGCTTTGATATCTGACTGTGTCTTTATTTTTAGACAGGGTCTGTGTAGCTATCCCAGTGTGACCCTGAACTGCTGATCCTCAAACCTCTACTTTACCAGTGCCGAAAATTACAAGTGGACACAGCACCTCATCAGATTTATGCTATGCCGGGGTATCTGAACCTAAGGGTTTCATGCATGCTAGGCAAGCGCTTTACCATTTGACATAGATCCTACATGAAGTGGTTCACTGTGAAAATAGAGAGCTTGGCTGCTAGGAGGTAATTTGGGCCTGGAAGTCAGGAAGCCCTGCTGAGGGCTTGTCTGCTTTGGGGGAGACAAGCCTAATGTAAGCCTCCCTAGGCCTGATTTCTCTACCTCGGATTTCTGAAAGCGTTTCCCATCCCACACCTATCTATCAGCACAAGCACGGGCGGGGTGTCTGTATAAGGAGAATAATCCTCAAATGAAGGGGGGTTGTATGTGACACATCCAACATCCATTTAGCAAGGAATTTTAGTGCCTTCCAGGTGCCAGGCACCTGCTGGAGAGCCTAAGGACTGCAGCATGGCCTTGGTGGAGAGAGAGAGGAGAGAGAGAGAGAGAGAGAGAGAGAGAGAGAGAGAGAGAGAGAGAGAGAGAGAAAGAGAGAGAGAGAGAGAGAGAGAGAAAGAGAGAGAGAGAGAGAGTTAGTTGGAGTCCAGCCTCCTGAGGTTTTGGACTAGCAGGACCCCCCACTCAGAAGGCAGTTCTGAAACCACCACATAACCAAGGAGGGAGAGAACATGAGATAGGTGGCAGGGGACAGGATTTGGTCCACCAGATGAGAGAGGAGGAGAGGCTCCTACAATGTTTGTCTGTGGATGATTTTGTAAACCGTCCCCCCCCCCATGTACCCCAGGTTGGCCTGGACCTTACTATGTAGGCAAGGATGACCTTTAATTTCTGAGTCTCCCGTCCCTCTCCCCATACCCCCCAACCCCGGGCTGGGATTACATGGATAAACCACCATGCCTGGTTTTTGTGGTGCTGGGGCTGGAACCAGAGCTTTGTTCAGACTACACAGGCATTCTGTCAACCGAGCTACATCCTTGCATCACTCCCAGCAGTATGATCACAGAAGTCATGTCCAAGGAGACCCTGCCAAGCCCCTCTGGAAGTCCAGAGAACCTTGGGGCCACCTGAAAAGCTGCACACATTACACTCGTCCTAATTGAGCCAGGGTACTCTGGGGGAGGCACCCTACACATGCCAGCTGAGCCGGATAGGCAGCCATTCTCCTTCAACTCTCAGCTAACTCCAGCTGTGGGGTGTGAGGCACCTGCTAGAGTCTGACAGAAAAATGCAGCCTGCGCTGCTCCTTCTCCACTCGGGAGGCATTAGGTATGAGGAGATAAGACACAGAAAGCTAAAGCCCGAGGGCAAAGGTGAGAGGGAGGAGTTCTGATTGGTTGTGTTGAGGGCACTTATAGAAACTGGATATTTGTTCTGAGTTTTTAAGGGGCAGAAATGGAAGCCAAGTGTGGTGGAGCACTTTTGCAACTCCAGCGCTTGGGAGGTGGAGGCAGGAGGATCAGGAACTTTTTTTTTTTTTTTTTTTTTTTTTTTTTTTTTGAGGATCAGGAACTTAATGCTACCTTTAGGGGGCAGGTAAAGGAACCTGCTACACAAGCCTGATGACCTATCTTTGTTCTCTGGAGCCTACATAAAAGCCACTAGGTGGAAGTTGAGGACCACTGCCCTAGGTTGTTCTCTGACAAGTGCTCTATGGCATCATACACAAACATGTACCTGCACATAAATAATAAACATATGTTCTTTGGGACAGGTTTCACCATGTATCCCTGGCTATCCTAGAACTCACTCTGTGGACCAGTCTGGCCTCAAATTCACAGCCTCCTGAGAGCTGGGATTAAAGATGTGTGCTATCACCACCTGGCTTAAACATATATTTTGAGACCTGGACTACGTAAGACCCTTTTTTGTTTTTTGTTAGTTTTAAAGAGGGCGCAGGTAGGAAGGGAAGATATTAGACAGGAAGAAGTATTCCTGAGTACTGGGGAACATGGGTGGGCTCTGGATTGGGGAGAAAGAGACGAAGAAGATATGTTCAGGGCAGAAAAGCACAGTGGAAGGAAGATGGCTTCCTGTGGGTATCTTTTATTTAAGGAGTGTTTAATGGTTTGGGAAGGGCTTTGATAGTCTATCTGATTTCACAGGGAAAAACTGCAAGAAATTTGATTGAGAGTCTCACTGACTTTGATTCATGAATTAGGCATTATTCACAAATTAGAATGAGCGCTCCTGCTGGGCAGAAGTAGGATGGTTTCTGTGAGGTGAGAACAAGGAAACAAAACAGTAGGAAAAAACCTGATTGGTTAATGTTAGGGCGGTTCAGGGTGCACTTTCACATCTTACAGCAGAAAGGACTAAAATCTCCTATTTTTAGGACAATCTGGTTTGGTTTAGGATCGGTGTGCTTCTTTAAAATTTCAGTTAATAATGCAGTACTTAGCATGGGGGACTCCATTTTGTTTGGTCTGTTGGAGCCTGGTGCAGAAATTCAATCTAAAATGGTGTCCTCTGATAATTTTGTTTAACAATCTTCTCAACAATTAGGATTTCCTCTGGCTTATAGCTAATTGAGGCCCAGAGAAGAATAGTCATTTCTTCTTTAAAAAAAAAAAAAAGGATTTATTTTAATTGTGTGTGTAATGGGTGTGTGCATGTGAGTTGCAGGTGCCCGCAGAGGCCAGAAGAGGGCATCAGAGTTCCTGGAGCTAGAGTCACAGGTGGTTGTGAGAGGCCCAATGTGGGTGCTAAGGTCCAAACTCAGGTCCTTTGCCAGAGGAGCATGTTCTCTCTCACTAAGCCACCTCTCCAGCCCAGGTAGAGTGGCAGAAGCACAGAATTCCAAGCTCAGGCTCAGTTCTATATTGTTTTCTACCCTCTTCTAAGAATAGTGGAAGGGGTGGGAAGTGAAATGGGAAGATGGAGAGTTTGAGCCTAGCTCATTGACAGTGCTTGCCCAGCATGCATAATACCTAGGTTCCATGCCCAGTACCAAATACTCCAGATGAAGTGGTGCAAAACTGCAATCCCAGCATTTGATAAGTCAAAGCAGGAAGAGCAGAAATCCAAGGTCAGCCTGGGATACATGAGCTGTTTCAAAAATGAAAAGGGGAAAGGCAGTAGCAATAAAAATGTTGAAAATTTGGTGGGGCGTGGTGGTGAATGCCTTTAATCTCAGCACTTGGGAGGCAGAGGCAGAGTTCTAGATCAGCCTGGTCTACAAGTTCCAGGATAGCTAGGGTATGCAGAGAAACCCTGTATTGGAAAAACAGACAAAGAAACAAACAACAACAACAAAAAACCAAAATGGAACTCAATAAGGGTTAGGAAAAAACCCAAAACAAAACAAAAAACATAGCAATCCTAATCAGAGGCAGATTCTTACAATTTAAAATCAAGCAGCAAGCAAGGTAATATAGACCTGTAATCCCAGCACTTGGGAAATAGAGGCAGGAAAATGAGGCATCTAAGGCTTACCCGGGCTACAAGAAACTCTCTTTCAAAAAACAAAAACAAAAATAAATCCCTAGCGTCAGAGTGCGGGGGGGAAAAAAAACAAAAAAACCTCACAGAACATTTAAAGATGTAAATGTCAGTTTCACTGGTAAATCCTAGCAGTGGGGGTTGGGGTGGAGGAGTATCTCCTAAGTGGAAATTTGTTAGCGAGTGTGTAGATTTTGCTTACACTGTTGTCTCTATTGGGGAAAGAATGGAAATAACCTAAATGTCCTACAACAGCGTATTCATTGGGTAAAATTTTATTTGTCCTTATGACAGAAAACAGGTACCCATCACTAATGCCGATGGGCATTCCAGGACATGGGCTGACTTTCATTATGCATACCCACACAGGTATTTTAATATATTTTGTAGTCTCCTGTTGCTTTCAACAGGGTCTCTGTGGGTTGCAAGAGTTACAAAGTTCCTCTCCCCAATCTCATTTTGAGTTTTCCAGTGGCTGTGTCAGGTTGTCTCAATATATCAAGCATCCATCCTGCTCAGAAAGCAGGTGTCAGGACTCTGAGTCAGAGTTCAGAAGGTCTCAGTCTCTGCAGCAATTCTCCCTCTTATTTGCCACTTCAAATATCCCAAACCTCACCTCCCCATTCTTTCTAGAGTCTCAGTATCTTCCTCCAAGGTCCTCCTGCCATCTTGATTCTTGTAGCTCCTGAACCTTCTCCATGAGCCAGCGAAATGATTGACAGGTACAATCATTCACCAATGTATGTATTACAGCTTGCAACACTCCAGTTGGGTGCTACCCTAGAGGGACAGCTAGGACAAAGAAAGTGACACAGGAGAATGACACCATAGAGGATTGATTTATTTGTGAGTCAGAAGCCTTGAGGAAGTAAAGGAAGAAGCCTAAGGGGTCAGAGTTCTGGATGGAACATGTACACACCAGCCCAGCTGCTAGAACACACTGGCAAGGTTTACGTGTGAGCACCAGTTAACCCACACTGCCTGTGCCAACCCCTTGGGACCTGGGTCCCCGTTTCTTTTATTAGATGCAATGCCTTGGCCACAATTTCTCTTTGCTGCCTAGAACTTCTCCAGATCTAGGCTTTGGGAACTCAGAAATGACTTCAATACTGTCAGGGAGGAACTCTCTCTCCCAACGGCTAGGGTGAGGTTGTAGAGCTGAGGCAAGAGTCCTAGAAGGAACCACAGCCACTTCTGAATTCCCTCCACTCCCGTGGTCTCAAGTAGTCCCAAGGATACAAGAGAAGAGGGTCACCTTGGTCACTGCTAGAACCTCGTGGGGTACAGAAAATCACATCAGCATCGTGTGCCGAGGTAGAGCACACACATCATCTCTCCCCATCTCTCAGGATACGGGGCTCTCCCATCACTGCAGACTAGCAAGGAGCTATTGCCATTTGTGGTTAAGGAAATTAAGATTCCTTGCGTCCTTCGACAGCTGTGCCTGCAGCATCCAGCATCCAGGCTGGATGTTCCTACTTACAAGTAGCTCCACATAGCACCTGCAGCAGGCTTGGCCTTCTACCTCAATTTCCCAGAGCAGCCAAGCGACGGACCGTTAACAGAGGTGTCACCTAAGGCAGTATAGGGACCGAATCCCTCCCTTCTTGACACCTCATTACCAGACTGATTTTCAGGGTGATTCAGTCCCGAGGTCCCTTCTGGAGAGGGAAGTAGGTGTCCTGGAAACCTAGGAGTTAGAGGTCCGGGTGGAGGAGAGGGGGAAGACGGTAACAGGAGCCAGCAAGCTGGGAGCATGCAGAATGAGGGGAAGAGCCTCGCTTTCCAAGACAGGCGAGGGGAGCGGGGGTGGAGTGGAGCGCGGGGCGGGCCCGCGGGAGCCCCGGGGCGGCGGCGCGGGCCCGAGGGGGTGGGGAGCACAGCCGCCTTGTACTTCCCCTTCGCTGCTTAGCTCTACAACAGCCTGATTTCCCCGAAATGATGAGGCGGCACCGGCCAATGGGCGCGCGCAAGCGCCCCGGAGGGGGCGTGGCCGAATGAGGGCCGGGGAATCCCGCTAAGTGTTTGGTTTTCTCCGCGGCGCCGCGGACTCGCCAGTGCGCGCTACTCCTTCGTCGAGGCAGGACGTGCTCTTAGACTGAGTCGAGCCGAACCGACCGAGACGAACCAAGGTCAGCCGTAGCCAGCGGCCACCAGCATCCCGGGCATCCTTCCCTCTGTGCGCGCATCGCGTACCTATACCGCAACCCTCGCTGTCGGGCACCCTATCTGGATCGCTCCTGTTGCAAAGGTGAGCCCTTCGGAGTTGCGCGGGTACCGACGGGCGGCGTGGAACAAAAGGCGCGCGGGACACCAGGAAGTGGGAGCTAGGGACACCCTGGGCCGGGGTGGCGCGCGGGCCCGGGAGGGCGCTGCGAGCGATCGGGCGGGAGGCGGGCCGCGACGTGCGCCGCCCCCTGGCTGTGCTCGGTTGTCTGCGTGCGCGGGGCCGCTGCGGGGCGTCTCGGTGGCCCGGAGCGGAGCGTCCGTTGCGCGCATCGGCGAGCAGTGCTGGGGGGGGGGGGGGTTGTCGGGCGTCAGCTCGCGCGCACTTTTGGCTGTCGTAGCTTGGCGCCTGGGTCCCAGATTTAGGGGCCCGCGGTGCTAGGTGGCAGAGGTTGGCTTGCTGCCCTGAATGGCTAGACCCGGCCGTGAACTACAGGGGTTTCGGGAGGAGGTGCCACAGGTGTTGCTTGCGCCACTTCTCTTTGCAGCAGGGGAAACCAGGCCGGAAGGGGTTGCGCCCCAGCCTATGCATTGTGGGCACCGGCTGTCAGAGGGGGCATAGACAGGGTTGGGGAGGGTTGGGGGAAGTGCCCGGGATGGAGAGTGACTTGCTTGGCCAGTCTGGAAGGTGCAGAGCTGGTGGTGACAACAAGCAAAAGTAGTCCCTTCCTTCCCCCAAAGATTGCATTTTGAGAGAAAAGTCCTGGCATTGAAATGCCTGCGTATTTTGGCTCTTTTTGCACATAAATCCTGAAACCATCCAGACTTGCTTGCTTGTCTCCTCTGAGACTGACTGGGAGAGGGTGAGAAAGGGGGCAAAAAGGTGGTTTTGCCCATGATGCTGGAGAGATTTAGAGAGCAGTTTCAGTCTATTTATTGCAGGGTTGCCTTCTCTGTGCCTATAGGACCTGGTACCTGGCTGGCTGGGGGAGGGTAATGACCTGGGTGTGAGGGCAGGGGAAGGTAATTGAGTGGCCTTGGGTGGAGCAGGGCAGTGCCCAGGATTGTTTAATAGACTTCAAACACAGACCTTCTGTCTTCTCCCTCCAGCCACCATGCCTATCACTCGGATGCGAATGAGACCCTGGCTAGAGATGCAGATTAATTCCAATCAAATTCCAGGGCTGATCTGGATTAATAAAGTGAGTGTTACTCTGGGTATTTCTGGCGCTGTTTTCACCCATGTCCTCTTGGGGACCAAAGTTTCATTAGTGGAAATGAGAGAGCAGGAAGATGTATTTCCCAGTGGGTGCTGCATGCCAGGACTTTCCAGGTCTGACTTTATGCCTTCTGCTTCTTCTTCCTTCCTGAAGCTGGGGCGAGCCTATCCTCCTAGAGGCACAGTTCTCAGCACCAAGACTCCCAGCATCTGCAGAGCAAGTGAGAGAAACTTGCTGTACGTGTAACATCCTACATGGCTCCAGTTGTATAGACAGATGATGCTGGGCAGGAGCATGACTGGCTCTGCAGGGGACCCAGTTACTGTGGCCCAAGAAGCCATAACTGGTACACATGGCAGCCTAGACTACGCAGATTTAGCAACAATACTAGCATTGGTAACAATAATTACTGTGGTTGGGTACCCTTCTAAATATGTTACCAATGTTGTGTATTTTAGTCTTCATAGTCATCCCATGAGATGGGTCTCAGATAAGGAAACTGGGGTAGATTACAGGATCACACACAAAGTATGAAAGCCAAGACTGAACTCCAACAAACTTGACTGAATGTCTATATTGTTGGTGATGGCTCAGCAGGCAAAGCCTGACAGCCTGACTTTGATCCCCACATCCCTTGTGATTGGAGAGACAACTGCTCTAGGTTGTCCTCTGACCTCCACAAAAGTGCCCTACCCCTGCAAATAACCCTGACACTTACACACAGATTTAAAAAGAAAACAAAAAACCCCCAAAATCTGTATCATTGTGGCTGTTGTCTCCATACATACTCTTTTTTTTTTATTATTAAAAAACAAACTCCCCCTGTGGTGCACGCCTTTAGTCCCAGCACTTGGAAGGCAGAGGCAGTCAGATCTCTGTGAGTTCGAGGTCTGCCTGGTCTATAAGAACAGCCACCAAAGCCACAGAGAAACCCTGTCTTGGGAAAACAAACAAACAAACAACAAACTCCCACCCCAATACACATAAGAAAACTTTTCTCTCTCCTTGAGGTATGTCTTATTTAAGAGGACATAGGCCAGCATTACACGGCTGTCAGCATCCATGTCTGGCCTCGGGCTCCCTGGTGACATGACCCAGGACCCTGTATAGGAGTCAGTGGCTCCAGTTGTCTTGAGTAGACACTAATGCAGGAAGCTCTTCTGCTCCCATTGTTCTGAGCCAGAGAAAAGCATAAGAGACCTGCCAAGCCAGGACTGAGAGAGGGTGCCCCTTTGGGCTCTTAGCACACCTGCAGCAGGTGGGTAGGGCGGGGGTGTCATTGCCCAGCTTCTTGTGCTGTGGCTTATCAGAACCCAGACCCCCCCTGACAGGTGCAGAATGGCCTGTTTAAGGCAGTCAGGATGGGTCAGTCCAAGCCAGATGTTGGGGTGAAAAGGGGAAGTCAGTCTTTTCCCATACTTGGGGGCTGGGTATACTCAGCCACAAATCCTGTGGTCTCCAAGCTGACACAGTCCTATGTGTGCACTATTCAGGAAGAGATGATCTTCCAGATCCCATGGAAGCATGCTGCCAAGCACGGCTGGGACATCAACAAGGATGCCTGTCTGTTCCGGAGCTGGGCCATTCACACAGGTGTGCAGGGTGGTGGGGCAGAGAAAAGAGCAGGGGAGGCTATTACCATGGAGGCTTTGGGTAGCTTTGAGCTCCTCGACACAGCATGCAGAATTATTGGAGCAGGGGTTGAGGTGTCCCTGTGTTTCCCTAGGATGGGATCCATTGTTTTAGCAAGTTCCCAGAGGATTTATAAAGGTGAAAATCTTAGAAAGCATGCCTTCAGGGAGTCTGTAGCTAGAATACAGTTGTTCCTGGCAAAGAGAGTTGTGAGTCAGGCTACCAAAGGAAACTTTCATCTTCCTTTCTCAAGGTACGGACTAGGGGCCTTGGCCCAAGCCTCATCTGGGTGGTGGCCTCCTTTCGGCTTTTAGGAATCAGGTTCTTGGTCCAATTAGGACCTGTTAGTAAATGTCCTTGTTGCCCACTCTGTACACATGTGTTCTTTGGAAACGTCAGATAAGCCTCTGTATTAGCCGTCTCTGGCTGCTGATAGTGTGAGCAGGGAGACTGTTATAACCGAAGACAGTGAGCACATTTTGGAATAAAGGCATTCAACTGAGCCCTTCACATGCCTGCTGGATGTCTGAGCCAGCCTTGGGCATGAGCCCCCCTGGGGGGGGTTATTGCCAGTGGTTTTTGCTAGTTTCACTAGTATGGGTGTCTGGGGTACACCTAGTCCAGGGAGCAGCTGATGGATGCATTTACTCTCCCTTTCTGTAGGCCGATACAAAATAGGGGAAAAAGAACCAGATCCCAAGACGTGGAAGGCAAATTTCCGTTGTGCCATGAACTCCCTGCCAGACATTGAGGAAGTGAAGGACCAGAGCAGGAACAAGGGCAGCTCGGCTGTACGAGTGTACCGGATGCTGCCACCCCTCACTAAGAACCAGAGGAAAGGTAACCAAGGGCACTGGGTCCTCAGAAGGAAGGGAAGAAGGGTGGAAGGAAGATCGGCTAGGGCTCATGGCCTGTTTGCCCCACAGAGAGAAAATCCAAGTCCAGCCGAGACACTAAGAGCAAGGCCAAGAGGAAGGTGAGTGTGGCTCTGTGTGGCCCAGCCTTTGGTCACCTTAGGTAGGGTGGGCAGTGAAGAGCACTGCAACAGGCCTAAGCTGTCTTCTCTCCACAGCTATACGGAGATGCTAGTCCTGACACCTCCGATGGACTCAGCAGCTCCACTCTGCCTGATGACCACAGCAGCTATACCACTCAGAGCTACCTGGGTCAGGACTTGGACTTGGAGCAGGACCTTACCCCAGGTGAGGATGCCAATCTGGCAAGAGAGCTCATAGGTTGGGTCCAAGAGGCACTGTGGTAGCAGAGAGTAGCCTGTTAGAGCAGGTTGCAGGGTGGAGGTGCCGATTTATGGCAGATTAAGAAAGCATGCCATCAGCCAGGTGGTGGTGGAGTATGCCTTTAATCTCAGCACTTGGGTGGCATAGGCAGGCAGATCTCTATGAGTTCAAGGCCAGCCTGGTCTCCAGAGCCAGTGCCAGAATAGGCTCCAAAGCTACACAGAGAAACCCTGTCTCGAAAAACCAGAAGAAAAAAAAAAAGAAAGCAAGCATGCCATCCTGACCTGTGCTTTGTACCCTCCTGTAGCTCTGTCACCATGTGTTGTCAGCAGCAGTCTCCCTGAGTGGCACATGCAGATGGACATTGTGCCAGACAGTACCAACGATCTGTATAACTTGCAGGTGTCGCCCATGCCCTCCACCTCTGAAGGTTTGTACCCTTTGGGCCTGGCCTGCCTCTGTTTGTGTTTGGCTCTGCAGGGGAAGTAGATGCTTAGAAATGTGCGTGCCATTGAGCTGATGGAGCTGGAACTGGGAACTGCTTAACCCAGCCCCCATAGCATGAAACAAGCCCATGGGACGCAAGACAGTTTAGAGCCTTTGTGTGCTCCAGGCCAGGAGGGAGGCAATCAGGCCACGGCCACATCTTGGTCAAAGGTGGCTAGTGCTCCTGGCTTCTCTGCCCTCAGTTGTCTGAGGTGAGGAAGGAAGTAAAGGGGTGGGATACAGCCTTGCTCCATGGTTGGGGAGGGTGAGTCATCAGGCCAGTGTCCTGTTCTGGAACCTCCAGGGCAGGCAAGATGCTGGTTGGAAGGCTGGGTGGGGGGCTTGGGGTTGGAGCTGGTGGGGTGGAACTTCAGGGCAAACATGTATAGCTAACCTCTGCCCTTCCTCACAGCTGCTACAGATGAGGATGAGGAAGGGAAGTTACCCGAGGACATCGTGAAGGTAAATCCTTTTCCATGCCGCATCTGTGAAGGGAGAGCAAGCTAGGGAAAGCTTCCAAATCAGTGTGGGCAGGTGCTGTTGTCACTTGGCTGCATAGCCCCACAAGTACCACCCCCCATCCCCACCCCCCCTACCTCCCACCCCCCCCACCTCCCACCCCCGTGTGTTGGGGGGACTGCTGCCTGGGCAGGTGAGATGCCTAGTCTCTAGCAGGCCATCCTGAAGCAAGCCTCAGGGTCCCAGACAGCTCTGAGTCAGCCCCCATCAGCACTGTGTCCTCCGCCCCAGCTTGCCCAGCCCATTCCCAGTTTGGGAAATGCACATCAGGTTTCAATAATCAGCTTTTGGGATCTCTACTAAGATGACTAAAAAAAAAAAATCTTTTTTTCCTTAGCAAGTTCTTTTGCACTTTCATTTTTTTCAGCTGCAGTTTTCAAAGTGGCTATAAAAGTTTTTGAGGTAGTTTTGTCCTGATTCTGGCCTGTGAGCGCAGAACATTGAGATGCGGGTCTAGTCCCTTGTCTTCAGCCTTCCTGGCTTGTTATGCTAACTTTTACTTTAAGCTGCCTTACCAGTTGTTATGTCCTCCCCGAGTTGAGGGAAGTCATGCAGATTCTGTGCCAGAGGGTGGGGATAGGAAGAGAGAAGGACAGTGACACAGCAGAGGCCTTACAGGGCCCAGGTAGTTCGATGTTCCCCACACTCTTGGGCCTTGTCTTGACAGTTCTGCATGCTGACACCCATTGGAGAATATACAAATGCCCAAGGGTGTGATTCTGCTTGGGAAGGGTTAGCTCATTGAGGGCAGGGCCCACAGGGTAAGTCTGCACTGGCAGACGGCTGATGGCTTCATGTTTTCTCCTCAGCTCTTTGAGCAGTCTGAGTGGCAGCCGACAAACGTGGATGGCAAGGGATACTTGCTCAATGAACCAGGAGCCCAACCCTCTTCTGTCTATGGAGAGTTTAGCTGCAAGGAGGAACCAGAGATTGACAGCCCTGGAGGTAAGAGGTCTCCAGGTCCTTATGGATTCTGGGAGAAGAGCGAAGTTTATGGGAACTGGGACATGATAGGAGGCAGAGTCAGATAAAGATAAAAGATCTCTTTTAAACTGGATCAGCAGGCACAGCAGTGAGCACTGTTCCTGTGCTGAGGACGAGCTGTGCTTGCTGCTTGCTGTGGACGACTGTGTGAGGTTCTCGTACCTTTTCTTAAATAACTTTTTTTTTTTTTTTTGGTCATCTTCTAGGGGACTTTGGAATGGGCATACAACATGTCTTCACGGATCTGAAGAATATGGACTCCATCTGGATGGACACCTTGCTGCCCCCCACTGTCAGGCTATCCTCTATTCAAGCTATTCCTTGTGGACCATAGTTTGGGTCCCTGACCCGTTCTTGCTCTTCTGAATGAGCAAGGTCTGGTGTCATGGTGGCTGTAATACAGAAAAGCTAGACTGCTGTGGGTCCCTTGACATGGCAAAGCATAGCCCCACTGCCAAGCGGGAAGAGACCACCCTCCTTGGGTCAGTGGACTCTCAGGGCTTGGAATGCCAGGATCTGAGTTTTTCTTGTGAGGTGAAGCTGGCCCTGACTCCTGGGAAGATGGAGTTGGGGTTCTGAGGTTGCTGTGAGGTGGGAGACAGGGACAGGAGTCATCCTCTAGCTCTTTAAAGCCTTGCTGCCTGGAGAGGGTCTTGTCACTGGGCTGGCTGTGCACTGGGAGACAATTGCACTAAGTGAGTCCTATTCCCAAAGAATTGCTGCCCTTCCCAGCCGAGCCCTGGGATGGTTTCAAAGCCAGTGAAATGTGAAGGAAAAAAATGGAGTCCTGTGAGGCTGGGCTCCCTTAGCCTCAGAGGAGCTCTGCCTCGCTACCTGCTCTCCAGCTGTAGGGCTCAGGAAAAAAAAAATGGCACTTTCTCTGTGGACCTTGCCACATAACTGATCAGAGGTGTACACTAACATTTCTCCCCAAGTCTTGGCCTTCTCGTTTATTTATACAGTGCCTTGCCTGGTGCCCACTGTCTCCTCAGGCCTTGGCAGTCCTCAGCAGGCCCAGGGAGGGGGTTGTGAGCGATTTGGCGTGACTTTGACTATTGGAAACGCCACCTAACTACTAAATTGTGTTTGATCACATATGGATCTGTGTAAATATGTATATTTGTCTTTTTATAAAGTTAATTGTTTACAAGGCGTGTGGCTTTTTACTTAGAAGTCGTAATCTGTTTTACTTTTTATGGAAACATTCTGGTGGGAATCTTTGGCGTTCTGCCTGAGCTTTGGCTGAGCATTGACATGCATCTGTCATGAATCTTTCCAGTTATGGTCAAGAAGATGGCAGGAGGAGGGAACCGCATGCCATGTTACAGGGACATGCTCATTTATATTCATTTGTTGTATTTATTTTTGGTTTTTTGAGACAGGGTCTCACTAAGTAATCCTGGCTGTCCTGGAATTCACTATGCATACATAGGCTAGCCTCAAACTCACAGAGATCTGCTTGCCTCTGCCTTTGAGTTTGATTGTCTTAATCCTATTTTATTTGTTTAGTGGAGGTCAGAGGCCAACTCCTAATTAAGTTGGTTCTTTAACTTTGTGGAACCTGGGATCAAATCAGGTCATCAGGCTTGGGAGTTGATTTTGAACTCTTGGGGCCTGGTTATCTGTTAGTCTGTGACAAATTCAGAGGAACCCAGAGCCTATCTGTTCTGCTGAACAAACAGGTGCCATTCCAAACAATAAACGATTGGTATGACACTGACAATGGAATAGACAACAGTGCAAGCAACATCCCCAAGGCCTGCTGCTGCCCTAGGCCTCACTTGATGGAAATGATCTCTACTCTGTACTAATGCTAGTCAAGCCTGGGGGCTAAGTACCTGAAATGTGACCAATGATATATGCAGGAACTTGACTTTTAATTTCAGTGACTATCTGACCACTGACTGTGGTTTGGACTCATTTGTACTAAATAACAGGTGCAGCTTGGGGGCAGATCTGAATGAGGGAAGGGAAGATGAGGACAAAACTGTAAAATGGGCAAAGCTCAGTCTGTGGTTACCCTGAAGACTGAACATGCTGTGTGCCTGGCAGATGGGCTGTCACTAGGTGGCTGTCCTCACTAGGTGGGGGTGGGGTCCTGGATTACAGGCCTTGCCCATCTGGAGACCCAGTTGGGTTTTTCAAGGATAGCTTTACTGGGGACTAAGATGGAGATGGATAGCCTTCTTAGTCCTTCCAGGGCCCAGTCCTTACCAAGAACAAGATTTTAGGGGGTTAGCCTCCTGTGACATCTACAGAGTTTTCTGGTGGGTGGCTCTTAAGCAATGGCAGGTAGGAGTGGTGTGAAGCCAGCTAGAGGGGATTGTGAAAGAATGGAGGGGAGGAATGTAGTCTACCACAGACAGCAAGGCCCACTTTTGACTTTTCTGTTCCCTCCTTCAACTTGATCCCTGATGGAGAGTATATAGTAATGACAGAAGTTCCAAACAACAGAAGGACACTTAAGCTCTTATAAGCAAAGTTCATCATCAGTACATCAGAAAAGCAAAGGCATTATGCTATCAGCTTCCAACCTCCAGAACCAAGATAGAGTCCAAATCTCCTTTGGTTAGGACCATCCATCCCCTGGGGATGTCCAAGGGGGACCCCAAAACTCTACTTTTCCATCACAGGGTAGCTAGGTCATAGGTCCTTGGACTTCCAAGATGAAGAATTGCCCTACTGTGGATTTCAGCCCTTGCCTGGAAGACAAACCCTGTAAAATATGACTATTCAATTAAAGATGGCAGCTGGTGCCTGGAATGGGGTAATATGAGTATAAATTGAGCCAAATTTAGGCCTAAGATAATTCTAAGGACTTAACAGTGCTTCTAAGAGCCACACCTAAGAGTTTCTGTCTACTAATGGACACTCCGGGCTGAGCAACTGGGAAGTCACTGAAAGATGCATTTCTTTGGGGTTGTGGTGATGTCATAGTTATCAAGGACCACTTAACAGTGGGATTAACTGTCAACGAGGTAGGGTTCAGAGGAGAACCACTTTTCCAAGCTCAGAGGTGAGGTAGGTCTAGAGTCTATGTTGATTTTTAGATGGCATAGCTGAGTCCTGCCCTCCTTGTCATGGTGGCCCAAGTTCACAGATGTTTGAGGGCATTTCTAGTGAGTCACAGTGGTCTCCTTGCCTTGTCACTTTAATCAAGGTAGCTTGTTCATTCACTTTGAAGTAGGAAGAATGCCAGAGACTATGGTGTAACAGCTACTGTCCACCTCTCAGTATACAGTTTGCAAAGTACTGGGACAACTCTGGCTCAGAGGATGAGGGATGGATCCCTCTCAAAGCCAGCCAAGGAGAGCTGAGATCCTAGGGAAAGTTTGGTAGAAGCTTCAATCCTTTTCTCTGGAAGCAAAGCACTCCTCTTGGTGGGGCGGAGTCCTGCCTGTGGTGTGAGATCCAAAAACCTACTGCACAGGGGAGTGCAGTGTGTGTGTGTGTGTGTGTGTGTGTGTGTGTGTTTGTTTGTGTACATCCTTTAGACAGTCCTGTTAGAACACCTAGCTGGAATCTTTTGCTCTCATCAGATGTTATTTCTTAATTCCACACAACTTGCCCTCCATGTGGAGATGTATGAAGTGGTCAGACCCCTGCCAGCTGTCCAAGGGGCAGGAAGGAGGCCTGGGCAGAATGAGCTGGTACATGCCTTTTCCAAGAACTCCCTTGTGGGCCCAAGTCTGAGGCCTCACTGGCTGGCTTTACAGTTTCCTCAGCTCCAAGCAGCTCCCAAGAGACTCACTGCTGCTGTTCTTAAGGAAGTTGCAGAATCCTCTGCTTCTGGTGGCTGGGTGGTGGGGGTCTGTGGTGCCTACACTCAGTTTCCTTTCAACAGGGGAGTTGCTGGAACCACTGGGGCAAATTCGTGAAGACAAAGTGAAAATTAAGAGAGGCGGGTATCCACCTGCCACCCATTCACCAGGAAGAAGATATCAGCATGTAGGAGTCCGAGGGACCACAGCATCTATCCAGATATGACAACACAGACACACTGCTCAAGTACACTAGTATACTTGCACCCACCTCCCTGCAACACCATCCCTTTGTTCACAGACCAGAAATCAATGTTCAACAGGCCAACAGGCTTGCCAAGGTGACTTAGCTATGGAGGTTGGCTTCCAACCCACATCTATCCATGTCCAGAACCCAGACTGTTTCCACACTGTCAAGGTTCCTGAAAGAAGGAAACTGAGAACAGCTGGGAAGGAGTAGGGTGTTAGGACCCTATGCCAAGAAGGCATTTGGGACTGTGGAGCTGTCACTGTCCCCTCCTGATGCCCTAGAGTCTAGGGCCTAGAGAATGACTGGGGCTCTAGTGGGGTAGGGTTTGACTTGGCCTTCAAGAGAAGCAATGCTTTACCTACCCTGGGAGGCCACCTGATGTTTCAAGGGCTAGGGCCCCAGGGGCCGAGAAACAGTCAAGGCTTGTAACTTGATTGGCCCCAGAGCAGCTGGCAACTTGGCCATAGACCACATTTATTCCCGAGGACTCTGGCCAGCCAGGGCTTAGATCCCCAGGGTTCAAAGTGCACTTGTCAGCCATGTTTTCATCTGAGCAGGGTGACCAGTTTTGCACTAAACCAAACCCACTATTGGGTTCGGAGCAGCTTCTCTCCCAGCTCTGTATCCGGAGCTGGACCAGCAGCTCTGGTGAGTTTTATTTTTCCTCTCTGGCTGGGCCTTGTCTCTTTCTGCTCTCCTTTCCTTAAAAGTCCCTTGAATATGAACAGGGCAGTGGTGGCACACACCTTTAATCCCAGCACTTGGGTGGCAGAGGCAGGGGGATCTCAGTGAGTTCAAGGCCAGCCTGATCTACGGAGTGAGTTCCAGGACACAGAAAAACCCCCGTCTCAAAAAACAAAACAAAAATCCCTTGAATATGGATGGGGCTGACTGACTCTGCTACTATGTTCTCCTTGTAGACAGACAGGAGCACAAACTCTTCCACAGCAGTTATAAACACTGAGCTACACTTCTGCTCATGGAGAAGGGATGTACCAAGACTTCCCTCAGGAGAAGGCCCAGGGTAGGGTGTAAGCATGTGAAAGGCCTCTCTGAAAAAGCTGACTTCGTGGGCTCAGGGAGTTATGTAGATGTGGAGGTGGGTTCCATAGAGAAGACAACAATTAATTAGGTCAGAACCATGATTACTTGTTCAAAACTGTGACCAAGTTCCACACCTGGGAGGCAGAAGCAAACAGATCTTTGTGAGTTTGAGGCCTGCCAACATGCCAGCCTGTGAGGGTTACATAGACCCTGTCTCAAACAAACAAAATGAAACAACAACAAAAACCCACTATGAACAACGCAAGGAGTTCTGTCATGTTGGTCATGTCAGAATAATGTTAGACTGGGGTAGGAGCTGCAGATGCTTGTGGGAGGTGGTGGGTCACTGTCATAGCTGGGGACCCAGCTGGAATGCCAAGGGGAACCACATGTCTGCAGACAGAGCAAAGGCTGGAGTCTAGCAGTCCTGTGCAGTGTGAGGAGGGCAGGAAGGAAGGGTAGAAGGAGTGTCCAGTTCCATGGCCATTCATCAACACTCCTCTGTTGCAGAGCAGGGAACAGCCGGACACAGATGCTGAGCCCAGTAGACCCTGTGCTCCCAGCTTGCAGTCAGCCTGAGGTCACTTGGGAGGACCTCATTTTCAGTCTCTGTCCATTCTAAGAAGGTGTAGTGTGGACCCTCATGGTCAAAGTGTCACCTTATAGGTGCTAGTCCCTTCCTGTGTGCTTAAGTGGTACATGGGACTGGAGGCTCCCCAGGGACAAGGGCTCTCTACATTCTCACAGTGCTCAGCCCCAACTTAAACTTAAGTGCATATGTTCTGGTAGCCTGGGACACTTGTCCATGGCACCTGCTCTGCTGAGCTCACCTGGACTGTGAGGTTCAGGAGAGTAGGCTATGGTAACTAGGCCTGCCTCTGCAACAGAATCCTGACCAACCAGCAGCCAAGGCTAAAGGCCCAGGGACAAGGGCTACTTTGTGTATGACACAATCAGCCCGTGTTCCCAGCAGGACTGAAGTTGGAAAGCTGAGTTATTCATGATGCTTACTTTATTAAAAACATACACAAGCAGCCGGGCGTTGGTGGTGCAAGCCTTTAGTCCTAGCACTCGGGAGGCAGAGGCAGGTGGATCTCTGTGAGTTTGAGGCCAGCCTGGTCCCCAGAGCGAGTGCCAGGATAGGCTCCAAAGCTACACAGAGAAACCCTGTCTCGAAAAACCAAAAAAAAAAAAAAAAAAAAACCATACACAAGCACTTGGTAGGATGGCCCAGTGGGTAAAGGTACTTTGCTGCCAAGTCTAATGACCTAAATCTGGTCTCCAGAACTCATGTTGTAGAAAAAAAACTGACTCCTACAGGTTGTCCTCCAGCCTCTACACATGTGCTGTGGCATGTGCAGTAAACAAATTAACATTAACACACACACACACACACACACACACACACACACACACACACACACACTTACTTTTCTAATGAAAGAAAGGGTGTGAATTTGGGTGGGTGGGGAAGGTGGGAGGATCTGTGAGGAGCTGAGGGAGGGAAAACAGAATATATTGTATGAAAAAAGCGATTTTTAATATACAAGAAGAACATGATTTAATTGTACAAAGAGCAAGAGGTATGAGGAAATAAAAAACATTTATTAAAGACATCTGCAGAACACCACCCAGAAGTGACCAGGGTGTGACATTTTTAGAAGCTCTGATGCAAACACATTGTGTCACTCATGCATGCAGCTGAGAATGCTGTGCCATGCAGGCACAGCTAGAAGATACCCATCCCTCAATCTTTCTAGCATCCATGAATCCAAAGGGCTGGTGTGCAGGAAGCAGAGGTGACTGCGGCTGTCCGGGAGGTGCAAAGGAGATGAGGCTCCAAGGATATCAGTTTGTACAGAAATGAAGAGAGAGGGTTCCCAGGATTCGAGACTTCTGGTGTTAAGGGAAGAGGTCTCAGGAATAGCAGGACCCAGCTGCTTATCCTACTTGAGGGATATAGGCCTTGTCTATACTTTCTTGCTTGTGCTTTCCGGGCAGGCTCTCCTGCTAGTGGGCAAAGGACTGACTAGGATTTCCCCTCCAATCTCTCAGCCTAAGGCTCAGAGGACAGAGAGGAAGGAGTAAGGGCAGACAGGCTGTCATCCTGAGGAAGGGCTCAGGGGAATTCTGGCTAACACGGAAGTCAGGGATACACAATGGGACCTCTAATACCTGCCTGCTGCTCCATGAAGCCAGAGTTGCCCTCAGATTCTGCAAGTCTCAGGCAAGGCTCTGGCCTCAAAATCTGAAAAGTGTAGGCATTTGGTAGAACGGTCCAGCCTTTTGGTCTTCCACAGCTGGAGTGCTAACCCTGCCTTCCTCTTCTCCAAGTGCACACCCATTCCCCCATTGCCCAGCACCCCCTTCCAAGGACTGGGAGCAGAAGGGGGGAAGAAGAATCCAGGAAAGGCTGAGCTAATGAGGAAGAGGCAGGTGGGAGGTGACTGGGCAATGGCAGACATAGCCCATCTGTGGTCTAAGTGACTGAATGCAACAGGCAGAATGGCAGTCTTTGGTGGGACGAAGATGTGCACATTCTCACGCATGGAACCCATGACCACGATATGTTTTGTGGCAACGAAGAATTGAGCTTGCTGATCGGTTTAACTTGAAATAGAGAGGCATCTGGGTCTGGCAGCTCAGGCCTATAAACTATTACCCAAGAGACTAAGGCTCAAGAGAATCTTAGCAAAAAAAAAATTAATTACATTTATTTGTTGGGAAGGTGGCCATGCTACTACCATGTGTGTAGAAATAAAAAGACAACTGGTAGCAGTTGGTTCTCTCCTTCCACCATGTGGGTCCTGAGGCTAAAACTCAGGTTGTTAGGGTTAAGTGCCTTTACCTGTGAACCTCTGAATTCAATTCGTCCTGCTCAGGGGGATCTTAAGGTCATGATCTACTTGAGCTACATGATGAGTTCAAGGCAGTCTGAGCGGACATAGCAAGACCCGATCTCAAACTTCAAAGGTTTTAAGTTCCATTTATTTATTTGTTTGTTTGATGTGTGTGCTCGCGCGCGCGCGCACGTGTGTGTGTGTGTGTGTGTGTGTGTGTGTGTGTGTGTATGTGCACATGTATGTGTGAGCACATACACATGCACGCATGTGGACATGTGTACTGAGGTGAGGGAAATCCTAGGTTTGATCCCAGTGTTGAAAAACAATGCATGAACGAATAGATGAATAAGAGACAGACTACCCTGGGTTATCTGGAGAGGTCCAGTGGTATCACAGAGGGCTTTTTTGGGAGGAGAGTTTCCAGGGATTGAACCTGGGGCCTTGAACATTCTAAGTTTGCTAAACTACCACGGAGTTACATCCTCAGTTCCCACAAGGGTTTTTGTTTTGTGTTTTTTATTTTTATTTATTTATTTGGTTTTGGAGACAGGGTTTCTCTGTCTAAGCCCTGGCTGTCCTGGAACTCATTGCGTAGACCAGGCTGGCCTCTAACTCACAGAGATCTAATTCCTGAGTACAGGGATTAAAGGCATATGCCACTATACTCAGCTGCCCACAGAGGTTCTTCAGGGGAAAGAGGGAAGCAAGACAGATAGGTGAGACAGAACCAGGAATGTGACCTGAAGTGAAAGACAGGACCATCCACTGCTGGTTGTGAAGACAGTGAAACCAAGAGATGCAGGAAGCCTCCAAAAACTGGATGAAAGTGATTTCAAACAAAACAAAACAACAACAAAACAAACCTTTTTTGGGGGTGGGGACTCACTCACTCTTCCATATGAAGCCCAGGATGGCTTTCAACTCTTGAAAATCCTGTCTCAATCTTTCAAGTGCTGGGATTACAGGTGTGTGTCACCTTGCCCACTGACTGTCCCTCAGAAGGAGACATAGGCCTCCTGAAACCACAAGCTAACCCTGCAAGATCTATTTTGTACACTGGACCCTCAGAATCATAAGATAATAGCTGTGTGCTTCTTTTAAAAAATTATTCAACTTTATTTTATGTGCATTGGTACAAAGGTGTCAGACTCCCTGGAACTGGAGTTACAGACAGTTGTCGGTTGCCATGGAAAAGCAGCCAGTGCTCCCAACCACTGAGCCATTGCTCCAGTCCCAGCTGTGTGCTCTTCTAAGCCATCAAGTACACGGACATTTCTTACAGCAGTAACAGGAAACTGACACTCTTCAGAAGCCTCTAGAAGAGAGGTTGCAGCTGTACCAGGTCCCAGACCTGGGCTGAAGTCAGTATCACAGGACATGCATGATAGCTCTCAAATGTACCCTGGGCTGGCCAGGGAGATCCCTTCTCTGTATTGGGGGCCAGGGTGCCCTGAGGATGCAGAGACTTAGTGACAGATCCCGTTCCATCTGGAGAATCCAAGCCTGGGATAGGCAAAGAAGAGTATCACCAGGGACAGTGGCTCTCAGTGCTTCTGCAGGACACACCTATGGAAACAGCAGCCTCCAGGACTCCCTACCAAGCCCTCAGTGACTCCAGATGCTGGCTCTGGCCTTGTCTTTGGATGAGCACCTGAAAGCGGATGCCCTCAGGACAGGCAGAACCCATCGGGAGAGCCTGTGATCACACCTACAGATAATGACAGTGCTTTGCTGTCCTCCCTAGTGGGGGGTCCAGTTTGGCTCCAGAAAAGCACTTAGAGGAAGTCATTGAGGTAGATAACAAGCAGATCTGCATGAAGTCATTTAACTAGTTATGTGGCCTCACCTAGCCCATTGGCAACACTGCCATCTTCATTCTTAAAGTGGAATTGATAGTTAATCTTGGTTGTCATCTTCACACACCTACAAAGAGAGAACCTTAAATGAGAAATTGCTACTATCAGATTGGCCTGTTTGTCAGCCACCCATGGACAGGTGGTCCTGGATTGGATAAGCAAGCAAGTAAGCTGAGCAAGCCACAGAAAGGAAGCCAGTAAGCTGTGTTTCTCTGTGGTCTGTCTCTGCTTCAGTTCCTGACCTGGCTTCCCTTGATTGATGGCTGTAACCTGTAGGCCAAATAAAACCTTTCCTCCCTAAGTTTTGTTTTGTTTTGTTTGTTTTTTGGGGTCTTTTTGTGGTCAGTGTTTATCACAACTGAAAGCTGAGTAGAACAATGTGGAGAGCAGCACCTGTATCAGTTGCTCAGAGAGCTTGTATGTCTCTGATGAGCAACACAGAGATCTGGGCAGACCTTTTGGTGTGTGTATGTGTGTGTGTGTACTCGAGCGTGTCTGTCTGTCCCTGGGTGGGGATGGAGGATGATCAGTGCATCCTGAGGGGAAGGAAGGGCGAGTGCAAACTCATCAAAAGCCCTTCTCACCCTCAGGCAGGAGGTTGTAACCAGTCTGTGAGAGCTGGGCCTGAGCTAGCCCAGCCACCACCTCCACAGCTCACACAGGATGTGGATGCAAGAGCCACCCTGTCCCCACAGGATGTCCTGCTGGCTGGAGCTTTGCACTATGCTTGTTTTATTTACCACCCTACTAACAGGGTCTCTATATATATCTCAGAACTGACTTTGAATTCACAGTAGTCCTCCTGCCTCAGCCTCCTGAATTATGGGATTATAAGTGTATGCTACTGTGTCTGGCTCTTTTTCTTCTTCCTTTAAAAGAATCTTTTCTGCAAACTCATGAACTCTCCACAACATGGATGCCTGCACAAGGAAGGCCTGCAGAGACCATACCAGTCATCTTCACAAGGCAGAGTCCCTAGATGGAGAGCCTTGTGCTGTGAGTGGAAGGGAGAACCAGTCTCCTTTAAGGATAAACAAGTCCCCAATCCTAAGTGGTCAGCCCCAAACACATGTGGGGCCCATATTCAGGAGGGGATAGAGGCCATGAAAGAAACTAGTGAGGGGAGAAGAGGGTCAAAAGGATGAAAATATAGTTAACTTGCATATGAAATTCTCAAATAAAAAAAGAAAACAATGTTTTCCAGCATTCTGCATTAAAAGCATCCCTTCCTGAGAAAACACAATATTTTACAGGGAAAAGATGGGACTTGAAACTGCCCAGTCAGCTGCAGCCTGAGGGCTATCTGATAGCCAAGGATGGAGTAAAATGCAGCACAATACTTGTGGCAATTACCTCTGGGCAATGTGTTAAAGGTGATTCAGTTCTTTGTGTTTGTTGCATTAACTTTTCCTGGGGTAATGAAAACAAACTCCTATTCACCCTGTTCCAACCTTGGGGTCACAGCCAAGACAGGAATTTCCTTGTGGGAGGTCATAACTGGACTTGGGGAGTTCTGTGAAGTTCAGCCCTGGTATGGGCCCTAGCCCTGGCCTTGGCATCAGTCCTGGACATGACACTTGCTGGGGAGATAAGATGCTAGATGAGATGCAGTCTGGATCCTTAACAGCTCTTTGCAGCATTTGCCCTGGTTTTATCCAAGCTGCTCTTAACTCAGCTTCCAGGGACTCATCTGAGAATAGAGAAAAGAGCAAACTCCTCCCTCAGGCCTTGATGTTGTTGACATCTTGGCTGTGTCTCCCAGACCGTGTCTGGGAGTCTCTGCCTCTTGGCCTTGGCCTACACTGCAGCCTGTACTTCTCCCAGCCCTACCCTTCCTTGAAGAACAAAGCCTGGCATGACCAAAGCTGGTCCAGCCTGCTGGCCTGCAGTGACCTCTGCTTCCCCCTAACGTGTGTAACAATAGCTGCCTCTGACTATTAACTTCAGGGCCCACCATATAAGTGCTCTTCTTCAACTTCAGGACACCCAAGACTTCACAGACTCAAAACACCCCCCAACCCCCCACACTACCACTTTTGTAATGTGGTGATCCTATGCATTTTCAGATGCCTCTGAGGTATAGATTGTTAATTTGATTTCACTGATAACCAAAACTCCAAAAGGTTAAATAATTTAGCCATGGTCACACAGTGGGTTTGTGGCAGAGCCAGAGCTTGATCCCCAGAGAGTTGTTTTTATTTTCTTTCCACCGCTTGCATTCTAGCACCCAAAGGCACAAAGGGTGTGTTCAAAGGTGAACACCCAGAGGACACCCAGGGATATCTGGCAGTGGATGAGTTAATCATAGTTAAGTAAAATCAGGAATTATCATGCAATCAGCAAGTCTGTTCAGAGCATCTGGGTGCTCTGGCAGGCAGGGACAAGCCCATTCCTTCACAGCTGTACTCCTGCACCTAACAGTTTTTGGCACACAATACATGCTCATTAAATGATAGAAGTGATTTACCATCTATTCAAATAACAAAATGAATAATATAAACTAATGTTGATGAAATATATACTACCAGCCAGTTGCCTCAGGGCTCCAGGATCTGTGGGAAGGGTTACAATACAGGGTTTTACAACAAAATAGTACAAAGGACATAAGGGCATAAGAACATTTTTTTTTTTTTAAGCCAGCAGTGATAGCACAAGCCTTTGATCCCAGCAGTTGGGAGATGGAGGCAGGCAGATCTCTGTGGGTTCCAGACCAGCTTAGTCTGCAGAGTGAGCGCTCCAAAACTACAAAACCTAAAAACCTAAAAAAAAAAAAGTCTTTTTTTTCTTTTTAAAGATTTACTTATTTTTATTTTATGTGCATTGGTTTTTGCCTCTGTGTATGTCTGTGTGAGGGTGTCATATTCCCTAGAACTGGAGTTGCAGACAGTAGTGAGCTGCCATGTGGGGGCTGGGAATTGAACCTGGGTCCTCTAAAGAGCAGCCAGTGTTCTTTAGAGGCTGGACAGATGGCTCAGCTGGTAAAATGCTTGTATCCCAAGCATGAGGTCCTGAGTTTGATCCCTACAACTTACACAAAAAATTCAGGTGCACCCTTGCAATCCTAACCTTGAGGCAGGGACAGGCAGATTCCTGGGGCCTGCACTGAGGCAGTTACAGGAAGATTCCTGGGGCTTGCTGGACAGCCAGCCTGGCCTAATCTGTGAACTCCAGGTTCAGTGAGAGACTGTCTCAAAAAAACAAGGCAGATGATGACTAGTGAATAACACCAATGTTGACCTCTGGCCTCCACATACATGTGCACTTATGAACACACACACACACACACACACACACACACACACACACACACACACTGCAAAGAAAAAGAAAGTGGCTAGAGAGATGGCTTAGTGGTTAAGAGCACTCTTAACCAAGATTTGGTCCTCAACACTCATATCAGGCAGCTTATAACCACCTATAACTCCAGCTCCAGAAAATCCAATACCCTCTTCTGGCCTCTGCAGTGCCTGCACACACACACACACACACACACACACACACACACACAGAGAGAGAGAGAGAGAGAGAGAGAGAGAGAGAGAGAGAGAGAGAGAGTTAAAAAAATAAAAATGAAATCTCTTAAAAGAAAAAATTGGTGAGGAACAACTTTGAAACTTCCTACAGTGCTGGAAGCCAAGCCAGCAGCAGCACCATGACAATCCCAATATACCAGCCAATGAAAGAATGGGAATCAACATTTCCCGCCCACACCTCTGATTCTCCATGTTCAGAATCTGGACATGCCTGTTGCTTCTTCAGACTGGATAACCAGTGTGCTCAGGGCCAGAGTGTGAAGAGATGTGCACACTGAAATTGGAGAAGCTGAAGGATCATGGCCTTTATTAACACTTGCTAGGACGTCCTATGTAAGAAGGGCCCTTGGGAAAAAGCCAGGGAAGCTGGCTCCAACTGGTAGGGATATCTTATGATGAACAAGGCCCTCCAGAGAAAAAGGGGGCCCATGGGCAGCCTGTGAATCGGGGCTCTAACGACTCTGTGCTTTGCAGCATACACTATCTACATACTCACGCCACTGAGTTTGCTCAGTGTGACACAAGGCTCATGCCAAGTAGGGAAATGAGGGTGGAGTAAACAAAGTCTGTACCCTTAGGGACTATCAGGCCACCAGGCCTGAGTTAGGTAGGCCTTGGTTCCTCACTAAGTATTCGTTAATAAGCTCCATCATCAGTTGCTGCTACTTCCTTGAGATCAGGAGTCTGGAAAGGTGAATGAGGAGTCTATGAAGGGAGACTCCTTTGGGATACTTGGCTCAGATGACTCTAGGTGGGGAGCAAGGTGGGGACAGCAACCCTGGCTGGGTCATTTGCACGAGTTCCTGTTTCTTCAAGTCCCCTGAAGTACAGACAGGCCTTGTTCAAGAAGACAGTGTTTTGGGGCATTTGTTCCCCAGCCGGTGGACGCTAGGAAGTAAGTCAGTAAGAGCAGGCTTTTGAAGGTTACTGGCCACTCTTTGCTTCCTGCTCTGCCCCAAACACATAATCCTGTCACAACTCCACCTCCCCCATCAGGATGGACTGAAATCCCTTTGAAACTGTGAGACAAAGTAAGTCTTTCCTGCCTTAAATTGTTCCCTTCAGCTATTGTCACAGCGGGTGGCAGAAGCAACTCACAGAGCTATGCTTTCTTCCAGCCCCCATTCCCACACCACAGATGGCTCCCGGCTACATAACATGTCAAAAGCTGTCTTCCTTCCTTCCTTCCTTCCTTCCTTCCTTCCTTCCTTCCTTCCTTCCTTCCTTCCTTCCTGAAGGGCAAGGCACTGAAAGGGCTGGAAAGACATAGGACACACCAAGACCAAGTTCTCAGCTCAAAGGAGGGACAGAGGGCAGGGAATGGAGATAGAGGATGAGGCAGAAGGGAAAAGGAACAAGGGAAGGGATACTTGCCCTGAAGACTGCTTCTGGCTAGAGAAGAAACAGATATGGCCCATAGGCAAATGGCAGTTTATAAAAGGAACAGAAGGAAACCCCATGTTAGGATGAGTTGGTTTTGTTTTGATTGGGCATGTTAATTAAGGTAGCTAAAAGGGGGCTTTTGATTGCTGGACTTCAATACTTTGATAGCTGGCCCTTGGTATTTAGCCTCAGGAGGAGGAAATGGCCAAATAAGGGAATAGACCTTGGCTAGCTTTAGGAATTCAATCTAACAGGTTAGCAAGGCAGAGGGAATGAGGGAAGGACAAGGCCTGCCACAGCTGTGTTTGTCATGCTCAGGCCAGCTAGAGCCCTTCACTTGCCATAGTTGTCTTTATCTTCCATTGACATAGTTGTGGTACAGCAATGTCTCCAAAGCCTGTGGCTATGCTGTCCATCACTGCACTGTCAAGGGCAACAAGAGATTCTTATACACCTACTCCTTCCTTCCGTGCCCCACTCCCTCTCTCCCCCTCTTCCTTCTGTAGGGTCTTATGTAGCCCAGGCTGGCCTCCAGTTTGCTATGTAGCCAAGAATGGCCATGAACCACTGATCTTCCTGCTTCGACTTCCCAAGTGCTAGGATTACAGGCATGGGACAGCATACCTGGTTTATGTAGGGCTGGAGTTTGAACCCACAATAGGTAAGCATTCTACAACCTGAGCTACATCCTCAGCTCATGTGCTATTTAATTAATTAATTAATTAATCTGTCTACCTATTGCATATATGCATGGGTAGGGGCCACACTTGTGCTATCGAGTACACTTCAGAGAAAAAACATGGGAGTTGGTTCTCTCTGTCTACCATGTGTGTTACTGGGAATTGAACCCAGATCATCAGGCTTGGTGGCAAGTCCCTTTATTTGCTGAGCCCTATCATCAGCACTGCTTTTTATTTCCTATGGTGAAAAATTATATGCATAAAAACATACAAAACATATGTTCTGTTTAACAGATAACCTTTAAGACAAATCTCTACATAACCACCACTCAGAGCAAGAGCCTGATAATTCAATGACCGACCTCCAAAACCCTCCACGTTCCCCCATTCATCATAGCCCTGGCTCTCCTCTGTGACACAGATGTTCATTTCCATCCTTTATGTGTTTGCTTTCCACAGTCCAGTGTTGCCAGGGATAAACAAACTTTTGGAGAAAAAATTATTGTATATATTTTGTTGATCTTTCCCTTATTAAGAGACAATGATCATTACAGTATTATATGATAGAATGGCTACTATATGTCTCTATGGCTCCTGTTGTCACTGCAAGAGTGATGCAGGTTTATCTGGTTTCTTTGCTGTCCACAGACATTTGGATTATCTTGTTTGTTTACTGTCTTTTGAGACAGGGAGGGTCTCATGTAGCCTAAACTGACTTTAAACTCAGGATACACTCCTGCCTGGCCATTAACTCTTGATCTTCCTTCCTTGAGTGCATCATGCTTGGTGACATTTCAGATTCTGTTTCTACTGTGTAGATGTTGTTTAACAGTTTCCCTTAGATTGAAACATTCCACTCTACAGGGAAGCTCCTTGAACAGGAAGGCAAACAATTCAAAATAGCCTAGGAAGTCCCTGAAACTGACCAGATTCAGTAGGCAGCCCCCTGCCAGAGTAAGCAGTAAACTTGGAGACAAGGCAACACTGACTGTCTCAGAGGGAAGAAAGTTGAGCAACAGCCAACCACTGACATCCACATTGAACTTCCTGAAAGAGGTTATGTATGAGCCACCTGGAGAGGACATCCTTCAGCCTGTTGAACTTCCTGCAAGCTGTGCAGTGTGCTCCAGGTTTCAGCTTTGTGAGTTGTCACCCTTGCTGGGGTGGGCTTTGGTGATGCAGCTATCTTTGAGTCACTTCTGTTCCTGTAAGTAACCCCCCACCCATATTCCTGTAAGTAATCCCAGAAACTCATGGTTCACCAAGTTGGAGGTTGGTGTTATCCATACTTTGGTCTATCAAGGGCTTCTTATCTGGGAAGACATGTATGTATATTGCTTCTCCCCAGGAAAAGTTTTGCCACACAACAGTGGATGGACTGGTGTATAATGGGTCAGACTGCAGCAAGAAAAAGATTCAGAGTGGAACTTTGGGATAATAAGGTATTTTTATTTTCATCTTAAATTTTTTTTTTGCGTTTATTTACTTTTTTGGTAGGGGGCAGGAGATCATGCCACAGCAAATACGTGGAGGTCAGAAGACAAGTTGTGGGAATCAGTTTTCGCCTACCATGTAGTTACCAGGTATAGAACTTACCATCAGGCTTGGTGGCAGGTGCCAGTGATCCATCTCATCAGGCCCCAACTTCTTAAAAAGCAAACAAACAAAAAAAAGACTTAAAAAAGTTTTTATTTGTGGTGTGTGTCTGTGTGTGTCCGTGTGTGTATACACACGCAAGTGTGTGCATGTATCCGCAGAGTCCAGAAGAAAGTGCCAGATGCCTTGGAGCTGGAGTCACAGGTGGTTACCCACTGAGGGTGCTGAGAATGAACTCAAGTCCTCTGTGAGAGCAGCAATTGCTCCTAACCCCTGAGCCACCCTCTCAGCCCCCTCATCTTCACTTTTAATCTAGAAGATGTTCCTCAGGGAGATGGTGCTGTAACTCCGCAGTGTTGTCTGCCTCCTCTTATAATCTGACTTCCTACCATCTTCTGAACCCTTTGGCCTGGTCAGTCCTGTCCCTTGTCCCTCACAGGCTAGCACCCTCTATGGCAGCCTTCTCTCTTCTCCTCACACTGGTGGTGCAGTTGGGTGGGGGTGGGAAGAAATTCAGAAGAGGAAGTGGAAACCAAATACCAGAGCCACAATGAAGTCTGGCCTTCCAACCCAAGTGTGAGCTGCATCCTCCGTGGAGGACTTTGTGAGACTCTTGGGGAGCCTGTTGGGGGCGTGCCCAGGTCACCTGGGCATGCTGAGTTATGTAACCAGACAATCTATTGCTTGGCACCAGGTTCCCCAGGCGAACATCACATGTGCAATTTTCACCTCAATCCCCTTGTGTCACAACACTGAGTCACAGAGCCAGAGACCTTGAGTGCCGGCAGTACGCAGCAGTGGCTAACAGCATGGGATCTGGACCTGTCTAAATTGAGATTAAAGTGTGATTTATTAGTTGTGTAACACTGGGTTAGTCCTGGCTTTCTTCAGCCTCGGTTTCTCTATAAAAGAGGGCTGACAGGGCTACTGAGAGAATCAAAGGCTGTAACATGTTGAAGGAGTGCCAGCACAAGGGAAGAAAGAACAGAAAATGGAAACCATCATGGAGTTCTCGATGGAACCTCAGACAGAGGATGGAGGACTTGTCCTGGCAAACTGGGCTCTGGCTACTACACAGATGGTGTTGGTCAGGTGCTGTGAGAGGACCCAGGTGGACTCTGAAACTCGAACAGCCAGGCAGTTCTGCCCCACCCCCGCTTGTCCACCTTTGTTCTGAACACCGTCCCTCTCCATGGGGTTCTGAAGGGCAATGATTTCATAGGAGGAACCTCTCTGCATGTAGAGACATCAGCCCGCCCCTGAGTTGCCTCCAGGAGGCTGCACTGGCGGATGGCAGCAGTGGCAGCCAATGGGCAATGGAGACTGTTGCTAGGGTCACTGTGAACCTTATTTGGCGACATGGAACTGACCCTAGGTTCACCTCTGAGAACCCTGAGAAACGCCAACCACAGCTGTGAAATATGAACATCTCAAAACCACAGCTGCATTTCCTCTGAGAAAAGATTCAGCTCTCCCCCTTTCCTTCCCTTCACTCCCTGGATGCTGGAAAGACTTGTGAATCTCAGGACAGAAAAGCCTGTCGCCTGTTGCAGGCTCTTGTTGAGCAGGCGCAATGACTAGAAGGCAGCTCTCAAGTCCAGACCCTGAAAGGACCCAGTTTCCCTCATCACCACGGCAGCTGCTCCTCTGTGCTCTCCTCACCACCCTCCACCACAAACACACCCAAAGGGCCTGCTCCTTGCCCCACTTCCTGCAGCCTTAGGAAGCCTTCTGGTGTGAGGAAGATGAGGAGGATGCAGGCAGGGAGGGAGGGAGGAAGTGGGCCTGCCCTGTGGGCCCTCACCATCTGCACTGGTCACATCGCTTCAGTGCAGCCCAGGCAGCCCACAGTTCAAACGGTTGGCAGTTTCGGTTTGTCACCTCTGGTACAACTTGCAGCTTAACATTATATGAAGCTATTGTCCCACCCTAGACAAGTGTGGGAGGGAAGATGGGCTGACATCCACAGGTCCCTCACTTTGCCACTGCTTTGTGTGTTTGGGACCTGAGCTTGCATTTATCTCAGTGGCTTCTCACAGCTCTGGCTAAGGTAACAACAGTACACACACACACACACACACACACACACACACACACACTCTGCAATACAAAATTATTTTTTAAAAAAACCAGTCATGTTCCCAACCTTCAGTTCCTAATCCACAGAATGAAAGTGGCTTTTCTTTCCTGGCCCTTCTGGAGCTGGGTGTCCTTGTGTATATGGGATGGGCTATGTGAAGCTGGCTGTACAGAAAAGGGAGCAAAGACAGGGCTATGTCTACCCCTGTGGCCACCTCCTGCTACTAAACCTAGAATCCTGTCATACTGGAGACCGTCCAAGTGTTCCATGAGCTGGGGCTGGGAACTGGGGACTGCAGAACTGGGGGGCTTGCCACCACCAGTCTCAAAGCAAGGTGCTTGGAAGGCTTGGGAAGGGGTGCAGACACTGAAATCCTGAGGCAGTAGTCTTGAGGGGTACTCATCAGGGCTATACAACAACCAGGCAAGTATCTGAGTGTATACTTGCTGCATTTGAGGTACTATTATTCCACACCTTGGGGACACAATATAAGCCACACAGACCAAGTCTGGGCCTCAAAAATGTGTAGATCAATGGAAGAGGCAGATAGATATTAATCATATTACTATAAAGACAGCTGGTAAATTCAGGGTTAGGAGAGGGTGAGGTTTCAGGGGTGTGTAGGCTTGGGGGGTTTGGGGCAGCTCTCCTTCACCAGATTCTCTCCTATATTCTAATTTCTTCAGAAAATCTGCTGCTGCCTCCACGAAGGCTGACCTGCTGGAATCATCCAGTGTGTGTACACTGGAACCCATTCATATCTGTAGGGGTGGGGTTAGAGGAGAAGAGAGCCCAGGGTTTCTGGTCTTTGACCCTCGGTTACATTGTGTGAGTAAGCACCTCCTTCCTCAGGGGGAGTCCCCCTCAGGCACTGTTGGAAAGCCGTCTGCACATGAAGACATGCTATGTACTGACCTCCTGCCCTCAGTGAGCAGGCCTCTTTCTCCCTCTGGGACTCTCCGTGTGGAAAAGAAGCCCTGATGCCTCTAAGGGATGTGAGGCTGTGATTTCCAGTTTCGCTTTCCAGTTTCAATTTAGAAGCAGCTCTGCTGGCTTGCTACTTGCCCTGGTCTCCTGGGCTTCAGAGAAGCTGTAGAGAGAGCAGGGAGCTGTTCAGCCAGCACCCTGCTCTGGGGGCTCCTCGAGGGCAGGCAGGGGCAGAACTCCGTGTGGGGATGCTAGGAAGCTGCAGATTCCTGGTCTCTGAGTTGGGGTCCTTCAGGGATTCTCACTTGGTCTATGGGTAAAATGAAGACAGTCTGAGGGCATCAAGACAGCTGGAGCATACCAACATAGCCTGAACCAGCTTCATGGCACTTTCTAGTACAACTGTTCATGAAAGGGGGTCTCTCTGTTCAGTACCCCATCTTTCCCTGCCTGACGTTTGACCCTCAGTTAATTTGTGTGAGGAAGTACCTCCTTCCTCATGGGGGAGTCCAGGCAGGCCACGGGAGTAAAGGCAGCCCTTTACAAAATGGCTGAGATAAAATGTTGCAGGTTTTAGGGTCTCAGGAAGCTTCTTCCTCCTGCCTCAGTTTCCTTTTCAGATGCTAAAACACACCAGGGAGAATTAGGAACTAAAACAAGTCCAGAAGATACTGTTCAAGGCTGTCAAGCCTCTTTCCTCTGTCCATCGTCATTTACTTGAAATTCTTAGCCTAACTCTAACTGGCTTGAGGACACTTTGCATCTTCTCCCCACCTCGTGTTTGAGAACGTGTGGGGTGGGTCACCCACACACCCTTGCCCTGGTTTGATCTTGGAGAGAGCAGGTGGACAGGTCCCCAGCCAGCCTGGCAGATGTAAGTGTCCCTAATCTCTAGGGCAAATTTGTTCTTTGGTGCTTCTAGTATCGGCCTTCAATCAATCATTAATCAAAGTTGCAATAAAAAGATAATCTTCTCAGGACCAGGCTGTAAAGCTCCTGGCTGCAAGGTTAAATAAAGCCTTCTTTGGAGGCCTCCCAGTCAGAAGAGAAGGGCCACGTGTCTTCGGCTACCCAAGAAGACAGACAAAGGCTCTGTCTGTACTGGGTGGGCACACACTTCAGCTCCATCATTGGCCGTGACCTTGTTTTTATCTTTCTCTACTGATGAAGTTAGAGATGTCTTGAATCCCAGACTAGGTGGCCAAGCAGAGGAAAGGGTCTATAGTTAGGTTCAAATGTGAGCTTGGGTTACCCCCCCCCCCCCCCGTGGTATGTGGTAACTGCTGTCTTACTGGGTCAGATCTGTGGCAGTGGAGGGATAAGTCCCAGGCCTCTACAGAGCCCCATGGTGGAGGAGCAGCCAACTCACTGAAGTGCAGAAGATGGCCTCAGGAGAAGAGGCACAGAGAGAGGAAGTAGCTGCAAAAGGGGTCAGAGACTCTGCAGCTCATTTTGGGCGCAGAGGCTGTCCTGCCCCTTGAGAAGGGAGGTCCCGGTTCCTGGCAGGCTGGAGAAGCAAGATCTAGTCTGGGATAGGCTGGCTCAGCACCATGTCCTAGAGGCAAGTGCTTCAAGGCAGAGGCTGGAGGGACCTGACCAACTGACATAGGGGCTCCAAGGAGCTGTCATTCAGCATCTATAAGGGCACAAGAGGCATTCCTTTGTTCATCCTTTCCCACGTGTGCCTGACTGGCCCACTCTGCAGCACAGTTTTAGACACAGCAAAGAAATGGGCATTTTCAGAGAAGCATGGCCCAGAATATGAGTAGAGATCATGAGAAGAGCAAAATCAGCAGGGAGAAATCTCTCAAGAGATCACCGACATTCAGAATAATAGATCCAGTTCTGGTGGCCGCAAGGGAGGAGCGGCACTGGGGGCCAGTTGGGGGACAGGGTGAGGAATTCTTCCTTTAGGTTCAATATGGCCTCTGAACTCACTCTCTCTCTCTCTCTCTCTCTCTCTCTCTCTCTCTCTCTCTCTCTCTCTCTCTCTCTCATGTCTGTCTCTCTCTGAGAGTAAATAGAAAGATACCAAAATTTTAACAGTGGCTATGTTTAGTGCTTGAGAATGATTTTAAGCCCCCCCCCATGTTTATTAATAGTTGCTAAAATCTAAAATACACATTCCTTTTTTGTGGTAAAATATAATAATATGTATCACTACATTACTCACTCACCATGACAAAATATCAGACAAAAGCAACTTAAGGAAGAAAGGCTAATTTTGGCTCACGGTTTGATGGTACCATCCATCACGATGGGAAGGAAGGCACAGCAATGGGAGCTATAGGCAGCTCGGTACTTTGCACCCACAGTCAGGAAGCAGAGAGAGATGCATCCCTGTACTCAACTCTGTCTTTTTATTATTCAGCCTAGGATCCCCATCCAGGGGATTATGCCACTCACATTTAGGGTGGGTGTACCTACCTTAATTAACCGAATCTAGAAAGTGCTTCAGAGATGAGCCCAGAGGGTTGCTTTCCTCATGACTAAACCCTATCAAGTTGACAACCAAGATAACCATCATAAAAGTTGTAGTCATGTTTTTTGTTGTTTGAGACAGGTCTAACTAGCACAGGCTGGTCTAGAACTCCCTAGGTAGCTCAGAATTATCCTGCCTTCACCTCCCAAGTGCTGGCATCTGCTTGGTCATTATAACCATTTCAAGAGTATGGTTTCTGAGGCATTACACATAACCACCTTTAGAACTTTTCCACCATCCTAACTGGAATCCCTACACTCATTAATCATGAGCTCCCCACTTTCCCTTCTAGTCCTGGCAACCACCCTTCTACTTTTTGTCTCTATGAAGGTGACTCTCCTAAGTAGCTCATATTAGTGACATGATACAAAATGTGTCCTTTAGCGTCTGGCTTATTTTTACTTGGTGTAAGGTCTTAAAGGTGTTCATGCTCAGAAAACAATAACTGAAAATATGCTGACTCAGATTTCCAACCCAGAGCACAGAGGGGAGGGGGGCAGCTTCAGGGAGGGAAAAGGCTTTCCTTCCACCTACAGACCGGATCCAGCAAAGGTCACCACAGCCTTGGGATCTTTTTTTTTTTTTTTTTTTTTTTTTTTTTTTTGCTGACTCTTCATTAACTGCAAAAAGATAAAATTCATGCAGGGACTGAAAATCAAATACTGCCCCGAGAGCCTGGCAGGACTTTGTTGCAGCCCACGTCTGTTTTCAGTCTTATTCTCCCTCCTAAAAACAACTTGGTTACCCTGTCTCAAACTAAACAACAACAACAAATGAACAACAACTTGTTACACCCCACTAAAATGGTCATAATCACTTTCCAACGCCCTGCAAAAAAGGAGTAAATTCCTGGCACTCGGAGGTAGAACACATAGTCTTTCTGATGCCCTAGCACCAAAAAAAAACCAAAACTACAAACAAATATGAAACAGTGTGGGTTGGGTGTAAAAGTTCCTGACTGTAATATGACCCACTGTTCTGCTAGGCCCTTGTATTTATGCAGGCTGTTGACTTTGTGTGACTTTTGTTTCATTGACTGTCAGGTCATTGTCCACTAGACGGAAGTACTGAACCTTCAGAGGGAAACTGTGTACTTCATCACAAAGGTTTATTTTTTTCCTTGCTGCTGCAGGCATCAACATTATTTGATCTGTCCACTCCTCTGTTAATGGGCATGTGTTGTCTGCAACTTTTCTTCGCTGGGTAAATAATGCAGCTACGAGCACAGCACAGGTGACTAGATATACTTTGACCTTGACGGTTCTCCAAAGGCCTGGGTGCTAAATGCTTGATCACTGGCCTAAGGTACCACTGAGAGGTGATGAGACATTAAGGTGGGGACTAGTGGAAGAAAGGTCACTCGGAATGTATGCGCCCATGAAGGAGATGTTGGGACTCTGGCTGCTCTTAATCCATCTGCTTCCCCAGGTACATATGTTCTACTTCATCCCAGGCCCAAAGGCAAAGGTGTGGACGACCATGGGGGCTGAAGCCTCTAAAACCCTGAGCCGAATGGTCTTTTTAAGGTTGATTTACCTCAGGTGTTTTGTTATAGTGATGGCAAACTGACAAATACAACAAAAATTTCTTCAGCCCCTGCTTTCATTTCTTTTGGCTACACTGATAGAAGCAGAGGTGCTGGACTCTATGGTAGTTATTATTAATATTAATATGTAAGGTTGATGGGATTTTCCTTCTGTGTATATGTTTCTCTTATTGGTTGATTAATAAAACACTGTGTGGCTAGTGGCCAGGCAGGAAAGATAGGCGGGGCTACAAGAGGAGGAGAATTCTGTTTGGAAAGTGGAGGCAGGGAGCAGATGCCATGTGAGACTGGGAAAGTAGGATGCACCAGACCCCCCTCTGGTAGGATAAGACCACATGGAAATACTTAGATTAACAGAAATGGGTTAATAATTAAGACAGTCTAGTCATTGGCCAACAGTTTCATAATTAATATAGCATCCGCGTGTTCATTTGAGGCAAGGCAGCTGTAGAACCAGGCAGGAAGCTCTTGTTACATAAGGTACTAGATACTGTGACGGTTTGAATGAGAGACCCCCACAGGCTCATATATTTGGATGTTTGGTTCCAAGTTGGTGGTCTGTTTAAGGACTAGGAGTATAGTTGTTTCTTTTTTACTCTTTGGTTTTTGTTCTTTACTCTTTGGGGGCCCACCACCCAGCTCCCAAATAAATTACACAGAGGCTTAATTCTTTCTAATGAATGCCTGGCCTTGTTTCTTGCCAGCTTTTCTTTTTTTCATTTTTCTTTTCGTTTTTTGAGACAGGGTTTCTCTGTGGCTTTGGAGGCTATCCTGGACCTAGCTCTTGTAGACCAGGCTGGTCTCACGGAGATCCACCTGCCTCTACCACCCCCCTCCCCAGTGCTGGGATTAAAGGCGTGTGCCACCAATGCCCAGCTAAATGCAACACATCTCTCTGTCATTGAACAAATATTCCACAGCATAAACAGATGTGACACATCGTTAACATTCTACAACAAAGAGGTGTGGCCTTGTCACTGGGAGCTAGGTTTCAAAAGGGCCCAGTCTCTGTGTCTGTTTCTCTCTCCCTTCCTCCGACTTGTGGATAGGAGATAGGCTGCTTCAGTGCCATGCCTACATGCTTACTGCCTTGCTTCTTGCCGTGATGGCCATGGACTCACTGTAAACGAGCCTCCAATTAAATGCTTTCTTTTATAAGTTGCCTTGATTGTGGTGTCTCTTCACAGCAATAGAACAGTGAAGACAGACACAAACAAAGGGTCTTAGTGATTCTCCCTCCCATATATTCCCATGCCTGACTCTCCCTAGTAGCCTCCATGACTCTTTCCTCGTCTATGTTCCAGGTGTCTTTTTGCCCCTTCCCAGCCCTCTTCATCACCCACTGTCACCCTCTCTTGCTCTCCTTAAGACCTATCATTGTGCTTTCCATCACGGCCACACCATTCCACATTCTCATTAACATGCACAAGACTTCGTATTTCTTGCCAGCACTTGTTTTTTGTTTTGTTTGTTGATGACAACCATTCTGAAAACTGTGAAGTAGCATCTTGTTATGGACTTTATTTACATGTCCCTCATCTGAATTATTTTCTCACCAATCCAAATCTATTAGAACAAAATCCCCATCCCTTTTAGTAACTAACACTGTCTACTTGATGGGGAAGGTGGAATGCAGGAAGCACCTTGCAGACAGTGGAGACATGCACATCAAGGACTGCATGTCAGGAGCCTGTAGGGTAGGAGCCGTTGTAGGCGTGGTCTGAGAGGATGGAAGGGCATGATTGCTATGGGTGTGTGGACCCCTGAAGTGAAAGGGAGCTTGCTTTTTTATGAAGCTTAGATGGTGAATACGGTGAAGACAGAATACGCTGATGTGCTAGTGGGAAGATGAAGATCAGAAGCTTCCTACAAAGGTGGTGGGAATGGGTTCCTGCCTTCCTGGGTCAGGAAGCACTCCAGTCACTGGCCACTGCAGACCATTTAGGCCAGTCAAGAGAACCCTAACATCTGCACTTGGATGATCAGATACAGAGTACTCTACTTCTAGAAGTTTCCCAGATGGGTTGTAATGGACAATTGTAATAGAGTCCATGAAAGCCCGGATAAAGGGAAGTCAGGTACTTACTGGGGAATCACTCACAAATGACAAAGCAAGGTAGAGAACCGCTGAGGCCTTCTGCTGTTAGCTGCTGGATGTTACCATCCACCTTCCGACCGCCACCCAAGAGAGCGCAGGTGCTTCTCCCAAGTCCTCATGGAGCCTCTGAGCCCTGCCCCGAAGGGTCTTGTACCTCAAAGACTATTGGCTGACAGAATTCCCACAATAGGTATGTATCTGTGGGACATGGCATGAAGCAGAGGCCGGAGTGGTTCCGTGACTTAGCCTCTAACATGTCAATTTGTGCCTCACATAATAGTGTGTAGCTGGCCAGGCTTCAAGGAAGAGAAGGCAGCCCCTGTTCTTCTCCAAGGGCATGTAGAGAGAGAACCCTGAGTTCCAGGCACTGTGGCAAGCTCCAGTGGGGTACTTGGAACCTACTGCTCTGTGTCTGGGGGGCCTTTGTGCACGCCTCGTCCAGACATCCACATGCCAGCCTTGGTCCTGGGGACCAACTTCTGACTCAATGGAAGAGCTCCTGCCTAACCAGTATGGCATGGTGCTACCATGGATCCCACACAGGGCAATCAGCTTGACCATGCCTAGCTCTTGTCTATGTATGGACCAAGTTACCATGGGGAGTAAGGAAGTACCCTGAAGTCCCTGGGATGAGGTTACAGTTCACAGGCCATGGGAGGTGAGCATAGATGATAAGAAGGACCCAATCAAGGCAGCATGTCACCGGAAGCCACACTGTGTGTTCTCACTTTGAGTGCTGCAGAAGTCAGAGGCCTGGGGTTAAGGAGAGATTAAAAAGGCCCAAGAACCAGGGATGGAAGCCATTCCAGATGAGGGAAGCAACTGGAACCCACATGGGAGAGTCCTATCAGCTGATCTGGTGTCCAGCACAAAGGCCACAGGCAGCAGCAGGCCTCTCTCAGTCTCTGGAACACATGCTCTACTGTCCCCAGCTTGACCACAACCTCAGACATGAGCTGGGACCCATTCATTCATGCTAGAAACTGGGAAGTACCTGGCATGGTGCCCTCTACTTCCTCTCCACAATTGCCTGAGGCTCCATAAGGACCAGCAAGGGGTCATTTTTGTGGTCAGGAAATGTCTGTGGTAGCTGTGGCTGCCTCAAGCCCTACCCCCAAGCCCTTCTGAAGTGGAGGTCACATTCCTAAAATCTTCAACTGTTAGCTCCACTCTCTTGCTTCTCTCTGGGTTGGGCATCTAGTGGGGGAGTGAAGATCACCTTTCTCAATTCTGTGAGAGTCTTTCTAACCCAGGAGTAGGGAATGAGACCCACACAGGGAAGAGGGCACGCATTTCTGGTTTAGTTGGGTGGTTTTCAACCTTGGCTGCACACTAGAGTTAGCTAAGGACTTTCAGAAATATGCTCAGATCATGGCTGGGGATGTAGCTCAAGCTGGGAGAGTGATTGCTGGGCAAGCACAAAGCCCTGTCTGTGTTTCATTCCTCAGCACTGCAGAAAAACTGGGTGTGGTGGCTGACACCTGTGATACCTACCAGCACTTGGAGAGCGGAGGCAGGAGGATCAGGAGTTCTAGGTCAATCTTGGCTATGTATCAAGTTTGAAGGCTAGCCTGGGCTACATAAGACCCTGTCTCAAAAAGGAAGAGAGTTGTTCATATCCAGATATTTCAACAGATTATTTCCAGAGAGTTCTAAATGGCTACTGGCATACAAAAAGGTATTCAACTACATTAGTCACCAGGGAAATGCAAATTAAAACCACATTGTGATTATGATACCACTGCACACCCACTAGACCAGGAAACATGAAAAAAAAAATCAGAAAAACCAACTGTTGGCAAAGATGTGATGAACTCTCCACACACACAGGTGGGGGGAGTATGATTCTACTTTCAAGCATATACGCAACAGACACATACATGCCCTTGATGACCAACCACACCAGAACATCCACCCAGTAACACCTCTCAGCTGTAGAAAGATCAGATAAACTGAGGGATAGAGAGCCACTGAGTGCAACTCGTGGTTTAAGATTGAACAAAGCAGCTGGGTGTGGTGGCACATGCCTTTTAATCCCAGCACTCAGGAGGCAAAGGCAGATAGATCTCTGTGAGTTTATATCCGGTCTGGGTTACTCGGTGAGCCCCTGTCCAAAAACTTTAAAAAAAAAATTGTTTGAACAAGTCATAACAATAATAGGCAACAACTTGGATGAGTCATCTCACAAACTTGTCACGGAGCAGAAGGAGCCAGAAACAAAAGATAGATCCTGTTTGAGTCAATGACTTATCCATTATGGTTTCTTGTTTGTTTGTTTGTTTGTTTTGTTTTTTGAGGTAGAGCTAATGGAGCCTAGGCTGACCTCGAACTCTCTATGCAGTAGATACTTTTTCCTGTTATAATGCTGACCAGCTGGGTAGTGGTGGCGTATGCCTTTAATCCCATTACTAGGGAGGCAGAGGCAGGTGGATTTCCTGAGTTCGAGGCCAGCCTGGTTTACAGTGATCTTACTGCTCCTAGCTCCCAAGTGCTGGGATTGGGGTGGGGGAGCTGCTGTATCCAGCTGTGACTCCATTAACATGCCTGACGCAGACCACAGTTATGACTGGTAACAAGGGATACTGGTGATAGTCATCTCAAATGCTGGTTACTCAAAAGGCTGAGTTCACTTGAGGAAATAAGATCGATTTATATATATGCCTTGTGCTTTTTTGTTGTTGTTTATGTCATCCTTTAATACAAACTTTGTATTTATTTATTTTAACTCACATCAATCTCTTTGGAATCTTTGGGGTCAGGGAGAGATCCAGGCACCAGAAGTTTCAAATATACTGAAGAAGCCGATCCACTGAGATGCCTCAAGTCAGAGCTCGAAAGATGGCTCAGCAGGTAAGAGCATTTCCTACTCCTGCAGAGGGCCCAGGTTTGACTGCTTATAACTCCAGTTCCAGGGGATCCGAGGCACTCCTTTAAATTCCATGGGCACCTGTGTGCACACACACATGGTATACATGAACACACACATACACAGAAATAAGAAAAATTCCTTTGTTTTACATTTAGTTTTGCATGCATGCAAGGGGAATGCATGCTAGGGCACGTACGTGGAAGTCATATGATAATTTGAGGGAATGGTTTTCCCCTTCCCCCATGTAGGACCTGGGGACTGAACTCAGGTAGTCAGGCTTAGTGGCAAATGCCTTCATATGCTGAGCTATCCCATTGGCCCCGACAAATATTTTAAAGGCTTCCAGCAGTCCTGATGAGGGACACTTCCAGCAGAGTGCAGTGTATCCATGCGGTGTGGTAGAGATGCTGGTGGGATAGGTATTACAGCATGCTGTTGCAATGTGCTTCTTTCATGGCAGTGTCTTCCGAAAGCAGTTGCATCAGGTGAAATGGTGTGTAATGGGAACATGGTAGGCCCCACCCACTCTGCCCAGGGAATCACTCACAGCTATTAAGTCACTCAGAGAGGTGGCAGCTGGGCTTCCCTAGGGCAGGAGCATTGCTGAGGCTCTGACAACCTTAGCAGAGGGAAGAGGAAGGCTGACTCAGGGTGTCTGTGTTGATGGGTAATAGCCAGCTCTAATTTCCAGGCCACACAGCTCTTGGCCTCTGTGTCCAGTTTAGGAACTTGCAACATCTTACTGAGGACCACATTGGGCTTGGTTTTAAGAGCAGAGCTGGGAACTTCCTGAACATTCCATGAGGTTGGTGCCAATCTCCCTAAGAAATGGCTGGCTTCTAGTATACTCTGGTCAAACTACAGGCAACTTAGACATGATGAGACAGGACACAGGCTCACACACAGGTGTTCTGCCTACCTGAGCCCCATCTGTCTCTCTGGAAATGTGAACCTCCTGTTGTGGGAGGGAGCTATGCAGACAGGCTGTGCTTGGGTTCCAAGCCGTGGGGTCTCTTCCATGCACAGTGAGAGGGCTGAACTAAAAGCTAGATCTTGCAGCAGTGCCTCTGATCTGCCTTGCAGGGTTGAGTTCACATAGCGTACTGGAAGGAGCTTGAGGCTTCCTTGCTTCTGCTAGACAGGGATGCTGGGGGGTGGGGGTGGGGGCGTCTTGAATGGATGCACTTGACCAAAGGACTCAGAGTGGTGTGGGATGCAAGAGAATAAATTAAAACGGATAGAAGCTATGTCACTCAAGGGTTGAAATGGCCCTCCGTGGAGGTGGGAGATGTGTGGCTACAGCAGGAGTGGTGGACTGGATCTCACCATGAGGCTGCACAACCCCTCTTCCCCTGGCTCTGGTCCCCTCCCCCGTGAGATGTGAATGATGGTCCAGGCCTTTTCCTCTGCTTAGGAGGCCTGAAGGTCCATAGCACTAGGCATAGTAAAAAGGCCTGAGCCCTGAGGCTTTGCCTTCAATGCCCCTGGCTGGAATCTCATTCATCCATATGTCACCTCGTCTGCTGTCTATAAATATCACAATGGCAATTCCTGCTGACCAGTGTGACACTACCCTTCCTGTTGCTGTTAATCGCCTCCTTCCTTGTAGTTCTGAGGTATTTTATTACAAATATTGGTGCCCACACACATAGACTTACTTAAGCTAAATTAACAACACAATTACTTTGTTTTTAGCCTGACCATCTAGTAAATCTTTAGCTTTATTGATGGTTGGTTTATTTTATTCATTTTTGTTTTTTTGAGCCAGGGTTTCTCTGTGTAGTTCTTGCTGTCCTGGAAGTAGGGTGGCCTTGAACTCACATAGATCCACCTGCCTCTGCCTCCTGAGTGCTGGGATTAAAGGTGTGTGCCAACACCACCGGGCTCATTGTTGGTGTTTAATGGTCTCATTTTTTTAATTTCCAAATTATACTTTATGTGTGTGTGTGTGTGTGTGTGTGTGTGTGTGTGTGTGTACACACTCCATGATAGTCAGAGGACAACTTCTGGGGGTTGGTCCTCTCCTCCTGCCATGTGGATCCTAGGGATGCAGCTTAGGCCATGAGGTTTGGCAGCCAGTGCCATCCACTGGGTCATCTCAGCAGTCTTGTCTTCCTGACTCAGCTGCCATCAGCTGCCACCTAGAGAGTGTCTCCTCTGTCCAGGTGAGGTAGGAGAATAATTGATCAAATAGCATCTCCAGCTTCTCTCTTTTGAAAGTAAAGCATACCTTAATTTACTGTTGCTTCTTGTTTTGACATTTGGGGCTTAACCCACCTCTGTAGCAGCTACCACCAAAGCCAGACTTCAGTAGACTTTGAAAAACTTGTTTTATTTGAGCTCTGTATGCATTATGGCTTGTGAAATGTAAATGGGGGCTGGAGAGATGGTTCAGGGGTCAAGATACACAAACACACACACACAATCACCCCCCTCCACGCGCACACACACAAAATACATCTTTAAAAGCATAATAATAGGTTGCAGAGCCCATAGCAACAATGGCCAATGTGACTACCACCACAGCTCCATTTTGTTCTCACAGGGCATGGGTCATTCCACACCAAAGCCACAGCCACTCGCACACACCTACCTGTACCAGAAAACATAGATATAGGTTGGCACTAGGCCCTCCTGTTGTCCTCTCTAAGAAGCATTTATGAGGGCTGCAGAGATGGCTCTGTGACAAAGCTCCTGTCACTAAGTCATCAGGATTGATTCCAGAGACCTACATGGTAGAAGGAGAGAGCTTACTCACACAGGTTGTCCTGTGACCCCCCTCCTCAAAGGCACTGCATTGCATGGGAGCACCCCTCCAACTAAAAAAACTAAAAATATTAAAAAGCACTATTTGTGGGGGCTGGAGAGATGGCTCAGAGGTTAAGAGCACTGGCTGTTCTTAAAGAGGTCCTGAGTTCTATTCCCAGCAACCATATGGTGGCTCACAACCATCTGTCATGAGATCTGATGCCCTCTTCTGGCACACAGGCATATATGGAAGCAGAATGTTGTATACATAATAAATAAATAAATCTTAAAAAAAAGCACTATTTGTGATGTTTCCTTTTTGTGCTTTTAGGAACTGAATGTCAAGAAGGAGTTCTCAATTGTGTTTTATTTACTTTTTCTTTCTCTAGAGATATGTGTGATTCAAAGGACTATGTGAATTAAATAAAATAATAAGGGCAGACGGGAGGCCATGACAAGGTGGTGAGAGAATCCAGGGAGTGTCCGTGTAGACAAATGGCAGTCTGGACTCAAAGGTGGGAACAGGGGAGCTGGGTTGCTCCTCCAGAGTCAGCTGTGATGGTAGGCAAGGCACTTGCCTCTCTGGCCCCTAGCAGGTCCTCGTGCCAGCGACAGACAAGCCCCCTCTTCTGAGCAGAACTGATCCAGCATCATAGAGGCTGGGTGGGTCTACTTGAGGGACTTCTCATAGGAAGCCTGGGGAATCCCACGGGACACTGCCTGGATGTCCCCCAAGACATCCAACTTTACCTTGTAAACCCAGCAAGGATTTGCTCTCCAGGAAGTTAGTGCTCCCCCTATCCCCCATTGGCACTGTTGGTATTTCCCAACACGCCACATAAATTCTGAAAGTCACTTTCCAGTCTCTCTCCTGGTTTCTCTTCATTTACCTTCTTATTTTCTTCTCTACATTCTCTAGTGAGAATGTCATTAACCAGGTCTCCTCCATTGTCCCTGGTACAGTTAAAAGCTAGGACTTGGAGAGCAGCAGCCACAGGCTGTGTGGCCTGGCTATGTTATAAAACTCAGGTAGAGCTCCTAGGATGAGTACACAAGACTCAGCTGGAGAACTGTTTATTCTTATGTTAGATGCAAATCAGAAAATGTTTTGTATAGGTCAGAGTCTCAGCAGGAAGCAGACACACCCCTTCCCTCCACCCCAGGGACAGGAGAGTTTAAGGAAGGGCCTGTTTATAAAGAGGGGAGGGTAGGCAGCATTGAGAGACATCCAAAGGGAAGGCGAACAGCCAGCAACAACACAGTGGGAAGCTGTGGCCAGGAACCCTGCATTCCCCTGGAATTGCGGAGAGTGCTGCTGGAGGGAACTCCGGCACTGCTGAACTAGCACGGCAGGGAGCTGGGGACAAAGCCCCTAGTATCACTCTGTTCCTCTCCTACTCAGCCGAGTTCTTCAATTGGCAAACAATGGGAGACATGAAAACACAGGAAAGCTGAAGTCTTCCACCTGGCTGGTCTTGGGCAGTGTGGAGGAGAGCAGAGAAGCAACAAAAGCAAGGCTAGGTTGGGTAACAACCAAAGCCACCCAGCTTAGTCATTTAATAACACAAGTTGTGAGTTGCTCTTTCTGCCCCTTTCTTCCCTTCAGCATCCTCACCGCAGGTCCACAGGACTGAGAAGCAAGAGACAGGAAGCCACAACAAAGGTGTCAAGAATTCAGCACAGGCCTGGAGATATGGTGCTATGGGTAAAGTGTTTGTTACCCCAAGCCTGGAGAACCTGGGTTCAATCCCTGAAACTCACATAAACGTGGAAGAGGAAAACCAACTCCTCTTTTCCTTTGATTTCTACACAACTGCCATGGCATAATTGCCCATATAAACACAGCATGTACTCACTCACACACAATAATAAGAAAAAGGATTCTAGCCTAGGGTTGGGGTTCCTCTCATGGAGAGACAGCCACCTCTACTTGGCTTAGTACTTCAAAGGTAAGCATGTGTATTTATGAAAGTAGCCGAATTATAAACAAAAGGCTCGGTGTGGCCACTTAACCAAAGAGCTAGGAGCATGACACACAATTTAGCTGCATCCATCTAAGCAGATGCAGCAGGGCTTCCAGTTACACATGCTAGGCTATTCACAAAGATGAGACTCTTTCTCTGCTAAAGCACCACAAAAAATGCCACTCTAGAAATCAAATGGGCTGGGTGCTGGTGGCACAGGTCTTTAATCCTGGCATTTGGGAGGCAGAGGCAGGTGTCTTGAGTTCAAGGTTAGCCTGGTCTACAGAGTAAGTTCTGGGACAGCCAAGGCTACACAGAGAAATACTGTCTCAAAAGAGCCAACCCCCCCACCCCAAAACACACACACACACACACACACACACACACACACCCTAACCAACCAAACAAAAAAGCCAAAACTAAAACAACCATCCCCCAAATCAAAATTGCAAAACCCACAAATGGCATAAAACCCTCAAAGTAGAGAACAGTGAAGGAAACATGACTAGTTGAGTGATTCCCACAGACCCTGGAAGGAGGAAGAATGGGAAGGCTGCCAAGAGGGAGGCAGAGGGATACGCCTGCAGACGGGAAGCCTCTGGGACCCCAGAGCTTCCGAGGAGCTGGTACTTGTGGCTGGTGGGAGCATGGAAGGTGGGAACTCCCATACTATACCCTGCCCAAATGGCAGGAGAGAAAAGAGGTGCGGGAGGGCAGAAGAATGTAGGAATGAAAATGGGTAGAAGGTTCATTCTCAACTGAGCACACAATAAATAGTAAGACTCAACTTCCAGGCTGGGGAGATGGTTTGGCGGTTAAAGCCCTTGCCGAGCAAATGGGAGGACAAGAGCCTGGATTGCTAAAAATCCACGTAAGTGAGCTCTGGGCTTGATTGAGAGACTCTGGATCAGTGATGACTGTGGAAGAGTGGCTGAGGATGATTCTTGTTTGTTTTTTGAGAGTTTCTAGCCCTTGCTGTCTTAGAACTCAACAGAGATCTACCTGCCTCTACCTCCTGAATGCTGGGATTAAAGGTATGTATCACCACTGCCTCTCCTGCTCTGGTTGTGGACAAAATGGTGCTGAAGATGGGGAAGGAGCCCCCCCAGGACCTAGAGCATGTGGCTTTCCTCTGATTGACCAGAGTCAGGCTGTCTCAGCAGTTGTAGAAGGCAGACACTTATCACCTGAGGCTCTGACAGACTAGCCTTAGGTCAACAGCTCTTCTACCAGGAGCCAATGGTGAGGTGTGGAGTGGAACAGGCTAGCTGGGGCTGGAGCAGGTCTAGAGGGTTATGTCTTTTCCTAACCGTTGGCCTTCCAGCACCTCTCCTGCCTGCCTAGAGCTCAGAGTCTAGAACTCTGCCCAAGGGGCTATTCAGCTGGCTCACCCAAGTCAAATTCGCTATAGCTCAAAAAAAAAAAGTGTTTAAATTTTTATTTAATGTTGAGAATTGTGTGTGAAAGGATAAAAGTATTACACGTGGAGGTCAGAGATCGCAACTGTGTAGAGTTGGTTCTCTCCTTCCACCTTTATGTAGGTCTAGGGGGTTGAAATCATCATCAGATGGTAGGCACCTTTACCCACCCAGCCATCTTGCCACCCTGGCTGTACTAAAAAAACAAAAACAAAAACATACATAAAAGAGCATACATTTAAAAAAGTATGCCATTATTGCAGTAGTATGCTTTGTAGAAAACAAGAAAATACTGAAATGCCTTGTGATTCTCTTAGCCTTCCCCCAAAACAAAATAGAAAGAACATCAAGGCTTCTGCAAAGAGTCCTCCAGATCCATGTGTTCCGGACACACATTTGTGGAGTGCTCATGAAAGTCTGGGCTGCAGCCTTGGAGGTGTTCCTTTCACAGGCTGGGGCGGTTCACATTGTTCTTTTCCCAGGTTGGCTAAGAGACTAATCATTTTCAACTTCCCAGGATGCAAAGCTACAGTTTCTAAAGCTAGCCTGGGCTACAGGACAACCTGTCTTAAAAACAAACAGCCAGCTGGAAATTATGGCACATGCCTTTAATCACAGTATCAGGAGGCAGAGGCAGCCTGTGAGTTCTGTGAGTTCTAAACTAGCTTGTTCTACAGAGTGAGTTTCAGGCCAGCCAGAGCAGATCATGAGACCCTGTCTCTAAACACAACAAACAAAAGCTACATATATGCCTTTCTTGATAAACATGTGTCTATGTCACTCTGATGCCTGAGTGGATGTACTAACTCGAAACAACTTCTTTTCTGTTTTAGAATTACATTTATTTATTTAGTGTGTATTTGAGTTGGGAGGGCACACGTGTGCCAGCTGAGTGTGGGAGGCCAGACAACTTGTGGAGTGGGTTCTCTCCTGCCACCATGTGGGTCTTGGGGATCAAACTCAGGTCAAGCACCGTTGCTAAGCAATCTAAAAGGCTCCTAGATGATTTCTTCTCAATGTTTCCTGAGGCTTCCTGATGTTTCCTTTACAAACAATGCAGTTAGAGATACCTTTGTATATTCCCCTTTCCCTAGATATGACTATTCCTTAGTTCTGTAAAGCCAATTGCTTGATCCAAAGTGGTACATAGTTTTAAAGTTGTCTCTTTCTAATCACATCAACAGTCCCCAACCTCAGCAGCCCCACCTCAGAATCCCCCCCCACCTCAACAGTCCCCCACCTCAGAAGCCCCCCACCACCACAGTAGCCCCCCATCTCAGCAGTTACCCACATCAACAGTACATTTTGGTATACAGACATGCTGCCTACATCAACTAGCCACTGGATATTTTCTTTTTGTCATTTAGACTGAGATTCAGCTGGGGTAGGCATGATTTTAGTAAATTCTTGGTCTAGAACTAAATGGTTCAAAGCCTTCCTTAACTTCAGAGCACTGTGTAGGAGCTCTAGAGAGAGCTGGAAAGGGAAGGTCTTTGGGTGGTGGAGCAGGGAGGATGTGTCATGTCCACAGACATTTTTCCCATGCCATGTCTTGAACAAAGTCTGTCACTCTGACGTCACTGCTCTGTGGAACCCAGGTGACTGGAGGGTGGGGGTCATCCTCAGCGAGCCCTGTCCTGTTGGCTGCTGCCTCCTCCTTGTTATGACATTGCATGAGACCCATGCAAGATGGGCCCATCTGGTCTTGGGCTTCCTGCCTCTGGGAAAAATGAACCAAAATGAAATGTTTTCTTCTATAGATTATCCAATCTCAGGTGTTCCATTGGGGCAACAAAACTGACTAATGTTCTAATGCTCAAGCCCTCACATCGCCCCAGAAACTATGGAACTGTCCCCTAGTCCCAGGGTTCATTCTCTGTCCATGAAATCAGCACACACACACACACACACACACACACACACACACACACACACACACACCCGGGACTTCCTGGGCTACTTTCCAAAACCTTTAGTATGGGAAATCCCAAGCTAGCCACAGCCTTACTGCTCTCACCTCCATGTTGCTCTCATCTGAGCGGCTGCATGCTCTAGCACCTAGAAGAAGAAGAAAGGGTAGTGAACAGTGGGCATTGGGGCTGGAAGGTGAATGCTACAGACCCATCTTCGCAGAGTTCTCTAAGAGTCACTGAGATGTGCCTGAGACAGACACAGTGACAAGGCTTCCACCCAAGGCCCATTCTACTGAGATTTCCTTTTCACTCAGCCTTGAATACATGTAAACTGGGAGAAGGCCCAGCACGCTCCCAACCTGTTTCAAGGCTCAGTAAACAGGAGCAACTTGTTTATTTATCTTCACTGATGAAGCCAGTCATCAACTATCTACTGAGCGCCCTATGGCTATATCACCTCGGATGTGCCCAATCTCATCAGCTATTTATTGAACACCTACTATACATGCCAGGCACTGTTCAGGACTCTGGGTATGCAGCAGTGGACAGAAGTACCTACCCTTCGGGAGTGTGTGGTGTTCTTGGAAATACTAAAAACTGAAGAAATAAATAAATACAGTAGTCACAAGTAGTAAAGTGCTATGAAGGAAGAAAAAAATCAGGAGAAGGATAGAGAACATTTCAAAGACGCTTCAAACTTCTGAATAGTGGGGATGGGATGTAGCTTAGTTGGTAGAGTGCTTGCCTAGCATGTATGAAGCCCTTGGTTTGATCCCCAGCACCACATAAAACTAATTGTGGTGACATGTGCCTGTGATTATTACTCTTGGAAGACCGAGTCAGGAGAACTGAAAGTTCAAGGTCATACTTGGCTACACAGAAAGTTCAAAGCCCAGGACAGCTGGATATCTAAGAAGGTACACAGTGACAACGGAACTGAAGAACTGAGGACATGAACCCAAAGGGTTAACGGAAAGGTGGCTCCCAGGGTCAATAACAACAAAGGCAAAGGTCTGGAGGTGGCAGATTGCCTGGCATGATAATGACCAGTGAAGTCAGTTGTGATCAGAGCAGTAATAAGGATAGGAAAGAGAGGTCCAGCTAGCAAAGTATTGAAGTCCAGCAATCAAAAAGACCGCTTTGGATCACCTAATTAACATGCCCAATTAAAACTAAATACTTCAGGGGCTGGAGAGAGTTGGCTTGGTTAAGAGCACTAGCTGCTCTTCTAAAGGATCTGGGTTCAATTCCCAGCACCCACATGGTAGCCTACAATTGTCTGTAACTTCCAAGATCCAACACCTTCAATGCACATAAAAACAAAAGCAAAAACTAAACATCTCATCTAACTCAGGAGTTTTCCTTTTTACCTTTATAAGTTGCCATTTGCCTACAGCCACATCTGTCTCCTTTCTATCCAGACGCAGTCCTTAGTGTTCCCCCTCCCCCTGCAATACTCCTTCCCTTTCTCTTCTCTTTTGTCTTCTTTATCTCCTGTCTTTGTCTCTTATTCTGTCTCTCTGGTTGTAAATAATGGATGGGATGAACACTTCTCAAGTGCAGCAGGTTCAGAAGAGAGAAACTAAAGACTGGGGCTGAGGAATGCGGGTAGCTGGTCATAGCAAGAGGGCTAGAGGCAAAGAGACAGAACGGAAGAGAAGCTGGCTCGCTCTTTCCTCAGATGTAGACTGTAAAGCTGGTCCATCCACAACACCTATAACTGGAACCATGGATAGGGCCAGGTTCTCCCAGTTGTCAAGATCCACCCATTTTGGGGCTCATAAGCCTGCTATCTCTCTGCTTCTCGATTCCTATGAAGTCATTCCATCTCACACTGCCTTGTGTAGTCTCAGGATAAATGTCCATAGCCTGGGGCTGCGAGAAAGTCACCCGTTCTTAAAAACCAAGAACGCATCTGATCTTCCGTGATGAGAGGCTCGAGGACTAGTCAGTCAGGGCTCCTGTTCTCTCTCGCAGGGCTGCCTTCTGTTGCAGAAGGCAAAATTCAACAAACATGCCATTAGCAGAGAGGTGATGTCAGATGTCAATGATCCTGCGAGTGCAATAACATGGGTCAAGGGACAGAAAGTAAGGAGCCTCCTGCTGCAGCCTGTATTGTCACCTGGCCTCTCTGGTAACTCCTGGACAACCAAATTGGGCTAATTCCCCTCCGAGGTTTCCCTTGTATTATCTGCCCTGTCTGTACTCCTGGACCTTGGCTGGGTAGGACTGCCTAGCTACAGAGCCAAAAGGAGACACCTCCCCAAATGCTGTGGGCTTTTTCCTTCATGACTACAAAAGACATAAAAGACAATGTCTTTTCACTGACAGATTTGGGAAATACTGAAGACAGATCCACCCCCAAGACATTTATAATTCTACTTCTTAGCAATAATTTAGTATTAACTGGGGTGGTAGCACATGCCTGTGATCCCAGCATTGGTGAGGCAGAGGCCAGAGGATCACTACAAGTTTAAGTTCAGACTGGTCTACATAGAAAACTCCTGGTCAACATAAAGAGACTTAGTCTCATAACACAAAACAGTATGAAAACAAACAACAGAAGCATATCTTCCTTCCAGACACTTTTTGTTTTTGCATATTTTTAGGCAGGGTTTCATGCTGTGAAGGTTGGCCTTGAACTCCTGACCCTAATGATTCCACTTCTCAAATTCTGGGATTACAGGTATACATCACCATGTCTGGCTTGCAATGTAAAATTGGGGAGGGGAAAGAAATCAAGCTGTATGTAGTGGCACATGCCTGCAGTCTCAACACTCAGCGCTGAGGCAAGAGGACTGCAGGAAGAAGAAGTCAGTCTGGAATGTACAGCGAGGTTCTGTCTCAAAACAGTAAGGGCTGGAGAGATGACTCAATGGTTAAGAGCACTGGCTGCTCTTTCAGAGGACCAAGGTTTGATTCCCAGCATCCACATGGTGGCTCACTACTGTCCCTAATTCTAGTTCCAAAGGATCTGAGGCCTTTTTCTGCCCTTCATGGGCACCAGATATGTATTTGGTACACAGATATACATGCAGGCAAAACATCCATACACATAAAATAAATAAATAAAATTCAGTTACAAAACCAAAAAGAGAAAAAAGAAATCATGACCATTGCTTTGTGACTTGAAGTTTTACTAACTCTGTTATGAAATACTCCTGTCGTTAAGAGTAAGTTTTGTTTCTTAGTACTTTACATGTGTCTTCTCACAATATAGTATCCAATCCCCAAACACTGGTCATTTGCCTTGTGTCTAGTGAGTGTCACCAAAAGTCAATGTTGTAATGAAAATCTGGTGTCTTTTTTTCCCCTCAGCAGTGGGTGGAGGCTGCAAATCTCAGACTGTTTCCTTCAGTTATTAATACAAGTCTCACTGTCTACTGTCATAGTCTCATGGCAGAAGTAGGTGAGGGAGGAAGGAGGAGATGGAGCTACAGACACCAAGAGCCTTGGTTGAGAAGCTAATTCTCACAGGCCCTAGCCTTTCTTCTCCCTTAAGAGCTTGTGTTTAGGAAAACAATAGGCTCCTCCCATTGGCACTGTGAAATCCACGGGGATTCCCCACCTTAGCCATAGAGCAATGTCCTTCTCTGACCCAAGGAAAGAGCCCACTCCAGCCCCTTGGGGAATCCCCATGGGAAAGATCCTCCCTCCCCTCTGTGTGTGTGGGGAGTCCTGGCTCTGGGTCAGGGCTGCAGGGATACTCCCAGGCTTGCTCCCATCCCTCACAGAGCTTCCAGGGACAGTCTGTGCCCTCAGAGGCCTAGAGAACAAGCAAGTTCCAGCCCTGAAGTCTACCACATCTGGGAATGTGTCCAGACTCTGACCCATTCCAGCTCATCCCAGAAGGTGACCACCTGGGGAAGGCTTGTACTGCAGGGGTGGGACTCTGTCTACTGTTAGATCTGTAACCCTTGGCTCTTTGCAATGGTCCTCAGCACATACCACTCCAGAGGCCTTAGCTAGATCATCTGCAAGATGGGCATGATAACATCAACTCTACAGGCTTGTCGTAAAATCCACAGGGATTCAGTATCCAAAGGCCTGGAGGATGGCTCCCACCATGCCCCATGACAGACAGGAAGCTCCATGGAATCATTTGGCTTCTACACATTCACTACTGTACTCAGACACTCCCGACATGAAATGCACCACTGTTTGCATATTGGTGCAAATCCTCATCCCCTGCTCCAGGACAGTTTAAGGACAAGAAGTGTCATCTCGAAGAGACCAGGAGCAGTCATTATCTCCTCTACTAATAAGGAGATAAGCTTAGAAAGGTAGGGACCTTGTGGAAGTCACAACAGGAAAAGGCTGGGCAAGATCAGAGCTGGGTTCTGATCCCTGGGGGTGCACTGTGCTGTGGGCAGTGGGTTTGTGGAGGGAGTGTGGGTAAAAAGGGAGCAGCCTAGTCACAGGTCCTTAAGAGAGAGAAGGCATGTCCTTGGGGGCAGTAGCACCCCTCTACCTGCACCCTGCCTCTGTCACACTAACCTGAGCCCCACACCATCTTCCTATGGATCTTCCTGCAGGTAGCAGCTGTGAACCTCCAAATGCCTAGGGCCAATGAAGGGGAACATGTCTCAGGTTCCTTCTATCAGTACAGTCCTGCCAGCAAGAGCTTGAGGACCCAGGGCTCGGGGTGGATATAGGATCTGCCAGTGACCTGCCTAGGAGCTGGTTGACCTTACTGTGAGGCAGAAAGTGCTCCAACCAGACCACAAGCATCTGGATTTATTAATTGCTGTGTATGTAGTGGCACATGCCTGCAGTCTCAACACTCAGAGCTGAGGCAAGAGGATTGCAGGAAGAAGTCAGTCTGGAATGTACAGCGAGGTTCTGTCTCAAAACAGTAAGGGGCTGGAGAGTGGACCCTAGGGTGTCTGGTATGGTGAAGGCTGAATGAAGGAGAGGCAGCTAGACTTAAGCCAAGGGTAAAAGGGAAGGAACAGAGAACTTAAGGTTTGGATGATCTAGACTAGTCTCTCTCTCCCCTACTAAGCGGAACACCTGTAGAGAAACAGGCCTGTGGCTGATTCATCTACATGGGCCTATCGCACCCAAGAGGTCATGCTGCAGAAAACTTATACCCAGTAAGCATCGCTGATTAGAACTGCCAGCATGCAGCATGACAGCAGGCATCTGCTTTGCATGCCTGAGCCATCAGGGTAAAGGCTTATTCCCTATTGATTCCATGTGTCCTGGCCAAGATGGCTTGGGACAGGGCAGCGACCCTTCCTCTCTAGCATCTGTAGAGTGTGTCTCCTTCCCCAGACCCAGAACACATGGTTAACTTTCCCTTCCTTAGTCAAAGGGAGAGCATCTGGAGGAAACTATGTGGTTCTAGGTGTTTCCCTATCAATGGCAATGGGTGGCTGTATGGTAGACTGTCTTTGCCCGCTAGCATCAGGGAGCTCCCTAGGCCACAAGAAAGGAAAACAGATTAAAACTGTGGCTTTTCTGAGTGGTCCGACTAACTGATACTTTTCAACCTGTTACCCTTACTATGCCACTGACTACATGACTGCCAATAACCCCAGTGTCTCATGCCTCCCCTGGTGGTACACATGTCTTCACCCCAGTTAGTTGGGATGGCAAGGTCAAGGCTTGCCTGGGCTACAGAATGAGTCCATAGCTAGCCTGGGCAACTTAGTGGGTCCCTGCCTGGAAGTAACACACACACTCCAGAGAACATATCCATAAGAACAAAATTGATAGTATTAAACATCACAGTGAAGCGAGAGGAAGAGGAAGACCTGCGCGTTGGAGAGTGTCTACTCTCAAGGGTGGGTCCACTTGAGTGTGAAGCCTGAGCCTTGCTGTGGCATGTGGCATAGATGAGTGTTGAGCCTCACTCAGCTCAGCAGGCATGTGCAGAAGTCTATTTTGGATGAGATGTGGGGCCAGGTGCTGGGATGGTTCTGTGAGGCTGGGGTTGCACGTAGGGTAGGGTGTGGGGAGCATCCTGGCTGACAGTCTTAAGCGAAGCAGCCACTTTCACAAATGCACATTAAGCTAGGTTCTCTCCCTTACAGCCACATCCCCCCTCAGTCAGGCCCCTCGTGACTGTGCCTGACTGTGCTGGGGCTGCTGGGCCTGTGCAGAGAACAGCACTGACTTGTCCAGCTGGCTGGCTCAAGGGAAATTCTACCCTCTTTGAGTCACCACACAGCAGGAGCTTTGCACAAGCGTTGAACTACAAATAATCATTGTGTTTGCTTCACCATGCTGTACTGCTTCCAAAAATCCCCTGTGATATATTGGGATGAAATCTGGATCCAAAAACTTCCCCATGTTTCCCCCAGCTTGAACAGAGTGATGCCCTAGCAATCACATGCTACTCTATGAGCTTGACTTCCCCACAGGAAAGACAAGACCTTAGATTTAAGATTATGAACTTACTGTATTGTCAGGTCCAGGAGAAACCCAGGACAAAAGGCTAACTGTGGTGCCTATTAGCATACCTGTTAACACACTGGTCTCCAGGATCACTCAGTACCTGTGGCTCTTCTCAGCTCACACCCTATCCTAAACCTCTCCACTGACTTTGCTTTCCTTCCCCTGTCTGATTCTACATAACCCTGCTATCTTGGCTTTGCATTCTCTTGTTCCTCTGTTCCTGGCTCTTGGTCTGCTTTTCCCACCACTTCTATTCCTCTCTTGCTTCTCCCACCCCTCATGGCCCAGTTCGGTCTACTGGACATGTTGAATGCACTATTTTCTCTCCCTGCTCTACATTCTTCTAAATGCCTCTGGCTGTACTTTCCCTCATATCTACAATAAAATCCTCCCCAAGCATACCTCAGAGAGATTATGTTCTCAATTCATTCACTTGTGGTCTGGAGTGACCAAGCCCCTCCCTACCTCTTTGGTTGGGTGCCTACCAGAGGCCCCTGTCAATTGGCTGAGAGGGCCCAACCTATAAGATGGACACAAGCACCACTCATATTATTCTTCAGCAAGAAGACTGCTCCAGGACTCTAGAGCTGGTTTCCTTCAACTCCAGCTTCCTGCTAGATATACAAAGGAATGAATGGTGCACAAGTCCCAACACAGAGCCATGTGTCACTTCTGTGACCTAGCACAGTTGCTGACTGAATGAACAAAAAAAATGAGGACATGACACTCCTGGGTATGGTTGAGGAGAAGGTTTATTGTAGATAATGAAGGAGAAAACAGCCAGATGCCTCTGGAAGGGTCCAGACTTGACATAGCCAGCAGACTGAGACTGGGGTCATGAGACTGGGGGTGGGGGCGGGGACACCGAACAGGCATCGACGACACACAAGAGTGCTCGAAGGAACCAAGAGAACCAAGACAGTGTAAGAGTGCATAGCCAAAATGGCTGAGGTTCTACAGGAATCAGAGACACTGGGGAAGGGAAGCAAAGCTCAGGGGTTGCAGAGATTGGGGTAAGGGACTGGGTATGCCAGCCAGAATGACTCTAAAAGGTACTTGTGAGGAGGAACTGAGGGAGACTGGCAGGCAGCCAGAGTCACTTTGATCTGCTAAATAGGCACCTCAGCCATTTTTGTCCTGAGTTTGAGACCTGACACTGACCACAGCTGGCAACACTCACTGGTAATCCTGCCACTGGTCTTAGGTAAGACTACTACTCATGACCCTACTATGTCTCTCTCTGTTCCCCTGCCCCTTCCCATCACCTTTTCCCACTTCTCCTTCCTCTCATATGAGCTCAGAACCCCAAGCTGGGTCAATGATTCTTGAAAGCCGAAAACCAGGCACACAGTTCTGGATGCCTTTGAATTCTGGGGACTGAGACCTCCAACTGGATAAGAACCCCTAGACCAAGCCCTCCTTATATTTTAAAAATTTTTATTATTCTTTATGTGTTTCCTGTGTGTATTGTTTATATGTGCACCGTGTGCACGTAGTTTCGGGGAGTACCTACAAGTGTTCAATTTCAAGTGTCATTTCCTCAGGTGCCACCCACCTTGTTTTGTGACACAGGATCTCTTCAATGGCCTGCAGCTTGCTGGATGACTCACTGAACCCAGAGTTCTACCTTGCTCTGCCTCTCAGAGCTGGGGTTACAGGCATGTGCCACCACACCTGGCTCTTCTTCGAGTTTCTGGGGACCAAACTAAAGTCTCACGCTTGTGCAGCAAGCAAGTGCTTTGTGGATGGAGCTATCTTCCCAACTCTGTTAGTCTGTTGAAACAGGAACTCACTAGGTAATCAAGGCTGGCCTAGAACTCACCACTGTAGCCATAGCCCAGGCTGGCCTTGAAGTTGTGGCTTTCCTCCTACCTCTATTTCCTGAGTGCTGAGATCAGACATGTAGCAACACACACACACACACACACACACACACACACACACACACACACACACAAACACACACACACACACACACACACACAAATGAGGTGCAGCAGAACCTGAGCAGAAGGGGATGGTGTTAGGAGCTGGTGACCAGGATGTGTTGGGACACATCATTGCTTTAAAGAGTCTAAGCTCTAAGCTCTTTAAAGATATTGCTTTAAAGAGAAAGCCCTGTGCCCACCAAGGCTTCCAAGACTGCAGAGAGAAAAGCACATTCTTGCCATGACTTAGGAGCCCAGGAGCCCCGCCTGTGTTTCTTTCATGTCCCACTGTCAAATGGGAAGACTGAACCTGGAGTGAAGGATCCCTCCCCAGAGGGACAGAGTCCCCAGAAGACCTGTTGGCTAAGTCTCGAGTCCCTGCTCTCTACTGATGACAAGACACAGCTGCTTGTAGGAGACTGGGACCACATCCACCTCCCCCCACCTCCCCTCCAACCACTGCCACTGCACTCTCAAGAAGCCAGAGCCCGGCCCCCAGCCCCAGTCAGGAAGAGAATTTGTCATCTGTATGGCCAGCCTCTCATGAACTCTCAGGCTGACTCAAGACACTGAACTTTTGAATAATTGAGATTTTTTTTCACCCAGTGTTTTCAGAAACTGTTGTTTAAATGATATAACCATCCCAACTGTTTACATGACCCTTGGGAAGTCTCTACAGACAGCATTCTCAGTTCAGAAGTGTAGCAGGGAGACCTTGCCATGCTGTGCTTGCGCCTTGCATAACAGAGTTGTGCATTTTGCTCTAATCTCTTTTGATTTGCTTTTCCTGATGTCTGGTGCTCCACATCACACACAGCAGGTTCTGTGTCCCTGCACAATCTGCCCACAAGTCAGGTCTGAGGGTGAGGTCTCCCGACTGACTAGACAATTACAAACATGAAGGGTCATTTAATGGAGGTTTGCTCTTACTGGTACTCTGCTTTTATGGGTGTGGGTTCGCTATCTCGGTCCTCTTTGGAGGAGGGTGTCAGTGTACCTGGTCCAAGTCTTTGGATTTGTGGACCTTCAGAATCCATAAAGTCCCTTTTTCCAATTGCAGGGGGAATGCAAAGTTCCTGGGTACATTTTAAAGCAAAAGGTCTGGGTTTCCTTCTAGAACTATCTTTGGGGTTTCCATGACTCAGAACTGGGACTAAAACCCAGGGACTCAGCCCTTTGTATTGGAGAGGCTGCTGTTGTCTGCACTAATATAGTGGTCCCTTCACTGACATGGTACAAAGAAATGATGTACTGTCTATTAACACCTGGGGGGGGGGCAACCCCAGAGATTATTCTAGGGCTCTAGAGACAGGCTTCTTCATGCTACAGAGCCACCAAGAATTCCCAATAAAGGGCCAGGGAAATGGTTAAGAGCACTGGCTGCTCTTACAGAGGACCCAGGTTTGGTTCCCAGTACCTACCTGGAGGCTCACAACTGTCCTTAACTCCAGTTACAGGAGCTCTGATGCCCCCTTCTGGCTTCCACAGGCACTGCATGCACATGTGTTAAAACCACTGGTACAAATACAAATAAAATCTCAAAAAAGAAAAAAAAAAAAAAAAGAATTTCTACCAACTCTCAAGGCAGTGCCAACACCTAAGCCAACCTGAGCCTGATTTCCACAGGTGCTGAACCCCTTGCTAGAGAAGGTGGAGGCACAGGGATAGCCCTCACATCTGGGAAAAAGGGAAGACTCATGGCTAGAGAGATGGCTCAGAGGTTACAAGCACTCGTTGCTTTTGCAATGGACCTGAGTTCAGTTCCAAACCACCTGAAACTCTAGTCCTAGGGGTACAACAACCTATTCTGGCCTCTGCAAGTATGTGTGTGTGTGCGCGAGTACACGCTACAAATACTCATAGATACATAGATTATATACACATAGCTAAACAGTAAGACTCCGGAAAGCACTCATTTATTTGACCAGGGCCAATGCAGTGAGACTTGAAGAAAAAGAAAAAGAAAAAAAAAACAAAAACAAAAACCCAAAAAATTAAAAACAAAACACCAAGGGTGGGGATGGGGCATCTTTTCCACTCTTGGAGAAAAAAAGAAACTCTTTGGTCTTAAAATTTTGACTTGAGCCGGGTGTTGGTGGTGCATGCTTTAATACCAGCACTGGGAGGCAGAGGCAGGTGGATCTCTGTGAGTTCGAGGCCAGCCTGGTCTACAGAGCGAGTGCCAGGATAGGCTCCAAAGCTACACAGAGAAACCCTGTCTCGAAAAACCAAAAAAAAAAAAAACAAAACAAAACAAAAACAGACAAACAAAAAATTACTTGACCCGTAGACCAAGTGATCCCAGCCATTGTAAATTCTGTCGTTACCTTTCCTCCTACCTTGGCTTGTCCAGGAGCCTCCTCCAGGCCTCCCTCCCACAAGAGGCCCCTCCCATACAAGACTCTGCCCACATGAGGCTCCTCCCAAAAAAGGGCTCCACCCACAAGAAGTCCTTCCTGCCTGAAGTCCCAGACAATTTAACTAACACTTTCCACTGCTGTATTGTGTGTTCACACTGTGTCAGGTTTAACAGTTAGTTATCTGAGAGAAATAAGTAGCCAAGGGCCTGTGTGGAGGCATATGTTTGTAATCTTCATACTCAATAAGCTGAGGCAAGAGGATTGTGAGCTTTAGGCAGGCCTGGGGTACCCAACAAGACCTTGTCCAAAACAAACAAACCAACCTGGAGACTACTGTTCTAAAAATAGTACCACAGGAACAGGAAAGGACAAATTTTGCAGAGTGGTGTCAGGAAACTGCAAGCAAGCCAGATGTTAAAAACATAAAGGTTTCTGTTGGTATAGCTGGAGGAGCATCAGAGGCAGAGGACGAGGAAGCCAAAGGCTGGGTTTAGGTAGGGATGGAAGACTGGTGTGGCTACCGACATGGGGTCAGGCCAGAGGAACCAGTGCACAGGCTCTGGGAGGACCAAAAGGGAGATAATTAGGTTTTGATTAAGATGTCTGTGGTACCTGCAGCTTCAGGGTCCAGGCAGTTCTCAAATCAAGGCCACTGCCTCCAGGGCAGCTCCTTGATAGTGGCTGGATGCCCTGGTATAGGGAGTAGAAGTCCTGAGTGTGTGAAATGCTTAGTGTGTGAGGTCCTGAGTGTGTGGACTCCTGAGTGTGTGAGGTCCTGAGTGTGAGGTCCTGAGTGTGAGGTCCTGAGTGTGTGGACTCCTGAGTGTGTGAGGTCCTGAGTGTGAGGTCCTGAGTGTGTGGACTCCTGAGTGTGTGAGGTCTGAGGTATTTCCTAAGAGATCTCCCTTCTGTCTCCTTCCTTTCCAGAAACTAGATAGCAACCACTCTCACAAGGCTACCTTTTCTCTGCCCACCTCTCCCACTTTATCTTTCATTAAATCTGCATTTCCAGTTCTGCCCAGGGTCTGCTTCCCAGGGGATCTAGAACTAATGGAGGTGCTGGTGAGATGGCTTAGTGGGTATAGGCGCTTATTGTATATGCATGATGACCCAAGTTCAGTCTTTGGATTCTACCTAAAGGCGGACAGAGCAAACCAATGCCACAAAAGTCCTCTGACTTCCACATAGGCAACCATACAAAATAATAAATTAAATGTAAAAGTGATTGAAAAGGAGTTGGGGTGAATGTTTAGTACTTGCTGGCAGTGAGAAACCACTGAAGTATTTTCAACAGAGAAAGCTACAACCAGATTTGAGTTTTGTGAAACTAATTCCAGAAGTGGGGTGATGGATGCATTTTGGATTGACAAAGGGCAAGTGGAAATATGCACTACCTTTTTGTTTTGTTGCTTCAGCATATTTTCATACTTCTAAATAATTTTATTTTGCTCATACTCACCCCTCCACTGGCATCTGCTCCCTCTCTCACTGGTCCCCCCAGCCACCCTGCTTCTCTGCTTTGATGTCACACCTGTATATGGGTGTGTATAGTTAAATCTCAATTATGTACAAATGGGAACATGCCATATGTTGTCTTTCTATCCTGCCCTTCACCCCACCTGCTGTATTGCTACCTCTTCCCTCACATTCTCTCTTCTGCTTTCTACAGAGCAAGTACAACTGACTATATGTTTATCCCCTAACTCTACAATCCCAGTATTTGGAATCCACCTTACAGAAATGCCACCACAAATGTTTAAGAGAGTGAGAACAAGGATATTTGCAGTCCTCTATAGATAGGAGCAGTGCACTGGAATGTCTATTAGGACGAAGGTGAAATACTGGCATGTTAACACAGTGGAATATTTACCACAGAATAGTTCAAAAGAATACAGTGGCTGGGCATGGTGACATATACCTTGAAAAGCACTTGGGAAGCAGAGGCAAGAGGATCTCTGTGAGTTCAAGGTCAGACCGGTCTACATAACAAGTTCTAGGCCACACAGGGCTGTATAGTGGGACCCTGTCTCAAAATAAATAAGTAAATAAAAATGTAAGATGGGGACTGGGGATGATGGCTCATGTGGTCCAAAGCACTTGCTGTACAAGCATGAGGACCAGAAGTCAGGTCTCCAGAAACCCATGTAAATGACAGGTTGACATGGTGCTTGCCTGTAACTCTAGCCATGGAAGGCTGCAACAGAGACAGGAGAGTCCAAGAACAAGCTGGCTAGCAAGACTGGCCATATTGGGGAACTCTGGGTTTCATTGAGATATCCTGACTCAATGAGTAAGGTAGTAAAAAGGTTGATGATGGTTCTTGATATCAACCTTGGTCTCCATATGCATAAACATATATAAGTATATGCACCTAGACGTATATGCATACTACACATAGGTAAAAAAAAATGATAAAACAGGTCTCTATGTATTATTGTTTAAAGGATGCACACATATATACCGCTGTTGGTAAAACTCCAGTTGCTGGACAAGGGATACATGATTCCACTTTTATGAACAAGTGGTGAAGTCAGGTATGGTAGGATCTCAGTACTCAGGAAGCAGAGGATCATAAGACCAGGCTAGTTTCAAAATCAGAGAACAGCGGGCCTCTGCCTCCCAAGTGCTGGCATCCTAGGCGTGTGCCACCATCACCATCCGCACCCCCACCCCACTTTTTACTTATATCCTCTTAAACATTGTAATGATGGATTCTGGGGGACTTTTGTTTGGTTTGGTGTTTTCTGTATTTTTCAACTTTTAAAATGATGAATACAGCTAATTTCTCTCATGGGAAAACAAAATTTTAATTTACAAAGCTCCCTAATGGGCTGGAGATGTAGCCCAGATGATAGAGTGCTTACTTAGCATGCATGAAGTCCAGGATTTGGTTCCTAGAATTTCATAACTAGGGAGAGTAGTGGATGCCTGTAATACTAGCACTTGGAAGTTCAAGGTCATCTTTTGCTATAAAGTAACATTGAGGCCAGTCTGGGATATAGGAAACCTTGTCCAACCAACCAACCAACCAGCCAGCCAGCCAGCCAGCCAACCACCACCAACAAAAACACCAAAAGCTCCATAACTAATCAGAAAAAACAAAACAAAACCCAAAACGTGTTCTTCATAATGCCTTTCCAGAGAAGAAATAATAAAAAGTTCCTGATAGTGGGAGAGCTATCAATGGTTGGTGTAGCTAAACAAAAATCAGAGGCCAGCTGGAATAGTGCTGAGCACAGGGTGGTGGAGTTCAAGAAGAAGCCCAGTACATCTTTGGGTGGTAGGTAGATGACCACAGAGGCAGGTAAGGAGGTGGGAAGAAGAGGCTGCATGCTGGTTGTGCTCATTTCTAGGAGGCTCAGGTCAGAATAGGCTGTGAGAACAAGGATGCTTGCCTCTGGGAACAAGGGGGATGCTGGCTTCTGTGAATAAGGAGATGCTGGCCTCTGTGTCAGAGAGTAGTGAGGGTTAGAAACTCACAGCCCTTAACAGGTTAAGAATGAACTGGGTGCTGGGTGGTGGTGGTGTACACCTTTAATCCCAGTTCTTGGGAGGCAGAGGCAGGCGGACCTCTGTGAGTTCCAGGCCATCTTGTTCTATAGAGTAAGTTCCAGGACAGCCAGGGCTACACAGAGAAACTCGGACTCGAAAAACAAACAAATTAACAAAAACATGAAAATTTTATCTACATGAAAAGCTAACACCAACACTGTAAAAGTAACTCAGACAAAATCCAAACACAAGCGAAAACAGAGGAGTATTCATAGCAACAGAGAGAATGATTAGCCATATGTAAAATATGCAGATAATAATGAAAAAAAAGGGGGGTACTCCAAATGACAATCAGACTGTTATGGTTTAGTATCTAGCTCAGCTATATAAAACAGTAAACAGTGGCTTAAACAACACAGACTTTTCTTTCCAATATAAAAATAAAACGAAAGACAAGCTAGAAGATGTCATTATTCCAGGGTTAGTATGCTAGCCCCAGAAGTCATTATTAGGGTTATAGGCTCCTTCTAGTTCACTCCCCCCAACACACACAGTAAATTCTCATTCTTATTGTCTGTGGTGACTGCAGAGTGCTGCCCATCACATCTTCATCTAATAAAAGAGGATGAAGGGAGCTGGAGAGATGACTCAGGGGTCAAGAGCATTGACTGCTCTTCCAAAGGACCTGGGATCAATTCCCAGCACCTACATGGCATCTCACACCCGTTTGTAACTCCAGTTCCAGGGGACCTGACACCCTCACCCAGACATACATGCAGGCAAAACACCAATGCACATAAAATAAAATTAATAAGAATTTAGAGAAAGGATGTGGGCTGAAATGGCTCAGCAGGTAAAGACGCCTGCCACTAAATCTGACAACCTGGGTCAGATCCTCAAACTGCACATGGTGGAAGGACAGACTCCTGCTAGTTGTCCTCATTACACACCAGATGTAGCATTTGTACACACCCCAAATACATTAAAAACTTTTTAAATAATAACAGTAAAATCTTTTTTTTTTTTTTCAGAGACAGGGTTTCTCTATGTAGTCCTGGCTGTCCCAGAGTTCACTCCATAGACCAGGCTGGCCTTGAACTCAGAGATCTGCCTGCCTCTGCCTCCCAAGTACTGGGATTAAAGGTTTGTGCCACCTGGATATTTGGTAGATTTTTTGATGTATATGGTTGTCTTGCCTGCATGCATATGTGTGCCATGTATGTTCTAGTGCCTGTGGAGGCCAGAGAGTGTGTCATATTCACCGCCCAGCCCCCCCAAAAAAATTAAAATGATCAGATTTTTTTTGAAAGGTCAACTTTCTGTGGTCTCCTCCAGAAGGGCTGTGAAATGGGAGGAGACAGCCGCTCCTGAGCCAAGTTCCAAGGTTTACAAGGTCTTCGGCTACTAGGTAGCTCAACTGTGACTTCCTGGCCTATGTCCTCAGAGTGTCCAACCTCAAGTGATGTAAAAGGGCCGGGAAACTCCACACCCTAGGATTCTCTAGCGCTAAACTGCGTCTACAATTAAATTTTAGGTGATTTTGAAAGTTCCTTAAAATAAAAAGTAATATCCTCATGCAAACTGAATCAGCAGTTTCAGGACTGTCCTAGTTTGGGTGTCTCCATAGGCCATGAAAACCAGCCACCAAAGGACCACAATACAGTGTCGTGACCCTGCCTTTTAGTGAGAAAGAAGTGTAGGATTAGTGCTGAGAAGTGGGTAACATTATGTCAGCCGAGGTTACCTCTTTGGCAGACTGAGAACTTCATTTCAGCCCCCAGGGGCTGTGATGTCAGGGATGTGCCCTTCAGAGCAAAGGACAGACCACAGCGAGGGCATAGCCAGCATGGGACAGTCAAGTTCACACCAGCCACCAGTCACTTCTCACAATTACCAGAAAGCCTTCTTTTAGCACTCACTTAGAATTCTCATACTTTAACAACATGAGAAACAAAAGGCTAGAGTAAACAGATACATGGAGTCTGGGGGAGGTGAACTGTAGTGCGTGGGAAGCAATCTAACCTAATGACAACACGCACACTCTGGAACAGCTGGAATGGAGATCCACTCTGCCATTTACCTGAGGTGTGCCCTCCCCCCAACAGGTTCTTAAACTTCTCTGAGCCTCAGCTTCGGATGTCTTCAAATGGGGCTGAGAGAGTTGTTACCTAGTATAAAGTCAAGTGGTAGGAAATAGGTGGCATACTCAAGCGGCGGTGGGGGAGGGGCGGTGTGGGAGGGGCTGAGTGCAGCCCTGGCCATAGCAGCGGTGGGTAGCAGTTACCACCTGTGCTTGATGATGGTGTGAAGGAAGGGAGGGGTACCTGGCAGGAGCTATGGGATCTAAGGGGGAAGATGAAGTAACTGGGTAGAGACCAAGGGGGCGTTAAACTCTTTTTATATGTGTATGTTGGGTTGGGGGGACATATGCTATTGGTACACATGTGGAAGTCAGATGACAACTTGTAGGAGTCTGTTTTCTTTCTACCATGTAGCTCCTAGGAATTGCACTCAGTTCCTCAGGTTTGGTGGTAAGCACTCTTTCCCCACTGAGCAATCTCAACCAGCCCCAAGAGGAATAAACTTTGTACTAATCTTTGATTTCTTGCTAGTGCTCTCCATTGAGTAAACCTGACCAGAAGCCAGAGGCAAGGGTGATGGGTGGTACAGCCCATCAGTTGGCTCCCAGCACTGGGCTTGTGAGAAGGGCAGAGAAAGGACCTTTATGGATAAATGGAAGTTTTTTAAGCAAAAGAAAGAGCCATGAGGTGATGGCGCATGCCTTTCAATCCCAGCACTTGGGAGGCAGAGGCAGGTGGATCTCTGTGAGTTTGAGGCCAGCTTGGCCTACAAAGTGAGTCCCAGTAGCCAGGGCTATTACACAGTGAAACACTGACTCCACCTAAGGGGGAGGGGGTGATGTGGTTAGCAGTGTCTAGAGCAGTTAAGCCAGAGTTCTCAGCATATGACGGTTCACTGTGGACTCTGGACTCTCTCTCTCTCCTTTCTCTTACTGTTTATTCTCTGGTTGTCAAAAGATTAACTGATGACGGCAGTTACCAGGTGTCTGTCATCATGTACCCTGGAGTGTTGCTAAGGAGCAGTGTGTGTGTGTGTGTGTGTGTGTGTGTGTGTGTGTGTGTGTTAAAAATACAACCAGAGGCTCTGGAACTGGGACTGAGATGGGAATACAAACTGGGGAGCAAGTAAGAGGAAAGGATGGAGAATTCCAGTATCCCCAGCTGGCCAGGGTTGCATACATGACATCTTGTTTTTAAGTTCAAAAATGCATTTACTGGGATGTGGTAACAGCTCCTTTATAATTTCCAACCCAGTAGTGAGTGGTGTGCTTGAAAGGGATTTGGTGAAAAGTCTTCTTGACCTAAATGCAAAGCCTTGTGTTTGCCTCTAGACTCACAGGTTGTCCACAAAGAACCAAGCAGTTGATGTGCCCTCCTGGATGTTGAGTACTTGCTCACTCACATGCTGGTGCCGTTGAGGTTCATCTCTACTCTGATCTGACAAGCGGCTACTGGGCAGGGATTGGTCCTCCCATGGGCTGGCTCTCTGGAAGGAAGGTGTCCACAGAGAGTGGTCCGAGGCACAGTTCATAAGCAGCATCCTGCCCTCCAGCCTTGGCTTGCTGCTGACTTGGCTCCTTAGGAATCTGTCTCAACTCCACAAGCTATTCTGGAGTGTCTGGCTGAATTTCCAGAGCATTTGAGGCCTATGTGTCTGCTCCCAGCAGCTGTCCATCTTGAGACCTCTCACAGCTGTTTACCTCAGCCTTCAGCTTCTCCCAGCTTGGAACAGACTTGCTCTCTTTCTCCAGACTACCCACACCCATCCCTCACCATGGCTCAGACATCTTCTTACCCCATCCCTCACCATGGCTCAGGCATCCTCTTACCCCATCCCTCACCATGGCTCAGGCATCATTTTTCCCCACCGTTTTCCCTCAGAGCTCATAGTGGATCAGGAGGCCATTTCCACCTCTTTTCTAGCCTCTGGAATTCTCCTCCCATAGCATTTACCACACTGCCTTCCATGATGTATTCTCCAACACACTGAACACCTCTTGTGAAGGGACTTGATATACTGGCCCTGGTTTCAGCACTTCCTAGCAGAATGCCTTGCACTGAGGACACCCAGCAAATGGGTGTTTAGGTAATAATTCAGATGACAGGAAAAAAAAGGTCACATACCCGAAGTATCTTGCTTCCTGTCACACCAGTTTTCCTGACCTTACATCACAGAGAACAGGGGACGGCACAGGTCACTATGCACCTGTTCCTTCTTGACTCAGCTTCCCTTTCAGGTGTCCCTCTGAGAGCCTCTTCCTGACCACCCTGTCCATAGTCCCTCAGTCCCTTTATGACTTATCTGTGTGGTCCAACTTTCCAACAGCACTCACTGCTAGTGTATTAAAAAAAAAAAAAAAATTAGGCCACGTCTTTAATCCCAGCACTCCGGAGGCAGAGACGGGTGAATCTCAGGCCAGCTTGGTCTACAAAATTGAGTTCTAGGACAACCAGGACTGTCACACAGAGAAACCCTGTCTCAAAAACAAAAAACAAAACAAAACAAAAAATAGGATGAGGTCTTAAGTAGCCCAGTTTGGCCTCAAACTCACTATTAGCCAAGGATGACTCTGGGATTCTGATTCTCCTGCCTCCGGATTATAGGCATGTGTCATCACACCTAGGTTACATATAGCTGGAGATCGAACCCAGGGCTGTGTGCATACTAAGAAAGCACTCTAGCATCTGAGCAATATCCCCAGCCCCTAACATTTCATCCTGTGTTTTCTTTCTGCCTCTACCACTCAGTTGTATATGCTTGAGCAGATCAGACTTGCCCAGTGCCTAGCACACGTGAGACAGATGGGGCAATCAACGTTCATGACACACTTCATAGATGGGTACATGCTACTATTAACTGTAGGCTAGTTTCATTTGATATAAATTTCCTATGTTTGCTGCTGGGTTCAATGCCTCAAAGAAGCCCAGAAGGGCCTAGGGGAACCACCTCCATCCTGGCATCAGGGGGTGGGTAGGAGAACCTCAGTTCTTTTCCCAGATGGGACAGACTGCCTGTCTCCAGTTTCCTTGTGGCCTGGGCTTCCTGTACTGGTTAGCTGAGGAGGAACCCCAGCACAGGTGCCTTCTGGGATACTTGCCCAGCTTTCCGTAAGAGCTGAGTTGCTGTTGCCCAGAGTGCTGTGCTGCCCTGGCAGCCAACAGTAAGCACAGAGCAACTGATAAACATGACTGACTTCTTCCTTTTCTGACCTTCCCACCCCGAGCGTGCACGTAAGTTGCCTGGCTGGGGGGTGGGGGGGAGGCAGGAACCACCTGTCCCTCCAAAGCTGTCCAGACAGGCTGGCTGTTAGCCATGCCCCAGAGAGGGCTAATCTTTTTGTTAGGAGCTGAGGTCTTGCTCTTGCCTCTTAGCCCTATGCAGAAATTGCTGTGCCAGCTCAGTGGAGGGCCTGGTCTGGAACCTCTCACTTGCCCTGGACCTTCCTTGAAGTGCTCTGGTTTACTGGAAATCATAAACAGAGAGGCAGAGAGCCTTTATCACACCCGAACAGTGTACTCTTAATAGCTAACAAGCAGAGACTGGCCTCCTGGTGACTCCCAGTGACTGATATTTGCACCTGGTAATTGAGGTCAAGTCTACTTCTTTTAAGTCACATGTTTTGCTTTAGGGCAGGAAGGTGTTAGAGCCACTTGTTGCAGAGAGGCCAGGAGGGGAATCACACTGCTGTAAACCAGTGCTGGCAGCAGAGGCTTTGGGTTCATGGGGCACCTAGGCTAGGCTAGCAGCTCCCAAACACCCCTCCTGTCAGAATCTACATCAGCATTTCACTCAGAAAGCACAGGGTACCTGCTTTCCTCTAAGACGCCCGCTTAGGAACGCCACTTTGAGTTCCTGCTGCATTACCTGGTTAACAAATTATGCTTGTTGAATAGCCACATTAAAAAAAACAAAAAACAAAAAACAAAAAAAAAAAAACAGGTCATTTAAGGGTGCTGGAATCACAGTCCAGGTCCCACCCTGCCCAGACAACTAATCTCCGTCCAGCCTTTGCTTGATCACAGGTGTTTATCTCCAGGTTGTCATGGGAGCTGCTAGTATTAACATAGCACAGCCAACATAGCCTGGCTGGCAGCCTCACAGCCTTCTGAGTACTGGGGCTCCCTGCTGGCCACTGGCCATCTGGGCTCCAGGCTGTCCAACAGCTATTTGCATGCTGGAAGCACCTGAGGCACACAGTAGGAGCTCACTAAGTAGGGTGTGTTTATTTTCGGGAGCAAGTGGTAGATCTGCATTTCCTATCCTGGGAGGACTGTGTCTCCCGAGACAATGGCCTCTGATTCACCTTGTTGGGGGATTGACTGGCCCACAGACCTCTTGCTAAACTCTCTCAAAGGCAGGTGTATGTAAAACCAGCTGCTTCAGGCAGCACAGCTGGAGGGCAGGTGGGGATGGTGCCTGACTGCTGCTCAAGCTCGACTTCACATACTACAGCCAGGGCAGCCTCCAGCCCGGCCACCTGCATGTGGGTGAGACATGACCTCACCCTGTCTGTCCATGTTTCTACCAGAAGACTGAGCAAGCTCCCAGAATGGACCGCCAGCAAAAGGGACTCAAGGAAGAAGCCACTGTTCTCCAGGCCCTGGAGAGGCCACCAAAGGAGGAGCCAGCAGCGTTCCCCGGAATATTCTAAAACAGGACAAATCTTCCTCAGTTGTGATGCACAGCACAGTCTAGAAAGGGGAGGGAATCAACCAGGGCACTTGCTCTCTGACAATCATCCACTGCCACGTGCAGAGGACAAGACTGACAGGGGCGGCTCATGAGCTCAGGTGTGCTGCACGGCAACAGGGTTGATCAGCTAAAGAGATTATGCAAAAACTTGAGTATTCTATAGACCTTCACTTTATTTATTTACTTTTGTGTGTGAGGATGGTATATCTATCTGCCCATGGGTGTGCTAATACATGGGAAGAGGCCAGAGGGAGGAAGGACATGGACGCCTTGCTCTATCACTCCCCGCCTTATTCCTTTGGGACAGGGTCTCTTAATGAGCGTGGAGTGAGCTGGCAGCCATCAAGCTCCAGTGATCCTGCTGTCTTCATCCTCCACAGCCCTAGGGTTACAGAGGCATGCTGGGTCATACCTGACTTTTTACATGGGTGCTGGGGATCTGAACTCAGGCTTTCATGCTTGCTCAGCAAGCGCCCTTACTGCTGAGCTCTCTCTCCCGCCCTACTTGAAGTCAGTCTAGCTGGATAACTGTTTCCTTTCCAGGACCCTGAACTATACAGAAGAGATCACACTTCAGCTAGCTCCATTACCCAGGCAGCAAGAATCACTGAAAATAACACTGTGACAGAGAGTAGGCTAAATGTGATTAAAAGCTGCCAGCTTGGAGGGTCAGAGTTCAATTCCCAGGATGCCCCTGGTGGAATGAAAGAACCAACTTTTGCAAGCTGTCCCCTGATTTCCATACACAGTGGCACGCATCTGCAAATCTAATAAAAATTTAAAAGCCAACAGTGTGGCAGAGAGACGTCTGATCTGAGCTATTTGGTTCTTTCAATTTAGAAGCTGAGTTACGTCAGATGTACAGCCTTCAGGAGGCTGCCTGTGGTCACACCAAGCTAGAGTTAGGTCACATGTAACAACTGCTAGAGTTAAAAAAAAAAAAAAAGCCTCCACATACAGGTATGTGCTCTGTAGTTTGCACCAGTCTATTTTGTTCAAACCACACCACAAAGTATGTGGGTATTTTTGCTCCCATTTTACAGATACAGAAACTGAGAGTTGAAAGGCTGAATAATTTTCCTAAGCATACCCACATGCACTTAGGGGCAGACCCCAGCCTCAAGCACAGGCCTGTGAGTGTGGACTTTTCTGCTTTGGAACACTGTTAGGCACTAAATGCACAGTGTAGCTGTCTCCTGGGCTCACCCTCCTGGGAAGTCCGGACATCTATTCTAATAGCAGCAAAAGCCACCAACCACCATTCTGCAGCTGAAACCAGTGGGAGAGAGTCCTAGGGCAGCCAGGGGACCAGGATGGCTGGAGAGGGTATCTGGTACTCCTGCTCCAACAGCAGATCTCTGGGGGTAACTATTTAGGGATCCCATGCCTCCACCCACACCTGAGCACAGGTAACAGGCTCTGTCCAGCCAGCTGTTCCCCTTCCAGGATGCAGGAACACTCTGTGGTGCCCCAAGAAGGTTGGCAGGACTTGGCTATAGCACACAAGGGATAGAGTATATACCAAGAACACACCTCACCCCCAGTGCCACAGAAAAAAGAGGGTGGCATACCCTGTCCTTTGCTCCCATTTGCCTGGTACAGAGGGGCTCTGAATGCCTAGAATTGAGGCTCCTGTGTGCTAAGGAAATCTGTCCATTAGTCCCCTGCAAAAGCTGGAAATGGCAGCTAATAAGCTAGTGCCGACAGATCTGTTTATATCACCATTTTCCCTAGAAGCCAGAATGAACCCTGGAGTGAAAGAGCACTGGCCAGACTAACCAGACTCGGCTTTGCCTCAGATTCCACAAGGCCCTGGCTGAGTCACTTGACCTCTGGGGTTTACATTTTCCTCCCTTTATCACTAGCATCCTAGCTGGCAGTCCGTGAGGCTTTACCCTAAGCCACACACTATGCTGATTGTGCAGTCATATCTTGCCTCGCTGTGTGCTTATTTCATTCCTATGTGTAGATGAGGAAACCATGAGGACAGGTTTCTTTAGAGAATAGTTCAGGGTCACAGTAAAGGTGATCTGGTGGCTGTCAGTATCATGTCTGTCTTTCCATGTTCTCCATCCCAGACATGCTGAGGACAGAGGGGCAGGTGTTTTGAAAGCAAAAGAAAGGGGTTGGGAGCAGCACGAAATGAATAACAATCCCCACCCCCCACTCCCACCCCCACCCCCGCCTCCATACAGCTAAGGTAGTGTTCTCAATCTTCTTATGAAGTCTCGAAGTCTCCGGGCTGGGGAAAGTGGTAGAGTGCTTGTCATGCAAGCTTGAGGACCTGAGTTCAGGCCCCCTAGCACCCAGGTAAAAAGTTGGGCACACTGGCACACATCTGTAATCCTAACCCTGGGCAGATGGAGACATGGGGAATCCCTGGAGCTTGCTGGCCACTCAGCCTAGCTGAGTGAGAGAGCTTCAGGTGCAGTGAGAGACTCTGCCTCATAAAAAAAACAGAGAGCAACTGAGGAAGACTTCAGACATGAACACCTGTACCTCCCACTCACTCACCTACATGCCAATCTTCTGGAAGCATTTACTATTTTGTTTTTAACAGAATTAGAAGCCTCCAGAATGGGAATGCTCTCCAAGGATTTATTTTTCTCTTTCTCCTTCAGATAGGAATAATACAATTAACCAAATTTTACACTGAAGACTAGAAAGGCCAAGAGAGGGGTGAGCAGCTTAGGATTTCAGGATATTAAGGAAGGGAAGAATGATGGTAAATGACATGCCCCCCACCACCACCAATCTCCGGTCAAAGTGGATTCTCTCCAGCCAAAATGAAAACATCCTAATAGAGTACATACTTTTTTTTTCCTCATTCCATTTTGTTTATTTTAGTTTTTTTCTTTTAGACAGTGCCTCATATTAGCCTAGGCAGGCCTGGAACTCTATCTGTAATAGAGGATGACACTGAATTTTTGATTCTCTTGGTTCACCTTGCTACTCCCGTGATTACAGGTGTGCACTGCCATACCTCATTTATGCAATGCTGGAGACAGAACCCAAAGCTTCAAGCATGTTAGACAAGCTACATTCCCCAGCGCTTTACATATATCTTTTCTAACCATAAAGACAGATTTGATTTCACTACCCAATTGGTCAATATGGCCCTCCCTCCTCCCCTCAGGTCTGTACTGCACAGGGTTTATGGTCTCTCAAGGGAAGGCATGTTGTCCTTTGCTCCCTACTGTAAGCCTGTGCCCACAGCTCAACTTGGTACATTTTAGGTGCTTAGCTGGTTGCAGAACACCCAAGAAATAACAAAGGCATACACAGAACACTTGCAGGCAAGCCAGAGTTGGTAGGGAGTCGACAGGCTCATGCTGTTGTGTTGGGTCCTGTCAACTTCTCCAGTGGCTCAGCAGCTCCCACTAAAGAGGAAAGCCCTACCCGGGCCTGAAGTGCCACAGCTTCCTAGTTGCTCTCTGCAGCTCTACGTGCTTGTCTGAGATGTTCTCTATTCAGAGTGTGGACACCTGGCTTTCCCAGTGCCAACAACAGACTGAGAAGTGACTTATCTCAAATCCCCTTTCACCCTGTTCAGCTTGGGGAGTGATGGTGATAGACAAATGCAGCCAAGCACAGACTAAAGATCACATGAGGTCATGACTGGATGGGGACCTAGTCGCACGCAAAGCCAACCTGTAGCTGCAGATAACAGAAGACAGCTTGTGTGACTCTGGAGTGTGCCAGATCCAAGTCCAGCTGGCCATGTGACCTTGTGGAGTTGTTTGAAAAGAAAGCATTGCTTTTTCCAGGTGTAAAACAGAAATAAAAGGTTCCCCCCTTTGACCTCTAAGTGGTCCCCCTGTTCTAGTCTATTACTCTTTCTCTCTCTTGCATCAAATTCAAACTCACAAACCCACCAAAATCTGCCCAACCAACCTATGTAGTGTGATAGCTGTAGATACTCACTCCCTCCTCACACCTGAGCTGCTAAGACAGATACCGGCTTCTTTCCTCCAGCTGGAATTTACTAGAGCCCCCAGGCAGCCTTCTCTGCCTAGGCTTTTTAGGGTATTTTTATTGTGTGTGTGTGTGTGTGTGTGTGTGTGTGTGTGTGTGTGTGTGTGTGTGGTGGGATTCTGTGTTACTAAGAGGCAGGAACAAATTTTGTTGTTGTTTTAATTATTATTTCTTGGACACAGCATCTTATGTGTCTCAGGGTGGGCCCAAACTCAGTATGTACCTTCAGATGACCTCGAAGTCCTGATCCTCCTGCCTCCACCTCCCCAGTGCTACACACAGTGAGCACTACTACACTGAGTCTTACGCAGTTAGGGAAGGAACCCAGGGCCTCAGGCACGCTAAGCAGTCTACCAACCATGGCAGACCTCCAGCCCCAGGAGGAATACAAGATCCTTGGGGGTAACTGTCCTTTCTCTTAGGTATCTAACATATCATGTATGGGTCCAGCTTGGTGCAGAGCACTTTCTTTTTTCTTTTCTTTTTTTCTCAAGACAGGGTTTCTCTGTGGCTTTGGAGGCTGTCCTGGAACTAGTTCTTGTAGACCAGGCTGGTCTCAAACTCATAGACCCATTTGCCTCTGCCTCCCAAGTGCTGGGATTAAAGGTTGTGCCACTACTGCCCAACCTGTAGATTGCTTGAGGTTCTGGGTTTAGTTCCCAGCACTGCAAAATAAAATAAAAATACTGGCTGGTAAGCTAGTTCAGAGGGCAAATGTGCTTGCTGCCAACCATGAATTTAATCCCCAGGACCCACAAGATGGCAGGAGAGAATGAACTCTTATAAGTTGTCCTCTGACCTCCACCACTCTGCCCACAAATAAATGTGTAACAAAAAATTATAAAAAGTACAAATACTTTTTTTGTACCGGGTGGTGGCGGTGCATACCTTTAAACCAGCACTGGGGACACACAGTCAGGTGGATCGCTGTGATTTCAAGGCTGGCCTGGGCTACAGAGAGAGTTCCAGGACAGGCTCCTAAGCTACAGAGAAACCCTGCCTCGAAAAACCAAACCAACCAACCAAACAAACAAAACCCCAAAAAACAAACAAAAAAACCCAAACTGACTCACTTGAAGTTACAAGCTAGAATTTAAGAGTGACCCCAATATTCCCTCTTTGTCCAAGCAAAAGAAAAGAAACACCTAGAAATTAAAATGGAGACAAACTTAAGCCACACCCTTTTCTGTATGTTTGGTCTGTGTAGGGGGAAACATTCTACTTCCAACCCAGACCAGACCAATGGAGGAGCTCCCTAAAAACACAGCATGGAGAAGTCACAAGTAGTCTCACTTAAGGTCGGCAGGAAGGAAAACACAGTTCAACTGACAACTGGTGACTGGTGACTGAAAAACAACCCAGCCGGAAATGCTTCATGACTATGTCTGTCGAGTCCTGGGCTGCTGTGTCCTTCACCACAGTGCTCACACCTGTGTTTTATTCAAAAGCAGCAGCTCAGTCTCAGGGCTTTCTAAGGTCAGGGGAGAAGCTGAACTCTGGCCCACAGAGGCAGAGGCTGCAGGGAGAATCCCAATTATCCAAGCAGCAGGCAGCAGCCAGGCTGAGGGAACAGTGTCCGGTGGCCACTCAGCAGACCCTGGGAAGATGCCTCCCCAGCTTCTCCTACTCACCTGTCCAGTATACCTGGAAAAGTTCTTGGTTGAGCCCCTACTTACAACAACTGCCTGTTCTACTTTAATTCATTGCTTATTTTTTTTTTTAAAGAAAACCTCTTTTAAAAAATATTTATTTATTTATTTTTTAAGGATATTATTTGTTATGTATACAGTGTTCTGCCTGCAAGTATGCCTGCAGGACAGAAGAGGGCACCAGATCTTGACAGATGATTGTGAGCCACCATGTGGTTGCTGGGAATTGAACTCAGGACCTCTAGAAGAGCAGCCAGTGCTCTTAACCTCTGAGCCATCTCTCCAGCCCCTATTGCTTATGTTTTTATTTATTTATTTTATTACAATTGTTTGTGTGCATGTGTTTTGTTTATTTGTTTTCAATTTTGTTTTTTTTGTTTTGGTTTTTCAAGATAGGTTTTCTCTGTGTAGCTTTGAAGCCTGTCCTGGAACTTGCTCTGTAGACCAGGCTGGCCTCGAACTCACAGAGATCCACCTGCCTCTGCCTCCCAAGTGCTGGGATTAAAGGCATGTGCCACCAACACCCAGCAGCCATTTTTGTTTTTTAAGGAAAATGAAAAAAAAAAAAAAAAAAGCACTCCCCAAATCATGAGTTAATGGTGGAGGTGTCTATTTCCCAGTGCAAAATGCCCACAGCATGTCCTGGAGGCCACAGAGCAGTTAGCTGGCATGTGTTGGGAAGACTTGTAGGAGATGCTTAGCTTTCAATGACCAGAGAGAGCATAATGAACCTAACTGACACCATCCACACATGCACAAGCCCTTCAAAGATGAATGACAGCCCCTGAAGTCACTGACTGGATAAAACAGTGTATTTAAGGCAAGAGATTGGTTCTCTTCTGCATCAGCTTCTAGAAAGAAGCTGTGACAGTCGTGCCCTGGGAGTTCAGTGTACATTGGTGTGTGTCCCTCAAATGTGTGGATAAGCCTGGGGACAGGGGAAGGCTTTTCATACTTTAAGAACTTTTCTAGTTTGTGGGACTGTAAATCCTTCAAATGAATACAGTGAAGCAATGATGCATTAACTAGTTAAAAAGAGAATTTTGTTGGTCTGTAGTGTGTGTGTAGGATGGAACTCACGGTCTTAATCAGACATGTTTTACCACCTAGTCACACCATCTGCCTTCCAATTGTAATTTATTTATCCGTGTGTTCACTTGTGATGATGAGGGTGGAATACGGGAACTCGAAAGCCGTAGGCAAGCATCCTGCTACTTGTGTTACAACTCCAGGCCTTAACTAGTAACGTCGGAATCACATGTCATGCAAATTTGGCCAATGTATTCCAATAATTTGAATTAAATGAAATAGGACAGAGGATTGTGTAAATGGATAGGAAGTTTAGAGTTAGGTATTGTTTGAAGACTATACTTTGGTTTGGTTTTGCTGTTTTTCTTTCCTTTTTTTCCCTCAAGACAGGCCTTCTCCACCACTCTTTATGATTATACTTTTTTTAAAAAAGATTTTTAAAGATTTTATTTATTTATTTATTATGTATACAGTCGTCTGCCTGCATGCAAGCAAAGGACACCAGATCTCATTCAAGGTGGTTGTGAACCACCATGTGGTTGCCGGGAATTGAACTCAGGACCTCTGGAAGAATAGTCAGTGCACTTAACTGCTGAGCCATCTCTCCAGCCCATGATTATACTTTTTCTTATTAATTTCACTTTGTTTTCCAGGTCAATATGAGGACAAATGTGGTTCATCTTCCACCCACTGAAGGCCAAGCTCAGTTTCTGACAACAGGCAAGAAGACAGGGCCTTCCTAGGGCACCCCAATGTGCTTTGTAAGTCACAGTTCTCTGGGTTTTGTATTTGCTGTCACCATTTTCTTTTTCTTTTGAGGTGCTGGGATGGAACCCAGGGTCTTAGGCATGACAGATAGGTGCTGTGCTCTCTACCTTTGAGCGATACCCTAGCCCTGACTTCTGTATTTCTAACTAAAGAATGGCATCACAAATCTCTCCAGAGGTGTCAATAAGATGTGAGCTCTGTAGCTTTCCAAGAGCTTGAGGTAGAACAGACACTCAATATGATTATTGTTAATTATTGTTGTGGTGCAGGGGATGGGACCCAGGGCCTTGCACATGCTAGGCAAATGCTCTACCACTGAGCTGCATTTCCAGCTCTAATATTAGCTATTTAAAAGATTATACTTTATTTTGTGTACCTGTCTGTGGGAATTTGCAATCACTGTGATGCACAGGTGGAAGTCAGAGGACAACTTATGGGAACTGGGTCTCTCTTTCTGCCATGTGGGTTCTGGGAATCGAACTCAGGTCATTAGGCTTGGCGGCAAGCACCTTTTACCTGCTGAATCATCTTACTATCCATCTCCCTTAGTATCAGTTCTTTCAACAGGCTATTTACTATGCTTGAATAAATCCATTGCCAAGGATAAACAAAATAAAACACCAATCAAACAAATGAAAACCATTTAAGAGAGATAAAAGAGAGGAACTAAATGGGGTGCTAGTGCACACCTTTAATCCCAGCACTCGGGAGGCAGAGGCAGGTGGATCTCTGAGAGTTTGAGGTCAGCCTGGTCTACAGAGTGGGTTCTAGGACAGCCAGGGCTACACAGAGAAACCATGTCTCAAAAAAACAAAACAACAGGGGGCAGGGAGGAGAGAAAGGAACTAGATTTTAAACAAAATTCACCAATTAAAAATTGTTTTGGACACAGGCTCTCACTATAAAGCCTTGGCTGACCTGAAACTCACTATGTAGACCAGGCTGGCCTCAAACTCACAGAGATCCACCTGCAGTGCTGGAACTAAAGGTATGAGCTAGTATACCCAGACTCAAGTTTAAGTATTTTTAAAACTAGTAATTTTAGGTAAAAAGCAAGGCAAACTTGATTTATAAAATACCACCCTTCTTCCATCCATAAGAAATTCACTCGAGCATGGATGGTGTTTGGTAAAATTAGGATCTAACATTCCAGCTGAGTGTCTGAAATTCCACACGATGAACCCCAAAGACAGTGTGGAGCAAAGCTGACACATGTTGTGAGTGAGGACAAGGACCACCAAGGCTCCTGCAGATGTCATAGTCATCACCAACCCATCAGGTGACATTCAGGGAGAGCCCTAGTAGGAGGGAAGAGTGGTGTGGTAAGCAGCAGAAGGCACTCTGAATACCAATACAACATTTAAAATTACTTTCCAATAGAAATACTAACAAAGCAGGATCCAAAATAAATCATACACCATGCCCATTCACCTCTTCTAATTTTTCTTTAAAGATTTATTTTTGTTCATGTGCATGTGCCCTTGTCTGTGTGCACACGTGTGTGGGTGTCTGGAGAGGGCAGGAGTGCGCGTCACATTCTCTGGAGCTGGAGTTACCGGTGTGGGTTGTGAGTCAAGTGGGTGCTGGGAATAGAACAAGAGGAAGCACTTTCAACCCCCAAGCCATCTCTCCAGCCCCTCAAATGAGAGAAGCACAAATAAGGTCTTAGCATAAGTAAAGCAAAGCTATTCATCTAATGGGAGGTGGGTGGGGTGATTAGAGGGAAAAGTCTGGCCTGATTGCTGACAGAGCTTGGGATCTGATGGCCAGGATAGGTCCCCAGTGGACCCTGAACCACTACAAGTCACAGTGGAAGCTTCACCCCAGCCCCTGGCATCCATATACCCAAAGAGTCTGGGATGTTATGATGGAAGTTCGACCCAAGCTCCCTCCCCTATCTCTCTCCAAACCCCGCTGCATCTCAGAAAGCCTGCTAAATGATGACCCCTCTCCCAGAGATGCTCAAGACTACTCCCACAAGGTATTTAAACTGTCCCCCAGAAAATAGACTCGTGGTTTTACTGGCTCCTCTCTAGGGGGCTGGAAGGCCACCCAGGAGCATTGTATCCATTAAATGTGGGCTTTTTCTAATTTGGTTTGATTTGGATTGCTGCATCAGTGGAGAGGCTTATTGGGGTACAGAAACTTTTCACTACAGAGCAGCTGGAGGAGGGATTAAAGAGCCCTGAACCAGACATCTCAGACTTGTAACATACCGCCCACTTTCTGAGCTACTGGGGTACACTTCTCTTTTCTCAGTGGCAAAGGTGCTGATAGTACCCCTTTGCCCATTATTCCCCTGCACACTGGTTTCACAGTTAGTGTTTTTTTGTAAACAAATTGTGAATATCAACAAACAATCTCAACATTGAACACATGTGGTTCACATCAATGCCTAAACTCTAATGCAGGATCCTCAAGCTCACACTCACTCGTGGCTGGCTTTCAAGCAAGTCTTCAGAAGGAGGGAGTCCATTTTCTTCTTTCTCAGCTGTCCAGCTTCTTGATATCACAAGGAGGCCCAGGACATGCTGCCATCTGCAGGTCAGACAGAGAAACACTTAAAGTGAGGACCCAGAGCACCCAACAGAAGCCACCCACTCCCAAAGCAAGTCCTTTGCCGTCTTCCCTCCCAGCCCTTTTTATTTATTTTTGTTTTTTGAGACAGGTTGGCCTGTATAGCCCTGGTTGGCCTGAAACTTGTTTTGTAGACCAGGTTGGCCTCAACTTCCTGCATCTGCCTCCTGGAATTAAAGGCATGGGCCGCCACACCCAGCTGCTGTTTAAACTTTATTTTTGAGACCTTGATACACAGTCAAAGCTTGCCTGGAACATGTGATCTCCCTGCCTCAGCCTAAGTGCTTGGACTGGAGGCATATCCCACCACATCTAGCAGATATATTCATTAAGAAAATATTACATTTATTTATTTGAGAGAGAGACAGAGAGTTAATTTATTGGCATGTATGTATTCCGGCATCTACTATGTGGGTCTTGGGGATAGAACTGAGATTGTCAGGTTAGAGGGCAAGTGCCTTTACCCACTGATCAGGCTTGCTGGTCCCCCCCCCTTTTTTTTAGATAGGGCCTCTCAGATCTGGCTATCACAGAACTCACTGTGTAGACCAGGCTGGCCTCCAACTCACAGAGTTCCACCTGCCTCTGCTTCCCAAGAGCTGGGATTAACACATGAGCCACTACACCCGGCTCCTCCAAACATTTCTTAACAACAGCAGCTACCTCTTACATAGAGCTGTAGTCTATATGCTTGGCTATTACTCATTTTTCAAACCAGTGAACGCTTTTTAAAACAGGTCCTTGCCAATTGGCCTGATGGCAGAAATAGGCTGGGTGATTAACATGAAGAGCCAGCAACACCTGACTTCAAATACGTTGGTGAAAAATGAAAACCTGCAGATGCTGAGCCTCCTGGAGGCCATTCCCAAATCGACATGGATACAGCACTGCCTTGGTGTTTGGGGAGGGAGCTACATACACACAAGTCCCGCCTCTCGGGGCTCCCACTCTACTGCTGGAGGTCACATAGGCAAGATGATAAGTGCTGAGCTGACGCTGCAGAATGGCTCAGTGGGACAAGCAAGCTATAAGACCTGAGTTGGAATCCCTAGAACTCAGGTGCAGTAGTGTGTGCACCCACAGTCCAATTGTGCCCACGAGGAAGTGGGAGGTGGGACAGGAGACTCACCACAAGCTCACAGGCCACCTAGCTGGGAGTACACAGCACAGAGGCAAACAACACAGACCCTGCTTCCAGCAAGGTGGGAGGTGAGGACCAATGATTGAGCTTGTCCTCTGACCTTCACACATTCACCATGCCATGTGTCTGCATGCATTTGCCTGTACACACACACACACACACACACACACACACACACACACACACACACACACACCAATGCAAACATGCTGGACATGAAGGGACCTGCTCCCCATTTTGGCAGCCATGACAGTAACCTTGCCTTGGTCACTTAGAGGTCAGATGCCTGCCTCATGACAAGGAACCAATCAGAAGTTAGCTGGTGGCGCTATGCTTTACGACCCTGGGTATACTTTACGGACAAACGCACAGCAATGACCAATGATGATCAGAGCATAGCAACCACCCTGGGACGGCCTATGGGCCATAACAACCAGTTGGCCAATCAACAGAGGGCAAGTCCTCCAAGCCTGGAGGGCACACCAATCCTGAGCCTGTGCGTACCCCTAGACACTCCCCTTAACGCTGCCCTACAAGATTGCCCTACAAGATCTCTTGGGAGCCCCTAGGAGCTGTCTTTTGTAGCCAACCGCCATGGTGGGTGGACAAAAGACCAGAGCTAACATGGGGTTAGCTCGTTAAATTACAATAAAGCCTCATGCAGTTTGCAGCAAGCTCTCGAATCCGCCTGGTGATTGGGGTGACCGAGGTCATGGCCTGGGACCCCGGATACCTGAGTTTTCCGGGGGCCTAACAGACAGAAGCAAAGTACAGGAGGTAGACAATAAGGACAACAACAAACAAATGTTTACTCTTGTATTCCTTTGTCTCCAACAGCTCACTGACCATGTCATTTCTTGTTCACAACTGCATGCCAGGCACCTTGCTAGGGATACAATTGTGGGCAAGAATTAGACATGGTCCTAGCCCTTATGGAATCTTTAGTTACATAGGAAACAATTAATCAAGTAATTGTGGTCCCTGCCTTAGAGTATTAACACAAGAATATTTACTATTAACCCAATTATCATCTAAATAAATGCAAAGTTGTGGAGTGAGAGCATCTGGGGATGGGGGTGGGGTGGGTGACCCCTGCAGTAGGAAGCAGCCCTTAGGAAGCATGCTATGTGTACAAGCTGGGTCACAGACAGGAAGAAGTGTGGAGGCAGGGTGAAGCTAAGAAGAGGCGTGGCCAGGCTTTCAGGGCACTTGCTGCCACGGGAGCCATGGCAGCCTTGTTCTCTGTGAACCACAGCACCTCTCAGGGTCCTGGGCAGAGGAGCAATGTACACAGATGTGTGTTTTCAAAAGATTACACTAGGTGGTGAGCTGAAAGGCAGTCCCTCCAAAGATGTGATGTCTGACTCCCTGAGGCTGTGCGTATATGTTCCTCAATATGGGCAAGGGGGTGCTGCAGATGTGACTAGTGGGGGGTCTTGAGAGGGAGAGCATCCAGGTGAGCATAAATAATCACATTTCCTCTCCAGAGTTTCCTGAAGGAATGTGCTACGGCCAGACCTTCTACTATACTGCTTCTGACTTCCAGAACCATTCAAAAATAAGTGTCTTGGTTTAAGCCACTTAGTTGTGTAAATCTGTGTTATGTGTGTGCTCGGGAGAGTGAGTAGAGGACAGAGGACAACTGTGGGAGGCATTTCTCTCTTTCTACCACAAGGGATCAAACTTGGGTCCTTGGATAATTACAATAGGATGTTATGAGGCTATGTGCTATAGAGCAGTCTCTCTCTCTCTCTCTCTCTCTCTCTCTCTCTCTCTCATTGGTTTTTCGAGACAGGGTTTCTCTGTGGCTTTGAAGGCTGTCGTGGAACTAGCTCTTGCAGACCAGGCTGGTCTCAAACTCACAGAGATCTGCCTGCCTCTGCCTCCCAAGTGCTGGGATTAAAGGCCAACGCCCGGCTATAGAGCAGTCTTAACTTCTGTGAAAAGTCAGATCTAGTATCCTGAGCAGACTGGGAGAGGATGAGGAAGGTAGACTGGTTTCTTGCAGTCTGTCCCTGACTCTACCTTCATGCTCCTGCTGCATGCAGAAGTCACAGGAGCTTAACTAACTGAATTCTAAAAGCATAAAAAGACCTAGGTGTGCCTGCAGATGGCAAAATATCTGGCAGGCTGGGGGGGGGGGGCATTAACTTTGCAGTGCGTGTGTGTGTTAATGCATTTTGTTTGCATGTATGTGTATGACTGATGCAGGTGCAGGCCAGAAAAAAATCTCTGGAACCTCTGGAACTGGAGTTACAGAGTTACGAGCGACCTGTGGGTGCTGGGAATTGAACCTGGGACCTCTGAAGAGCAGCCAGTGCTCTTAACCACTCAATCATCAGCCCCAGGTTTGTCTTGTTTGTTTTTAATTTTATGGGTATGGGTATTTTGCCTACATGTGTGTATGTTTTGCCTACATGTGTGTATATATCACAAGTATACAGTGTCCATAGAGGCCAAAAGAGGGCATTGATAGCTGCTGGAACTGAAGAGCAGCCAGTGCTCTTATCAATGAGCCATCTCTCCAGCCCATTTGTTTCTGAAACAAGGTTGGGCTCAAACTCATTATGTAGCCAAGGACAACCTCTAAATTCTGATCTTCCTGCTTCTACTTCTTAAGCTTGGGGATTATAGGGGCTTGCCACCACACCTTTTTTTTTTTTTAAATTAAATTTGTCTATCCACCTGTATGTATGCACACATTACTGGGTGCACGCAAAGGCCAGGGACAGGGTATCAAGCTTCCCCCCCTTTATCATTTTCTGTCTATTCCTTTGAGGCAGGGTCTCTATCTGAACCTGGGGCTGGCATTTTTCCCCCCTCAGGCTAGAAGGCAGCAAAGCTCCAGTGGTCCTTCTGTTTCCACTCCCCTCAAAGCTAAGTTTACAAGTAGACACGGGACACCTGGCATGTGTGGGTGCTGGGATCTAAGCTCCACTGCCATAATTGCACAGTAGGTACTCTTAGTAGCTGAGCCATCTCTCCAGCACCCCTCCCATAACCCCTGGGTTTGGTGCAGTGTTGGGAATGAACACCAGGCCCCAGTGCATACTGGTTAAACACTCTACCAACTGAACTATATCACTAGTCCTTAGCAGCTCAATTCAAGTTTCATGTTTCTCTAGGCAGTCTTGGATTTAGGGCAGGGTTATTAGAGGAACCTTCAGATACTAGGAAGTTTACATAAACTCACAGTGGGTTTGGTTTAACTGAGCTAAAGTAAACTCTGCAAAACATGAGGAAGTGACTTCAGCATTTGCAAATATTCCAGAACGTCTCTGTGCCAGGAAAGGTCAGCTAAGGATCAGCATAGCAGGGACTCCAAAGTATACTTTGGCCCCTGGAAAGCATTACTCTGTGGATACACTTCATTATGCACTTTCAGAGAGCCAAGGAAAACTCTTAAAGAAACAGTTTGAACCTTCCCATCCCACGATTGCCCACGATTGCATGAAAAGGGTACAGATGAGTTCAATGGTTAAGATCTCCAAAGCAGAAAAATTCAATTGTTAAGATCTCCAAAGCAGAAAAACAAATGCGGACTTTGAAACAAAGCAAGAAGAATCTAATAACATAGGAAACTTGTACATGATTCTTCTACGCAGACAGCGTCTGTAGGAATGCTGGGGGAAGTTGGGAGAAAATAGTAACGACATGTTCAGAAGGTACCAGGGAACCAGTGAGACAACTAGTTGGGTAAAAGCATCTGTTACCAAGCCTGATGACTTGATTTCAATTCCTGGAACCCATATGGAAAGAGAGAAACTGGCTTCCACTTGTTATCCTCTGATCTCCACATATATGCACACGCACACACACACACAAATAAATAAATGTAATAAAAATTAAAAAACATGTTAAAAGGTTTCATGTTTAAAAGGAAGTAATAGATTCTTATTAATTTTTGCCATTGATAGGAAAATAGGTTAAAGACTGAATGGCAGGGACAACAGTTAAGACTTCTGCTGCTCTTTCTTGCAGAAGACTTGGGTTTGAATCCCAGCACCCTCATGGCAGCTCACAGTCACCTATAACTCCAGTTCTAGGGGCTCTGATGTCCTCCTCTGATCTCTACATGTTTCCTGCATGCATGTGGCATATATACACTCAGGCATACACACATACCCATCAAAAATGAAATAAGTATATATATTTTAAAGAAATGAATGATGGCCCTGGTAAAACTAGGAACTTTCCAATCTCTATTCAAAAGAAGGGCAGGAAAGCCAGGCATGGTGGTACAGGCCTGTAGTCCTAGCTACTGGCAACCACAGGCTAAGGCAGAAGGGTTGAGAGGACAGCCTGAGTAAGGCCCCGTTTCATTAAAGAAAAGCAAAAGCATTCAGGGCTTGGCGTGAAGAGCACCTGTCGCTCTGACATGAGACCGGAGTTCTGATGCCAGCACCTACAGCAGCTGGTTCACCACAGTCACCTGTAGCTCCAGCTCCCGGGCACCCAATAGTCTCTTCAGCCTCCAAAGGCACTCATGGCTACATAAGCATACACAGACATACAAATATACAGATAAGTAAAAGTAAATCCTTTCTAAGAGGAAAAAAAAAAAGGAAGACAGGTATATTTTGGAATCCTAGCTCTGAAGAGTTAGAGGCAAAGCATCAGGAATTCAAGGTCATCCTTGGCTACATAGAGTTTGAGGCTAGTCTAGGTTACATGAGACCCTGTCTCAAAAACAAAACAGTGAGTGGGAGGGGAATAACTCACGATAAATATGTGGCAAACAAAATGATACTACTAAGACTGCATCTACACTGAACAATGTAAATACAGATGAACTAAATCCCCCCACTCAAAGACCAGGGCTTTCAACATAATTTCCATGGTTAGAAACTGGATTAGCTAGGGGCGTCCATTTAAATAGAGATGCGTGTATGTGTATGCAATACAGAGGCCCATAACTTACATAATTTGGGAAGTTATAGAAAAGTGTTTGTAAGAGATAGGAACAGTCAGGGTTGGGCGGTGGTGGCCGCATGCCTTTAATCCCAGCACTCGGGAAGCAGAGGCAGGAGGATCTCTGTGAGTTCGAGACCAGCCTGGTCTACAAGAGCTAGTTCCACGACAGCCTCCAAAGTCACAGAGAAACCCTGTCTCAAAGAGAGTGAGAGAAAGAGAGAGAGAGAGAGAGAGAGAGAGAGAGAGAGAGAGAGAGAGAGACTGTTTGCCTACAGAGAGTAGTTCACAGGAAGCAAGAGTGAACTCTCCTATCTCATGAACATGTGTGCTGTTTGAGGGTATTACAAAACGCACGTAACCAACAAAATACAGAGAAATGAACACTAAGTATAAAAGCTGAATCAGCATGATAGAAGATATAGAGGACAAAGCTATAGGAAAACTGATGGAGAATAACCAACAGAAGATTTTTTTTTTTCCCAAAGAGGCTTAGAAGCCAGGTATGGTGACACACATCTTTAATCCCAGCACTTGGGAGGCAAGATTTCTATGAGTTTGTGGCCAGCCTGGTCTACATAGTGAGTTCTAGGACAACCAGAGCTATATAGTGAGATCTGTTTCAGAAAACTCCAAAACAAAGTCTGGAGAGATGGTTCAGAGGTTAAGAGCACCGACTGCTCTTCCAGAGGTCTTGAGTTCAATTCCCAGCAACCACATGGTGGCTCACAACCATCTATAATGAGATCTGATGCCCTCTTCTAGCATGAAGGTGTACACGCAGATAGAGCATTCATGGAAGGAAGGAAGAAAGGGAGGGAGGGAGAGAGGGAGGGAGGGAGGAAACGAAATCAACCAACCAAACGCATCCAAAAACCACCTCAAAACAAACAAAAAAACAATAAAAAAGAGGCTTAGCAGGGCAGAGAGAAGGGTGCTTGCCACGACATGAGTTCAAACCCAGGGACCCACACTCAGGAAGGAGAGACTCAACTGCTACCTTGTTCTCTGACCTTCATGTGTGTGAGGCATGTACAAGCACCCCACCCCACCCCACTACACATATAGAATTAATTTAAAAACAGTCTATGCAGAAAAGGAGGAAATGAAAAATACGGCTGATGTTTTAAAAGTTATAAAATTGTCAAATAGATGAGTGTTGGCTCATCAATTAAAAGCGCACTGCTTAATGGCCAGTCTTGGTTGTCAGCTTGACTACATCTGGAATCAGCTGGGCATGCCTGTGAGGATTTTCTTGTGGTATCTGAGGCCACACCTTTAGGTGGCAGCCCATATAAAAGGACATGGAAGAAGGAAGCTTTTGCCATTTGCCTGCTTGCCCTCACTGTCCTGGGATAGTTCATTGGTTTTGTTCCTGAATCACTGAACCTACTTTTTCAGGATTCCAACATTAACTGAAGACTGGAAGCCCTCTAGGAATCCTCTGGAAGTCAGTGCTAGATTGGGACATCAGAGACATCCAGCCTCATGGACTGAATAGCTATTGTTGACTACATGGACCACAAGCTGTAAGCCACTCTAATAAATCCCCCCTTTAACACAGACATTACTTTATATGATTTTAAAATCTCTTTCCCATACTTCTGGGCCCAGAAGATTTACAAGACTATTCTACCAACTTCCAATGAACAGATAAATAGACCTAAATGGGCTGTGTCTGCATGTAGAAAATAGGAAACACTGCCTGTTATTATAAACTGGCAGGAAGAGGTGATCACATGATCACTTTGCCCCAAATACAGAATAAACATTTGATAAAGATCCATCCATAATCAAAAGCAAAACTGAAAGTGTTTACAGACAGAATTAGGACAAGTCTCTGTGCCTCCCTCCACCTCCCACTCTTTCAGCTGCCCAAGTCCAGATGGTGTAGTCACCATATTTGATGCATTTTGTTCTAATTAGAAGGCAATATTGGGGATTTTATTTATTTTCCATGGTTGTTGCTTCAGTTCAGCTCAGAGGGAGAGAAAGGAGTCCTGAAGAAAAGGCATAGCTTGTGGAAACAAGCCACAAAACAGGCGATGGAAACCTAATTATTATGGCTTATGAAACAGAATATGCTAAAAGCAAGGTCCATTCATACCATCCTAGGGAGAAGCCCAGGGGAGAGCCATGTTTTATAAGATTAGGACATCTGGATGCCTTTCTGAAATCCAGACCCTTTCTTAAAGATCAGACTAAGTTTTGTTTCAGTGGTGGACCTTGGATAAGATCTGCCATCAGATGGAATTAACTCCTATGGAGACAAAAGCTACAAGGAGGTTCTTGCTCCAGGGAAAGTGCTGTCACTCAAATGTAAGCAAGTATCTGAAGACTTGGTCACTTTACTTTTAGCTCTTGGCACTTGTGCCCATCTATTTCACCTCTACTGAACAACAGAGTCTCACTGTGTAGCCCTGGCTGAGACATGGAACTTGCTGCGTAGACCAGACTGGTCTGGAACTCAGCCATGCCTCTGCCTCCAGAGTGCTGGGGTTGAAGGTGTTCTCTGCCAAAGCACATCTGTGCACTTTCTCTTGCAGGGGTGGTGGATGCCCTGAGGGCAGGGGCTGTCTCCAGAGCTTGGGGTGGAGTCCAGTTCTCACACCTAAGTGTGTAGACCTCACAAAAGCAAGCAAGGCAGCCCCTTTTTCCATCCTTCTGCTGGGAGGCAGATTGATTTGTGATGCGGGGAGGGATCTCTCCATTTCCGAGTGTACCCATCCCTGGCCATCTTTGCTGGCGTGGGCTTGTGGCCCCTTGAGAACAAACCTCAGACTTCACATAGGAGAAGGACACTGGAAGAGGCCTTGGTTCTGGCTTTTTCCTAATGCCTATGATCAAGAAAGGTGGGCTGAGTTTTCTGGGCTTGGTAACACTCAGAAGGCAGGACAGGTGCACAAACCTTGGCAACTAAGAAGTGGCTGAGGCTGACAGGTAAGGGTGGACGGTTTATAGAAATGGGAAGGGGGGAGGGAGACAGAGAGGGAGAGGCACACAGAGAGGGACAGGAGGGGGGAGGGAGAGACAGAGACAAAGGCAGAGACACAGACACAGAGAACGTGGTGATGGTCAAAACCCCCGGACTGCTCTATCCCAGGCGGGCTTGTCTGAAACTTATGGATCCTCCAGCCTGACCTGGTAGTTCTGAGGCACTCGGACCCCAGCCGTGCCATGCTTTGGGCCCTCCTCTCCCCGCACCAGGCATCCCTGTGACCCGCGTGGACCCGAGCTTGTCGCCTGTTCCGCAAGGAGGAGCCCGCGAGCGGCCGGGGCTGCGCTTACCTTGCCTGCCGGCCCGGGCCCGGGGTTCAGGCCGCTCGGCTCCCCTGACCGCGGCCGCATCTCCAGTCGTCGCGGCCCCTTTGTTTCTCTGTAGAGAAGCTGCAAAGCGAAAGCGAAAAGCAAAACCAGGGTAGGCGGGCCTGGCCCGAGCGCGCCCAGAGCGAACGCGCCCTCGCCCTCCGGGCGGGCGCTGCGGACTGCCGGGCAGTGCGCGCGCCAGAGCTCGTGTTCACAGCGCGCGTGGCCGGCGGTGGAGCCGCGACCTCTTAGGCGCGCTGGTGCCAAGTGCTGGAACACCTACCCACGCCAGCCAGGGTCACGATCCCGGTCCCCGCTGAGCGCCACTCAGTGCCTGTGCCCTGGGGCAGCCAGTGCTAGCCTGGGTGACTGGAACCGAGTGAGCCCACCCACCTTGCTGGGGGAGACCTCACCTTCTGGTACCAAGTAGTTCTCAACCTTTCTAATACTGGGACTCTTTAATACAGTTCCTCATGTTGTGGGGACCCCAATCACAAAATTATTTTTCTTGCTACTTCATAACTGTAATTCTGCTACTGTTATGAGTTATAAGGTAAATATTTTTTGGAGATAGAATTTTGCCAAAGGGGTTGTAACCCACAAGTTGAGAACAGCTGTAAAGAGTTAACTGTGTAATGTTCTAGGTGTGTGTGTGTGTGTGTGTGTGTGTGTGTGTGTGTGTGTGTGTGTGTGAGTGTGTGAGTGTGAGTGTGTGTGTGTGTTTGGTCTCTGGTCTTTTGAGACAGGGTTTCTCTGTGTAGCCTTAGCAGGCCTGGAACTAGTTTTGTACACTAGGCTGGCCTGGAACTCACAGGAACCCACCTGCCTCTGCCTCCTGAGTGTTGGGATTAAAGGCATGCATCACCACCTAATTCTAAGGGTTTTAAAGGAAGTTTCTTGTTGCCCTAGGTAACGGCCAGTAACTAGACTCTTCATCTGCCACACAGACATCAACCAAATCAGTGAGGGGATGGGGAGATGATTTAGTCAGTGAAGAGTTTGCTTGACCTGCAAGCATGAGAACCAGAACTCAGTCTCCAATGCCCCACAAAAAAACCAAAAAACAAACAAACAAACAAAAAACTGGACAAGCAATATGTATTCCCAGCATCAGGGAAGACAGGAGAATTTCTGGGGTATGCTGGCCAGCCAAGTTACTTGGGTCTGTGGAGTCTAGGTTCAGTGAGAGGAACCTGTCTCTAAAAAGTAGCTGAGCTGGCAAGATGATTCAACAGGGCAAGGTACTGCTGCCAAGCCTTAGGATCTGAGTGTAATCCCTAGGCTCACATGGTGGAAGAAGAGAACCAGCTGTTGCAAGTTGACTTCTGACCATCTGTACATGTGGCACAAGCTTGCTTGGTCCAACACACAAAATAAAAATGTTAAAAAAAAATAAAAAGGAAATAATCCTCAACTTTAACCTGTGGCTAAAGATGGAGGTTTCTGTCCCACCAGGTCCCGCCCTTCAGCCCCAAATAAAATTCTGCCCTTCACGTGTCCTACACTTGTGCATGTGTATGTGAGAGCATACACTCACATGTGCACAGCACAGCCACACACATGTATATAACACACACACACACACACACACACACACACACACACACACACACAAAATTAGGTGGTGAATCAACTGAGGAAGATACTGGCGTTGACCATCAAGACTCACATTTGCACACGTGTACAAAGAGCATTTGGGTGAAAAGGGAAATCCTGCATGTGATCAGAAAAACTGGAAAATGCCAAGTCTAAGGTTTGGACTCCTTGGTCTAAGTGATGCCCACCTCACTGCCTTGTTTTAGGTCCTGGCCTTATCAATAACAAGGGGAAATTGAGGACCTTTCATGTGATTAAAAAACTGGAAACACAGGCATAAGCTTTAGAATCCATGGTCCAAGTGTTGTCTATCAATACCTATTGGGCAGGCCCTAATCTTGTCTCTGATTGATTTGGGGCACAGTATTTAACTAGCCTTAGATTCTTCCCCTGTGGGATGAGGATGACAGTCACACCCCCTTCTAGGTTTTAGGCAGGAAATACAACCATCAATGAAGAAAACTAGCAGGTGGAACTTGCCTCCCCATCAGATCTGAATTCTCAGGCTTCCTGTTAGTGTATCCTGTGCTTCTGCCCTGCTGCCTGAGGCTCTTCCTACCTCAGCTTCCTTCCCACTCCCCTTTCTCAGCATCAGATCTGCATCCAGACCTTAGTCTTTCCTGGCTTAGGCTTCTTTTTGTTCTTCTTTATGTAATATGAATAATAAATATGTAACATGAATAATAAAAACTCATAGTCAGATATTGGGTTCAAGCTTCAAGCTGAAGGTCAGAGAAACAAAGTAGCCAAGACAGTAGATAAACCTCTACCAAGATGAAATGGCAACCCTGTCTCCAGGAATCCTCAGAGGCAAAAGCTCTTAATTCCTGTCTCTTCCTCCTTTTATTCCATATCCTCCTGTCTCCACCTCCCAAGTGCTGGGATCAAAGGTGTGAGCTCTGTTACTCTTCACTGTGTAGACCAGGGTGACTTTGAACTTAGAGAGATCCATCTGCCTGTCTTCTGAGTCCTGGGATTAGTGGTGTATGCTACCACTGCTCAGCTTCTAACTAGTGTGGCTGGTTTTGCTTTCTGATAGGTCAGGCAATCTTTATTAAATCATAAATAATGTATCACCACAATTCCCCTTTTTGTCTAATACAAAAAAGAAGGCTATATTATAACTAACATAAGACAAACTACATATAATAAGTACATCCAACATAGATAGGTAGTAAGTTCATCAACAATTTCTAGTCCATTTTTCCTTTGACAAATTCAGAGAAAATACTCCATTATCTATTCTATCTTGGTGAGTCCAAAGTCTTGTACCTAATTTATTTTCTATTCTAATTTGCATTATCAAATTAACTTTTTATGTTCCTCAACTTTATATACTTTACATTTCTTTAGTGAGTTTCCTTTGTGAGTCTGGTAAACAAGGAAAACTACAACTATAACTATCTAGTCTTCAACTCCCTCAGAGACCCAGGAAGGAAATAATACTGAGTAAACAGGAAGTGCAGGCAAGCAACTTTCCCAAAATGTGAGAAATGACAAAAGCAGCTAGCTGCCTGGACAGTCAGCCAAGGTTCTTCTGCAATGTTAGGGCATCCCTCTTCAGCCTACAGCCCTAGCATATGTAACAGATTTTTCTTGTGAAGCATTTTTGCCCTTCCTTGTCTTGGCAAGGTTTTGCAGTCACTCTCTTTTGTGTCCAGTTTGTCCACTTTGGACAGCATACTGTCAGCAGTTGAGGCAAGGGCATTTTCTTGCCCAGTGGCTAACTTTTGCCACAAAGAAAGTAAACTCCATGTGGAGTTTCTTCGATGCCCATCATCTTCTCTGAAGTAGATTGGTGCTGCTAGGAGTAGACAAGTCTCATTGTCATAAAAAAAAAACTATGTCATTAAAACATCTTAAATGCTATATTCTGTAGATCTCTGAAGTGTTTGAAGATGACCTATCTACCTAAAATATATCTCTGTTTGACTTTGATAACATACCTAATATGACTACAAGTTTGATTGTAATAGGTGACTAAAAACTAACCTACATTCCCTTATTATCCCCATATAGTTGGTAATAATAACTTTCAAGAACTAGAAATTTGCATTAATTAAATCGGCTGTATAGGTACAATACTTTAAACAAGATTAGAAACATATGTACAGTCTGTTTTAACCAAATTAATCTCAAATTTGTATCAATATACAGAATTGGTATACAATATACAAAATCTAATCCAATGTAAAATATTTAAAACTAGTAATTGCTTTTTAAAAATAGATTCAATAATCTTCCTTTTTATCTTATATCTATATCCTCCCTTTTTTTTTCAGAGTAGATTCAATAATCTACCCTTTTTATCCTATCATATCTGTCCCCCCCCCCCCCGCCTGCTCCCAAGACATGGTTTCTCTGTGTAGCTTTGGATCCTATCCTGGCACTCGCTCTGGAGACCAGGCTGCCCTCGAACTCACAGAGATCCGCCTGCCTCTGCCTCCCGAGTGCTGGGATTAAAGGCGTGTACCACCAACGCCTGACTTTTGGGGAGGTTTTTAATCTAATCTTTCTATATTTTGATTTACGGTTTCTCCTGATATTCCTGTTTTATCTTATAAAGCTTTTCTATCATTCAGAGCTTTATGAAAAGCAAAAAGAATACATTTGGGTTACATGAAGAATTAAAAATATTTGTAATTAATTATTTAATATATTTTTTAATTTAATATAAAATATGTATGTATGTTTGTATCAATTTTTTAGGCTTAGGGGCATAGTCCCTGGTAAGGCACCTGCATAGCATGCTCTAGGCCCTGGCTTCAATTTCAAGAACACACAAACACACACAGAAGCATTTTTCTGACGGCTTTCTCATTAAGGGATAAATTACTAAAATATTTGCCAAGGACCAATGAGACAGCTCAGTGGGTAAAGTCTCTTGCTTTGCAATCCTGGGTACCTGAAATTGATCCCTAGAATCCATATAAAGGTAAAGGAAGAGAACGATCAGGCAATGGTGGACTAATTGCCTTGCAATCAACCATCATGTTTTATGTTGAGGGAGGTAAGGAGGAAAAAGAGTAGTGTTGCTATTGTCAACACAAATTTACTATTACCAAGTATTTTAGATGAATTATGTATTTTCTTTTTTAAAAGATTTTATTTATTTATTATGTATACAACATGCTGCTTCCATGTATATATCTGCACACCAGAAAAGGGCACCAGATCTCATAATGGATGGTTGTGAGCTACCATGTGGTTGCTGGGAATTGAACTCAGGACCTCTGGAAGAGCAGTCAGTGCTTTTAACCTCTGAGCCATCTCTCCAGCCCCTGATTTATCTTCTAAATGTTGTTTCATTAAACTTAATTTTTGGGATGGTCATAGTGGCTCATACCTTTAATCTCAGCACTAGGGAGGCAGAGGCAGGCAGATCTCTGTGAGTTCAAGACCAGCCTGGTTTATATAGTGAGTTCCAGGATGGCTGCAACTATATAGAGAGACCCTGCCTCAAACAACAACAATAATAACATAAAGAGCCAGGCAATGGTGGCTCCTGACTTTAATCTCAGCACTTAGGAAGCAGAGGCATGTGGATCTCTGTGAGTTCCAGGCCAGCCTGAACTATATAGAGCAAGTTCCAGGACAACCAAGACTGTTACACAGAGAAACCCTGTCTGGACAAAAAAAGAAAAAAGAAAAGAAAAGAAAAATCCCCAATTCCCCCCAAACCACCAAAAAACCCCAAACCCAAAACAAAAAAAATAATAATTTGGCATATACGAGTATTTGTCTGCATGCATGCATGTGCACCACAAATATGCCTGTTGCCTGTGGAGTCCAGAAGGAGATCAGATTGAACCTATGATCCTGTCTCAGTATCCTAAATTCTGGAATAACAGATGTGCACCACCATACTGGGATCCTTGCCTTCACCTTGAATTGTGGAGAGATTGTGGTCTTTTAAAGATTTTCTTCTCCATCTTTTCTCATTCCTCATGTCTATGTGTATGCCAGCTCCTGATGATCCCAGGCATTCATAGCTTTGTCACTCACATACCTCTCTCCTGAAGACCGTCCTCCTGAAATCATCACTTCAATGGAAACAGGCTATATAAGTACAGCAGTATTGTGCAGAGGGTAAGGGTTTTCAGAAGGGGCTGTCATGTCATTGTCGTCCTGTCCCCCCTCTCAACCCCTCCCCTGCAACACACATAGAGCTTAAGGTATTCGGGCAGTACAGTGTTTGCTTCAAGAGGCCATGGATGTCTGGAACCAGACACCAAGAATGAAAGCCAGTGTAGGAACTGCTCACTCATAGCAGGAGAAATGGTGGGGAGAACTGCAATTATAATCTGGGGCTCCTGAGAAGGCATGTCACCAGGAACCCAGATCAGGACATGGGTTGAGAGGAGGGAAACCATTTGAATCTTCCAGATAAGCTGCTCTGTATTATGCCTGAGCCAGAGGTCCCTGCTGGTCCTGTGACATGCCCTTCAATTGTCCAACCAACAGCTGAGCTTTGGACTTAGGTCCATTCGTACTTTGCAGCACAGATGACCTTGTGAAATACTGTTCATCATCAACGTTTGTGTCTTGTACACCACCCCAGGTCAATGCTCTCTGCTCTGCCACTTACTCAGTAGCTCCGAGGACTAGTTCACACAGACTCTGGCCAGCTTTGATGAGGTGCAGCCTGAAGGGCCTCACTTGGGTCTGCAGTGTATAGCTTCCTGCTTTCTATCCAAGAGACAGAACCTGTGTGTGACTCTTGCCTGAGTAAGCTGGAAGTGTAGGGGACACCCTGGTGTTGTCTTTTTGAATGGGTGATGATGGCAAATGCTCCCCACTTTTCTCCATGGTTCAGATGGTTTTGAGATGCATCTCCCAGGCTTCCTCAGAGACTCAGGCCATTGCAGTACTCCTTCATGAGTGCTGCCCAACGCACCCACTAAGGCATCCTAGGGCCAGGCCTCCCACCTTCCCTGGTCTGCATTCCTGCTCCTTGGTGTTGTATTCCCAGATAGAATGTGAAACTGTACAGAAGCTCCAAGCTCAGGCTGTTTTCAGGGAGACCCAGGCTGGTGCAATTCATGGTCAATTGGGTAGATGCCTACTATATAGTATAGTACTAGTTAAATCTGAACCCCAAATCACGGCTACACTTAGCTGAGAGAAGAGTTACATGCTAGCATGGCAAGGGCTCATCAAATACTAAGAAAAGAGATTGCAGTCACTTGTTATTATTTAAAAAAATCATTGTTTATTAAAACCATCTCATTGCCCAAGGCACTTCAGTAGCTTTCACAAAATACATTCTTTTTTAAAGTAGGGGAATCATGTGCTTTAGGAGTACCATGGCAACATAATCAGAAGAGCAGACAATCACACTGAACACAAAACACCTGCTGATGTTACAAAACTGCAGCCAGCAACTCTGAGAGACTGTGAACACAATTTACATTTCTTTCTTGTAATTTTCCCCATGATTATACATTGTAAAAGGAACAAGCATAGTGTTGTTGTTTTGGACACTCAGAGCAGTGATAATGGCTAAGGCTAGGAAGTGCAACTGCATTTCCATGGTGGCAACTGCACACCAGCCAGGGTAATTCCAGGTTGAGAAACACTGTTCCCAAGTCTCTGCTGAAGATACAACAGATGACAAAAAAAAACAAACCCCTGTGACAGTGCTGAGAGAAGGAAGGGACACTTTGTCACTCATACATTCCCTTCAAGACACAGAAGTGGAAGACAAGCCTTGGCGTCAACAGTGATTTCTCACAGTCGGGACAAGCCCAGGAGTCTGACCAGACACACACAGCACTCCTGCTGTGGGACTGAGCAGCCACAATCCACACACTGCTGACTTTACATATCTCCTTCCACCTTCATTTCCTCTATGGTTCCCTAGGTCCTGTGGTCTTCTGTTGTGAGTTAAAGCAATCACAGCAAGGGTTTTTGTAACTTAGAAAAGATGAGAAATCAAACTCCCCATGGAATCATTTATTCTTCTCTGAAGAAGTTTTGTTTCTTTCTGGTTCTTTGCATGGAACTCAGGGCCCTGTGTATCCTAGCCAAGCACACTGCCACTGAGTGACATCTATTCCATTTCCTGAGAGTTTGCAGTTACGGAGAGGAGGGAAAAACAGACCTGCAGTTCTATCTGTGCAACCTTACCAGTCTTCTAAAATAACAAAGCAAGACTAGCAGTTGTTTCACATAGTCTTCCAAGTCCCACTGGTTTAAGAAACTTTTTTGGAAGGGCCAAGGCCACCACTGGAATGGATGTGCAAGCTGTCTGTGGTTAGTCTTGATGTCCCTAGAGGAAGGTGGCTCTCCAGGACAGATGCACCCATCCACGAGCACATTAAACACAAGGTCAACAGAACAGAAAAGCCCCTGGTCATTGACAGTGTTTCTGACAACATGCAGGTTGTCTGTTTTTCATCTCCTGGAGGGTTAAAAGGCTGTGCTTTTTAGGACTGTTGGGCTTTCTTCACCATCCTTTAGCATCCTTGTCTGGTTTTGGCTTTGCCATTGTTTTATTCTATTAAAACAAGCAAAACAATGTTACTTACAAATTGTACAAAGATACCTATCAGTGTCAAAACAAGCCAGATCTGGAGAAAAACAAGGAAATGGCAGATACTGAAGTTTGCTGTAGTCTTTGCAGTAAACTAGAGCTGCTGCTTTCATGGCCATGCACATGGTCACTGATTTACACAGATCAGGCCAATGCCCTCATAGCACCATGGTTAAAGTAGTCCACTTATTTGTGAGACAGTGTGCAGATCCCTAAGACCTGGCCAGGCCCAGATTCAGTGCACCCCTAGTGTTAGGAGGAAGGTGTCTTACCCTTTGATCCTTAGCATCTGGTCAATGGTGTCTGGGAGAGGGACACCAAAGCTCTCTGGGAAGAACAAGGTAAGGATAGCTGTCAGGATGGTCAGACTTCCCATGAGGATGTAAGGCAGGTAGCGGTCATAGGCACCTGCAGTCAAACAGAGGACCCAGGTTACAGTGAGATATGGTTTCATTCTGGCCCTGTATTTCTTCAGGACTCTATAATGGACTCACCTTCCTGTTGGTCTCAGTGTTTCCCAAAGCCTGGGCAGCTAGAGTGAAGTCTGGCATCTAAAGGGTCTCAGAACCTAGACCTGGCACAGATGTGCCCAGAGGTCCAGCAGTGTCCACAATGGATAAGGGAAATGTATAGGGGAGTAGAGACACCAAGCTGCAGGGTTCCCAAGAAAACAAGGTCCTTGTCCAGGACAAAGCAACTCTCCATCTCTTCAGCTGTGTCCCAGTTTGATTTGCATTCTGGTTAGACAAGGTGCTGCAGCCCATTAGAGCCACGTACCATGCTTTCAAGTACTTGCTACTCTCAGGGCACTGGCTGCTAAAGTTCAAGGGCTTCTGGGGCTACAGAACAAGTTCAATCCCAGTTCATACTTAGTGAGCCACTGTCTTGAAAAGTAAAATGGGGGCTATGGAGATGGCTCAGCTTGTAAAAGTGCTTGCTGCTATGCCTGGTGGCCTGAGTTCAATCCCCAGAATCCAATGTTGTAAAGAAAGAACAAATTTTAAGACTCCCCTAAATTGTCCTCTGACTTCTATATATACACTGGATAAATGAAGTGTTCTACGCCATGGTCACTGTCAGTCCATCAGTCAGACCTCTTGTTCATGCTACTAACTCCAAGAAGAAACTCCTCTAGTAAAGAACACTGTCTCCCTAAAGAATTTCTTAGGATGAAGAAATTGTAGTTTGTGATGAAATAGAAAGCCTCACACTTTCTCATCCTCATCCAGCTGGGCTGTGAGTTACTTTCCATTTGAAATGGGTGCCTTCTTCTCCAGCCAAGGTCCCAGTAAGGGATGCATCCTGCTAACTATAGGGCTTGTGTCCAGCTCATATTGAGGCTACTTAGAGCTTCTGTCCCATCCATTCCACCAGTGCACTGTGGTACTCACCAAGGTAAACAAAGTAGGGAGACAGGATACTGCCAAGGCGGGATGCTGTGGAGCTGACCCCTACACCCATGTTTCTCACCACAGTGGGGTACAGCTCAGCCGTGTACACGTAGACCATGGAATAGGCAGAGGTGATTCCAAACTTGCCTACCATCACCAGGGTAGTAGACATATAAAACAATTCTGGAGAAACAAAGGAAGGATAGAAAAGGCAAGAGGGACCAGTGTAAGGGTTGCTCTGGAGGAGTTCTCTTGACTTTCAGCCTAAAATGAACTCAGATTTGGGGTAGAGAGAGTCGGTCAGTTTGTATACCTTCCTATTGAACCAAAACACCATGGCTTAGATTTCTTTCTAAGGGGATTACTAAAAGGAGAGTGGGCACTTCAGTTGTGTGAGGGTAAAGGTATTCCTCAACCTAGAGGCCCAGACAGTATGTGAACCTCAGCCCGATCTGCCTGCCTTCCAGAAGTCATCCTGGGTTAGGGATGAGCTGCTTGCCCAGAACCTCATCCTGAGGGCACTGTGGAGGACTTGTATATGAATGGGGGAGTTCAGCTCTAGCTCAGTTCATGCTTGCAGTCTATTCAAGAAGTTCACAGATCTGGGCTTTTGAGGTGGCTCAGTGGGTAAGGGCACTTTCAGTCAAGCCTGAGAACTTGAGTTTGATTCCCAGGACCCACATAGTGGAAGGAGAAAACTGACTCTTCCCACTTCCTGCACACTGTCCTCTGGCCAATACATGTGTGCTGGGACACATGTTTCCCTCCTCCAAATAAATAAGTACAGTATAGTCATTGAAAAAAATTCTATAAACCATCTGAACTTAGGGATGATCCTCTTACTGACTTCACTGCCCAATGAGTATAACTAGTGACACAGTGGTCACTCTACTCAGGTGAGAGCCACTACAGCCACACCCAGGTTCCTTCTGCCACAAAAGGGGCTGTTCCTGTAAAGGGGGGTCCCAGTATCACAGTCCTCAAAGTAACCATCAGACATTCCAAAAGCCACAGGGGAATGGATGATTATGGCAAGTGATAGACAAATAAGGCTTGTCATCTGTTCCACAGGTTGTCAGAAAGGGTTCCTCCTGTCTAGTAGTGGGATGGTTTTACCAGCAAAGTCCTTCCCATAGCCTCTGAGACTGTTCATCTCTTTCTTTTTATGGGTTACTAGTTCATTTGCTACCCTGAAGCACACTGGGCTCACTACCTGCCATAGTGTTGTATCTATCTATCTATCTATCTATCTATCTATCTATCTATCTATCTATCTATTTTTAAATAGGGTCTCATATAACATAGGTTGGCCTCAGACTCCCCAGACAGCCAAAGATGAGCTTGAACATCTCATACTCCTGCATCCACCTCCCAAGTGCTGGGATTAAAGGCCTGTGCTACCACTGTCCAGCTCTCCCTGACTTATTCATGGTGTTCTGTTCCTCATCTAAATTCTGCTGAATACCTCTGTTCAGGATGCTATCATGACTGCTCTTTAGATGAGCTCTAATATCCTTTCTTTCTGTTCACAGAAGGTAACAACATCTGAAGATTAACAAGCATTTATTAACTTGTTTCTTCTCTCTCTCTCTCTCTCTCTCTCTCTCTCTCTCTCTCTCTCTCTCTCTCTCTCTCTCTCTTTGGGTTTCAAGACAGGGTTTCTTTGTGTAACAACCCTAGCTGTCCTGGAACTAGCTCTGTAGACCAAACTGTCCTCAAACTCAGAGATCCGCCTGCCTTTACCTCCCAAGTGCTGGAATTAAGGGCATGCACCACCACTGTCTGGCTCTTCTGCAACAGAAAGAGACTCCATCAAGACCCACTTAAGCTATTGCTCAAATAAATAAATAAGACAGAACTCGTGGGGGAATGACTCTCCTTCTTCCTCTTTATTCTATAGAGGAAACCACATATGAACATGGGTTAACTTGGGTCAAGGGCATAGTTAACCAACAAGCTCAATGCTTTCTTCACCCTTACAAAGCCCAGGCTATGAAGACCTCCCCCCCACTCCCACCCCTGTTTTTTGAGAGACATGATCTCCTGATTTTTAAGACAGGCAGTGCACACATGCCAGCACAGATGGGCCTGACTGTGTTCTCTTTGTAAACAGTCTGGTTCAAGGCAGTAACACAGTGAAGAAAATAGGTCTGCAAATAAACATCGTCCATACCTGAAGGCACCAGCTGCAAGAAGAGAAGTACACTGCCACCCAGGAAGAGGGCAGCAGAGATGGAATATCTCCGGGGCAAGTGCTGCAGCAACAGCCAGGCCAACACATAGGCTGGGACTTCAACAGCCGCTGAAAGGAAGCTGTTCACATAGATGTCCCCATGCAAGTTAGGAGTATCAAGAGAAAGTCCAAAATAGCCCACTGATATGGTCAGCCTGCAACAGGGGACAGAAGAGAGATGGAGAAGCAGTACCCATTTCTCCAGACCCACACACCTTGAAAAAATTCATCTTGACAAGTTCTGAATTGCTCTCAATGCAGGGAATGGGAGAGTAGTAGTAGATTCCACTCTGTGCCTTACTTCCTACTATAAAAGTTAACTTTCCACAGCTCCAGTCACCAGTTTAAATCCTTTGTCAGTATACCTTCAGAACATTCCATAAAAAAGTATCTCATCAAAACAGCTTACATGGTTCACATAGATTTCATCACTGGGGGAAGGACCCAACCTGCATTTCAACATTGAAATCCTACTCTGAAACATTTGCTAAAACCCAATTCCTTGCTCTGTACGTTTATCCAAACACAGCAAATGTAAGAGGAGCTAGAGAATGAGTAATGGGCTGGGTAAGATGTGACAGAAGTGGTGGTTTAAGGCAAAATACAGCTCAAACATTTGCAGAAGGACCCTCATTAAACTATGTGTAATCAGCCAGGAAGAGGCTGACAGCAACCCCACTGTGCTCTGCAATAGGAGCTCCCAATGGTGAGGCCTCACTGTTTCTCATTCACCACTCCCACTCCTGGCTCTGATCCTAATAGGTTTCTCTGTTGATGAGCTGTACTCTTTGGCACCAGACTGTCTTTGACTCATGTACAGGTTGAAAACACAGTTGGCATGGTGAAGGAAGAGAGTAGGCTCACAAGCCCCAGGAAACTCCAGAGCATGATTAGGTGTGGATGATTCAGAGTGAGATGTCTCAGGCTAGAAGTCTGAGGTACAGTCTCCATGCTCGCTCTCTCTTGAGGCAGATTCAGGTATGCCCCACTGCCTTTAAGGCATCCTGGACAATTCCTTGGAAATGGAAAATTCCTTGGAAATGGGTGACTCACAGACAAACCCTACCCCAAACCAGGAAGCAGACTAGCTTACTGCTCCAAAGCTGGCTGAGTCTTTTAGCAAGGACTTTGAGGTGAAGTCTACCCTTCTCACCATCTTCTCACATTCATCCAGAGGAGTCAAGGATCTCTGATATCCCAAGGGTATGGCAGAAGCTATGCAGGCATTCAACCTTGGTCCTTTTCCTTGGTAACTCAGAGATTCCTTCCTGATAACTGCAACACCTTGTAGGAGAAAACCTGGAGGAAACATCCAGGTTATGGCCTTGACTTTAGGGCAGTCTATGAATATCCCAGAAGGGCCATATTCTACTTTAATGTTTCCAGAAAGCTCTTAGCAGTGTCTGGAACCTAAATGATAAAGTGTCTTCCCTGAGACCCTCCTTCAAACCCCCACTGTCCCAGCCAGAGAGTGTGGGTCTTCAACAGAGAACACTTTCAAGAGGAAACAGCCAGTCATGGGGGGTGGGTGCAGGGGGCATGTGCAAATGATAGACACAGTGGCACCACTGCAGAGGAGCTCCCTCTATCTCCATGAGCACATTAGAGTTTCTGTCAGGCTATTTACCACAGATAATCTACTGAGGGAGAGGACAAGGGACAGGAACAACTAAGCAAGGACCTGTTGGATTCCCTTGTGGGTCCCTAGATCCTAAACAGCCTCTTTGGTCACTTTCTCCTTTTCTGGGTTTCCATTACATCAGAGCTGTTATGTCCCTGTGGCTGCCATCCATCACAAGGAACAACCCTTGCAGCATGTGATGGCAGAGGTTTTCAGCTTTGGTCTGAGGCAATGTCTGTAGAAAATGTCCTGAGGGTGGGTAAGGCTCAGGCAGGTCTCACTTACGCACCACAGGATTATAGACATGATGGTGAGGATCCTGATATTCCGGGTTCGGATCAGATCATAAATGTGGTGTAACTGAGGCTTCTTGGAATTTAGGTCTTGTAACTGCAGGAATAATATAGTTAATGGTATAGGAAGGAGAAAACTTGGAGACCATCTGGAACCCATCATTTTCACTATCTACTTCTCAAAAGTTAAGAAAGCATTCTAAGGTTCTTCCTTGAAAAGACAGAAGTACAGTGACTTTTGATAACCAAGCTCTCCTGCAGGCTCAGTCAATGACAAACAGAAGTAAAATCAAGTGAGATTTTGAAAAAGAAAGGAGCACAGCAAAGGTCTAGGTGACAGACAGTGACAGCGACCTCACTGCATTACCCTACCTATCCTCACTGCACTTTTCAGGGAAGCCTTTGAGGTTTCCTATGTCAGGTTGATGCCTGCCCTCTTGGTCAGAGGAAAAAAAATGACTGTGTATTTTTGCTAAACTGATATTTAAGTGGAATGAATGTTTTGAGTCCTCATACTGTGTTATTATTGGTCTACTTCCAGGAGAAAAATATTCAGTTGAAAACAGGAAAACTGACCCGTCCTTCACCCAGAGTAACTTCCTATGAGATTCCACAGGGCCAAGGCCATCACTAAACCACATGTCTAAACACACCAATGCTCTTTCTTAGCTAACCCAGCTTAGGAGCTTGTTTTTAACCAATCAGTTGGGCAAAAGGTCAATCTGGGACTCAAAGAAATCCTGAAACACCTTCATTTCCTCAGTGATGGCAATGAGGCTTATATGTTCACCCAGACCGACCCCTTACTTAAATTCCACCAAAGCCACCTCACTTAAAATGCCCACAGTCACATTCCAGCCCTGACTTCTGTGCTTCAGAGTTCTTCTAGAGTATGCCGAGGGACTGCTGCTGCTGGGCCACCACTTAAGGGAGATGCCAGCAGGGTTGTTGGTGGCCAACAGCTTCTCAACTACTTATAACAACTGCTTCCTCTCTCACAAGCCCCAAGTCATCATCATGAACTCAGAGCATCTAACATGCCTTCTGCTCACAGCTGAGCATGGCTGCGGGCATTTGTCCTTAAGTCAGTCCCTTGTCTTCTCAAATCAGACACATACTCAAGATCCATGTCTGCTAACACCTGTAGTGTCTAACCTCATGAATCTGAAGAAAACAGCCTGCTACTGAAGAAGGGAGGAAAAGGAACAGGAAACAAGAACCAGGACCCACACAAAACCAAGAAATTACTGGGAGTACCTAAGAACAGGGAAGAGGTGGCTATCAGAAAGAATCTGGTTCCAGGATGATGGATAATAACTAACTGAGAGTGAAAAGAAACAGAACCCTGCTGAGTGCAAATCTACTAGTGTTCCAATAGTCTTCAGATGATAATCCCTGAGGCATAACAAACAATGACTTCCAAAAATGCTGAAGTTGATAAAAGCCTATTTCCCATGAAGGGTCTTTGCTATTAAAAGTAATAATTAAGCCAGGCATGGTGGCATGTCCCTTTAATCTCAGACCTTGGGAGGCAGAGACAGATCTTTGTGAGTCTGAGTTACACAGAGATTTCCAGACCAGCTATGGTTATATATAGTGAGACTCCTACCAAAAAAAAAAAAAAAAAAGGAATGCTTAAAAATATGTTAGAAGTTGGACAGTGGTGGTGCACCTTTGATCCCAGCACTTGACAGGCAGAGACAGGAGGATCTCTATGAGTTCAAGCTTGGTCTACAGAGTGAGTTCCAAAGCTACTGAGATACCCTGTCTCAAAAACCAAAAGAAAAAGGAAAAAGAAAAACAAAATCATGGGAGAGAATAAGTAGTTGGAACACATTCCACATCCTCTGAGGTATGAGGGTATTCCTGTTCATGGGTGTATACACCATAGGAATGTGTATATATGTAGGGTAGAGGTTGACCAAGGATATCATCTTCAATCACTTTTCTACTTTATATTGGGGACAGGATCCCTCATTGACTGGTTAGCTGGCTGGACAATAAATCCCAGGGATCCTTCTGTCCCTGCTGCCCCAGTGCTGGGATAAGGGGCACACTCTGCCATGCCTGGCTTTTTGGTTGGCTGTTGGCACCTGAACTGAGGTCCTCATGCTTGCGTGCTAAACACTTTATACATTGAATCATCTCTCCATTCCTTTAACTTCTGCATTGTAATCAGACCTTGCCTAAGGATGGCTGGGATTTGGGTAGAGTAAGGGCTGGATTCCTGTGAGCTGTGCTATATGCCCCTGACCTAAAACGATCAGTGTGAGCTTTCCACCAGCTTCCACATGGTACTTACCTCATTTAGATCAAAGATAGTGGAAGGTGCAACAATCCCATTGGTTTTGGCAGCTCTGCGGATGATCACCTCTGCCTCTCTAATTCGGCCTTGAGAGATGAGCCATCGGGGGGATTCAGGAATAAACCTGGAAGTACAAGTGCAATCTAGTGAGGCCTCCTGTTCATTTACTCTCCCAGAGGCTGGGCATGCTAATCTGCAGATGGGAGATGAGGTTTCAGATGCAGGGGTAGATGTGTGCAGAGTGTCAGGTGTTCATAAGGTGTTCATGGCCCAGTAACCACCTGAGGTATGATGATGCTGAACACCAACTGCAGTGAGAAAAAGTTGGAGCATCTTGTACATCACTAGGGGATCCCCATCTGGCTGGCACCTGCCTGTCTGCAGTAGTGGTGCCCCCTTCTGGGCTTTAAGGAGACAAGCACAAGATGGGCTCCTGGTGCCTGGCTCCTGCTGACAGTGAGACACACCCAGATCTTGCTGTCTTTACCCTGTCCCTCAGAAATGCCTGGAGCATCACTTAACATCATTTCTTCCTCACTCCTCTGATTTAGTCACAGACTCATCAGTCTCTTTACACAAAACAGCATAGTTCTCAAGGCTGGAGACTTGATTTGTGGAGTTTCAGTGGATATTTTCCTTATCCTTGTGACCAAGCAGCCCTCTCTCCTCTGTCCTAATCAGGAGCCACAATGCATTGTAACTTCTCCCATTATTCTCCAGGGTTCTTGCCACTGTGCATGGATGAGGATCTCACCTTAGTCTAGTCTATTGTAAGGAGTGATTCTTGCCTGGTTCCTCTGTCAAGTTCCATGGCTTAGAATGGCCTATGCTCTACCTGCCCAATGCTCCTCTCTTGGAGGTGCAGCTGGAGCCTGCATTCCTCTGAATAGCTACTCAAGGAAGCTCACTTCTGGAACTCCCCCTCTCTTTACCTTCTAACACCATGGCATTGTGCCTCAGCATCAAGCAGCTACAGCCCAGGTCTTGCTGTCTTACCCCGGGATTTGAGAATTTCCCAGAATTTCCCAGGTTGGCCCCTATCTGCTTGCAGCAAATTCTTAGTTCAACCTAGAACCTGGCAGAGGACAAGCAGGCTGTGTCTTGGGATTCTGTGTTGTTTTGGCTTTTCTGAATATGGAGAGACTTTCTGACTTGATTTATAAATAATATCCACTACCTTTTTCTGGGATCTAGGATGGGGATTTGGGGAGCTACTGCTGCCCTCTACTGGACATGAGACAGAAGCCACCCCACAGGTAGGCAGCCCAAGGGGCTGGGCCACACTCACCACCAGAGAGCTCCACACAGCACCCCTGGCACAGTGAGTGCCAGCAGCAGCATCCTCCAATCTCTGATGAAGTATGCAAACAGTGGCAGCACCATGAAGCCAAATGCATAAAATATGCACACTCCTAAGGTGGCGAATATAATTCGAATTGACTTGGAAAGAATTTCTGTTCCTGTTAAAAAAAAGGGGTGGTGGTGGTCAAGCTTAAGGCTATTTCCTTATGAATCTTCTGTGGTATTATTTTCAACATAAAGACAAGGAGGGAGCCAGAACTTGCTGTGATTTGAGGCCCTGGAGGGGTCACATCTGAACTAAGTCTGCTTTGCTTTGCTCCTGGGTTGTTTCTCCTAGGTCCCTAGGTAACAGTGCTCTCATGAAAACATCATCAGCATCTTCAGCCACAGGCTAAAGAGTGTTAGGTCCTGTAAGTCCTTACATGGGATACAATTTATCAAAGGCAAAGTCTTTACTATGGCCGCACATGCCAACTATTGTCCTTCGAGGACATATGTTCTAGTAAATGTGAAAAGAAAATAACCCTTTCCATAATATAACTCAAGGAGCCCAGTGATCTGATTCCAAACAGGGAGACTGGAAGCTTTCTGGTGGGAACAAGGTGGCTTGTCTGAGGCAGAGCCTTGAAGGGTGGAGTCTGACCAGAACCTGAACTGGACCACTCTGCTCACTCACCTTGGTGGACACTGATAGCCACCAATGCTCTGCATCAGCTCCCTTTCCTGGGGAGCCTGCACATCATACCGCATCCCCTTGGTGTGCCCCCCTCTTTCCTCAGGTACCTAAGCCCTTGACTTAAAAATAGATACTCCATGGTGAATCCTAGTTAATGGCTTAATTACTAGTGAAGCCAAGGGGCCACCAGTCAGAGGCCAGAAGAGAACTGGACATCAGAAGTCAGGAACCATTGCCAGGTTTAATTTTCCAGCTGCTAAGCTAGGTTTATTTACTAGGGTAATCTAGCCCATTTTCCCTGACAGACATCATAACTTGTCTTCAGTAAAGTGAAACACAGGATCAAGTACTCAACTCCAACCTGATGTCCATACCCAGGACAAATGCTGCCACGTAGTTGGAGATCTGACCCATGCCAACAAGGACAAAGAGCACAGTAAACATCTCGAAGTTCACAGAGAAGACCTGCAGGAAGCTGAAGCCAGTCTGCATGGCCATGGTCAAAAACAGCACATTCTTCCGACCAAACCTGAGGAGGAAAGGAGGGTCACAGAGAAGCAGCTGGGAGAGGCAGCAGCAACTGACTTCACTGAGAGAGGCTTTCTCCTGTCACAAGGACTGGCACCAGGGTAGTTCCACTCTCCCAGTCTCCATGCTGTCATTGAATTCCACACTTAACAGAATGTGTTGCCTGGACAATGAGGCTGCTCCAAAGGCAGTGCCACAATGATGTTAATGACTGCAGGGGATGGAAAGGCATTTGTTAAGTTTAAATCCACATACTTGAAATAATTTTTAAAGGCAGAAAGGTCACAATCCTTGGTAAATGAAGACTGGTCATTTATCCTGACCACCTGTTTTGTCAGTGACATGAATAACTAGAAATAGGGTGGAGAATTGTTTATAAAAATGCCACAAATATGGAACAAAAAAGATAAAAATTTCTATATCACTTTGAGCTACATCCCATGAACTGACATGGGTACTGTGTGTGAGTGACTGCCTACCTATATGATGCTGACCTATAATCCTGCCAGAGGACTGATCCTGACTGGAGTCTCTGAATGCAGTTGCCTATCTGCAAAAAATGCAGAGGATAAAGGGTGAGACTTGGGGGATATATAATCAAATCACCCAGACCTAGACAGGGAAATTCTACAATGGAACTGCTCAGGGCTCTTCAATAGATAAATCTCAAGGCAAAGAAAAGGGTAAAGATATACTTAATTAAAAAGTCATTTTGTTATTTTATGCACATGTGTGTGTGTGCCTGGTGCCTAATGCAGGCAGAGGTCAGAAGAGGCATCAGATCTCCTGGGACTAGGGTTACAGATGGTTGTGAGCTGCCATGTGTGTACTGGGACTTGAATCCAGGTCCTTTGGAATAGCAGCCTGTGCTCTAAACTGCTTTGCCAACTGTACAGCCCTAAGACATACTAAATTTTGCAAATGGATAAGGTGTAAGTTGTATTTAAGGGTGTACATTGGGGTCTGATGTGGTGGCAAATGCCTTCAATCATAGCACTTGAGAGACCAAGGCAGGTGGATCTCTATGATTGTAAGCCAGCAAGGGCTACATAATAAGAACACATTTAAAGAAAGTTATATTTTATGAAAAAACTCCCTCCCCCAAATAAATTACACAAAAAGGAGTTTGGACAATAAAACTGAAATGCACAATCCTGAACTCCATAATTTTGAATGCTGAAACTCTGAAAGATCTAAAATTTCAAAATTCTAAAAAGGTAACTTTGGAAAAACTGATTTTCTTTTATTTTATATTTGTATATGTATTTTTGCATGCATGTATATCTGTGCACCATGTACATGCCTGGTGCCAGAGGTTAGAAGAGGGTGTCATATACCTTGAACTGGAGTTACAGATGGTTGTGAGTTCTATGTGGGTGCTGAGAATCAAACCCAGGTCCTCTAGAAGAGCAACTAGTGCTCTCAGTGTCTGAACTATCTCTCCAGCCTCCAAGCTAACTCTTGATGAGATAAAAAACCAAAACATAACAAAACCATCAGACAAAAAAAAATCCCTCTAAGGGTCACCCAAGGAGCTGAGATATGGAGAAATTTTTATCTTTCGCAAATACATCTTTTCATTTATTGAGGAATATTCAACATATCAGCACAATAGTTACACACAAATTCAATGTTGGGATAATGGCACCAAATTTCATTGAATGCACAAAATGAAAATGCCTGTATACCATCTATATCCCTAGAATTGGAAATGATGCAAATATGAAATCTATAGCATAATGAATTGGAGATGATGCAAAGATGGAATATATAGTATAATGAATTATAGAAAACAATACTAACAATTTAAAATGGCTGGAAGAGATGAGCATAGTTCAGTGGCAGAGTGCATGTTTAGCACCCACAGGGACCTGGGTTCAACTTCCCACAAAAATGAAATGAGAACAAAAACAACTACAAAAAAATCCAACATACAAAAATGTTCATTGTGGGGCTGGATTATGGACAACTGCATGAAGGCAGTCAGAGGAACTGGAGACTTGCATCATTACCTATAGGGTAGACTGTTGTCTTTGCTTAGATTAGCATGCATCTGTTTTCTTTTGGTCATGTGTTTTTGGAGAACACATTCACCTGCACTGTCTACATGCAGGACTTTCTCCTCATCCCATGCAGACTCACACACTAGTTTCTTTGGGAAGCACCCTCTGACACATGGAAACACTGCTTTCTCAGGTTTCTAGGTGTCCAATATGTTGAGTACCATCAAACAATGCATCAATTCCCTTCTCTGGAGATAAGCTTTCTACTCTCTTGACATATCCTTCTTTACAACAAGAATCTCAGTGTGGAGGTTTTCTATATCGTGTGAGTATGTGTGTTCTCGTGTGCACTTGTGTGTATATGCATGTGGAGAGGTCAACTCAGTGTCATTATTCAGAAACTATCCATCTCATTTTAAGACAGAGTTTCTTACTGGCTTCTAGAACTTACCCATTAGGGTATGATTGCTGACTCATAAGCTCCAGGGAGCCTCCTGCCCTTCCATCCTTGGGATTACAAAGGCAAGCAACCCATCTGTTTACAAAGACGCTGGAGACTGAACTCGGAACTTCATGGTTGTGGGGCAGGCCCTTTACTGACTGTGTTATCTCCCCAGTTCAGAATTCAGAATTCTAAACTTTTGTTTGGGATCTGGGGCAGTTTTAGGCTTTAGGGTCTGTTGCTCTGGGATTACCCCTTGATGACACTGGCATGGAACTAGTTCTTCTATTACTTTATTCAATAAAGGTTTTTTGTAAAGAATATTGTTTTGAATAATGTGCATGTGTTTGTGGGGCTAGGGGATACATACATGTGCGAGTACAGGTGCTCATAGAAACCAGAAAATGGCATGAGATCCTCTGCAGTTGGCATTGGAGCTAGAGACAGCTGGGAGCTGCTTAATGTGGGAACTGGGAATGGAACTCAGAGCCTCTGCAAGAGCAGTGAGCATTCACTGCTTAGTGTCTCTCCAGGCCTAGAAGTGGTTACTCATGGGTGCTAACTTGGGTGGGGCAAACACTGGATGGGCTTCTGAGGCAACAAAGTTCTATTGCTTGACTTGCTGGTTGTTGTCAGGCCACCTCCATTTTTGTTGAACTGTGACAATGACAGCATCTATAGTAATTTGGTTTCCAGAACTAAAGTAAACTTGTTTCTCTAGATTCTTAACCCCCCATTCTTAAAGATTCCCCCAGACATGACCCATCAAGGTAGATGTTTTTCCATCACCTGAACTTATCACTCTCTGATTACTCCCAGTAACAGCCAACCATGGCCTAAAAGGGAAACTTTTCAATTTCCTTCCCAGTCCCCTTGCTATTGAAAGAATAGAAGGGGCCGCCACTGGGCATGTGGGCCTGAGCTCTTCTCCAATACCCCAAAAGAACAATCCATCTCAGTCCCTCCCCCACCTTTGAACTACAAATGCAAAACCTTGCAGCTTATTTCCTGAAATAATTCATCACACCACACACTTATTCTATGGTACTTTCTGTATCTGTATTCATTTTTAAAAACAGACGTTTCATTGGTTTGTTGTTGTTAAAGTGAGTGCCACAAAAGGAAGGAACAAGTCAATCTGGGGGAAAGTGGCAGATTCTGCCTGAGATTGGTTTGAGCTGGCTCATATCGTGTACATTAAATGAATGCTTGTGCTCTTATATTAGGCACTAGGAATACTTCTGCTTTAAAAAAAAATCACCCCTGTCCTCAAGAAGTTACTGTCTGGTTGGTGAGATATTAATTATACTTTAATCAACGATGCTACTGGACACACTATTACACACTGAGACAAGTGCATAAAAGAAATGGTCTCCAGGTCCACAGAGACACAACAAAGGAACTCAGACTCTAAGGGTAGGGATTGGGCATCCTGGGATGATCTCCCTGACAATGGAGCACTGATGAAGTCAAAAGGAAAAGTAACTGTTGGCAGTGGGGAAGCATTCAGTCTAGAGTAGTGGTTCTCAACCTTCCTAATGCTAAGACCCAATACAATTCTTCATGTTGTGGTAACTCCCAACCAAAAAATTATTTCATTGCTATTTAATAATGGTAATTTTGTTATGTTATGAATCATAATCTAAATATCTGATATGCAGGATATCTGATATGTGACTCCTGTGAAATGACTGTTTGATCCCCAAAGAGGTGGCAACCACATGTTGAGAACCACTGGTCTAGAGGGAGAGACCATTAATCTATGACACACTTTCCATTCCCTAATTTCTCATTGGTGCTATGAAGGAAGTCCAGGAATTGATGTAATGGAAACTGCCACCTTGAGCCACCTGCTTAGTGAAGAAAAAGCATTAGGTGGAGAGTGGAGTTAGATTTCAAGTGTGCCTTGTGGCTACGACTGCGTGTGGGTTTGCTGAACAAAGAGCTTGAGTGGCAGATACTAGCTGCCAAGCAATAGCTTTTGGAGGAAGGACTGAGCCAAAAAAGCACACAGTTTTGTGGATATGAAAGAGGGTTTGCTATTTTTCCTCAGTAGAACAGTTTTTGTTGTTAGTTTATCATTGGATTAACATAATCCAGGCTGGGGTGTAATTGTATCTATTGGACGAGGCCAGAGATATTGCTAAATACTCTAAAATGCCCATAGCAATGAAATTATACTGCTCAAAATGTCATTAAGGATGAACTTGAGAAACTCTGGTCAAGGACACTCTCCTTTGCTTACATTGTAAGCTTACATTACATGCATGCTATAGTACGAGGCAGCCTAGTGCAAACTCTACCCCCTTTCCTTCCAAAGGCTGCTCAGGGTGATAGAGATCTAGGGAACCATTCATGCCACTACTCTTTGGCAGCTGGAGGTTGTATAGAAAAAAACTTGTTTTTGTTCTTTGGGTTTTGTTTGTTGTTTGTTTTTAAATCATGTATTGCCTCCTGTTAGCCTCCAGTGCCTGGATCATAGGCATACACAAACATGATTAGACTAGAAAACCTCATTTTGAAATTTATTATTTAATTTATTATATTTTTGGATGGGGTGGGGGTGGGGGTAGCGTCATGTGAACTACAGAAGTCATGTAGTAGTCTGAGGACAACTTACTGGAGTTGGTTCTCTCCTACCATGTGGGTCCCTATGACAGAACTCAGGTGGTTGAGCTTGGCAAGTATCTTTACTCAGAGCCATCTCTCCCACCCACAGACCTCACTTTTAAAGGCTGTCAACAAAATGGCAAACATACACATTTACAAAACCAGAAAATATTAATCTACTTCTTCCTAGTGTTGAGTCTCTCATAATCCATAAAGCTGGCCTGATGTCACATAAAAGGCTATAGCAATTTAGGATTATTTTAATTGACTTGAACTTTAGACTTAGTAATATGCCAGGAAGAATGTTCAACATTTGTCCCACTGTTGATCCAGGCAATGGTGGCACATACTTTTTTTTTTATCATTTTTTTATTTGAATTACAAACAAGATTGAATTACATGACAATCCTAGTTCCCTTCTCCCTCCCTTCCTCCCTACCACCCCCCCAACTAAAACCCTACCTATCACATATCCTTTCTTCTATTCTTCCCCTGACTCAACCTTTCTGCTCCCTCATGACCTCTGCATCCTTCCTCTTCTTCCCTTCTCATTCTCGTAGCTCCCTCCCCCCTCTTCCCATGCTCTCAATTTGCTCAGGGGATCGTGACCCTTTCCCCTTATCCAGGGGACAAAGTTTGTCTCTTAGGGTCCTCCTCGTTTACTAGTTTCTCTGGCAGTATGGATTGTAGGCTGGTAATCTCTTACTCTATGTCTAAAATCCACATATGAGTGAGTACGTATCATGTTTGTCTTTTTGTGATTGGGTTACCTCGCTCAGAATGGTTTCTTCAAGTTCCATCCATTTTTCCTGCAAATTTCAAGATTCCATTGTTTTTTTCTGCTGAGTAGTACTCCATTGTGTAAATGTACCACATTTTCTCTATCCATTCTTCGGTTGAGGGGCATCTAGGCTGCTTCCAGTTTCTGGCTATTACAAATAGTGCTGCTATGAACATCATTGAACAGATGTCCTTTTTGTATAAATGTGCTTCTTTTGGGTATATGCCTAGGAGTGAAATTGCTGGATCTTGTGGTAGACTGATTCCCATTTTCTTGAGGAGTCGCCATACTGATTTCCAAAGTGGCTGTACAAGTTGGCACTCCCACCAGCAGTGGAGAAGTGTTCCCCTTTCTCCACATCCTCTCCAGCATAAACTGTCATTGGTGTTTTGGATTTTAGCCATTCTGACAGGAGTAAGTTGGTATCTCAGAGTTGTTTTGATTGGCATTTCCCTGATGGCTAAGGATGTTGAACACTTTCTTATGTGTCTTTCAGCCATTTTATATTCCTCTATTAAGAATTGTCTATTTAGTTCTGTATCCCACTTTTTAATTGGATTGTTTGGTGTTTTGGAGACTAGCTTCTTGAGTTCTTTGTATATTTTGGAGATCAGCCCTCTGTCAGATGTGGGGTTGGTGAATATCTTTTCCCAGTCTGTGGGCTGTGGCACATACTTTTAATCCCAGCATGTGGGAGATAGAGGGAGGAGGATTTCTATGAGTTCCAGGTCAGCCTGGTCTACAGATCGAGTTCCAGGACAGCCAGGGCTACACAGTGAAACCCTATCTCAAAAAACAAAAACAAAATGAAATGAAAAAAAGTTAGTGTTGATACAACCAATTGAGATCACAATTTGGTTTGGTTATCAACCTGATACTCAGAAGTAGTGAGATGCAGAGCTGGCCACCTCACAGGGAGCTTCAGGCAAGGACTGCAGTCAGAACACAGCACTGTCAGTGCTTTCATTTACAGGCTGAGTAAGCTTACTTAAAAGAAATTTCAGGTGCAAAAGCCGCCCCCCTCCAGAGAAAGGAGTCATGTATCCCAGGTTGGCCTCTAAGTCACTATGTAACTGAATATGACCTTAAACTCCTAATTTCTTGCCTCCATCTTCTAAGTGCTGGAATTACAGTGGTGCTCCACCATACCTGGTTTATTCAGTATGTAGATCAAACCTAGGGTTTCATGCATGCTAGCTTAACAGTTCACCAACTGGGCTACATTACTAGCTCCCTGCCTCAAAAATTTCAGAAAAGGTCTTTCAACACACCCTGTCACCCTTCTGTAGGAAGATGATCCCTAGTAAGTTCATGAATTTTGTTTCCACTTTTTCTTTGGAAGTAAACCCTTTAGTGTGGAACTTAAACACCTTTCCTTGGATATAATCATTGTATTCCATGCATGGTACACAGGTTGTTAAGATGGCTCAGAAAGGTCTGTTTAACCTAGGACACAACTAGTGTGGTTTCTACACTCAACTTGGAGCACTTCCTCCTTGATTTTGACATCAGCTCAATTCCTTTGAGAGCATTGGCATTCCACCCTTGAGTTTCTCACTTCTACCTAAAGGACTCTCAGCCTGGTCCTGCCCCTCCTCTGCCATTGCACCTATGGGACCCTTTCTTGGAGTAGCTACACATCCAACAGCACACTGAATCTCTCCAATTAGGGGTCTCATAATCACCCCAAATTCAATACCTTCCAATTGTATTCAATGTCTCCTCTGCAAATGTGATTCTCTGTCTTAGAAAAGGGTATGATCTCTTACTTTGTTATGAAGGCCAGAGACCTCTTTCTCATTCCCCATATTCGACAGTCAGCAAGGCCTCCTCATCTCTCCAGCCTTGGTCCTATGCTCCGCCCCTATCATCCTTTGTGTGGATCACTAGAAATCTTTTAATTGGTCCTTTTAAGATCTCTCTTGTTTTTCTTCCTTCTCTACAAGTCTATCGAATTCCCTTTCAAAATGCCTGTCTATAGTCACACTCAAGTTAAAAACCAAACCAAACCAAAACAAAAACTCTTAAGGCTCCTCATTGCTCGGTGCCTGAGCCCAAACACCTCACTGTGGTCTGAGCTAAATTCGGATTGCCCATCTGCTCAGGCCTCTGCCTGCCTATTGGACCTAGTCTCCACTCCACTCTCCAGATCTCAACCACAGCAGACTTTTTCTATTACAAAGCCTCTGTCTAGACTTTTAACACATGGCTGTTTTTCCTGCCCAGAATCTGTTCATCCACCCACAACTTTTGACAGCAAATTTCTACTCATCTTTCAACTCTCAGCTCATGCTTTGCTCCTCAGCAAAGCCTCTCCTGACCCCTGTCAGACACTCACATAGAACCTTGTCCTTCTCTGGTATTATTTCCCATGGCCAAGGAAAACAATCACTTCCCCAGTAAGTTAAATCCATCTATCTGCCTTGACAAAAGGCAAGTTTTTGAGGGGTGGGCATAGTCTAGCAAACCAAAAGATCAAGGATCTCCAGACCTCAATATGAGCAGCCACTTGCCACTTATGTAAGCCAGGGCATATAACTTTACCACTGTGTTTTACTTTCCCCACTTATAAAATGGGAATAACAGTTCCTGCTTCAGAGGGTTGTGAGGATATGGTTATCTATTTGGTGTTTAAGGTATAGTGTACTTATAACAGTGTTTGTTTAGTGCACATTACATACTACATGTTTGCTAAACTAATTAAAGCAACGAATTGATGCTTGTTACAAAATTAAGAGAAGTATGCCAGGTGGTAGTGGTGTATGCCTTTAATCCCAGAACTTGAGAGGGAGAAGCAGGTAGATCTCTGTGAGTTCAAGGTCAGCCTAGTCTACAGAGCAGGTTCCAGGACAGCCTGGAGAAACCCTGTCTCAAAAACAACAACAGCAATAATAACGACAACAACTGAGAGAGAGAGAGAGAGAGAGAGAGAGAGAGAGAGAGAGAGAGAGAGAGAAGCATCATTCTCCACAGGGGAGTACCTCAGGCTCTGCTAGAGTTGGCAATCTATGGTCACAGCCTACTGACCTCTTTAATGTACCCTGGTGACTGTGGAATATTTCTGCTTTTTATCACTAGGCAACTCCAGAAAAATTAAACTATATATGCACATATATAAGTTTTCATTAGCTGAGAGTGGTGGTACATCCTTGTAATTTTAGCATCAGGAAGGTGAGGCAGTGATGGGACTGCTATAAGCTTAATGTCGACCTGGTTTACATAGCAAGCACCAGGTCAGCCATGGAAAGAAAGACCTTGCCTCAATAAATGAATAAACAAAGAATGAATGAATGAATGAAAATTAGAAGAGCCAGAAAGATGACTCAGTGGATGAAGTGCTAGCTATGCAAGCTAATGACCTTCATTGGATCCATGGAACTAATGTAAAAGAGTCCCCTGACTTGCAGATACATTTTGTTGCTCACATAATCTCTCCCATTTACAAAATAATATTAAAAAACTATAAAACAACAAACAAAAATTATGATGGGCAGAGGTGGCACACACCTTTGATCCCAGCTCTTAGGAGGCAGAGGCAGAGGCAGAGGCAGGCAGATCTCTGTGGAACAGAGCAAGTTCCAGGACAACCAGGGCTACACAGAGAAACCCTATCAAAAAAAAAAAAAAAAAAAAAAGAAAAGATTGAGTAATGATTTGAGATGATCCAAATATTTAAACATGCAGTCATATTATCCTGGGTGTATGTGAAATTATAAGGTAGCTTGCTCCCCAGAGAGGGTGACATTTTTACTCAGTCTGGACTTCTCTATGAGCCTCCTTGCTAGCCAGGAGGATCTACAGCACCCTCTATTTTAGTGGTTTTCAACCTTCCTAATGCTGTGACCCTTCAATACAGTTCTTCACATTGTGGTGGCCCCAACCATAAAATTATTTTTGTTGCTACTTCATAATTGTAATTTTGTTGCTGTTATGAATCATAATGTAAATATCTCATATGCTGGATATCTGATATGTGACCTTTGTGAAAGGGTTGTTTGACACTCAAAGAGGTTTCTACCCATAGGTTGAGAAACATTGCTCTATTGGGTCAAAAAGTATTCCATCAGAGCCACCATGGCCAACAATCTGCTAAAGGCCACTCTTCTGACCTCGGGTATCTGTGACAGATTCCAAAGATCTAAATAAAGTGACACAACATAATAGACCCTTCTGAGAACTTCTCAAAAGCTACTGATCTTGATGAAAATAACAATTAAAAACAACAAACCCTCACATATAACCTCTATCATTTGCATATAATTTCATGAGTTGTTACTTTTGGTTGGCTGGGGGAGGATCTCTCTAAGTAGCCCAATGATGGCCCTGAACTCTCAATCCTGTGGTCTCAGCCACCTGAATATTAGGCTTAGAGGTGTGCACCACCACCCACTACTTTAATTTTAAGGGTTTTTTGATTCTCTGAGCCATTAGTAGATCTTAGCTAAAAGTTTTAAAATTGTACAAATACCATGTTTGTAACAAATAATGTTCATTCTTCTGGTCATACAGTAAGTGACATAACCGGAGGGCCACTTACCTAAAAAACATCAGAGTTCTGCTCCTCACACCTCTAACTGACCAGTGAGATCTCAATCTTCTCTTACCTTGCTCACAGAGAGAACCCTATCTTCAGAATACAGAGGTGGCTACCATCATATTGCCAAGTGCTCTACAATACAATGCATCTACACATGTATAGTGTCAACCCTTTTCTCCCTTTCTCAGGAATAGAAGAATACTATATTCTCCCAGAGAAAGGGGCCACACTTGGGCAGAAGTGAATCATGGCAAAGTAACTGGTCATTGGATCAAGAGTACACATGGCTAGATAGCTCAGGTTTCTCTGCGTAGCAAGAATTGGGAATTTATGTGAGAGGTTGTTGGCCCATTTTACTTGATACGGAAATCTATGCTAGACATAGTTGCTGCTGCTTCTGAAATGGATGTCTGTGTACTAAGAGAACACCATCAGTTGAAGTTAACTCCAGATACATACTCCTTGATCAATACTTGGGTGTTGTACAACTGTAGGAGATAGACATCTTACCTGTCTGAGAGCTGTCCTGAAATGAAGGAGCCTATCAGCACACCAACGAAAAACAAGGAGATGGTGAATGGGCCTTTCCAGTCATTCTGACACACCAGGTCCCACTGTAGGAGGAGCAAAGGGATGCATCATTCACTCCGTTTCTGAAACTTAAGGCTTCTTGTTAAATGAATTGGCATACCCTGTATCCCTCTAAAGTTCTGAAACATGAACTCACTAACACAAGCACTTGGGCAGCAATGCAGAGAGAGCAGGGAGCCTCTCCCTCACTATCTTGTCTTTCATAGCACAGGCTCCCATGTCTTGCTTCATTTTGAGGAGGGGAGAGGGGCAAGCAGCAGCACTCTACCCAGACACTGACCTCTGGTCAGCAAGGCCTGTTGCTCTTACTACTAAGAATCCAGACAGAGCCAAAGGCCGTGGAAGAGGCAAGGCATCCTTGCTCAGAACACTTCAGGCCACTGGAACAGAGGGTGTCATCCAGCAGGAGATTGAGGCCAAAGGGCCTTAGGGTGTTCTGTCTAGATCTGCTCCTTTGGCTCTGCTTGGGTTTCCACCAGGACCAATGGCCCCTCATTCCCTGTGATATCCTGAGCTGGAATATTGGATACCACACATCAACAGGACGAAGCCCAGTTATGCCTTGGAGTCATAAACTAGGAAGAAAATTTGGTTTTAACTGTGTGGTGGTTTGAATGAGAATGGGCCCATATGCTAATAGATTTGAATGTTTGGTCACCACAAAGTGGCACTAATTTAAAAGGATTAAGAGTCAAGGCTTTGTTGGAGGAAGTGTGGCACTGGAGATGGGCTTTGAGGTTTTCAAAAGCCCAAGCCAGGCCTTGTGGCTGTCTTCTTCCTGTTGCCTGCCTATCTGGATGTAGAACTCTCAGCTACTTCTCCAGCACCATGTCTGTGTGCCGCCATGCTCCCTGCCATGATAACAGTGGACTACATCTCTGAAACTGTAAGCAAGCCCCAAATAAATGCTTTCCTCTATAAGAGCTGCCATGGTCATGGTGTCTGTACAGCAACAGAACACTGAGTAAGACAAATTGTTACTCAAGTGTTAACTAGTTTTCCAACCTCACATAAGGCCCTGCCCATCATATTGAACAGTGCCTTAGTTTCTTTGTCTATAAAACAGAGACTAGGGTTGGATACAGGCTGTTGTTTGAGTTCCTAGACTAAAAATGTGTTCCATAGGGCTGGAGAGATGCCTCAGAGGTTAAGAGCACTGACTGCTCTTCCAGAGGTCCTGAGTTCAATTCCCAGCAAGCACATGGTGGCTCACAACCATCTGTTATGAGACCTGGTGCCCTCTTCTGGTGTGCAGATATACATGGAAGCAGAATGTCGTATACATAATAAATAAATAAAATCTAAAAAAAAAAATCTTTAAAAAAAATGTGTTCCATCTATAGTTACCAAAACCAGGAAATGAGGTGTGCAAGGAGGAGTGGGGTACATGTGGAAACAGTGGCACTAAGGCATTTAGCTGCCTTACCCCAATATGGTTCTGTAGACTGGAAAAAAAATCCAAGCAGGGACTTTAGTGTTTCCCAGAAAGATTTTGTTTGGTCAGAGACTATGTGTGATAGGAACCTTTGTAGACCTTACAAGTGCAGCCCCCCTCATGGCAACCTAGACCTCCCTCTCTTGGTACCAGACTATTGCCTGCCTTCCACAGAGCCTGCTGCCTCCCCAGTACTCAAAAGAGACAGGGATGTCCTGTTCCCACAATTACTGTCTTCCAGGGTGGTGGAAGAGGAATAAATAACTGGGTCTCTCTGCTGTCCTGGGTTCGTGCAGTCACCTAGTCCTGGGTGTGGAGAGTACCCTAGTGTCTGGACATAAAGAACCTCCATTGCCACCTCAGGCATACTATTACTTCTACTTTTGAGTAGTATGCATTTTCGGATAAGGTAAGTGGGGTGGTGATCCCAAACACAGGGGATAATTGTGGATATCTGATCACCAAGTCAAAGAGGAAGCAGCGATCAGCAGGAGTCAAACATGCTCTCTCTCCTCAGAGCTCCACCTGCCCTGGTGGTGCCAGCACCCAGATCCGGATGGGTGGATAAATGTTCCTATAGTGTCCACCATCCACACATGACTGCTAAAGAATAAGTAGGAGTGATTGGGGTCATAAAGCTGAAGGAATCAGTGATGGCAGGCAGCTTCTGAGCCTCTGTGTAGCTGTGTGTCATAGACTAAATTATGGCTACTGTCATTCTTAAATATGATAAAATGTGTTACTTTTGCTAAAACAAAGATGAAATGAGAGTAAGTTTCTGGAAGCTCTTTATCAACATGCTCATTGTGATGGTTGAGGACTGATACGTCCATGCTAACAAGAAATCCACTGAGAGGGCTGGGATAAAGCTGAGTTGGTAGAGTACATGAAGCCCTGGCTTCATTCCTCAGTACTGTACAAAGCATGTATGGTGGTTCATGTGCATAATCCCAGCTCTTGGGGGAAGAAGGATCAGAATATCAATGTTCAAGGTTATCCTCAGCTACATGTTAATATCAAGGTTACTCTGGGCTACATCATGTCTTTTTATAAAAGAAGAATGAGGAGGTGGAGGCTAAGGAAAATGTACACAGGATTCTACACCTGAGTTCTAGAGTTGTGGCCCTCACTAAGTCTTCCAAACATACTTTCAAGACTGGACACCATGTAAAAACAGGTCAAATTTATCTATAGACAGGCATGGTAGCATCTTTCAGGCTTTCACCCCTCCTGCTTGACTTATCCTGCCCTTAGTCTGGGCATGAGCCTAACTCACTGAAGTAGCTATGCTGTCACCCACCACTGACAGGTCCTGATACCTCTCAGGGCCTGGCTTACATTAACATTTGTCTGCTAGTGGCTACAGGGAGCCTGTGAGTAAAGTCAGGAAAGACAAGAGTTCTCAAAAGCACAGGCTGAGTCCCACCTATTCACTTACCTATCAACCAGGATATCCAGTGCAATAGGCACTTGGACTCGGCCTGAATTCTTGTTGGAGGGGTAGGATATAGTCAAGGTTAAGTACCCCTGCTTGATGAGCTTACAGATGAACCTAGTACTCCTGGACTCATCTGGCTACTCAGCTATAACTAAAGCACCTGGGACCAGACCATCAATGTTTGGTAGGTAGATGGGCGGCACTGGCCATATATGAAGCTTCGTAGATGGGGAACTGGAAGAGGCGACCTCGACTTGGAGAATCTAGAACAGCTGTGACCAGGGGTCCCCACTACTTTCCAGTCGGAAATGTGCCTCTCTAGTAGTAATGGGTTCAAGGGTATATTAAGTTAGGTGTCAAAGCTTTTCAAACTGTCCACTTAGATTCTTCATCTCATTTATGTCTCAATCACTGATGAGCTTTTCTCCACAGGATCCCATGTCCCCTTGGGCCTCCACAGACATTACATGCATGTGGTACTACAAACATATGCATGCAAAACATTTATACATATAAAAGTAGATCTTAAAAAACTGTTGAACGTCTTTAAAAGAGGAAGAATCATATCCATATCATTAATTTACTATTTAATGCACATATAGTATATGTGTATGCATGTATGTATAGGCATGGAGACTAGGGGAATACGTTGGGTGTCCTGTTTTATTCTTTTGAGATGGGGTCTCTCACTAAACAATATAGCCCTGCTTGACTTCCCCACTGCCTCTGTCTCTCTGTCTCTCTCTGTCTCTCTCTCATTATTTTTGAGACAGGGCTTTGCTGTGTAGCACTGGCTGTCCTGGAACTCATTTTGGAGACCAGGCTGGTCTGGAACTCAGAGCTCCACCTGCCTCTTCCTCCTGGAGTGCTGATATTAAAGGTATGCCCCACCACACCCAGTTCTTTATCTCTCTTTTAAAAAAGATTAAAAAAAATATGTATGACTTTTTAAATTTTTTATGTGAGTGTATGCCACATGTATATGCTTGCCTGTGCAGACCAGAAGAAGGTGTTGGATCCTCTGGAGCTAGAGTAACTAGTGGTTGTGAATTGTCTGTGGGTGCTAGAAGCTGAACTCAGGTCCTCTGGATGAGCACAAAGTGCTTTTTACCACTTAGACATCTCTTTAGCTCCACTCCTCTTTATGCTTGTGCAGAAAGCACTCTTACACATTGAGTTACCTCTCAGCCCAAACAAGGTCATCTCTTGACCTCAAATGTAATGAGCATTTCTTTCAGCTATGGGAAGAATGGGGTGGGAGAAAGAGAGAGAGAGAGAGAGAGAGAGAGAGAGAGAGAGAGAGAGAGAGAGAGAGAGAACAGTCTCCTGGGACTAAATGTTCTTATACCCATGAACTAGCTGGGAGAGAAAAGATACCATCTGTGCCCAAGAGGCAAAAGTTTTCCCTGAGATGTACCTAGTGTGTCTGCATCAGTGATCAAACATACTTCCTGCTGAAGGCCATTAATTCCTAAAACATTTTGTTCTACTTTCCACAATTAATGGTGACACCTAGTTGTGAGAGTTGGTAGTCCCAACAATCAGGAATCTGAGGCACGAAGATCACTAGAGATCAATCTAGTTAACTTAACAACACTCAATTTCACAAAATAAAATTGGGAAAAAAAGTAATAGTGAATCCTTGCCTCAGGGCTCTCAGGAAAAGAGAAATAGTATTTGCAACAACAACCTCTATCAAGCCCACAGTGCCTGACCTGAGAACTAAATGATACATGGTTGAGTGGGTCAATGGATAAAAGAGCTACCACCCTTCAACACCATCATTTCCTTTAAGGTATTGGACCTATCTGCCCAAAGTCTAGATAAACTCCACACTTTGATTTTTAGAATAAATTCTTTTCTTTGTTCTATGATTCCTGATGCTGTGTCACTATAAAAACTCTGATCCTGGGTGATGGTTCTGAGTATGAGAGAGACTCAGTTCAATGGCTCCTGCCAGCTGTGTCTACTATGGCTATGCATGGACAAGGGGTCAGGGGCCAGCAAGTGGCTACTTTGGTTTGCCATTCAGCTACAAAAGCAAAGATGAGGGTCTGTGAATCTTTGGGGCAGGGTTGGGGTGCCAGCACAGATAGCAGTGAGGTCCTGGTAAAGAGCACTTTGTGCTCATCCAGAGGTCTTTGGTCTCTATATTTCAGACTCAACCCAGCACCAACACTTAGGGTGCTAGGACTTCTCATCTAGTGAGTTGTGGATAACAGTGGGAAAGAATTCCCATTTTCTAAGATGATGTAGGCAAGATACAAGACCACTAGAAAATCTAGTTTGGTACAACAGAGAGTAAGTTGGAGTCCTGTCAATGCCTTGGCAAGAGACTTATGGAAAGCAGAGACAGGTATGGTGTAGGACAATGCAGAGCCATGCCAGACTTCAGCTGAAGGAGCCCTAATTCATAGCCATCAAAAAGCTACATAGAAATTTTCTGCCTGCAGGCTTGGCTGAGTGTCCGTGAAACACAGAGCAGTTGGCCCAGCAACCTAAGAAATCACCTAGGTTCTCAGAGGAAGGAGTAGTCCTGGATCAGAAGTATAGCATGGTGAGTAGGAGTTTCCCAGTGTCCCAGAGATGAGCAAGGAGCAAGAAGAGGGGCCAGTTTACAAGCATGTAGCTCACCAAGCTTTCCTGAAATGTGGGCTCACAAAACTCTCTGACCTCATATAAAGGGTCTCGTTCTTTTGGCCAACCCTACTGCCTGGTTTTAGACACACACAGAGCTAAGCTGCAGTCAGTGGGGTGGAGAATCACATTTCCCTTAAAATATTCCATCCAATCTTGTGGCTCCTCAAGTTTCTCTTTTGTCTATCAGACTACTTGTTCTTAAGCATTCTAGAAAGGCTCATAATTTATTCACTCACCATTCCAATAAAAAATCTCCCTCATTCAGAGTCCTGTCAAGATTCAGGGAGACACAGAAACTGAATCTATTGCAAAGCTTAGTACTTTATGTATGTAATTTAACTAGAAAGGGAAAGAAGAAGAAGAAGAAGAAGAAGAAGAAGAAGAAGAAGAAGAAGAAGAAGAAGAAGAAGAAGAAGAAGAAGAAGAAAGAAGAATTCAATACCAGTGTACTTAAAAGACCTCTACCTTTATTTGGGGTAGAGGGCAAGTTTAGAGACATTAAGCAGGCAGGGGACTGACTAGCTTCAGTGGTTAGCAGGCCAGGGTTGGGTTGAAAGAAAACAGGTCTTGGAAAAAGTCATCAGAATGTTAATGCAGCAGCTTTCAACAGTGGCTGCTCATCTGAGAGGACAAGCCTTGAACTTCAAGTCAGGCATTCCAATATCCCCAAACAAAAGGGCTAAGTAAAGTATTAAACTCACCTCCTGCAAAGACTGCTGACCTGTAAGTAGGTGAAAGGGCATATAGCTCTTATGAAACTGCTAAGACAGCTCAATAACATCCAGACCCACTGGGAAAAAAAAGGCACGCTGACATTGGCAGCAGGGGTAGGTCAAAAGGATCTGGATTTTAGGTGCTCAGCCTTCCTCTGGGGAGCTCACCAGTACTGCTTCCACCCCAGGCAGCAAGCAGGATGACAGGGAGTGGGGACAAATGACTTAAAGGAAACACAATACCCTCAAGGTCAGGGTAAGAATTCAAGAGACATCAGTAAGCTGCTTCAAATTTCAGCTGCTTCTTCTTTGGGCAGCCACAAACAGATTTGAGGAACTGGTGCGTCAACCCCAACAGCCTCTGCTGTCATAGTTCCCACTTGCTTGCAAGCACTTGTGAGTTTGGAGATCAGGATGTGGAACAACTGAAAGTCTCTTCTCTGGGGACTCGAAGATCAAAAGCAATAACTAACTCAGTCAGTACTGGTTTTTTGTTTTGTTTTTTCTTTGTGTAGCCCTGGATGTCTTGAACTCACTATGTAGACCAGGATGGCCTTGAGCTCAGAGATGTGCCTACCTCTGCCTCTGGAGTACTGGGATTAAGGGTATGTTCCACCACTGCCCAGCATAATTAGTGATGCCTGGCCCTGGCGCAATGTCACTAGGTTAAAAATCCCCAGTGGAGCTCAGGTTTCACTCTTACTACTTACTTCTGTAGTAGGTAGGCATAGGTCTTGGAGACATCAAACTTCAAACATCAAAAGAAAAGAGGCAGTGATTCGTTTGGGGATGCTCTTGGACTCTACCCTTGAAGGATGACAACCAGCTGAAGCAACATACCCGGGGCCTGTGGAGCCCTGTAAGGATGGAAGCTTGGTCTCTGCCTCCAGGAGGCTTGGATGTCAAACAAGGACTCCTAGCCTCTCCCTATTGTTCTTTTCTAGACATCCTCTGTAACCATTTCTTGCTGTTGGATCTGGAACAAATGGTTAGGTTCAGCAAGAAGCTATCTCCTCTAGGAAGCCAAACTGGTCAGTCCCTATCCCTGACATTCGGTGTCCCTGTTGCCCAATGCTGTCACATAAGGCTCTTTCATTGTTCTGCACACTCAGTACTGCTGAGAGTCCAGGAAATGACAATTGGTGCCTAAGTCCCCAGAACACATCCACATGCACCATTAAACAGCATGTCCCATCTCCAGATGAGAGACTGCAAGGGGTCAAAGTCACCCAAGAAAGAACAAGGGGCTGAGGATACAGTTTCCATCACTCTCTGCACGAAGATTATATGCCATAATTAAACCTCTCCAGTGATCTTGTCTCAGAATGCTGTGGAAAGACTCCATATAAAGTCACCCTGAATAGATCTTCAGACCCAGGGGTCCTTAAGAAATAAGAATCCACCAGTGTGAAACAAAACAATTTCTCATGGGGCATGAGGAGACTTCATTTGGGGTAAGGATAGGTGAAGGAGGCAAGAGTAACTAGAGAAATGCAAGAGAGCTTGGGACACATGTTTCCTTAACTTAGAAAAGTTCTGCTAGGATTATTTCCTTTCTGAACATAAATGCTAAGCCGGTGGCACTTCTCTTGACCAAGTCCTAACTTGGCTCCTCTGGATTACATCATTCGGGGGCTCAGGGCATCTTAGGGGCAGTGAAATGGACTCCATTTCATTGTGGCTCTAAGGACAGATGGCCAGCCTGACACTTGTACTCTGAGGGACATACTGTGGCTGGAAGTCATCTCACAGATTCATGCTCCTAGGAGTCCTGACTGGAGGATGCCCATCACCAGGGAGCCTGTGCGTTGGACTAAGGACAACAACCGCCGCCCGCGGTTGTCACCAGATGCTGACAGGGGCCTGACACCTACCTCGGTCACGATGGTGGCCTGGAAGACGTCTTTGCTGTACTCCCAGCCATCCAGGCAGCTCTCCTGCTCCAGCTGTTCTAGGTCCACATCCACTCCCGGTTCCAGCCCCAAAGCGGAGAAGTTGGCGATGGTGGCCAGTCGGTAGCGGCGGCAGCTCTGGGGCACCTGTAGTCCGTCCTTCGTCTCCAACGGGATACTGTGGTTGCGCCACGCGCTGCTCAGGTTCACGGTGTCAGGCACAAGGCAACGGTGCTCCGGGGTCCCCGCCAGAAACACGATTGACATACCATTGAAGCCATTGGGGATGATGCTGGCGCTGAGTAGGAAGAAGATGAGGCGCTGGAAGGGTCCCCACTCGCCCAGGAAGGCGGTCACCTCGTCGTAGTCCCGCATGCTGTCCTCAGCTGCCCACGGCGCCCGGCCGGGGATCTGGGGACACTGCGGCGCAGGAGACTGGGCGCTGCAGGCGTCTGCGAGTGACCAAGGAACAGACTTGTGAGTTCCCACCTCAGCCTCAGACTCGGCCACTACCAACCTTACATAGGGCCCTGAGGCCGGGGCGGGCTCTGGGCCTGGGCCTGGGCCGCAAGGCCCGCCCCGCCGTCCGGGCTCTGAGGCATGGAGCGGCGGGGGCGGGGCAGGGAACCGAGTGACGCGCTGGGGCGCCGGTCGCGCGTGCGCCTGAAGCGGAGCAGAGCAAGGACTCAGAACTGGCTGGGCGGTGCGGAAGGCGGGGCTGAGCCTGGCTCCAAATTGGGAGGGCGGGGAGGGGTGTGACCTAATCTGACCCCGCCCCTTTGTCTGTCGCTTTCAGCCCTGGGTGGAGTAGTGTCTTCTAGTTCCGTCCAGACTGTGTGGCTACAGGTCTTGGGGCAGGGCGTCTGTGGACCATGCCCCGAGTAGGTCCGCTCAAGGGGAGCAGGATTGGGTCTGTTCAGGTCAGGACCAGTAGTAGATTCCTAGGGTTCCTTTGGGGAAGGGGTGACTCTGAAAGCCTTTTGTCCAAGGCCAACCTGGGCATTCACTGGAGAAAGGCTTAGACTTTAAGGGTGAAGTAGCCTACTCTCTCAACCTTTTGTTGTGGGTCAGAAGGTATTGTGGCCATCTGAGTCTCAATGACAGCAGCCTTTGTCGCAGTTTTTCCTGAAAAACAACAACAACAACAACAAAGCAGCATCTTTTGGGGCTGCAGAGATAGTGTTTCAGAGCCTAGTTTGCAACCAGCGATGGTGGCACACACCTTTAATCCCAGTACTTGCGAGACAGAGGCAGGTAGATCTCTGGCCTACAGAGTGAGTTCCAGGACATTCAGAGCTACGCAGAGAAAGGTGGGGGACAGAGAGCCCAGATTGTTTCTCCAGACGACCTGGGCTCTCTTCCCAACATGCATAGGGCAGCTCACATGGGCAACAGGCATGTCCTTGGTGCATACAGGACAGACTTTCAGGCAAACACACATAAGCAAAATAATAGTAGTATTTATATTAAAAAAGGATGAATTCTGAGACTGGTCATGAGAAGGGAGGCAATGAATTTTAGTTCCCAGACTCCCACTCTATGTTTTATGTTCTTAAGTTATTTTGTTGTTTCTCAATTGATTAAAGGGATAGTAGAAAATTAACTTCAAGGTTAAGGATTTGTAAATTTTACAGTTAATTCAGGAGCTGATTAATTCAAACGACAACAACAACAACAAAAAATTTGCCAGGGCTTGAGGCAGATGCCTTTCTAGGCCAGCCAGGGCTACATAGTGAGACTCATCTCAAACAATGGAGTCTCTGGCAGTGGAACCAGTATTTATCCCTAGTGCACAAATGGAGTTTGGGAACCCATTCCCCATGGAGGGATACTCTCTCAGCCTAAATACCTGGGCGGGGGGGGGTGGTGGTGGTGGTGGTGCTGGGCCCTACTCCAAATGATGTGACAGACTTTGATGAGCCCCCCCCCCCCATGGAAGGTCTCACTCTCCCTGGGGAGTGGATGAGGAGTGGAATGGGGCAGGGTCCATGGGTGGGCATGAGAGGATGGGAGGGAGAGGGAACTGGAATTGATATGTAAAATAAGATTACTTCTAATTTAAATAAAAATCTATATAAAAAATCAACAACAAAAAAAACCTTACCATGAAACCCAGTATTTTGAAAAAACCACATCTGTGTGATTTTAAAGCAACACTGCCTAATAAAATGAGAAGTTCCATTCATAATTTTATTTATATTTATTTTTTAGAGATAGGTTTTGCTATATGGCTCTGACTTGATCAGCAGCTTTGACCTCAAGTGATACACCCTCCTCAACAGTGGCAGGGACAACAGATGCGCACAGCAGGTGTACATTATAATTAAAATAGTTTTGGTAGCCCCTGTATTAGTAACATTTCATGTTGCTGAGACAAAATACTGGAGACAACCAGCTTAAGGGAGAAAGGGTTTATTTGGGCTCATGGTTCTGGGGTAGAGTCAGCCACTATGGGAAGGCATAATGCTAGGCCTAGGAAGCTGCTAATCATTTGTCCTCACCAGGAAGCCAGGAATGATAGATGCTGGTACTCAGCTGGCCTTTTCCTTTTTATTTAGTCCTGGACCCCAGGCCATGGAACTGATGCTGCCCACTGTTAAGGTTAGTCTACCCATTTCAACTATCCCAGTCTAGAAACTTCCTCACAGATATGCCTAGAGGTTTCTCTCTAAGATGGTTCCAGATGCTATAAGGTTGACAACATTGACCATCACAATTAAAATTAACCGTATTAATAAAATTTCCAGATTTAGTAAACTAAAAATGTACCTGGTTAAACTCAAATTTTAGATAAAGAGGAAACAATTCTAGTTATAATCAAGTCCCCTGAAGGGATATAGGAAATTGTGTTGTAAGTGGGTATCCTTGGTTCTATCTGGCAATGCCTCGAATTAAAAGATTTTAGAGCTGGGGTGTGACTCAGTGGGAGAGTGCTTGCCTGGCACATGCCAGGCCCTGAGTTTGATTCCACCACTGTACGAGAAATTTTTCTTTAAAAAATATGGAATTAATTGTAATAATATTTAACCTGATGTATCAGGAACATTATTATTATTTCATCATAAAATTGACATGGAAACTATAAATGTATTTGATTCTTATTAATCCCTCCAGGCAGGGGTGGCGCATGCCTTTAATCCCAGCACTTGAGAGGCAGAGGCAAGTTGATCTCAGTGAGTTGGAGGCCAGCCTGGTATACAGAGTGAGTACCAGGACAGCCAGGACCATTACACAGAGAAACCCTGTCTTGAAAAAACAAAACAAAACAAAAAATCATTAATAACATTTCTCATACTAAGTCTGAGGAGTCCAGTGTGTTCTTAAGGCATATTTCAATGGAGTCTGGTGAGGCACACCTTTACTTAATAGCTACATCTAGTTAGTGGTTACCTCACTGGGTTGTATTATTTTAAGGCCTTTAAGAATTTTGGCTGCTATTAATAATTTAAACATTACAAGATATCCTATTTTGTGAAAATGCCTTTTAAAGTTTTTTGTGTTTTCTCCTGTTTTTATTTTTTATTTTATTTATCTGTTTTTGTGGTTTCAGGGATTGAACCTAGGGCCTATGCATACTAGTCTGTTTTAAAACAATACAATCATCATAGTATTTAATACAGGCTATGTCCTAAACTGAAAAAAAAAATACAGAAGGGAATCTAGCATTGTTGCAAGTTCTTAGACAAGGAAATATAAATGTCTTAGTCAGGGTTTCTATTGCTGTGAAGAGACACCATGACCACGGCAACTCTTATAAAAGGAAAACACTTAATTGGGGCTGGCTTATAGTTTCAGAGGTTTAGTCCATTATCATCATGGCAGCATGCAGCCAGACATGGTGCTGCTGCAGAAGGAGCTTCAAGTTCTACAACTTCATCTGCAGGCAACAGAAAGGAGTCTACATGTCATACTGAGCATAGTGTAAGAATATGAGAATATGTGTCAAAGCCCACCTCCACAGCGACACAGTTCCTCTAACAAGGCTATACCTACTCCAACAAGGCCACACCTCCTACTCCAAGTGCCACTCCCTATGGGCCAAATATCCAAACACAGGAGTCTATGGGGGCCATACCTATTCAAACCACCACAGTAAACATTTCCATAACACATCAATTTGTAAAATAAAACTACACTGAGTCGGGTGTTGTAGCACATGTATAATCCTAGCATTTGGAACAGAGGCAAGCGGATCATACATATGAGGCCTGCTGTGGAATAATCCCGTGAATATGTATTACTCTCACTGGTTAACAAAGAAGCTATAAGACCTATAGCAAGGCAAGATAAAGTTAGATAGGACAATCAAACTGAGGATACTGGGATGAAGAGGGTTCTAGTCAGGGAGATGCCAGCCAGCCTCCAAGGAAGCAGGACATTTAGAAAATGAGGTAACCGCCATGAGCCACGTGGCAAAGCATAGATAAGAAATATGGGTAGTTTAAGTGTAAGAGTTAGCTAGTAAGAAGCCTGAGCTATTGGCTGAGCATTTATAATTTATATTAAGCCTCCAAGTCAATTATTTGGAAGTGGCTGCTGAGTATTTGGGAACAGGTGGTTGGGACAGGAAAACTCCACCTACAGAGGGCATCCTGGGCTACACAGTGAGCTCCAGGCCTGTCTGGGACTCAAAATGAGACTCTTCAGAAACAACGGTAAAGATGTTATCACAAGCCTTGGTCATTCTTTATATCTGACTGCTTGGTCTCCCTCCTTCCTGAATCTCCATAAGCTATGCTTTTAAAAGAGAATTTGCTTCTTGTTAACATTGTTAAGTGGAGGTCCTTATTTGAAATCACCAAGAAAAAAGCAGAACTCCTTGATAATAAACTAGTTTCTTATATTCTAAAATATTATTAAACATTTCAAAATAATTGGAAACCTCTGTGAAAAGAATGTTGACTCCTGTCCAGAGAAAACAAGGTTAAAAATAAGTCCTATTTTACCATAGAGAAATACTAATTTGTATTATAATAGAAAACACTGGGTTTTGCAAGATGGCCCAGTGAGTAGAGTGCGTGTTTTGAAGCCCAATGACCTTAGTTTGATTCTTGGTGTATTAGGGTTCTCTAGAATCATAGAACTTATGGAATGAATCTCTCTCTCTCTCTCTCTCTCTCTCTCTCTCTCTCTCTCTCTCTCTCCATGTATGTATGTATGTATGTATGTATGCATGTATGTATGTATGCATGTATGTAATGTATTGGAATGACTTACAGGCTGCAGTCCAACAATGGCTAGCTGTGAATGGAAAGTCTAAGAATCTAGTGGATGTTCAGTCCCACGAGGGTGGGTGTCTTGGCTGGCCTTTTGTATGTGCTGGAGTCCCAAAGAAGTAGGCTCTAATGCCAGTGAAGGAATGAATGTTCTGGCAAAGTAAGGGCTTTATATAGGCTTCCAGCAGAAGTTGTGGCCCAGATCAAAGGTGTGTCACCCCACCTCAAGATCCAGATCAAAAGCATGTTGTTTTCCTTCCTCAAGATCAAGATCACAAGTGTGCCCTCCATTTCTGGGTTGTAGTTCATTCCAGATATAGTTAAGTTGACAACCAAGAATCGTCTTCACACCTGGAATCCACATGATAGAAGGAAAGAATTGACTCTGACAAATTTTTCTCTGCTCTCCATATGTGTGCGGTGTCAGTGTCATGTACACACACATACTCACACATGCACAAATGTAATTTAAAAAATTAAAATTCAGGTGAAAAGTGACTAACAAAGATAATCATGTTAATCTCTGGCTACTATTCATGCCTACACATGTGCAAACACATGCATACACACAAAAGAAGCTTATACTAAATGGATTAAAACAGACGCAGATATGATAGTGGGCCTCCGAGATGGCAGCCAATGTTCCCTGCCTCCTTGTATTGCTACCCCATTGAGGTGTTTTCCCTCTTGTGTCCTTGGTGCCTGTAACTAACAATAAAAAGCAGTAATGATGGGACTGACAAGGGCCCCTTTGAAACTGTCCTTTGACCTCTTTGTCTTAATGGATTTTGTTTTGACCCTCTAACCTGCTCTCTCTTTCCCAGTTACTTCTACTTCACAACTGTCTTACTCAGTGTTCTATTGCTGTGAAGACACCATGACCATGGTAACACCTATAAAGGAAAATACTTAATTGGGGCTTGCATACAGTTTCAGAGGTTTAGTCTATTATCATCATGGCAGCAAGCATGGCTGCACACAGGTAGACACTGGAGAAGTGCCTGAGAGTTCTACATTCAGATCTGCAGGCAGCAAGAAGAGAGAGACTCTTGGTTTGTCATGGGCTTTTGAAACCTCAAAGCCTACCTCCAGTGACACACTTTTTACCAATCCTAATCCTTTCAAAATATGCCACTCCCTGGTGACCAAATATTCAAATCTATGAGCCTATGGGGCACATTCTCATTCAAATCACCACACCTACTTAATTTGAATTCCAGGAATGGTGAACCCTGCAGCCATCTGCTGGAAACTAACAAAGCAGTCCCAGTTTCTTTGGCTCTCTGATGCTGGCAGGACCCACAGAACCAACTCTGAGGTCAGGATCAGCCAAGTCACTGAGACCTCATGGCATACCACCTTTTTTGTTTGTTCTTGTTTTGTCTCCTTTCTGTTTATAATCTTGGAGCTATTGTTAATACCTGGAATGTAGTTTTTAAATTTTTTTTATTTTTATTTTTTTTAGGGTGGGGCTGGATTTTATCTTCCCAAGCTGGGCACAGAGAAAACAAATTCTCTTGCAGTTTTACTACTGCTCATCTCTCTCTCTGCTGTTTGGGCCCTGGAAGACACACTTGGCAGAATCTTGTCTGTTCAGATCCACAGAGTTAGGCCTCTGGTAACAGTTACAAAATTTATTTTAAAAAGTTATTTTATATGTGTAGGTGTTTTGCACCACTGAGACTCACATACAGTCTTCAATGTGGCTGCTTCAGCATTGTTAGAGTCCTAAGAGACTGGTAACAGACTGACCTCGACTATATGAGAGACTGAGAATTGTGAGGCTGGCAAACATTTGCTGTTTTAAGCTGTGAGTTTGGGGATATTATGCCCTGAGGGAATAAATAACTAGCACACAGACTATTTGCATCAAACCAGTATCCTGAAGAACAAACACACTTATAGTCCTTCTTACAGTTTCCAAGATAAAAGATAGTACAGTGCAGTGTACTGACTGAGAGCATAGCCTCTGGTTATGGTAGAGAAGATCAGAATCTGGGACTGGGAGATGACTCAGTCCATGTGAGGGTCAATATTGTCAGCTTGACAAGATCTAAGGTCATCTAGGAGACAAGCCTCCAGACATACCTGAGAGGGAGTGTCTAGATTTGGTTCACTGAGGTGGGAAGACCCTTCTTAACTCTTAGCTGCACCATTCCCATGGTTGGGATCATAGACAATAAAATGGATAGGGAGAGAGAGACAGAGGAGAGACACATGTGTGTATACCTATGTATAATATACACACATGTATGTATAATATACACACACATATATATATATATATATATATATATATATATATATGGATATGCATATACACAATGGAAAGCTATTCTGTCATTAAAAGAAACATGAAATCTTGTCATTTCCAAACTGACAAGATTTAATGCATCTGGAGGACTTATTATAAGTTAAATGAGTTAGTCACACAGAAACACTGAAGTACCTTATCATACTCTATTGTAATATTGAGACTCTTCTACACATAATTAAAAATAATAAAAAATAACCTTAAAAACTCTGAAACAGCTGTGTAAGTCAGTTTGTTGTTGTTATTGTTGTTGTTGTCATTGAATCTGTAACAAATAGAGAGAAATGACTTTGAGGAGGAAGGATTTATTTTGGCTCATGGTTTGGGTGGTTTCAGTCCATGGTCAATTGGCTCCATTGCTTCAAAGGCTGTGGTTAGGCAGATTATCACACTGGGGAGTGTGTGACAAAGCAGACATGCTCACTCCATGGCAGTTATGAAAGCAAAGGAGCCACAGGACAGATCCAGTGCCAAGACAGACCCTTGAAAGGCACATCCACCACACCCCTGTGATCCACTCCCTCCAACTCCTACTCACTCTATTCAAATGTTGAGTCTGTCACTGGATTGACCTATTAATTAGATTAGAACACTCACAATCTAGTCTGTGTAAGCTCCTTCATGGACACACCAGGAGGTATGCTCTACAAATCTCCAGGGTGCTTCTCAATCCAATCAAGATTAAGCATCACAATGGTTTTTTGCATAGACAGCTGTAAAACACTATTTTCATTGGGTCAGAACATCAGACTGGAGGAATAGGAGTTTCTCTATCTCTTCTGACATCCTAAGTACTACTACCCTGCATATGGATGTCCTGGGCCGAAAACAGCAGCTATGAGCTAGCAGGATGTGGTGGAGCAGAGCTTTGATTGTCAGTGGGGATGCAGTACTCGGCAGCATTCCCCAGGCATTCGATCTCAAAAACAACAGTATGGGCTGGGGAGATGTCTCCATGGGTAAAGTGCTTGCTTCACAAGCATGAGAGACTGAATTTGGATTCTCAAGTAAAAGCTGGGTGTGGCAGCATGCATTTATAATCCCAGTGCTGGGGGGTGGGGCAGAGACAGGTGGATCCCAGGAGCTCCCAGGATCCAGGAGCTACATAGTCTAGTCATAAGAATGAGATCCAGGTTTGGTGAGAGATCCTATCTCAAGGCAATACATTGGAAAGTGAGACAGGAAGACACCTGAATTTCTGCATGTGAACACATCCAAATATGCATGCTCACATTCATGTAACACACTCACACACACACTCCATGTATATAGACAAACACACATTTATCTCATATACCTACACACACACACACACACACACACACACACACACACACACACACCCCATGCACACACATGCCCATATATATCCTACAGACATAAAACAGCTCACACACACACACACACACACACACACACACACACACACACACACACAAACAAAGAAAAAAAAAGAGAAAAATTTCCATAATATTAACAGCAGTAGTAACTTGATCTCACTCCTTTTGGGTTAGCTCTGTCTGCATGAAGTGTGAAGTATTGCCTTTACCCTTTGAAGACAGGCTATCAGATTCTAGAACACAAGGAAAAGATGTCAATGACACCAGTGCTGAAAATTCAATTTCTCAGTGTGTGTGCTGATGTGTGCCTATGACCCCCGACTCAGAGGAGAAATGCAGCTACTTCAAGGTCAGCCGAACATCAAAAGACCTTATCTAAAAAAATAAAATAAAAAGAGCTGTGTCTATGGCTTGGCTCATAGTGTCCAGCAACCCGAGATGGATCCCAGTGTATGATACCTCAGGAACTGGTCAGCTCCTGGGCCTAATAAAGGGCCACCTCCACAGCTCTTGGTCAGGCATAAGGCGATCCCCTGCTCTGACAATGACTACCTCTCCATATGAACCAGTGACTGAAATTGGTGTTGGTGCCTTTGGGATGGTGTACAAGGCCTGAGATCCCCACAGTGGCCACTTTGTGACCCTCAAGAATGTGAGAGTTGCGAATGGAGAAGGAACTGGAGGGGGCTTTCCCATCAGCACAGTTTGTGAGTTGCCTTTCTGAGGAGGCGGGAGGCCTTTGAGTATTATAACGTTGTTGTAGCTGTATGGCTAATGAATGTCTGTACTACTTCCTGAACTGATGGAGACAGCAAGGTCACCCTAGTGTTTGAGCATATTGACTAGGACCTAAAGGCATACCTGGAAAAGCATCCCCACTAGGCTTGCCAGTTGAGACCATCAGGAATCAGTATCAGTATCTAAACAGCCTATATTTTCTTCATGAATATTGCATTGCTCACCAGGACATGAAGCCAAAGAACATTCTGGCAACAAGTAATGGGGCAGTCAAGCTGGCTGACTTTGGCTTAGCCAGAATGTACAGCTACCAGGTGGCCCTCACACCTGTGGTTGGTACACTCTGGCACTGTGCTCCTGAAGTTTTTCTGCAGTCCACACATGCAACAGCGGTGGACATGTGGAGTGCTGGCTCTATCTTTGCAGAGATGTTTTGTTGAAAGCCTGTCTTCTGGGGGAAATTCCAAAGCTGACCAGTTGGACAAAACCTTTGATCTCATTGGATTGCCTCCAGAAGATGGCTGGCCTCCAGAGGTATCACTACCCCAGGAGCCTTTTCCCTCAGAGGGCCTCGGCCAGTGCAATCAGTGCTGGAGACAAGGAATCCCAAGTGCAACTGCAGGATTAACCCACAAGTGAATCTCTGCCTTCCAGCCTTGCAGCACTCATCTACACAAGGAAGAAGGTGACCCCGAGTGAGAAGAGTGGCTGCCTTTCCCCGCTTCTGGACACTTGAGCAGAGAGAACGTCACTGAAAAGGCAACCTCTGCCTTCCTCTGAGGCTGTGGAGACGCCTCCAGTTTTATTTTTCCCCCAGAGAATATTTAAACCTTAAGTGACATTCCCCACTCCTCTATATGAGGCTTACCTATTGTCTTCCCATTTCTCTACACCAAATAGAGTGTATCTTGTCTTCTTCCCTCTACGATTTATATTGGGACCCTTTCTTGTTTTATACAGGAAAACAAAACAGGACAAAGAAACAAAAAACTAAAAAGAAAGATGAGTTTTTCCAAAGTTTGGTGAGTATGTGGGATCCCTCCTGGACACTGGGTCACTGATGTAATTTGATTCCTCTCCTAGCAAAGGCAAGATATGAATAGGCTGCTACAGGCCAAGAGTGGGCTTTGGGAATTGGGTGAGAAATGTGATATTCATTTTCTGGACACTCACATTTTAGTTGGGAGGCATACAATACTCTGGTGAGAATAAATAGAAATTCTGCACAGTGGCTAGTGCCAAGAATGAGCAAGAGAGAATGGTGATTAAGAAGCACCTGGTGGTGGCTACTTTAGAGTGAATGGGTGAGGGAACACTATTCTAGACGGCAATGTCTGAGCTGAGCAGCAAGACAGAAAAGACCGGCCTCCATAAAGACTGTGTAAGGAATGATACCAACCAGAACAGCATGTGAACTGACTATAAGGCAGAGGATGTGTCTGGAATGTCTGAGTCACAAAGTGGAGGTGTGACAGGAACACAGCAATCAAAGTGGGTAGGCACAGGACATAGGTCATACATGAGGGCAGAAGGTGGAATCCACCTAAGAGCACCAGTAGACAGTTCCAAGATGTGTGTGGGGGGCAGGGGAGGGAAATGGTGGCATGGCTACTATTGTTACTATCTAGGGGGTCTTGATCTGGTTCATTTTCCTTGCCTGTTAAAAAATTAAAAGGTAGGAAAAACTCAAGCATAACAGGTAGACACAGGGGAATTATCTAACACAGCCAACAGGATCAGACAGAATGAGTAGTTGAAGAAAGACTTTCATTAGGATTGAGGAAGCAGACACACAGGGAGAAAGACCCTCTGCAGACTAGAAGTTGGACTGAGGAAGTCTCTCTTTTTTTTTTTTTTTTTTTGGTTTTTCGAGACATGGTTTCTCTGTGTAGCTTTGGAGCCTATCCTGGCACTTGCTCTGGAGACCAGGCTGGCCTCGAACTCACAGAGATCCGCCTGCCTCTGCCTTCCGAGTACTGGGATTAAAGGCTTGCACCACCAACGCCCGGCCGAGGAAGTCTCTTCTTGAGGGCTTGCTCTTCCTGGCCTTGACCAGTATTCTAACAACGATGCCCCAGTGTCAACAGGAAGTAGTCATAGTAGGTTATGCTACCCCTAACCACTTGTCAGCAAAAAAGCAAGATGTTAAGTCTCAAATCCTGGACAAGTGGCTGAGGCATATCAAAGCAGACCTGGCCCTCAGTCCCTACCTGTTACCTGACATGGCTGGCATACCCCCTTACCCTAAACTTCACTAGCCCACAGCCTGGGCTATCCTAACCCGAGAGGCTCTTCCCTATACAACCCAGACATTTTGGTTACCTGCCCTTTTTGTATCTTTGGCCTCTTGGCTGCTGCACCTGTTCCCTTTCTCTCCCCTCTTCTTTCCCCTCCCCCCTCTCCTCACATGTTCACTCTGGACTCTCCGGACATCTGGACTCTCCCAGATGTCTCTGCCTCTGGCTATGCTCTCCCTTTTATGTGCAATAAACTTTCATCTCCACCATACCTAGGAGCAGTCATGTCCTTACTTTTATTTCTTTTTTTCATTCATGGCCAAGGGTTTTTGACCCGTCCCACGGGTCCAGTCATTCAGGGTTCCAAAGGGGGGCTGCCTGAAAGAGTCATGGGCGAGAGAAAGAAAGGAAACCAAGTGGTGCAAGAAAGGACAAGAGTCCGTCTATGCAATGTCAAGGTCTCGATTTATTGGGGCTTAGAGTGGGCTTAAATAGCCCTGCAACAATAGAATTGGGGGGAATGACAGAAGGAACATCTGGTATTTGCTGGGACTGGAACATTCTTCTTATCAGCTGGAACATCTAGTGGTCTTCCTTGGAACATCGAACAGAAAAGCCCCAGACCCTTTCTCGGAACAGAAGCAGTTAGCAGTTCCGCTTGGCCAAACCGTGTCTAATTACAAGTTACAGGAGGCTCACAGAGCTGGCTTTAAGCTGCAAACTTAAAGGTCATTAAAAGGCTTACAAAGGTGGGCTTTAAGCCGCATAGTTTTGGGCCCACGGCCCCTTACATCTCCCCCTTATTTTTTCCTTTACAAAGGAGGGAGGTGAGGACTAGGCCACAGGTAGCATTCTTAGGGGGTCTTTGTTCATGACCATCTCTGTCTTAGGTTAGTTCGACCTTGCCACCTCATTGACTTTACCGTCTTCAGGTAATAAAAACCTGCCATCCAGGGGTCCTATGACTTAGGATAGTCTAGGAGGGAAGGAAGTTGCCTGTCGTCGAGGCGGCCATTTGTACCCGGGGCTACCAGTGTTGCATGCCCAGGGATGGCAAGTATGACTCTAAAGCCTGTGACTAGACCTTTAACAATTTAGAAAAAATAAGCCTCTCTTGATGGCCCAAAGGGTTGACTGGTTCGCTCTGCTCGTTACGCTGCTCGTCACCTAGGTTCTGGATCCGGTGATACTGTACGGAGACAAAATCTTTAGGGAGAAGTGAATCTATCTGACTTTTTATAAAACGAGTCATTCTTTGGAAGGCCCATGGGCCAAAAGAAATCAGCAGCAATAATCCTATAAGAGGTCCCAGGAGGGATGGTAGCAAAGTAAAAAGCCAGGGGGAGGTTGAAAACCAATTTTTATACCAGGACTCTTGTTGTTCTCTTTGTTTCTTTCTATCCTCTAGATTTTCTTTATTTTTTCTATACTATCTTGTACTAACCCAGTTTTATCTTTGTAAAAACAGCACTCTTCTTTGAGAGCTGCACAGAGTCTGCCTTCTTTGAGGAAAATTAAATCCAGTCCTCTCCTGTTTTGCAGTACCACTTCTGACAGGGAGACCAGAGAGTCCTTTAGATTTTGGAGTCCTGTTTGTAGTTCTTTTATATCTTTATCTCCTGCTTGGGACAATTGAGTCAAATGTGCATATTGCTGTTTGGAAGTTATTAGGGAAGTTATTCCTGTTCCGGCTCCAGCTGCCCCTAAGCCCAGCCATCCTCACCACTAGCCCGGGCTCGGCAGGCAGGTCCACGCGCACTGGGCGGGACTAGGCCACATGGGCTGTCCAGTAGCACCGGTCTCGGGAATTAAGCACAAAATTGCTGGAAAGCTTTGCTAGTATATCCAGACCCATTATCTGTTTTTATAACTTTTGGCACTCCCATGCAAGCAAAACATCTTAAACAGTGACTTATATAACATGCCTGGTGACTTCTCCTGTTTGTGGAGTGGCACATTTTTAAATTGCTAAACTCTGTAATGTGAGTCACATCTATTCGCCATAAATGGTTGGGGAGCAGGCCTTGAGGATTCATCCTTAAATTAGCCATAGCCATATTGTTTGATGATTTGACCAGCAATCTCTCTGGTTAAGCCAAATTTCTTTCTTAGACTTGCTATCATGATGAAGAAAGTTACAAGCCTGTCAAGCTTTTTCTATTTAAGGCAAATCAACTGATTTTGTTAATCAGATAATTCATTCCATTTGGCCAGTAATCAGGGAAAGGCCTATTTAATAGGTTCCCAGTGTGACCCATAAACATGATAATTCTCTTTGGTGAATAACATTTTGAATTTGTTCAAATTAATCTAATATTGGATCCTATGTATGGAATTGTCTCTATTATCATAAGATCCTTGAAGACATAGTGACTGTCAGTATATAAATTAAATGAATTATTTACCAGGATTTAAAAGACCATTATAACAGCTTGTAGCTTGATTATTTGAGCTGAAGCCAGTGCTGTCTGCTCTATCTATCTTTTCTATTAAAAACCTATGTAAGTAACTCTTCCAATAGAACTATTGGTAAAAATTAACATAGCATATTTTTATAGGACTGCTTTTTACAATTTTGGAAATACAAAAGATGCATTAGTGAAAATTGTAACAGTTCATGAGCTAGAAACTGATTATTAATTCTTCCTGAAAACTGAGCAAAGACAATCACCCATAAATCATTGTTCTGAAACCATCAATTAAACTGTTGCTTAGAGTAGGAGACATGTATCATACTTGGTTCTCTTCTAAAATACTTTCTAAAATATTGAACGAATGCTCATTCGGGTGTCAGCAATATCGGGGAAGCTGCTGCACACCCCAGCAAGGGTTACAGGCTCCTTATATAGAAAAAAAATCGCAGATCAGCATATAGGCAAGGGGCATAAAGTGATTGATTACAAAGTATGATCTCATGTTAGAGTGGTCACCCAGGTGTGACCTGCTTTTCTACAAAGGAAAAACCATAGAACGTACCCTGGAAAGTCCTTGATTGTCTGTTGTCAGCCAGGTGTGACCCAAAGAGGATTGTCTTGGCGATTGCCCCCGTCTAAACCATAGGATGTGCCCGGGGTTGGGGGCCAACCCCCTTGTAATGGGCCAAGGCCTGTGGGAAACTTTTTCTCTCTGTGAACTAAAATCTTTTAAAACTTTTTCTCTCAGCAAACTAAAATATTTCATTCCCCCATTTTTTTTTTTTGTGAGGTTTTAATCCTAAAACCCATGGTCCTGCTTATTGCCTGAGAGCCTGATATTGCTGATTAAAAACTAGGGCTTGGGTTATGAATAAGCATTCTTTAATAAATTGGAGTAAGTGATTAAGAATGTATGGCCCAAAAGTAAGCAGCAGTAAAAGAATAAGTAGGGGTCCTAAGAGGGTGGAGATTCTTTTAAACCAGCCTTATTGGGACTCCCGTTCCTTTCATTGAAGGTTGAGTCTTTCTCTGAGCTTGGCCATGGAATCCCTAATAACTCCAGAATGGTTAACATAGAAACAGCACTCCTCTTTTAGGGCAGCATAGAGCAATCATGGAATTGTTGTCTCTCCAGCATCACCATCAGGGAGTAAGAGATATTGGCATTCCCCCATGTAAGGGAGTTTCTTTTGACTTAGCATTTCAACCAGGGAAAATGGGCGATGCATTCTTTTCCATGCTACTTCCTGCTGACTTTGGGATGAAGTCAGGGACCCAAGAAGGCTGAAATGCTAGTCAAAAGTAAAAAAAAAAAAAGGGAATTTAGGCCTATATGGCATTTCTGTACCATGTAGGCTAATGCTTTAAAATAAGGGTTTTAAAATATTTAGGCTGGTAAGACGGGTAGGCTCAACCATAGTAACGGTTCCTTCTGCCATAAACCAGAAATCAAACTATGCTTTGTGGGAAGTACATAAGCTTCCCATGGTTTTGTAAAGTCAATATATCTGATGATGCTGAATCGGCTCCTCTAATTATAGAACTTGTCTATCTTTCTAGTTAGTTGTTTGGGTATATCTGGATCATTATCTCCTTATAGAATTTTACTTAAAGGATTTAAATCATCATTAGATGTCCCCCAAAAATACTTAACCAATGAATATTTTATAACGATTTCTAAAAAACTCATTTAAAGATTTTTAAAGTATCTTTTCCAATTGCTATCTATTAAGCCTTAATTTCTTTAGAATATAACATATGTCTTTAACAGTTCTCTAGATTTATTTAGAATTTCTGAGTAGCCTTTTCTAATCTAACCTTCGAGGCTGACAAGCTGATAAGACCTTATTTTCATGTTAGCTGACCTGCCAAGCTGTGAATTTAACAGGTTGGCTCTTTTTTGAGGCTTCTCACAAACCCTTCTCAAAAGCATGCATCAACCCTTATTTTCTAGATGTCCTTTTTTAACCATAAAAATCTAGGAAGATCTGTATCCTCTCATCTGCCAAATTTTACAGAATCATCCATAGAATCCTCATGCCTCTAAGCTAACGCTATAGGCTTTTGCTAACTTTTTAATTGACTGTCTCCTAGGGCTGAAGTCATAATTTTTCCTGTTAAGACATTGACTGACTGACTGGATGCTCTTTTTGACCATATTAAAGTGATTTTGATATTTTTTAAACAATATCCGAGGCAATGTAAATATCTCTAATCATATCCAAGGCAATTTAGGCATTTCCATTCATCTGCATTCATAAATTCACAATCACATCACGCATCCAGGTGTGGCCACACCGTTCATTCATAACTTGCATACATCTCACATTTCTCCTTTTGCCTAGGTTATGATCAGCTTGTAGAAAAGAAAAATCCCTAATTGAAATTTCTAACATAGTAGCTTATTGTCAATCATTGAAATATGGGCATCCAAAATTTGAACAATTCTAAGCTTAAATATGTTGCCTTTTCTTTTCTGTAAGTCTTAAAAACAGTTTCTGTCTGGCTGTTTCAATAGCATTTATATACATTAATTAGCCATCAACCATGGCGGCATCTCCCAAGGCTGTAAGTTGCAGCCCCCAAGCTTGACCGCCTCTAAGAAATGCTGCCAGCAAGAGAAGACCAGCGAGTCCCCTGTGGCTTGCAAGTATGCAGAGCCCCCAGAGGGCGAGAGCATGGGCTGAGGCAATGGGGGAAGGTTGGTCATTGGCTTCTGTACATGACAATGGTCTTGACTTCTGAAGGAAGTCTTTAACAGTCAGCAAGAGGTGAGACCTCTCACCAATGAGTTCAGGGCTCTGAATGACATCCCTGAGAAGAGCCCAATAATTAAGAATAACTTCAGGAACATTTTTTGGGGGGGGTTTAACTCATACATCTTACCTAAATCTCTCCCAACCTTTTCCCAGGTCTGGGGAGCTATGTCTGGTCCCATTAAAATCAATCATAGACAAGCTTTATCAATAAAACAGAAAAAATGGACTAAATCTTTATTTTTAACTCTTATTTCTTTTTATCTTCTCCTTTTTAATTCTTACTCCTTTTTATCTTTCTTTTTAACTCTTACTCCTTTCTCCCTGAATGCTATTTTGAACTCTGTTATGAATTTTAACTCCTTACTAATGGAAGTACCCATGGCATTTGGACGGCAATGATTGGTACCTTACCTCCACCTGGAGAGAGCTCAAGTTTAGCTGTCTGCAGGATCCTCTTTGTCCCGGGCTGTCTTTCCAACATCTGACAGCTGACCGTACTTTGGGTCCCTATTCAGGCGCCATTTGACCCGTCCTGCGGGTCCAGTCATTCAGAGTTCCAAAGGGGGGCTGCCTGAAAGAGTTATGGGCGAGAGAAAGAAAGGAAACCAAGTGGTGCAAGAAAGGACAAGAGTCCGTCTATGCAATGTCAAGGTCTTGATTTATTGGGGGTTAGAGTGGGCTTAAATAGCCCTGCAACAATAGAATTGGGGGGAATAACAGAAGGAACATCTGGTATTTGCTGGGACTGGAACATTCTTCTTATCAGCTGGAACATCTAGTGGTCTTCCTTGGAACATCGAACAGAAAAGCCCCAGACCCTTTCTCGGAACAGAAGCAGTTAGCAGTTCCGCTTGGCCAAACCGTGTCTAATTACAAGTTACAGGAGGCTCACAGAGCTGGCTTTAAGCTGCAAACTTAAAGATCATTAAAAGGCTTACAAAGGTGGGCTTTAAGCCACATAGTTTTGGGCCCATGGCCCTTACAGGTTTTCAGCTTCTTTGAAGGAGTTTCCCTCAAATTTAGAGTTGGTCAGTTTGAACAAAGACAGGTAGCCATTTTGGAAGTTCCCCATCTTTGTTACTTGGCCATGGCTCCATTCTCTGTCTGTCTGCCTATCAGGGAATCTGTTTAACTACTAGTCCCTCAGCCCTATTGGACAGGGGCACAAGAGCTGAGAATGACTCCTAGATTTCAACCTTAGCAATTTGGTGGTATTTGGTGTCAGTTTCGGAAAAGAGGAACTTATATGACAGAGGTTTGGAAAATTGTTTTTAAATTTAATTTATTATTATTTTGTGTTAGACTTTTGGAAAATTGTGACAATTCACAATGAAACAGTGTTATAGTCACTACAAACCATACATCTTAGTGACATGTGTATTCAGAACATGGAGTGGTGGCAGTATCCTCTGTGGGATGCATTTCAGCTTGCAAATACAGAAACTGCATGCATTAAACTAATTTGCCACTCTCTACCATATAAGGGATTTGTCTCTTGGTGACTGATTTGTTGCTGCTATGTTCCTAAGGTTCATCTGAGGTGTAGCATGTGTTAGAATTCCCTGTCCTTTAAGGCTGGGTGATCTTTTTTGTTTTTTTAGAGATTTTTATTTATTTATTATGTATACAACATTCTGCTTCCATGTATATCTCACACCAGAAGAGGGCACCAGATCTCATAACAGATGGTTGTGAGCCACCATGTGGTTGCTGGGAATTGAACTCAGGTCCTCTGGAAGAGCAGCCGGTACTCTTAAACTCTGAGCCATCTCTCCAGCCCAAGGCTGGGTGATCTTCCATGAGATATGTGTTTATCTTTTGTTTATGCTTTCATTTAGCAACAGAGTGAACACACGTAAGAAATATCCATCTGAGTACTTGTGCTGAATTTTCTTCTTTCTCTTTCCATTTTCCTTATGTGTGTGCACGCATGCTTTACACATGTGGGTTTGCCTTGGTTGATATCAGGATGCTCCTCTGTTGCTCCACCTTCTTCACTGAGGGTTTCTCAAGTACAGAGCTCACCTGTGTAGCTGATCAGTTTGTTCTGGAGATCCCTTGTGTGGTGATTTGAATGAGAATAGCCCCATAAACTTACATGTTTAGATTCTTTTTGGTTTTTGTTTGTTTGTTTGTTTTTGAGACAGGATTTCTCTGTGGCTTTGGAGGCTGTCCTGGAACTAGTTCTTGTAGAATGTTTGAATTCTTGGCCCCCAGTTAGTGGAACTGTTTGAGGAGGATTAGGAGGTGTGGCCTTGTTGGAGGAGGTGTGTCATTGTGGGTGAATTTTCAGGTTTCAAAAGCCTGTATCAGGCTCCTCCCTCCCCCTCTCTCTCTGCCAGCTGCCTGCTGATCGGGATGTAAAGCTTTTAGCTACTGCTCCGGTGCTGTGCCTGTCTGCTTCCCACCATGATGATCGTGGACTAAGCCTCTAAAAATTCCTTTTATAACAACAATTCTCAACCTGTGGGTCTTCAAAAATATTTACATTACGATTCAAAACAGTAGCAAAATTATAGTTATGAAGTAGCAATGAAGTAATTTTATGGTTGGGGGGGTCACTACAACATGAGGAACTATATTAAAAGGTCACAGCATTAGGAAGGTTGCAAACCACTGCTTTATAAGTTGCCTTGGTCATGGTTTCTCTTCACAGCAACAGAACAGTAACTAAGACAGCCTGTCTCTGAGGCTGGAATTACGGGGTGCTACATCACCCACTTGGCATTTACATGGGTTCTGGAAATGCAAACTCTGTGCAAACTCTGATCCTTTTTCTTGAGCAGCAAACACTTTGACCCCTACGTATCTCCGTAGCTTCAGTCCTTTGGGCATATGTCTAGATATGGACTTGCTGGGCCAGGTGATGATGCCATGAGGTTGTTTGTTGGTTTATTTTTTTTGAAACAGAATTTTTCTGTGTAGCCCTAGCTGTCCTGGAACTTATTCTGTAGACCAGGCTGGCCTCGAACTCAGAAATCCTCCTGCCTCTGTCTCCCAAGTGTTGGGATGAAAGGCATGCACCACCAGTGCCTGGTGTATGTATGTATTGGTTCTGAGTATCAAACCCAAAGCCTGTGTATACTAGGAAAACACTCTACTACTAAGCTTCATCTTCAACCCTATTTAAATATTTGAAGAGGTTCTCTCTCTCTCTCTCTGGGCAGCTATATTTTTGACATTCTCATGAGCAACTTCAAAGGTTTCAGTTCCTCACAACCATATCATCAGGGTTATTTTCTGGTGTTTACTTATTTGAGATTTAGTTTGATTATTTTAAAATTTGTTTTTATTATTTTTAATTGTGTATATTTGTGTCTGTGTGTGGATATGTACACACAGGTTCAGGTGTCCTAGGAGGCCAGAGGTACCAGATTCCATAGAGCTGGAGTTACAGATGGTTACGACCCATCTGTTGTGGGTGCTAGGAGCTGAATCCAGGTTCTCAGGAAGAACAGCACATGTTTGTAACCCCTGAGCCATCGCTTCAGTCCCTGTTTCTTCAGTTTTTTTTTTTTATTTGCTTGTTTGTTGATTCTGGAGTCCCACTATGTATCTCTGGCTGGCTTGGACCTCTCTTTGTATAATGGACAGCCCTTGAACTCAGGGATCTGGCTGCCTCTGCCTCCTGAGTAGTGGGGCTAAAGGTGAGCACTTTGCCGAGAGGTGGAGAAGCAGAACATATATTCAGCTGATGTCGTTAGTAGTTAGTAGTTAGTAGTTAGTAGTTAGTAGTTAGTAGTTAGTATGGAGCAGGTCCAATTTAGAGCTCTGGTCTCTGTGAAATCAGTTTATATGTCTCTCTCACTAGTGAGGATGTCTAGATAGCGGGTGGAACGTTATGTCTTGGCGTTTCTGTGAGGGCTAGTTCCAGAAGAAACCAGAAACTAAAAAGAATTTGAATCAATACACTGAGTAAAGAAGACCCACCCTTGCCTGTGTGGACAGGCAACACCCAGAAGCTGTCAAAAGAAAGCCTGCATAGAACAAAACACAGGAAAGGAACATTCTTTTCTCCTCCCTGTCCTCCTTTCCTTCCTTCTCCTCCTTGTCCTGCCCCTCTTTCTGCTTCAACAAGGTTTAATGTAGCCCATGCTGGTCTGGTCTGGAACTCACTATGTAGTTGAGAATGAGTTACAGCCTTCATGTCACTTTAAAAAAAATCTTCAGTGGAGGAACATCACGTCTCTCTTGATAGGACTGTCAGATACTGAACACACTGTGTCACAGGCTCTTAACTCCAACAGTGCCAAAGAAGGCCAACAGGGAGCTGGGAAGATGGCTCGGATGGTAAAGTTATTACTGTGCTGGGGTGAGGATGTGAGATCTATCCCTAACATCTACATTATTTTAGAAGCAGTTTTTTAGTTCTTAGAGGCAAGCAGATTCCTTCCTTCCTTCCTTCCTTCCTTCCTTCCTTCCTTCCTTCCTTCCTTTTTTTTTTTTTTTAAAGATTTTATTTATTTATTATGTATACAGTCTTGTGCCTGCATCCCAGCAGAGGGCAGCAGATCTCATTCAAGGTGAGCCACCATGTGGTTGCTGGGAATTGAACTCAGGACCTCTGGAAGAACAGCCAGTGCTCTTAACCGCTGAGCCATCTCTCCAGCCAACATCTACATTTTAAAAAGAAAAAAGAAAGCAAGCTGGATGCAGTTGCTCTAGTCTGTAATTTCAGTGACAGAAAGGTAGAGACAAAGGATGTCATTCTTCTTTAGGGGTGTGATCCCTTGCAAGTTGACTTTGTTCCTGTGGATGGCCTCGAACCCACACTTATGTGGGAAGTACTAATTGGACTCAGTGGTTTAACAAGAATAAAAGAAGACATGAAGTAGGGGGGCATGGGGGAGATCCAGGCGAGTAGGAGGAGGAGGAGGCTAGGGGTAAATTACACAAAAATACATTGTACACATGTATAAAATTCTCAAAGAATAAATAAAAATATGTGTTGGGGGCATAGCACAAAGGCCCTTGCACCCATAGATCTCCAGAGAAACCAGGAATGTTAAGCACACAGGATTGCCTTTGCAATGGAAAGATGAAAACCTTGTTCTTCCATCCAGAAAGCTGAGAATGAAAAGGATGAACTGCCTGGTGATCTGTGTTATCTGTCTGGCCAGGCCATATCAAGATCCTACAACAGGACCAGGAGTGGCTAGTATTCTAAATGAACCTTATAGCCCAGAGTTCACCAAGCTTCCACAACCAGGACTAGAGGTGGTTAATAACCCAAACGATCTCCGTGGTATCTGTATGACTGAGAACAGACAAGATCTTACCCTTAAGCTGGAACAGGCAGCCTATCTCTAGAACCCATCTTCTTGGAGGAATGACATGTACCCTGGGTTGAGTTTCAATGTAATTGTGCTTCCTTGTGCACTGGTATTGTACTGTATCAGGAAACCTCCCCCACCCCACCACAAATTATATTGGGTTTAAACTTGTTGGGAATAGACATCCTGATATCAGACTCCCTAAAGTCTGGATCCAGGTTAATGGAGTCTATCTGAACGGAGTTTTCATTCCCACCTCTTTGAGGTTCACTTTTCTGCCTGATACCTGAAGAGACCCCATCAAATATGCTATTAAAAATGAGGTGGAGAGGGATTGAGAAGGCATTCAACATTGTGCTCTGGCACCCATAAGCAGTGCACATGTTGTCACATGTGCATGCTTGCGCGCGCGCGCACACACACACACACACACACACACACACACACACACACACAGATGAATGTAGCATACTTGACCCAATAGAAGCTGTTATGTTTCACTCCCTTTCCTCTTCAACCTACAGGCCATGGTCCTTTGTGTCAATAAATCTTAGTTCCTTCATCCTCTTATCATTTTGCTCTCTTAACTTCAAAGTCCCAAGTCTAGCCATTTGTGCATGTCACTCCTACCCTAGGTCAGCAAAGGACATCCCACGACTTTGTGACTCGACATCTTCACAGACTGACATTTCCAGTCGCACCTGATCATGTCTCTCTCGAAGGTTTCTGCCACTCCATCAGCCATCTACCATCTCATCCACATGTTAATTCAGCTTAACCCTGTACTGAAAGGGAGACAGGCCGATTTACCTTGAACTTAGATTTTAGAAGCCAACTGAGGAGGTTTGGGGGCAGCTTATTAACTTGAAAGTTTATTAACTTTCACAGAAGGAAAACAAAGTTCATATAGTGAGGTGGACCGTTGGACTAATGGAGTCTAGGTGTGGCCCTGCTCTAAGAAATGTGAGACCAAGGTAAGGGACTGATTGTTCCGGGTTCTGCAGTGTTCACAGAATGTGGGTGCATAACTGGCCAGGCTGTTTGAAAGAGCCATTTTACACAGTCAAACTGGAGATGGTTGGGGATGGTGCAAGAGGCCTTTCTTGGCTCTCAAGATCCTGGCATGTGGGAAACAAGCAGTTTCCTGGGAGGGTTCAGAGGGAAGGGGACATCAAGGGGAAGCCAGGCCTGGAAAGGCAAGGGCAGGATATAAGAATGGCATGTTAGATTCTAGCCTCTACTCAGCCATATGGTCTGCTTCATCCCCAGTGAAAGGACTCTAACCAGCCCAAGCATGACAGACATGGCTCTGGCAGGTCTTGCCCTTCTCCTCCACTCCCCCTGAATTGCTAAAAACTGTCAGATTACATTCCTAAAGCTAGCCACCAAGGTCTATTCCTCCTCCTGAGGCTGACTACCAAGGTCCAGCCATCAAAGTTTTGAAGTCCAGCAATCAAATGCCCCCTTTGACCCACCTAATTAAATGTCCAATCAAAATGAAATGCCTTACCCTAACACAGGGTTTCCCCCTTTACCTTTAAAAACCGCCATTTGCCTATGGACCACATCTGTCTCCTCTATCCAGAGGCAATGCTTTGTCCCTGTGGGACAAATATCCCCGCCCCCTTTCCCTTGTTCTTCCCCCTTCTTCCTCTATCTCCTGGCTTTGTCCCTTATCCCTGCCCTCTGTCCCTCTGGAACAAATACATCTCCTTGGTGCTGAGAACTTGGTCTTGGGGTGTCTTGTGATAACTTCAGGGTCCTTACACTCAAAACGATATTTACATGCATTTTTTTTTTATAAAGAGAATATATCTTTGGCAGGTACTCATACGATAGAACATCAATGTCCAGAATATATAAAGAATTACAAAAAAACAACAACAAAAACAGGTAGGTCAATTAAAAATGGGTAAATTGCCAGGTGTGGTGTAAGCCCTGCTCAGGAGGCTGGGCCAAGAAGATTGTAGCCAGCCTGAGCTACATAGTGAAATTGTTACATGCACCTTCTAAGACACAGTCTGTGAGTCCTTAGACTTTTTGGTGCCAGGATCTCTCAGATGGGAAGTGAATTGACATCAAAGGGGGTACTGGTGGCCATATCCTGTTCCCCAACCACTTCTGACTGTGAATCTGAGAGCCTGGCTGTAATCTTGTGCTGTGAAATTTCCCCCATCCTCAGAAAACTATATATATAAAAAAAGACACCCATTTCTGACCTTCATTAGAGACTTTGCCATGCTGTCTCTAAGGTGGGGGCTTGAATTTTCCTCTGAGCCCCTGCCACACTGTCTGCCACAGCATCAACAAATCTTCCAATAAACTCCTTATTCCTGGGTAATCTGTCTCAGTGTCCCTCATGGACTTCTACTCCAAAACCTGGCAATGAAGAGATGTGGAAAGCAGCTAGAGGGGGGTGCACTTGGAAGAGGATCTGGTAGCTGAGAAGGCCAGAGCAATGTGGAGGGCTGGTGGATAGCTTTGTGGGGTGTGGGGGTGAGGGGCATGTGGGGGGACGAGAGATCACCAGGAGGGTTTTCTTTTCCTACTTAGGGTTTCTTTGTGTAGCCCTGGCTGTCCTGGAACTCATTCTGTAGACCAGGCTGTCCTCACAAATCCACATGCCTCTGCCTCCCTAGTGCTGGGATTAAAGGTAGTCACCACCACTGCCTGGCACCACGAGATTTCAATAGGAAGCTTGCAGTGCTCAGCACTGCAGGAATCTAGGCTCAAGGTTCACAAGATCAGTTTTCAGACTTTTCCGTGCCAACGCAGACAGAAGCATTGGGTAATAGTTCAAATCCTTGTATTTTTTTTTTTTTTTTTACAACCTGTTTAGCAGTCTGCTAAATATCATCTTGGTGATAAGGTGATCCACCCTGGTGGAACCAGCTTGGTTGGGTATGAACTAGGGTAGAGGTGAGTGTTGTAAGGACAGGTGTAAAGCATTCAGAAAATAACTTTGGTTTAGGCTCAGCTTCCTCAAAGTCAGCACCAGTGGTGGTGGTTGGGGGAGGCTGGGTTAGTGACCTAAGCCATCTCAGGGCCAGAGGTTTGCATTCTTCAAGTTCTGTACATTTGTTTCCCAAGGCCTAGCTGGGAGTGTAGTTCAATGGCAGAGAAGCACCTGCTGAAGCTGCTGGAGTCTATAGGTTCACCCCAACACAAAGAAAATAGAGACAATGACTAAGACCTGTTACTTTAGTAGACAATGAATGTACTTATTTTAAAGCCTTTTTATGGTTAAAAATGTAACATATTTGTGGAGGCATTTGTAAAGTGTGGAAAAACCACAGAAAAGAAACAGGAATCATCTAGAATTCTATCATCCAAACATGCACTGTCAATGCCAGACATTTATTTATTTTTTTCTCCCAACCTTTACTTCCCCTTCCACGTACTCCTATTGGTATGGCTTTGTTTATTTGTTTTAAGATAGGGTCTCATATAGCCCAGGGTGGCCTCAAATTTGCTATGTAGCTAAGGCTACAGCATGAGAGTGTAGTTAATTACAATCTCATTGGTATTCCATAATTGAGGGACTGCATAATCCTTGTTTCTGTGCTAGATGGAAATCAGTATCACATTATTGCCTTAATTAGTACTGTTTTTAAAGGTTAACATGTTGTATGTGTGTGTCGTAGTGTGAATATGCTTGCATCTGTGTCTATGAGTCTGTATTTATGAGTGGGGGCATGTACTTCCCCTGGTGCATGTGTGGAGGTCAGAGGACAACCTTGGCTATCCTCATCTGTCACCTTGCTTGGGACAGGCAGGGTCTCTGGTTCAACCGTCATATGCCTGGTAAGCTGGCCCATGAGTTTTGGGGGGTTCTTTTCTCTCAGATTCCCATTTACCCCGGGTGCGCTGGCTTATGGATGCACATGATCACATCCTGCTTTACGTGGATTCTGGGGTTCAAAATTTGGTCCTCATATTTATGCAACAAGTGCTTTAGCCACTGAGCCATCTCTCCAGGACTCTTGATTACTTGTAGTGGACTGTGATAGCAGAAGCTCATCAGCCTCCATTTCACTGTTGAGCCTGTTAGCGCCCCCTTTCTTATTCATCTTTGTTTTCTGGAGACAGATCTTGCTAGGTAGCACAGGTTGACTGTGATCCTCCTGCCTCTGCCTCTCTAGTACTAGGATTGTAGGTGTGTGCTAACCCATCTAACAACTCAGCAAACATCTAAGAACACTTACCACATGCCAATCACTCTGCGAGTGGGTGAGGGTGCATGCGTGTGCATTACTGGAGACTGAATTGGGGTCTTGAGACATACTGGGCAAGGGCTTAACCACTGGGCTGTACTGCCAGCACACTAAGTACTGCCTAAACATCTAGGTGCTCCTCACCAAGCATATCTTCTAGGAAAGGGAGAAAGAGAATGAACAAAATCAATGAGCGATTCAGTTAAGACATTAGAGGTTGACAATTATGAAGAAAAAGGAAGCAGTGTAGGACAGAAAGAAGACAGGATTTAGTCTTAAATGGGATGGCCAGATAAGGATTTATTAAGGAGGATTTGAGCCAAGGCGTGAAGCATGGGGAAGCTGTGAGGAGACCTGAGAGGATCATGTTCAGGCAGAGGGAACATGCGACGTGTGTCTCATGGTCAGAGTGCCAAGACCTAGGTATCCCTGAATGGAGAAGGCAATGGAGAGTAATAGGAGAGGAGTAAGAGGTGGGGGGGGTTCATAAAGTGGGGTGACCAAATATCATTTATCACCCACATTTGGAGGCTTTTAGAGTGAAGGATGGGTGTAGGGGAACCTGTAGCCACGCCTGCTTAGGGACGTGGTTACAGGTTCTCCTACAGGTGGGAGTGAGGGCTATGAATGATTACACTAGCTGATAGATATGAGGGCTATCCTGGACAAATGGTGACACATACATAGCTGAGGATGACCTTAACTTCTTTCTAATCCACCCTCCACCTCCTGAGTTCTTTAATTACAGGCATATAATGCCCTTGGTTTATTCAGTGCTGGGAATTTAAGCCAAGACCTATGCTTCTTAAAACCGATGAAGGATGCCACGTAAAAAGATGTAATAGTGTGTTTCTGTAATCTCAGTGGTGAGAGGCAGAAACAAGAGCAGCCCAGGGGTCACTGACCAGTCATCCCTGACAGCTGGTGAGCCCTCACAAGTGAAAGACCACACGTCAAAAAATAAGGTGGAGAGCAGTACAGGAAGGCACCCGACATTGGCCTCTGACCTCCACGCATGCATACATGGGCACACTGTACACACATGCATGTGCATCTCATCCTCTATCTGATTTAAATGGGAAGATGCTGGCAGGTTTTGAGTTGAAAAGGACAAGATCTGATTAAGGTCACTTGAATACTGTGTTGAGAGTGGATTGAAGGGAAGTAGGGGCAAGATTAAGGAGGAGGGACTGGTTAAGAAGCCAGCAGAACCCAGGCAAGAAACCTGTGGAGGCTATTGCAGGAGTCCTTGGGAGGAGTTGCAGGGGTTAAGGAGGCAGTTTAGTACAACACAACTCAGTAACCAGTGTGGGTTCACACCGGGAGTCTGACCCGGAGTTAATCTATTTTAGGTGTCCATAACACAATCTGCTCCTAATACAGTTCAGACACGACTACTTCAAAACTCTTTGTAAAGTGCATGTGACATCTTCTATAAAGACAGGTTCTATAGATTGACTGAGAAAAACTCACATAGGGTTATTCCTTCAAGGCAAGGTCTGCAAAGCCTGTTTTCTGTTCAGAAGGCTGGAGCGGACATGCTTTCTAACCTAGTGACCATTGCACAAACTGTGTGGCTGGAGACCTCCTGGCTCCCGGCCCTCCTCCATAACCTTCTCTTTTACCTTCTCAGTCTGTGGAACCTGATCTGGATTTAATTTCCTTTGTTCTTCAGAGAGATTTAGGTATGCTCTGTTGTGCACTTGGGGTTGAGTTAATCATTACAAGAATAGTGAAGGTTGAAGAGACTGCTGCATAGTTGCATAAAAATTCACGTGTTGGGGGCTGGAGAGCTGACTCAGTCAATAGACAGCTTTCTGTACGAGCGTGAGGACCTCAGTGTGGATTCCCAGCACCGACATAAAATTCAAATGTAGCTGCATGCATTTTTTTGTTGTATTTATTTATTTCATTTTAGAATCCAATTATTTTTTCCCAACATAATATTTTTATTGATTATTTGGGAATTTCATATCATGTACCCCAATCACACTTACTTCCCAGCCCTCCCAGGTCTGCCTCCTACCCTTGTGACTTACCCTCCCCCCCAAAAAAGGAGGAGGAGAAGTAGAAGGGGAAGGGAGGAGGAGGAGGAAGAGGAAGAAACCGCACAAGTCCAGTTTGTGCTGCTATACTCAATAGAGGAGGTATGCTCAAACTCCCACTAGCCGTACCCTTAAAGGAAACTGACCCTTCCTCACATGCATCCCAACAGAGGCCATCAATTGTGGACAGCTACACTTCAACATCCTTATCACAATTTTTTAAGAGCTCTCTTTGATGGTTTCCTGTCTAGGCTATTACTTTTGGGGGGTGGGGGTAGGGGTTGTCACAGAAGCCTTCAGTGTCCCTCTTTCTCAGCTGTGAGTCTGCAGTCATCGATGCCATTACAAAAGCAGCTTCCTTGCCCTTTACAGTCAGGAGGAGACTACCACATGGTTTCCGGTGACATCATGGTCCACAGACATCCACATGATCTCTGGCATCAGCATGCGCCACAGACCTAAGCATCGTCTCTAGTGGCAGCAGTGACCACGATATCAGCATGGCTCTCGGCTACAGCATGAGCCATGGATACAATCATAGCCCTCCGGGGCAGTACAGACCAAGGGCATCAACATGACCACCAGGGCAACAGGGGCCACAGACACCAATATGGTCCCTGGCAGCAACATGGCCTCAGGTGGAAGTGCAGGCCACTGACATCAACATGTCCCCCTGTGGCAGCATGCCCCCCCAGACATCAACATGGTGTTAGGAGACAGTACAGACCACAGACATCCCATGACCTTTGATAATAACATGGGCCACAGACATCAACATGAACAAATGTCAAACAAACAAATACAACCCCCAAGATGGACAGCTACTGAAGAACACCTGAGGTTGGCCTCTGGCCTTCCTGTGCATGCTCACACATGTGCAAACATACCTGCACACACAAAGGAGCATAAACACACACACAAATACAATCAGAGTGTTGATATTTTACACAGAAACTGTGTTAAAAAAAATAGGACTGTTAGACCCCCGAAAACTCAAGTATCCGGGGTCCCAGGCCACGTTCATGGTCACCCCAGTCACCAGGCGGATTCGAGAGCTTGCTGAAAACTGCACGAGGCTTTATTATAATTTAACGAGTTAACCCCATGTTAGCTCGGGTCTTTTACCCACCCGCATGGCGGACGGCTAGAAAAGACGGCTTGAAGCTGCTGCGCATAGATCTTTATAGGACAGCGTAAGGGGAGTGTCTAGGGGTACGCACAGGCTCAGGATTGGTGTGCCTCCAGGCTTGGAGGGCTTGCCCTGTGTTGATTGGTCAACTGGTTGTTATGGCCCATAGGCCCTCCCAGGGTGGTTGCTATGCTCTGTGTGTCATTGCTGTGCACTTGTCCGTAAACCACACCCAGGGTCGTAAAGCATAGCGCCACCAGCTAACCTGATTGGCTCCTTGTCACAAGACAGGCATCTGACTTTCTAGTGACTAGGTCAAGGTCATAGAAGCACATGTTCGACCATTATGGCTGCCAAAAGGGAAGCCAGTTCCTTCAGGACAATAGAGAGAAAACCATTCCAAGTTAGCTAGAAATACTCAAGATGTGCAGCTTGAAATCGTGACAGTTTATTGAGATGTTACAATGTAAAATTTTCACATGAAGAAAATGTACATTTGAAGGCCACAGTTTTCAGGAGGCAGCGTCAACCAGCAGCTCATTAAAAACCAGAGTCTGTCATGCCGTTGGATATGCTGATGGGACAGTAGTTTGTCCGTTTGTTATAGTACTTACTACTCTCCAGAAGCCACTTTTGTGAAAGCGCATGTCCCCTGTGCCTCACGTCTCAGTAGCAACTCCATGCTGTTACCTCAGCCTTGGTGTTCTGTGGGACACATCGATGACGAATAGTCTCAGAGCTTCCGGTATTACGTTATCCATCAGTGGCTTTAATCTTTGGTGTCGCTGGCTTCTGGCCCTGAGGTTCTGCTACTGGTGACCTCACAGTCACCTGATTTGAAAGATGTGTCTGCCTATGATGCACAGGAAAGTGCATTCATGAGAACAGTTTTCAGCCCAGACAACCTTCTTTCTTGGTGCCCATTCTTGGCTGAGAAGTATACAAGCCATCTCTACCCATTTAACTAGTTTGCGCAGCTTTCCTGATTTTCTGTTTATCAGCAAAATGTATCTGAAGCCAGAGACAGAAACAGAAGACTAGGCATGTGATTAAAAAAAATGCTTAACCAACAGGGACCTTTTACACATTGTATGGGCACATATATGTTTGCATGTGGTGAATGCATGTGTGCACATATGTGTGTGTGTGTGTGTGTGTGTATGTGTGTGTGTGTGTGTGTGTAGGCCTGGGGTGGACATTAGTGTCAGCCTTTACCACTCTGCACCTTATCTTTTGAGCAGGGTCTCTCATGGAACCTGAAGCTCACCATATTTCACCGAGATAACTCTAACTGTCCCTGCCCTCCAGAAAAGGGCTCATTGATGTCTGCTCTAATGCTCACATTGTTTGACAGAGGTTCTGGGGGGTCTGAGCCCAGGTCCTTAAGCTTAAACAATGAGGACTTCACCCCCTGAGCCAACTCCCTAGAGGCTTTTTTAGTAGACTATGCTGTGTACAAGCTTCAGCAACTAAAGATACTTCTGCCTGCCTCCTTCCTAAGAGCAGATGGGCCGGGTGCATTTCAGTTGACATAACTACTTTTTGTATGTGTGTATAAGGGTGCACACGCATGTATGTGGAAGCTAGAGGTCAGCATCAGGTGTCTTTCTCCATCACTCTCTACCTTAATTTTTTAAAGATTTATTTTTATTTTGCGTGTGTGAGTTTTTGCCTGCAGGTTTGTGTATGTATCACCTGCATGCAGTTCCGGGGGTGGAGGTGGAGGATATAGTAGGGCATCAGATCTCCTGGAACTGGAGTTAGGGAAGGTTGTGAACCATCATGTGGGTTCTGGGACCTGAACCTGGGGCCTGTGGACGAGCAGCCAGTGCTCTTAACCACTGAGCCATTTCTCTAGCACCTCTATCTTACTGTTTTGAGACAGGGTCTCTCATTGACTGGTTGAGTTAGACTGACTGGTCTGCGAGCCACAGGGTTCTTCCCATCTCTGCCTCCTTCATACTACATTACAAAGACAGCCATAGTTGGTGTTTTTACATGGGTACTAAGGATCTTCAAAGCCACTACAATTTGTTTGTTTGTTTTTTTTTTTGCATGTCAGCAAAATTCTATTATTGTGGTATGCACTGAAATGCGTTGGATGTTTATTCTTGGTTGCTGCCTTAGAACTCTTAAAACCCCTGGAATTTCCTGATGAAAGTATAATTATTTTTATCTCTCATAATAATAAACCCCTTTGGGAGTTTCCAAGTTTGTACTAGGGAGATCACAGTGCAATAGGGTGGGGTTCCTAGACAGCCTGGGGTTCAGTCATCAGAAAGGGCAAGAGACAGAGGATTAGAACTTTTGGCCTGCCTACTGACCCCTGGGATGGGAACTGGAGAGCAAACTCTGTAAACATTTTTAAAATTACTTTAAAATTTTTATGTATGTTTTTCCTGCATAGATGTCTGTGTACCATGTGTATGGAGTGCTCAAGGATCCCCTAGAACTGGTGTTTCAGACAGTTGAAAGACACCATATGAGTGCTTGGAAATTGAACCTGGGTCCTCTGGAAGAGCAACCAGTGCTCTTAACCACATCTCTTTAGCCCCATGTAAACTTTTATTTATTTATTTTTTGGTGTGTGTGTGTGTGTGTGTGTGTGTGTGTGTGTGTGTGTGTGTGTGTGTGTGTGTAGGGGACCAGATCTTGTTGCTATGTAGCCCATGTGGCCTCCAACATGTGATCTTTGGGAGGCCTCAGGGGATTAAGTGGCAGAGTGGCCCAGAGTTTAGAAGATAGCATGTATCTCTCCACAAGTCCAGCATAACGAGCATTGTTTCTAATAGGCCCTTCCAGCAGTAAAGCTTTTGTTTTGTTTGTTTTGTTGAGACAGGGCTGCCTATAGTCCAGGCTGGTCTTGCACTCCCAATTTAGCCAAGGATGACCTTGAATTCCTGATCCTCCTGGCTCCCTCCAGAGTGCTGGGATTACAGGAGTGTTCTATCATACCTGGTTCATCTCACAAATGCTTTCCAGTTTGCCAAGCACCAAAGAATGGCTCTGTACCATCTTGACTTAAGGTCCGAGAGTTCAAGCCTTTTTTTTTTTTTTTTTTTTTTTTTTTGGTTTTTCAAGACAGGATTTCTCTGTGTAGCTTTGGAGCCTATCCTGGCACTGGCTCTGGAGACCAGGCTGGCCTCGAACTCACAGACATCCGCCTGCCTCTGCCTAACGCCCCCCCCCCAAAAAAAAGCCTTTTTATTGCTCCTTCAAGGTTAAATCCACAATATGTTTGGCCTAAGGTGTGGCTATTGTGTGTCTTGCCTGGACAACAGGATATTTGGTTTAGGTTTTATTTACTTGATGTTTTGGGTATTGAGAAGGTAATTACACTTGTTTGTTCGTTGTATCATGGTAAGGAAGTCTTTTTCCTTCCCTCCTTTTGATTGGGGTATAGAACTTTGAGCAATAAACTTGGGGCTGATCCTGGTATTCACTGGGTACCCTCCTAACTCTGTCTCTTGTCTGTTGTTTAATTCTTTCCTCAATCCACACTCCTCTTTCCAAGCATGAACCAGTTAAGTCTTCTGGACCAGACAGAGGGTGGCCTGGACATTGGGGGCTTGGACAAGGAAGCCAGAAATGATGGACACCAAGAGATGAAAAAAGATGAAAAGTTAGCACCTGGGTAAAAGTGAAGTGTGGTGAAAAAACTCGGGAGTGAAAAAAAAAAGTGTAAATAATTGTAGATATGGGACAAGGAAATAGTAGTCAGCTGATTGTACATTTGCTCAGAGATATTTTAAGAGCCAGAGGGGATGATGTAGAACAACAGAAAATACAGAAATTTTTAGAGTTTGTAAAGCAGATATGCTCTTGGTTTCCAGAGCATGGGACTTTGGATCCGGATGCATGGGCGAGAATTGGGGTGAAAATCCAATAACGTTATGATGTGTCCCAGTGGATGGCCTTGGCTTGTGGGCTCTCCTATGAGAAAGCTTACTGTGCCCTGAATGGCAAGAGGCACTGAAACAGTTAAAAGTGAGACAAAACATTCCTCACCACAGGAACTGCTAGCTGAGGAAGCAAGCATGTAATCAAGCATGCCTGATTACAATCAGTTGGAGCCTGGTGAGCTAGCTAGACTGAGAAACTGCTAAATACCATAATGAGGGGTAGTCACCTCCCTTGCTTCTGAATAGGATTGCAGGGAGGCAACCTAGTGGTGGATGCAGTAGGAGCTAAAAGGCTTGAGAGATTAGTAGCAACACATTCACAGAGGTTGGAAACTCTGCAAGTCTCCTCAGATTGGAAAATAATTCCTCTTCCTGTTGTAGTGACTGTTTTAGATCCACCCATAACACAGGGACCTCCTGGAGTGCCACAAACACTCACTGTTCCTCAAGCATCTCCTCTGCAAGCTCGTATTAGAGAGACTGCTAGTAGAGGAGAGGATGCACAAGGATTTCAGATGTTTCCAGTGATAGAGCAAAGATATGCTTGGGAAATCTAGTCAGAATGCCTACCGGATTCCATTTAAACAAGTCGAGGAATTAAAATCAGAAGGCAACCAATAAAGACGTAATGCAGGTTTTATACAGACTCTGTTACACAGACTATGACTCTAGAAGCTTTTGCCTCCTGGGGATTGGAAACAGATGGCCAAAGCTTGCCTGTCAGGAGATGATTTTTCTGTTGTGGAAGACTGAATTTATAGAACAATGTCAGGCCACAGCTGAGAGAAACAGTGCCAAACATGTTCTCATCTCTTATGATATGATAGTGAAGAGAAGTACAGAGATGTAAATCAACAGTTAAATTTTGAGGCAGCAGCATATGCCCAGATTAGTGCAGCTGCCAGGAGGACTTGGAACAAGTTGCCATCTTCTGGAGGGTAGCCTGAGGACTTAAGTTAAGCAGGGACCTGATGAATTATTTCAGGATTTTGTCTCTAGGCTAATGCAAACATCAAGCAGGTTAGTTGGGGATACAAAAGCTGAACTTTTGATTGTTAAACAGCTAGCCTATGTGAATGCTAATGCTGCTTGTCAGGCTGCTTTGAGACCCTATAGAAAGAAAGGTGATATTACTGATTTTATCTGAATTTGTTTAGATATTGGACCCTCATACACTCAGGGTTGGCTATGGCTGCTGCATTATAGGGGATTTTAATTAAGGATGTTTTATTCCAACAAAGGAATCAAGGTCCAGGAAGAAAGAGAGCCACAGGACCTTCTGGAAATTGCTTTGGAAGTGGTCAGAAAGGGCATCAGGTTAGGCAGTGTCTTAACAGGGCAACAAACAAGGAACCTGGATTGTGCCTGAGATACAGGAGAGGGAAGTGTAAGACCCCAGAGGCTCAGGCCCCCAGGATCTCAGCCCAGGACCTCGGCCACCCCAATCACCATGCGGAGGTGGAAACTTGATGCAAACTGCATGAGGCTTTATTATAGTTGTTAACGAGCTAACCCCATGTTAGCTCCGGCCTTTCACCCATCCACCATAGTGGATGGCTAAGAAAGACGCTGTGAAGAGTCTGCATAGAGATCTTATAGGGCAGCATAAGGGGAGTGTCTAGGGGTATGCACAGGCTCAGGATTGGTATGCCTCCAGGCTTGGAGGGCTTGCCCTGTGTTGAATGGTCAACTGGTTGTTATGGCCCATAGGCCCTCCCAGGGTGGTTGCTATGTTCTGCGGAGTTGTTGCTGTGCACTTGTCCATAAAGCACACCCAGAGCCATAGAGCATAGCATCCGCAGCTAACTTCTGATTGGTTCCTTGCCATGAGGTAGGCATCTGACCTCTTAGTGACTAAGACAAGGTCAGGCAAGCACATGTTCAGCTGTTATGGCTGCCGAAATGGGGAGCTGGTCCCTTTAGAAGCATTGGGCTAATGAATGTAGATCAAGGAGGGATGCCCAAGGGAATCTCCTGCAGGAAAATGACCAGAGTGGCAGCTTCAGGCCCTGAGAGACCATGGGGCACCCCCCCCCCCACAAACACATAAGGAAATCCATTTAGGACCTCTGCAGAGCTACAGCAGGAAGTGCCTGACTGGATCTCTGCTCAACTGTCTAGACAGTTTTAACTCTCAAAATGGGGATGCAGGCTGTCCCCACTGGTGTTTATGGGTCTTTGCCAAAAAGCACTGTAGGATTATTGCTGGGAAGAAGTAGCACCTCTATTCGGGGAACCTTTGTTGCTCCAGGAGTGATTGATACTGATTTTGAGGGATAAATCAAGGTTATGACTCACTCACCTAATGGAATTTCTGTAGTAAATGGAAGCAGTTGAGTTTGCTTCCCCAAGTGCAAACAAATAAACAAACAAAAACAGGTTAAGACAGATAGAGGAAAATCTGGGTTTGGTTCATCTGATGCCTATTGGTTACAAGCCATAGGTCTACAGCGCCCAGAGCTCACTTTGTTTAGAAGTGGAAAAAGCTTTTTCTGGCCTCCTAGATACTGGTGTAAATGTGGCTGCTATTATGGACAGTCAGTGTCCTTCAATGTGGCCAAAGATGGAAACTATTACACAGCTGCAGGGAATTGGCCAGACTCGGAGTCTTGAGCAAAGTAGCAATGAACTTTCCTGGAAAGATGGAGAAGGTCATGAAGGGGCTTTTCAACCATACATTGTTCTTCATTTACCTGTAAACTTATGGGGTCAGGATATTATGACCCAAATGGGGGTGTTTTTATATAGCCCCAATGCAGGATTGTTGCACAATCAACCACTAGGCCTGAGAATGAGGGAAGAATTGATCCTATTGTGCCTATCATGAGACCTCTCAGAGCAGGACTAGGATATTTTTAGGAGAGCTCATTGAGAAGCCTGCACTCCATGCAGACCCTATTATTTGGAAAAGTTATGAGCTTGTATGGGTAAATCAGGAGCCTCTAACAGAAGAAAAAATACAAGTTAGCACAGGAACAACTGAACAGTCTTATTATGCCTCTAATTCCCCCTGGGATTCTTCTATTTTCATGATTAAAAAGAAATCTGGAAAGTGGAGATTAATACAAGATTTGAGAAAAGTTAATGAGACCATGCAGCTAATGGGGGCTTTACAGCCAGGATTACCTGCTCCTACAGCCATACCAAAAAAAAAATCTATAAGATTATTTTAGATTTAAAGGATTGCTTTTATACTATTCCTTTGGCTCCTCAAGACTCTGGTCAAAGTATTAAACCCTTATTATGAAGCAGTAGCTTGTATGGTACAGAAATGCCATATGGAATCTAGGAGATATTTTGGCAGAGAGCCAAGTGTAATCTATGTTCCTTATACTAAATAGCAAGTTGATTGGTTATTTCAAAATAATGATTCTTGGGCAATTGCTTTTGCTCAGTTTTTAGGTCAAATTGATAATCATTTTTTCCAGCTGACAGATTGTTGCAATTTGCACAAATGCATTCTTTTATATTTCCTTAAATTGTAAGGGAAAATCCCATTAAAGATACTATGCTAGTTTTTACTGATGGTTCCTCCAGTGGAGAAGCCACATATGTTGTTAATGGTAAAGGTTATGTGGTACAAACGGCTCCAACTTCAGCACAGATAGTAGAGTTATGAGCTGTAACTATGGTTTTCCAGCTTTTGGTAAACAGTTCATTTGATTTGTATACTGATAGTCATTATATCTTTGGGGCTATTCAGGTTATAGAAACAGTTCTTGGAACTAGCAATGGTCAGATAAAAATGTTTCATCAAATTAAAAATGCCATTCATCAAAGAAAATTACTGTGCTTTGTGGTTCATATAAGGGTTCATTCAAGCTTTCATGATCAGAATAACAGAAGTTTAAGAAAACAATTTGGCCTTACTCGAGAAACTGCTCATCAGATTGTTAAGCAATGAGATGTTTGCCCACAGTATTTGCCTGTACCTTCCTTGGGAGTAAATCCTTGAGGGCTGCTTCATAATCATTTATGGCAAGTGGACATTACTCATGTTGCAAAATTTAGCAAATGAAAATATGTACTTGTGTTAGTTGATACATATTCAGATTTCTTGATGGTCACTACACAAACAGAAGCCACTAAGCATGTGATAACTCATTGCTTAAAATGTTTTTCATATTGGGAATTCCTAAAATTATAAAAATTGATAATGGATCTGGATATATAATGCATCTCAGCAATTTTGTTCCCAGTGGAAAATTGAACATAAAACAGACATTACTTATAATCCTCAAGAACAAGGAATGGTGGAGTATGTCCATGGCTCCTTGAAAACACAACTTCAAAAAAAAAAAAAATAAGGGGGAGTTGTACCCCCAGGCTCCACACAATGTGTCATTCATTCTTTGCTTTAAATTTCTAGAATGTGGATGCCTGAGGGCAATCTGCCATTGATAGATTTTGGCCTGATGGCACTTGAGCGACTTTGCTCAAGTCAATGGAAAGATTCTTGTACTGGATTATGGAAAGGACCCCATCCTGATTTGATATGGTGTCGAGGTCCTGTTTGTGTTTTTTCACAGGGAGAAAATGAATGAAGCTCAATGGCTGCCTGGATGTCTGATGAGTTTGTGGAGGAGAGGAATGCTCCAGACCCTCCTGGAGGAGTTGGAGTGATTTGCTAAACCTGTGTTCTTGACTCTATGATGTCATCATTCTGCAGTCTGAGAAGGGAAGGAGATTATGATTATGGTTGATGATTCAAAAACCTGCTGCAGCAACTCCCCAGACTTCTGTGAGTTTTGACTAGTCTGCATATGGTCAAGGACTGAATGTTTGGCCATTTATCCACACTGTATCTTGGGACATGGAACTCACTTTTGCCAGTTGAAACTCATTTCTCCCATAGAAATAGACAGCCTGGAAAACAGGTACCTCAGAGACTTCCCATCTGTGGGAAAGAGACCATTGGAACAATTGAACACGATTATAGAGTTGATGTGTAACTAAAGCCTCTCTTTAATATAATATCACTGGAATTCAGAATTATGTGCTAGACTGGTCAAGAAACCAAATTAGAAGTACTAAGGAGCACTCCCCATCCCCCAACTGATGGGGAATAATGGGAAAAAAATCTTTGCTGCTGGTATTTGGTACTCAGGGACTGTAGCAGCTCAGACTTATCTTTGGAAGTTAGAAGCAGCAATGCAATTGGATTCTAGGGATGAAAAAGACTCACACCCACCACAAGAACATTTTATTGTCTTTTGGTAGAATCAAAATTATGAGAATTGTAATCTAGCCAATTGTGTGTTCACTCTTAATATTCATACTAGAATTATGGTATTGACCTGTAATGTTTGTAACCACTTTTGTTTACATTGAAAGTGTTTACAGATGGAAAAAAGTCAGAGCTCAATCTGATAGAAATTTGGCATGATGAAAATGAGTCTTTAGATTCGATGTGATTTAAAAAGCAAATTTGGATCTTTATGCAGCTAAAACTGCTAGAGACATGCTGGACCAATTTAAAAAGGCCATTCCATGCTGTTCATTCTTTACTCCTTAATAGGAAGTATTGTAGCCATAAGTGCATGGGTATTGCTTGGCATTGTCAATTTGCTTGTGAGCTCTCCATGGAAAGTTGGCTCAGAGGTACATGGCATCAAGCTACGCACTCTAACCTTTTACAAAAGAGGCTGGTAGTCAAAGACTGTAAGATCTTTTTGCCTCCAGTCAGCCTAAGACAGGGTATGCATGGCGGAATGTGTGTACTAATAAGGGTGAGGCTGAAAGGGGGAAGAAGACAACCTAAGACAGACATGATATTTTGTCCTGTAGCAGAAGCACAGGTGTTATTAATTAAATTAAGAAGGTGGGATTGTCAGGGCCCATAGAAGTGGCTCCCTTCCATCTTGACTTAAGGTCAGATAGTTCAAGCCTATTTTTGTTCCTTCAAGGTTAAATCCACAGTATGTTTGGCCTAAGGTGTGGCTATTGTGTGTCTTGCCTGGACAACAGGATATTTGGTCTAAGGTGTAGCTAATGGATGTTTACCTTGACAACAGGATGCTTGATTTAGGGTGTGGTTACTTGATGTTTTGGGTATTGAGAAGGTAATTACACTTGCTTGTTCTTTGTGTCTTGGTAAGGAAGTCTTTTTCCTTTTCCCCTTTTTGATTGGGATATATAAGAGTTTTGAGTAATAAATTTGGGCCTGATCCTAGTATTCACTGGGTGCCCTCCCAACTCTATCTCTTATCTGTTGTTTAATTTTTTCCTCAATCCACAATCCTCCAACAGAGGAACCCTTATTAGAATGCAGTGATTAGAACCTTAGGGTCTTCTCTGTCCACAGAGGCAGTTGATTTTTTCCCATATCTGAACCTGAAAATAAAACAACTACTAAAGAAAATTAAACAGTTAGGATTCTTTTCCTTAAAACACCAGACTGACATCAGAAAACATTTCTCCATTCAACCAATGAAAACCTGTGAACTCTAATTAAAGAACCTAACAGGTGCAGACCTCATGTTTTATGATTTGAAGCTACTTTCCTAATTAAACACAAAGCTCTTTAGTTTCCCTGAAGAAGGGATAGAGGGGTAGCAGGAAGTTCATAGCAATACTGAAGAATTATACTGAGGAATTATAATGATTAGTTGAACTCTTATCAAACACAGGCACCCGCACAAATTTGTGACAGACCACTATCTACACAGATGGACATACTTTATTATGGCCAGCCATGGCTAAGACTTTCTCTCATAGAAGCTCTAGGCAGCCACATGAAATATTCCCTTGTAATAAATGGAAAGGCTGAAGGTTGAGAAAACTTAAATAACTTTCCCAAGTTTATGTCATGAGTTTAAAGCCAGGCAGACACAACTCAGAGTTTCAACTTCTCCACCAAGCCACTGAGCATTATGGCCAAGAAGCTGTGCTGTCACAGGATGTTTGGTCTTTGCCTCTGGGTCCTGGCACAGAGATCCTCAGTCTGTTGTGGTTTCCTGAGTGATGGGGGTGATGTGTCGTTTTGGTTCTGTGAGGGGCTCTTAGTTATCCCAGCATGAGGACCCACTGTCAGAAAGAAGCAGCCTTGATCTAAGAGCACAGACCTTTGTGGCTTTGTGCTCTCAGCCTCTGCAGAGAAGAGCAGGATGGGGACAGAGTTGATGGCCAGTCAGGCCCACAGGATGGAGAATCTGCAGACAGTGGGGTTTGGGGAGCTTCTGAATCACTGACCGCCTCTACAGCCTGGACAGTAGTGTGTTGCTTCCTGTGTGCAGATGAAATGCTGATCAGCCTATGATAGGCGTCCCCACCCAGAACCTAAGCCAAAACAAATGCTTCCTGCTTATGTGTTGCTTTTCTTGGTCATGGTACTGTTACCACAGTAACAGAACAGTCTCTACTACAGAAGATAACTTGGGGAAATCAATTCTCCTCTTCCACTCTGGGTTCAAGGATCAGAACTCAGGTGCTCAGCTTGGTGTAAGCACCTTCACCTTCTGCGCCACCTCACTGGCTCCTCTATTTCTTCATACATATGATAAGTAGCTTGTTTTTCACATGTGCTACATACTTAAAATTTACCTTCTCATTACCATGTGGTTGCTGGGACTTGAACTCAGGACCGCTGGAAGAGCAGTCAGAGCTCTTAACCTCTGATCCATCTCTCCAGCCCCTCTAATACTACCTTCTCTAAGCAGCCAATTCCTCTCCTTTGCTGGAAATACCTCTTCCCCATAGATTGCAGAACTTGGGATAGCGCCTCTGTCTACATTTGTGCTTCATCTCTTTCCCCTTGCTTATTGACATTGACTTTGATTTTGTTACTGTTTTTTGTTGGTTGATTGGTTGGTGAGGGGCCAGGGTCTCCCTGTGTAGGATGACCTTTAACTCTTGATTTTATCTCCCCTTCTCTGTTCAGTTCTGATTTACACCAATTGTTTTGTTCTTGTAAATTCATGATTTTGTATTTTTAGTCCTAAATATTTTTTTCTTTCCAGAATTTATCTTGATGTATTTTGGAGGGTTCAATTTTTCTTTATTAAAAATATCTGATTATTTTTATATATGTATGTATACATGCATATATGGATGAATGGACACTGAGGGGGTTCATTATTAGATCCAGGTTGAAAGACCCCCGGAGGCTCAGGCCCCCGTGATCTCTGTCCAGGACCTCAATGACCCCAATCACCAGGCAGAGTCGAAAGCTTGATGCAAAGAGCAAGAGGTTTTATTGCAGTTATTTAACAGCTAACCCCATGTTAGCTCGGGCCTTTTATCCATCCACCATGGCTCACGGCTAGGAAAGATGCTGCAAAGCCACAGCCTGGAGATCTTATAGGGCAGCATAAGGGGAGTGTCTAGGGGTACGCACAGGCTCAGGATTGGTGTGCCTCCAGGCTTGGAGGGTTTGCCCTGTGTTGATTGGTCAACTGGTTGTTATGGCCCATAGGCCCTCCCAGGGTGATTGCTATGCTCTGTGTGTCATTGCTGTGCACTTGTCCATAAAGCACACCTAGAGCCATAAAGCATAGCACCGCTAGCTAACTTCTGATTGGTTCCTTGCCACGAGGCAGGTATCTGACCTAGTGACCAAGGCAAGGTCAGGCAAACACATGTTAGGCTGCTATGGCTGCCGAAATGGGGAGCTGGTCCCGTCAAAGCTGGTTTTGAACTCCTGTACTCATGTGACCCTCATTCCTACCATAAACTCCATTGAAGCTTGGAGTACAGGTGTGTGTTCCTTGCTCTTCCCAGAGGATTTTAAGTTGCAACACCATTTGTTTTCAATCATATTCTGAATTTTCTTATTTTCTTAGGTTTCATCCTGAACTCTGTCCTGCTCCACTGGTCTCTATTCCTACACCATTGCCATGCCAATATTCTTCAGTGCCCCTCCGATGATCTCCACTCCATGATCCTCTTTTTCAGACCATATTAGATATTCTCCCATGTTTATTCTTCCAATCCTTTTGCTACTTACCCTCTCACTTTCTGCAGCTTCTCCAAGTTGTTTGGTAGAGCCACTCCAAAACTTTCAGGGAAAAAAAGCGTGATGATTCCAATCAGGACAGTCAGACTGCCCATGACAATGTAGGGCAGGAGTCTGTTATAGGCACCTGTGAAACATAGAACAGCAATCAGATGTGAGTGGACTCCTGGGAGTCATTTTGTCAGGCTGCAGACAGACTGTGAGAGCAGATGTGAGCTAAACATTTTCAGAAGAAGGAAAGTCAGCAAAATACCATAGGTTGTTCCAGTGGGCTGCACAGCCTGCACTCCTACAATTATTTACCCCCTGGTTGTACATTCGCATACTGTTAGGATCTAAGCTATTGCCCAACTGTGCATGACAGATGTTCCTTGGATAGAAGTCTTCACTGTCAACGCTTCCTTAGGTGGAGGTAACTTAAGATGGGTGATTAAATTTAAAAAAATATTTCCTTATTGCCCCATCATCTTTCTGCCAAATTACTTATGATTTTACTCCTTTAAAGGGGCTCAAAAGGTGTATTTGGGACTCTCTTTAGCCTGACTTAGGAGGTAGTCGCTGGCCAGCTCTTGTGTGTACTCAAATAAAAATCAAGCTTACTTCAAATTTGACTCAAATTGTGGTAGTGGTCTTATTCTCACTGTTGGGATTAACATTTTATGGAGGCCTTAGTGAGATTCAGACCACCTACCCGATTTGTAATGCTGGACCTTCACTCCAGAACTGTAGGTCTGAGGAGCTCCTTCAGGAGGCATATGCCTTGAGATGTTCCAAAGCTTCAAGGCTGCCCCTCAGTTTTTGGACTATCAGAGTGAAGTGTCAAGCTGAGAGATGCAACAAGCATCTATGAAGGCCTTCTGGTGAGTTATAGTCTGGTTCCATTCTGTGGGATCCCCATCTGGAATGTGTAGGAGGTTTGACAGGACCCCAATATTCCCATCTAGGGCATTTAGCAAGATGTTACTCACCCATCTGATTCTGGTTCTGGTTCTTGTTGGAAAGTTTTGTTTGTTTCCCCAAGGTAAGTTTTGTTTGTCTTGTTGGAAAGTTTTGTGTATTTCTCAAAACACTTGTGTATGCTTGTTTTGTTGGAAAATTTTGTCTCTGTGTTTTCTAGTGTATACATGAAAGTTTTGTCTGTTTCTCTCGAGAGTATGTCTCCTTGTTTAGTTGGGAAGTTTTGTCTGTGTTTTCTGGTGTTTGTAAGTTTGTTGAAAACATGGAGCTGATACAGAAATGGTTTGGATATTTTTGCTGTCTCTACTGCTGACAGAACCTAGACACTACTACTGCCCTGGCTGCATTTATGGCCGAGGCTCAGAATATCTCTGGTCACTCTATTCAGGTTAGCAAGAGTTCAGCTAGTTTTTTGATGAAAATAATGTTAAAATTGTTTTATGCTGTTCTGTTATAGCTGAAAACTGGCTCTAGAGTTAAATTATGGCTCCTCTTTTGCTAGACCCAGTCATGCTTATTTAAAAGTTTCCTTTATGTTGCTGTGTCAGTCTGATCCCTGGTACTGTGATGGGGATAAGAAAGCAAAGCAGAAAAGCTGAAAAATTAGACTTGGTTTATGTGAACAGTATGTACCTTGAGATTTATAAATTTACTTTGTTGGGTGTGGTTAGGAATCTGTAAAATCTGAAGAAAAAAAGTTAAAACTAGTAACCCTGGGAATTGATAATCAAAAATCTATGCATGGGTAATTTTAAAGGAACCATATGTCATGATTCCATTTTGGATTGTTGCCATTTTTAGTGAGCCACATGGCTGGCCATTTTTGCTAGGGTTAGAGAAGGTTGACATCATGTGACTTCAGCATCTTTGGGCAGTCACATGTCTGGCAGCCATCTTTGCTAGGTTTAGAAAAGACCATTGTCTTGTGATTTCACTGTCATCTTGATTAAAGGTGATCACATGGGGTGGGCCTACGAAGGAGGCAACAACAGGTATCCAACATAGTTTGCATTGGGATAGATTTTTTGTATGATAATTCCTGTTGTGTCCTGAAACCAAGGTTTATAAAAGGTAGGATTTAAAAACAACACTGGTTTAATAAGATATTAAAGATGCACCGCTAAGCTTTTATATGCAAGAATGTCCCTTGATCTGGCAGCTAAACTTTAGAATTTAAGAGTCACCCAGGTGATAATGGTTTCAAAGCCATGAAGGGATCATGGGAAACAGCTGAGGTCTGCAAAAGCATGGTAGGGCTGTTAGACCCCCGAAAACTCAAGTATCCGGGGTCCCAGGCCACGTTCTCGGTCACCCCAATCACCAGGCGGATTCGAGAGCTTGCTGCAAACTGCACGAGGCTTTATTGTAATTTAACGAGCTAACCCCATGTTAGCTCGGGTCTTTCACCCACCCGCCATGGCGGATGGCTAGAAAAGACGGCTCCTAGGGGCTCCTGAGAGATCTTATAGGGCAGCGTAAGGGGAGTGTCTAGGGGTACGCACAGGCTCAGGACTGGTGTGCCTCCAGGCTTGGAGGGCTTGCCCTGTATTGATTGGTCAACTGGGTTGTTATGGCCCATAGGCCCTCCCAGGGTGGTTGCTATGCTCTCTACGTCATTGCTGTGCGGTTGTCCGTAAAGCACACCCAGGGTCGTAAAGCATAGCACCACCAGCTAACTTCTGATTGGTTCCTTGTCACGAGGCAGGCATCTGACTTTCTAGTGACTAACTAACTTTCGATTGGTTCCTTGTCACGAGGCAGGCATCTGACTTTCCAGTGACTAACTTCTGATTGTTTCCTTGTCACGAGACAGGCATCTGACCTCTAAGTGACCAAGGCAGGTTTATGGCAAGCACGTGTTCGGCTGTTATGGCTGCCGAAAGGGGAGCAGGTCCCTTCATTCCCCCATTTTCTTTTTTGGAAATTCCAATCATGGAATTGCTGTCTCTCTAGCGCCCCCATCAGTGAGTGAGAGATATTGGCATCCCCATGCAAGAGAATCCCTTTTGACTTAGCATTTTAACCAGGGAAAACGGGCGAATGTAACAAGGAGAACCCTAAGAGAGACATACATGGATCCCCCTAGGAAGGGGAAATAGATAAGATCTCCTGAGAGAATTGGGAGAGTGGTGGTGCAGGGTGAGGAGTGGGGTAGGGGAAGGGGAGGAGGACGTGAGAGAACAGGTTGGCTGAGGCTGGGGTGGGGAGTGGGGGAGGAGGACAGAGAGGGAGAGCAAGGAAAGAGATATCTTGATTGAGGGAGCCATTATAGGACTACCGAGAAACATGGCACTAAGGCAATTCTCAGGAATCCACAAGGATGATCCCAGCTAAGAACCTAAGCATCAGTGGAGAGGGTGCCTGAACTGTCCTTCCCCTATAATCAGACTGATGACTACCTTAATTATCGTCATAGAACCTTCATCCAGCAACTGATGGAAGCAGATGCAGAGATCCGCAGCTAAGCGCTGGGCAGAGCTCCCAGAGTCCAGTCCAACAAAGGGATGAGTGATAACATGAGCAAGGAGGTCAAGACCATGTGGGGGAAACCCACAGTAACAGCTGACCTAAGCTAGTGGGAGCTCACGGACTCTGGACTCACAGTGGGGCAACCTGTACAAGGCCAAACTAGGCCCTTTGAATGTGGGTGACAGTTGTGTGGCTTGGACTGTCTGTAGGGCCACTGGCATTGGGACCTAGATTTATACCTAGTGTTTGAATTGACTTTTTGGAGCCCTTTCTCTTTGAGGGGATACCTTGCTCAGCCTAGATATAGGGGGAGGACCTTAGTCCTGTCTCAAAATGATGTGCTACACTTTGTTGACTCCCCATGAAGCCTTACCTCTCTGAGGAATGGATGGGAGGCAGGGTGAGGAGAAAGTGGGGGAGCAGGGAGAGGGGAGGGAGTGGGAGTAGCTACCTTCTCCAACCCATCATCTTGATTTGTTTTTGAGAACACCTTGACCCTTCCTGACCCCCCTAATCACATGGTGGGTGATCACATGACCTTTTTAAAAGTTTTTTTTTTAAAATTTCTTTATTGCTCCATTGTCTCTTTTCTGTAAAATTACTCATGATTTTACTCCTTAAAAGGGGCCCAAGAGGTAGATTCAGGAATGCTCTCTCTCTCTCTTTCTCTCTCTCTCTCTCTCTCTCTCTCTCTCTCTCTCTCTCTTCGTTTTTCGAGACAGGGTTTCTCTGTGTAGCTTTGGAGCCTATCCTGGCACTCGCTCCGGAGACCAGGTTGGCCTCGAACTCACAGAGATCCACGTGCCTCTGCCTCCCGAGTTCTGGGATTAAAGGCATTCACCACCAACGCCCGGTTAGGACTGCTCTCTTTAACTCAATTTAGCAGGTAGTTTCAGGCCAACTCTTGGTGCACCCCAATAAAAATCAAGGTTGCTTCTAATTCCACTCAAATTAGTGGTCTTATCCTCACCATTGGGATTAACAAGAGGATTTAGCTGTTGCAAGATATTTGATCATACCCCGAGATTGTGTTATTTACTGGAAAAACCTGCTTCTCGCTGTGGTGTGGCTCAGCCCTACTATACACCTTTTAATCCAAGAGTTTTGTGCTTGAATATTGTAAACTGGGTTAAATAAAATTAACTTTAGGTCAAGAGGCAGAGCAAGCAACCAGTTGACTGGGAAAAACCCATAGAGTTTAAAAGGAAGTCAGGAGGATGGAGAGAGAGACACACATACACACAGGAAGTAGAAGGGAGGGATATCGAGTTGGAGGAGTTTTTGTTTCAGTTGGTGCAGGAGAAAGTTTCTTTCTGGGATGATGGAGGAGCAGCTGGGTGTTTTCTCTGCCTCCCTGAACAATTAGGTTTTCACACTAGCATCTGGCTCCCCAGTCTTTATTGATAAAATAGAACGTTAAGGACTTAGTTAAAAACAACACTTAGATATGTGCAGAGGATGACTTGAAACATCTGATTCTCTTGCTCTCATCTCTCTGACTCCACCCCTGGATTAAGCAGTGCTGGGGGTCAAACCCAGGGCTTTGTGCTTGCTTAGTAGGCAAGGCTTATACTGACTGAGGCCCATGCCAGCCCTACTCCACTTCTCTTTATGGAGCTGCTGGGACAGGAGGACAAGAGACCCTCATCTTGCTGCTCTTCTGCACACAGAACAGAAAAACAACACACCCATGCATGTACTATTTGTTTGGCTGATAAGGTAAACACTGCACTTGAGGCTTCTCTGTGGCCTTGTATTGCTAACAGGAATAGCTTCTTTTTCTAAGGGCTCTTTCTTGGGCTTTGCTTCTTGTGAACCAGTGGTCCAGAACTGGATCAAGTAAGCATAGTTGACAGCACTGGATCATGTAAGCGTAGTTGAGAATACAGTGAGAAATGGCATCGCCCTATACAGTATGCTGTCACAGTATGCTCACCGCAGCTGTGTTCAGGGCAGCTGTGCAGGGTATGTTAAAGTTAGGAAAATGTGTTTCTTTCTATGTATGGATTTATAGTGTATCTTTTCTGAGAGTTCATCTGTGTGTGTGTGTGTGTGTGTGTGTGTGTGTGTGTGTGTGTCTTTGAGCTGGCAGGTAACAAAAAATGTGAGTAGGAAAATATGGAGGTGTGTACCTATGCCAATTAAGTCCTAATGAAGACTTGATTCAGAATGCTGTAGTCCACATTCTGCTGAACAATACGCCACTAAAGCCCCTCTTGATATTGATTTTGGAGAAACTAAAAATTTCTGTACTGGGAAAAATAATCATACAGTAAAATGTAAGTGATAACATAGGAATATACTTACAAAATGTATACGAAAGGCTAATGTCCTTGCTACAAAAAGCTCATGCACACACACACACACACACACACACACACACACACACACACACTCAGAAAAAAGAAAAAATAAGCCCAGATTTGGGCCACCAGGTATGAGAGGGAATCACCAGCAGCCCCTGGCTCCTTTCTTTCCTTACACTATGTCTGTCGGCCCCTGCTCTCACAGCTCTTCTGAAGGCTTGTTCCACCAAGAACAAAGAATCCTATTTTATGTCTGCTAGTCAGAACCTCTGCTCTTTCCATCCCTTTGAACTGACGAGTCTATCCATATAATATTTTAGGCCTGGAGAGGTGGTTCAGAGTTTAGGAGCACTTGCTGCTCTTACAGAGGACCCAAGTTCCAATCCCAGTAACCATGTGCTGGCTCACAACCATCCTTAAATCTAATTCCTGTTGCTCTGACACCATCTTCTGCAAATGGTGCACTTACATGCAGAGTAAACACCCATCCACATAACACACAAACCTTTTTTTTTTTTTAAATTGAAGGAGGCGGAGGAAAAGAGAACCCAATATACAAACTGCAGGAAACCCCTTACAGTACTGTCCAAGGGATCACCGTGAGTCATGAAAATAAACTGGCAAGGGCTTTGAGATAAACTGTGCCTGCAATGGGGCTGTAAAACTGAGTAGCCAGAGTATGGAGAGTGATTTGTCCACAGTGTGACCAGCACAGGACACACACCAGCTATTGGTGGAGAAGGGCCTGGCCAAGCACGGTCAGCTGAGGTGCCTGGGTTTAAGTGCTTGTGGCTCTCTGATGTTTGTGAAGGTTCCCTTACAGTGAATAGATGTTCTTTTTCCCTTGTCACAAGTTTAAAATCCTTCCGGCTTATACAGGTAACCTTTTAAACTTGGCCTAGTGGAATTCCTTCGTGTAATTAGCTGAAATGGGCTTTGCCTCCCATAAAGTGGGGTCATCTGGTAAAAGTGCTTGCCATGCAAGCTGGAGGACCTGAGTTCAGTCCTCAGGATAGAGAAGGTGGAAGGAGAATCATGAGTCCCTATGGTAAGGGACGCTCAAACTGTGCGGACGCCCATCTCTGCCCTTTGTGTACTTCTTTATGTCCATTAAGATTCAAAGATACAACTCGTCCTCTCATCTCTATGTGAACACTGTGGCCCAAGCATGCCCCTCCCAGTCTCTCCCTGTCTCTCCAACATCACCTTGTATCTGTCGCTCTCCACCTCCCCCTTCTCTCTTACACACACACACACACACACACACACACACACACACACACACAATACTAAACAATAGAAAGAAAAGAATAAGATATGTAAACCATTGGAAAGATTGGGATGATACATGAGCAGTCAACAAAAAACAAACTAAAAACAAGTGGGATAGCCAATAAATACATGAAAAAACAGGGGCCAGCAAAATGGATCAGCGGGTAAAGGCACTTATTGCCAAGGCTGACCTGAATTTGATCCCTGGAACCCACAGGGTGGTGGGAGAGTGCTGATAATGCAAGTTGTCCTCTGACCTCCGCTTGCACAGTGTAGTCTCCACGTGCACGTAGGCACACACAAACACACCTAAACACACAAACATAAATTGGTACATCTAGAGGTCTATTTAACAATATCTATGACATTTTAAAAACAGACTCCCTTTGCTGCAGGAATGTTATTCTGTACCCATGAATGTAAATGGATGTAAGGAAATGCACCAATGGCTGAGACTCAATTCTCTGCACCATTTGAGTAGCCCTTAAAAACGTTGTCCTTTTTATTTTTTCAAGGGATTGCCCATCCCTTAAAAAAATGTTTGCTGGAGAGATGGCTCAGCAGTAAGGAGTTCTTGCTGCTCTTGCAGGGTTTCATTTCCATTACCTATGTGGTGACTCACACTATTCTTAACTCTAGTTCCAGGGGATCTCACCCCCTCTTCTGTTCTCTACGGACACTAGGCACCCACATAGTGTACATACACGCATAAGGCAATAGACTCATATACATAAAATAATAAATACATTAAAATAAAAAATGGTGATAAAATATTTCAGATTTCATAGTTTTGTTTTGTTTTTGATTTTTGGGATATTTGTGTAGCCTTTCTAGAATTTAAGTATTGACACTAGATGTTTCTGATTTTTGGAGAATTTGGGATATAAAAGCCTGGAGTTGGCCTGTCAGCCCATGGGAACCAGGTTCAGAAAATTATCTACAGGAATATATTAGAAGACAGTACTTATTAAGAAGAAAATCCAGAGTAACAAACACTCAAATGAAAAGGATATTCTGATACAATATTATGTTTTAGAAAGTTATACCTAATGCATAATTTTGATTGTTCAGAAACATGTTTATACCACACAAAGCACGTCTGAAACTGTATTCACTAAACTGTTGGATTGGTTACTTCTAGAGTTCTTTGTGGAGCTAAGAGGAGAAAGTACCTTTTCCAATGTTTTCTATAGTATTTAGGTTTTTCATAGTGAGCATTTTTTTTACCTTTTATTTTAAACTAGTTCAAGGATTTTAGACAACATATTAGACAATGACTTGAAATGCTAACCAGGTTACCATGATGTGAAAACGTACAGAAAAGCTTATGCACAAGAGAGAAAGGCTTGAAAAGAAGAATCCTGGCTGTATTTACTATTTGCAGAAAAGTGCTAAAACTTTAGTTTTCTCGGGTTCAATTTGAGCTATTTCTTTAGCCATTTAATCAGGTTGAGCAAGCCATGGAGAGCAAACCAGTAAGCAGCATCCCTCCATGGCTTCTGCATCAGGCCCTGCTTCCAGGTATCCTATCCTGCTTAAATTCCTGCCTTCACTGCCTTTGATGAACTGTTAGGTGGAACTGTGAGTGAAATAACAACCCCACACAAACCATTTAGTTTAAGGGCCAAGGAGATAGCACAGTGGGTAAAAGCCCTTGAAGCATATGCATGAGGGCTTGAGTTCAGAGCCTCAGAACTCCTGTGAAAGCCAGGGCTGTGGGAGGTTGAGACAGAAGAATTCCTGGACGCTCAGGATCAAGCTTGAGGTGTAGCAGTATTCCAGGAGGCCAGCTAACACTAAGGAAGTCAACAACTCAAGAGTCTCAGGAAGTCCCTGAAACTGACCAGGTGCACAAACCCCTCCTTCCCCAAGGTTATAGAAGCAATAAGGGTTGCCAAGGAGACAGTTTATCTGAGCTGCCTTGAAGCAATTCTGGGACCTGTTGAGCTACCTGCAAACTGTGCAAAAATCTCCAGGATTGTAGCTTTCACAATCTGTCTCAAGTGTTGGGGGGAAGGGAGCTTTTTAGTGATGCAGCTGCTTTTGAATCACCTGTCTTTCTGTAAGTAACCCCTCATCCATACTCCTGTTAGCAACCCCAATAGAGTCATGCCTCACCAACATTGGATTTTGGTTACCTTGGTGTTGTGGGTTTCCTTTCTGGCATTAGTAGATGCCTGTGTTGCATATCCCCAGGTAAAGTCTCTCATTCTACAGGGATAACCAGGCATCCTCAGATGATAACCAACAGGGACCCTGTCTTAAATAAGGTGGCATGGAAGGACTGACACCTGACACTGTCCTCTGACCTTCATGTTCATGCACAACCATGTGCATATGTTCACCTGAATTCACACACCACACCACACACACACACACACACACACACACACACACACACACACACAAATGCACATACACACATGCAAAAACACAGACAAATTAACAAATTTAAAGACAGAACAAGATGCATCTCACCCAGGTAAACAAAGTAGGGAGCGATGATGCTGCCCACCCTAGAAGCCATGGAGGTGATGCCCACAGCCATGTTCCTGACCAGGGTTGGGTAGAGCTCTGCAGTGAAAACGTACAGCATGGAGTAGGCAGAGGTGACCCCAAATTTCTCCAGCATCACCAGGCCAATGGACACGAAGTTATAATCTGGAAGAGAGCTTCGTTTCAGACAAGGTGCTTCTAGGATCGATACTGAACTCAGTCACCTTACTGTCCTTTTTGCTGCAATGTGGTGGTTCCTCCTAAAGTACCAGGGGACAGGACTCTGTCCTGAAATATCAGCATCACCAGATGGTTGGAGATGGAGGCGATGTGTGGCCTTGGACTTGGAGCTACTCTTATTTTGGATTATTAATGCATAGTGTAGCCTCTGTCCACTTGTCTTATTTGTTACAAAAGTTTCATGGTGAGTTGTTAGATGTTAATACAATTAAATTTCATCTCTAAAGAGAGGGCCAGTCATTCCTTTCCTGGTTTCTCTTATGAAGAAATATAGATCTAGCAGGCTCAGTAGTGCAAGCTTTTTAAAAAAGATATTTTTCCATTTTGTGTGTGTGTGGTGTTCATGTGTATATGCTCTTTGCATGCTTTTGCATGTGTGTAGGCTTGCAAGGCTAGAATTACATGTGAACCATCATTCCTACCCAGCATTTATTTGGGTTCTGGCATCTGAACTCTGGTTTTCATGAGCTGTAACCACTGAGCCAGCCCCAGATCCTGGTGCATGCTAATAATCCCAGCTGTTAACACTTCACTGGCTGAAGTGGGAGGATCACAAATTCAAGGCTGGCCTAGGTTATGCCTAGGTTATATAATGAGTTCGCGATCAGACTGGGTCACTTAGCACCAGCTTACCTCAAAAGCGGGGGGGGGGGGGGGGGGGGGGGCTGGGGATATGGCTCCGTGGTAGAGTTCTTCACTAGTGTTAAGACCCTGGGTTTAAAACTGCAAGGGTTAAAAAGCTAAAGAGAAACAAAAGAAACAGTTTTTATATTACAATGTATCAATAATATATCAGCCTGTATTTTAACAACAGTTACACTGTTGTTAAAATAGTGTAGTGAAGATAGTCACACTAGGAAAAGGAAATATATTCCCCCTTTGTGTTATTTTTGACTTTGGACTTATTTGTTATTACTTAGTTTTACTGTATCACCCCCACATTTATTTTTTATTTCTGTGGGCATGTGTGTGGTGAGAGCAAGCGATGCTGGAGTCGGTTCTCTCCTTTCCCATGGTGCTCCTTTCCTAACATTAGGATTTGATACTAGCAACCTTGGCTCTCCTAGAGAATTTTAACAATGTAACCATCCTGATTTAAAAGAAAATACTTTTTAAAAAGATTTATTTATTTATTCTTAAGATTTATTGATTTATTATGTATACAGTGTTCTGTCTGCATGTAACCCTGCAGGTCAGAAGAGGGCACCAGATCTCATTACGGATGGTTGTGAGCCACCTTGTGGTTGCTGTGAATTGAACTCAGGTCCTCTGAAAGAGCAGCCAGTGTTCTTAACTTCTGAGCCATCTCTCCAGCCCAAGAAAATACTTTTTTATTGTTACTCAATACATAAATTTTATTTCTAGGGCACAGTATGACGTTTCGCTCTATCTATACAACATGCAATGATGAGTTGGCCTTTTAGAAGATGACTGGGGGGGGGTTGTCATAGGATTAAATAAAAATGTTTCAAAATTCTTTTGTGTAGACACTGCATGTGTGCATGCAGGTGTGTGTGTGTGTGTGTGTGTGTGTGTGTGTGTGTGTGTGTGTGTGTGTGTAGGCCAGAGGACCTTGCGTATTAACCCTCCTTGGGTACCATACACTGTTTTTGAGAGACAGGGTGTCTCATTAGTCTGGGCTTCACTGAAGAGGCTAAGGCTGGTGGACAGGGAGCCCCAGGCATTTGCCTGTCTCTGCTTCTCCTGAACTAGAATTATAAGTGTCCAGTAACATACCCAGGTCATTTTATATGGGTTCTGGAGGTCACACTCATGCCTTTATACTGGTAAAATGCACTCACATTAATAAGACTGAGCTATCATCCCAGCCTCCTAGCCCAAACTTGTAAACAAATTGCAAGAAAGTATGTAAGCTGTGTTTGGGCCCACAAAGAAGGAAAACTCAGTTCAGCCTAATTTAGTCAATGCCGGTTTAAACTTCTAGAGAGTCTGATACCAGGCTGTTTATTGTAATCATATTTAAACACAGTACAGTTTGGACAAAAGTTTCCTGGTATGTTGTAGAATATTTGTTTACACTGTAAAGATGTGTCTCTGCTTAAGGAGCCTTCTGATTGGTTCAATAAAGAGATAAATGGTCAATAGCTAGTTAGGAGAGAATAGGCGGGACTTCTGGGCATAGAGAAAGAGGGGAACTGGAAGGAGGAATCTAGGCTCATGGATGTGCCAGTAATCCATGGAGAGGAAACAGGTGTGGGATGGATGAGAACAAGCCTAAGCTAAGGCCAATCTTTCATAACTAATAAGTCTTCGAGTTGTTATTTGTGAGCTGGTGGTCCACAGAAAAATCTAACTGTATTGGTGTAATATAATCCAGTGCACAAGGATGCATAATTATACTGAAGCTCAACTCGAAGTACATGTGACCACCAAGATGAGTTCTATGTAGCTTAAGGCCTAGGATCTGCTGTGGTTCTCTGCCTGAGATAGCATCTGTGTTCTAAAGTACATTTGACATCTCCCCTAAGGATGGGTTCTAGTGACTGAAAAACAAAGCTAAAAGGTAAAGGTGTAGGGAGGGCGAGTCGGATAAACATTCTGGGAGATTTTAGTGAGGTCTGATCTATGGATAGCAATGGTCACCAGGTCATTAGCAACTTCCACTCTCAGCTTTCTGGGTTGAAAACAGGTATCTCCTCCTTTGAGGAAACAACCATGTGTGATTAACATTACTGGTTTCCCAGTGATCTGTGGGCACAAAGACCTTTGTGCTCCCAATAGTTTATTCCCAGAGCTATCCCCTCAGCTCCTAATTGTGTTTCTCTGACTCTCTTAGCTACTCTCCTGGCTCAATCTTGTTTTCTTGGCCAGGTTATACTTAGACATAGCCTCTTTTTCTCTTTTTTCCTTCCTTCCTTTCTTCTCTCTTCCTCCTCTCCCTCTTGCCTTCCATTTTCACCTCTTGCCCCTCTTCTCCCCCTTTTCTTCAGAACTTCATGTAGCTGAGGCTGGCCTCAATATTACCATGTAATAAAAGTTGACCTTGAACTGCTGGTCCTCTAGCTCCATGTGATTCTCTTCTTTCTTTTGGAAGGGTCTAGGTCATCACTGACCTTGGCTTTCTAGCATTTGATCAGCTTGGCACTGCAGAGATTTCTGCATAGTCCATGTGTGGCCTCCTTTCTCATTGCTGCCCCTGTCCCCTAATACATATATGTACTTACATCTGTGACCATTCCCTGCCTAGCCTTTTAATGTGAATTGAGGCATTAAAACAATCCCAAACCACCTGCAGTGGTTTTGTATAAGTGCCTCTCCCATTCTCAGCCTCAGGGCCATGGATCTGTGTTTTCAAATTGCTTTGATATTTGAAGCAACAAAAATCTCAATGCGAGCTGATTATGTCGGACACTGGTGGAGCCTGGTGAGGCTGACGCTACCGTCTCTGTAGATTTCCTTCAGATGTATTGGGTAGCATATTCTTGGAGTCTTCCTTATTCTAAGCAAGCAGCAAATGCACAGCTGCCCAAGCACAGCCATTCCCCACCCCAGTCTACTGGCTGATGCTTTTGCAAGTCTTACCCTCAAGGATGAGCAGTTCAGGAAAGAGCTCCTTTGTTTCTTTATAGGAAAACAGAAAGACTCTTCTTAAGCCTTCAGCTCATTAGTGCCGGCCTCTGGCTGCCCTTTGCTCGGGGCAGCTTGGTCCTTGGTACAATGTGCCTATCATTCACAGCACTTGGGCCAATCCATGAGTAACAGAAGAACTCTCTCTCTAAGATCTATTTATTTATATGTATACAATGTTCTCACTGCATGTATGCCTTCATGCTGGAAGAGGGCACCAGATCTCATTATAGATAGTTATGACCCACCAGGTAGTTGCTGGGAATTGACCTGTAGTGGCAGTGCAGACACTAGGCACACACCCAGTGACCAGTGCAAAGGCCATGTGCAGTTGGCAGTGTTTAAGGAAGGACATGCTGGCAGCTGGTTTCTGTCCCGTGCAGCAAGCAGCACAGCAGGTCATTAGCAGTAGGTCTTCAGGACAGTGCTGTCACTCAGGTCAGGATTCTAGCACAGTATCCTAGCTTGGAGTCCTAGCTTTTTATAGGATCCACTCTGGACTCTCTGTGTTCACCTAGAAAAAAGAATGGTGGCAGAGATGACTTCAGCTTTTCCATCCCATAGACTCGTGTTCTCAGACAAAGCCTGGCTTCTCAATGTCTCCTGAGAACAAAATTCTCACATCCAAATCAAAGCCATGTCCTGGCTCTGGAGAGACCACGAGCAGCCCTAGGAGATCATCCCCACTCACTGGTTCCTCCATGAAATAGGTGCCCTTCCCTTTGCATCAAAGCTTTGGCGGTCTGCCCAGTGTGCCCAGGTACCACTAGGCACACTCCATGAGGAGGCAGCAGGACATGCACCTCGATGCAACTGAGGCCTGCAGCTGATTCTAACTCAGAGAACAATCCTGGGAAATGGGCATCTGCTAGCATGGGCTGAAGGGGCGTGTCCTACATCACAATGGGGGAGAGGGTGTGGGCTCCTCTATGCTTAGTCCCCCGACGATGGTTAATATTGCTTGTCAACGCGATGGGATCTCGAATCACCCAGCAGACAAATCTCTGGGTATATTTTCGAGGAAGGTTCTTGATTCGGTTAACTGAGGAGGAAAGATCTACCCTAAATGTGGATGGCACCAGGGTATGGGATAGGGTGTAGGGCCGAATAAAAAGGAGAAAAGGTGTTCGAAGCTACCGATGCCCCCAGTGCCAGCGGCATCTCTCACTAGCAGAGCTCCAGCCGAAGGAGAAGCAGGTGAATAAGGAGGCGCCCACAATATGGTTCCTACAAACCAGACAGCCTGCAAATCCATAGGTGGTAAAGCACCTAGAAAACAACTGGCTGCAAAAGCCACCGACAAGAGTGTTCCCTCTACTGGAGGCTTGAGGAAACCTCATGGTTACAGGCCTGGTGCTGTGGTACTCCGTGAAATCAGATGCTATCAGAAATCCACTGAACTTCTGATTTACAAGCTTCCCTTTCAGCATTGGGTGCCAGAAATTGTTCAGGACTTCAAAACAGATCTGTGCCTCTTGCAGGAGGCAAATGAGGCCTACCTGGTGGGCAGTTTTGAAGCTACCAACCTGTGTGCTATCTATGCCAAATGCATAACAATTATGCCGAAAGGTATCTAGCTAGCATGCAGCATATACAGAGAACATGCTTAGGAGTCCACTCTGAGAAGAAAAATTTCATTCTCAAAAGATATTTTTTCCCTCTTCGTCCTGTTATCAGTAGTTCAGAATGTTAGAGTTTTTTTTTCTCCCATGGTGTCAAAAGGTACCTAAGTATATGATTGTGAGTGGAAAAATAGGGGGCAGAAATTAGCTATTGGTAGTTTTTCCCAGTTTCATTTGTGTGTAAAATTTTAATGTAAATGCAAGACGTAAAAGCATTAATGCACGTAGACTGTTTTAGTGAACACATTTCAACAATTCAACTTTATAATAATAACAAATAAACCTGTTAAAAAATTTCTGGACAATGCCAGCATTGGTTTTTTTTTTTTATTAAACTTTAAAAAAATTAAAACAATTTTTTTCTCATTTTACATAGCAATCCTAGTTCCCACTGGATCACCTCCCCTGTTACAGCACAGGCTGGCAGGAGTGGGTGTGGGTGTGATAGCGATTGGGTTTGGTGTTAGAAGTACTGGGACATACCGAATTAAGGAACCAGTGAAGACAGGAGGTAGTGAGGTTTTCCTGTGTGAAACAGGGAAGCAGCTCATTTCAGGGGATGGAGGAGGCTGCTGCTGCCATTTTACCCAGAAGTCTGTAGGCAGGCCGAGGGCGCTAAGCCTGAGAATGACATGGAGACTGGAGGAAAGCTGGGGTGAGAGGGTCATTGGCCCTGATCTTGAGTCCCACTTCCTGCACACTGTGTGTTGCTTTGGGGATGAGTTGGCGTGCCTTTTGTTTGACTAAGACCGGCAAGCCTGGGGAGGTTTGAGAGCAGCCCAGGAGACTCTGTACTGCTTTGGGGGAAGAGTTCAGCTTCTGCAATCAGTACAACGATTGATTTCCAAGTTGAACTTTTACCATCCAAAGTATCCAGATTCTTTCCCAGAGGATAAAAGTGTGGGGACAGACAGAACTTCTCAAATGAAAACCTGTTGGGTTCAAATCTGGCTTCAAGGAAAAAATCCTAACAAATGCCCCTGGAATGTAGCTATTTTAGGCTTTACACACCAGAGGGCGCTGCTATGCTGCAGGAAAACCATCAGCCACCCTGTCTGTCCTTCTACTAAGTCCTCTCTTGCAGGAGCTGACTAGGAACTCTGCCTGTTCTGGGACAGATCAGTTTTCAGTGACACTCTTAGGCCTTCAGACCTAAGGTCTTAACACAAAGTGTTACCCCAGGACCTAAAGTCAGCAGTTTCCCATAGAGCCTGCTAGGATGAGAGGTGTGGACCCAAGAAGACAGGGAGCCCTCTATTGGTTGTTGACTTGACACACCTCAGCTCCAACCTACCCTTGACCTGGCCCTCTCTGTTTTTCTTCTCTGCCCTGCACGTGAGGCCATGGTCACGTGGGAGGAGGGAGGGCTGTGGAAAGTAGTGCCAGAGCTGCGGCACTGCCCCACTCTCACGGAAGAGACTCTTAGAGATCTTGCTCTGGGGAACTTGAGAGGGCTGAAGCTAGTGCTAGAGTTATTTGCGGTGGTGCTGCTGAGTCTGGGTCTGGGCTAGGATTGGTACTGGTGCTGTTGTTTGGGGCTGGGGCTGGGGAGATACATGAGTGGGTAGAGTGCTTACTATGAAAAAATGAGAAAGTGAGTTCAAATCACTAGCTTGTTGTGGGATATTTTGATCCCACTCTGATACTCCAGAGACTTGCCAATAAAGTTAAACTTTGAATCATGGGACAGAGCCAGCAACTAGCTGACTGGAATTAGGCACAGAGAAGCCAGCAATTTGGAGAGAGAAACACAGGAAGGAAAGTTTGGGGACTAGAGTTTGAACTTCCTTTTTGGGTTCTGGGATGAAGGAGGAGACATGTCTCTTTGTCGTGTCTCTAGCCAAGAAGCAAGGCCAGCTAGTTGCTACTCAGTCTCTTGAGGTAGCAGCTTTTCATCCCAGCCTTTGACTCCTGAGGCTCATTGATAAATAGAACAATATAGACTTAATTTAAATCTATATATTATGGCCACAGCAGGCTGTAGCCATAGGACTGAAAGCCCTGCCAGGCTATAGCCTGAGTGGCCGATGGGGCAGTGACTACAGGGCCCTGGGGCCACAGAAGACAATTAAAATATCAGTAGACAGAAAAACAGCATTTGGTGCTTCAATGTGTGGCATGATCATGCAGACAGAGAAGACATGCCAGCCAGTGCCTTCTGGAGTATGCAGAAGGTATGGCAAAGGCCAGCATTGGACTAATGAATGCAGATTAACAGGGGACAGGCAAGATGGTCCTTTGCTATAAGAGGAAACACCATGAGGGGCCTTCTGAAGGCCCCAATATCAAACTTGGTTCAATCCTGTCCTGTCTGCATTGGAGAAACTCATCCCCAGAGCAATTAAAAGACTTAATACAAAAACCACACTTCTTTGGATGTCATCAAAGACAGAACAGCTTCAATAGATACAACAAAAAGTTCACGAGGGAACAGAAAACAAGTAATTTGGCAAACATTTATAAATGATCAAAGACCAAAGCTAAAATTACAAATAAATGGCATTGAAATTGAGGGTTTGGTAGACACAGGTGCAGACTTAACAATAATTTCATCAAAATCTTGGAATCCAGATCGACCTCTTCAGGACGTAAATATTCAGCTTCTAGGGATTGGAACTTTATCTCAGGTAAAATATAGTGCAAGTGTATAGTGCCAGAAGGACAGGTATTTATTGTGTGTGTAGATGGGAATATGTGATTGGAAGCCAAAGTACAATCTCCAAGATACTGTTCTAGCCTTCTAGTGTATATGTTTTAGGAATTGAACTCAGTTCTTTTTATTTATTATTTTTTTTTTTTTTGGTTTTTCGAGACAGGGTTTCTCTGTATGTTTTGGAGCCTGTCCTGGAACTCGCTCAGTAGACCAGGCTAGCCTCAAACTCAGAGATCCACCTGTCTCTGCCTCCCGAGTGCTGGGATTAAATGTGTGCACCAACCAACGCCTGGGTTTCAACTCAGTTCTTAAGTCTTGGTGGCTAGCCCTTTTATCACCAAGCCATATTGTTGGCTCCGTTCATGCTTTCTTTTGTACAGTTTTTCCATAGAGTTTTAAGTGTTCCTCAAGACTCTTATCCACACTTTACTAAGAGAGTTCTTTGATTCTGTGGTATTACTATGGTAAATGATATTTTGTCACATTATTGCTGTACAGGACTGCAATCCAAATCCAACAAACACCAACTATGCTCAATTACAAAAGATTATTCTATCTGGGGTTTTTAACTGTTTGTGTCCCCTCACAGAAGGCTGTGGAGGGTCACCTGAGTATCCACATATACTCTGCTGCCTGTTGAATGAAACTCATCCCTTATTGCATGTGGCCTCAGAGATGGACTAGAGTGTACAGACCAGGATGACTAGGGGAAGGGTGGGGCCTATGGGAAAGCCCTCATCCCCAGTGCATATTTTCCAATCTGGCCTTTTGTATGGGGAAGAGAGTACCTACACTCTAGTAAGTAACCCCCCTTATCTATGCTCTGTAAACCCGGTAAACTCATGGTTCCCCAGAGAGAACTGTGGCAGAATCATACCACCATCAGGTAAGGATCCTTGCTGCCAAGACTGATGATATGAGTTTGATCCCCAGGTCTCACATTATGGAAGGAATAGGAAGCCTGTCTTCTGGCTTGCACATATAGGCCCTGGCACATGCACACACACATGCACATGCATACAAGATCATACGAAAGAATAAAAGGATTTCCTTCCTTCCTTCCTTCCTTTCTTCCTTCCTTCCTTCCTTCCCTTCCTTCCCACTCCCCTTTCTCAGCATCAGATCTGCATCCAGACCTTAGTCTTTCCTGGCTTAGGCTTCTTTTTGTTCCTCTTTATGTTTCCTACTCTCACTAGTAAACACCTCACACTTCATTCTGTCTCCTTGCTGGTTGTGGAAGGACCCACACAGACACAAGGGTGGCCTCACACCAGCTGAAGCCTTGGAAGGATTTTGGAAACTGTCTTAGCTACTTCTCTATTGCTGTGAAGAGACACCATAACAGGGCAAATTATAAGTAGGCAATCAAGCAAATAAACAAAATCATTTTAATTAGTAGCTTGTTTACAGTTTCAGAGGGTAAGTTCATGACCATCATGGTGAAGAGTCAGGCAGTAGACAGGCAGCCATGACACAGAAGAAACCGAGATCTTAATCTTGTCCCCAAGTTGGAGGCAGAGAAAGAGAAAACTGGGAATGCCATGAGCTTCTGAAACCTCAAAGCCCATCTCAGGTGACTCACCTCTTCCATCAAGACCACACCTTCTAATTCTTCCTGAACAGTTCACCATCTGAGGACCAAGCTTTAAATACACAAGCCTATTATGGGGGCCATTCTCATTCAGACTACCACACAGACCTTCACCTCTGTGCAATGTGAGTGAAGTGCCAGGCAGGGAAAGAACCTCCATGTCTTACCTCCCTACTTTTATGATGCTATTGTGCTTAATACCATGCTACCAGCCATGTCTTCCTTGTGGGGGTCCAGTCTTATTTTTAAAGTCTTGTTCCATGGATGTCCCCCACCCCTTGCCAACATCCTCTCTCTCATTTAAGTTCAGTGCTGGAACTCTTTCCCTCTAGAGAAAAACAAGTTCCCTCACCTCAAAGATACCCCAAAAGGAGTAATTTGTACCTGAATCATCAAGGGTGAATAATGCCACTCTTAAAGTGTTCCTTGGTGAATGGTCTTGCCTTTGCTTCAGTCCCAATGATGGGAGTGACTGTCATTTAGAGTGAAAAGTACCTGCTCACCAAAGGTATTCTCACCCCAAGTTCAGCCTCTTTGAGCAAGGTTCCCTTGGAGAGCTGCAGGATGGCTGTTCTGTCAGCTTGACTGAGCAACAGAATCACCTGGGCAGACAGAGCTCTTCAGACCCACACAGGCTGTTCCTACAGAAAACAGGCTTGAGCACTCATGAGCCCCCACTACTTAAGCTGGGACACTGAGCTCTCTAGGATGTCACAAGTTCAGGGACTCTAAGTCCCATTAGGAAGCTTGGAAGTGTAGGGAACAGACACCCTGGTGTTGTCTTTTTGAATGGGTGATGATGGCAAATGCTCCCCACTTCTCTCCATGGTGCAGATGGTTTTGAGATGCATCTCCCAGGCTTCCTCAGAGACTCAGGCCATTGCAGTACTCCTTCATGAGTGCTGTCCAACTCACACACTAAGGCATCCTAGGGCCAGGCCTCCCACCTTCCCTGGTCCGCATTCCTGCTCCTCGGTGTCTTACTCCCAGCTAGAATGTGAAACTGTACAGAAGCTCCAAGCTCAGGCTGTTTTCAGGGAGACCCAGGCTAAGTGCACCAGGCTGGTGCAATTCATTGTCAATATTGGATAGATGCCTACTATGAAGTACTAGCTAACTCTGAACCACTGCTACAGTTAACCCACAGAAGAGTTGCATGCTGCTGTATCCAGGTGGGTTAGTCAGGGTTCTCTGAAGGAACAGAAATGATAGAATGAACTAATAGATATTAAAAGGGGATTATTAGAATGGCTTGAGGATATGGTTTGGGTTCAACAGTGGCTGTCTCCTGACGAAAGGCTAATGATCTGGGAGTTATTCATTCCACATGACTGATGTCTCAGCAGTCCCATCTGGTACTGGAGCCCAAGTAGGTCCTAGAGAACTGTCAGTTTTCAGTCTATGTTGGAATCCACAAGTGGCTTCTAACACCAGCGAAGGAATGCTTTTGAACAGTATAGATCAACTAGCCAGTGAGGGAGACGGCAAGTAGGCAGAATGCAAAACATTCCTTCTTTCATGTCCTTTTATGTGAGCTGTCACCAGAAGGTGTAGCCCGGGTTTAGAGTAGAGCTTCTGACACTAAATGATCATGATTTAGGGTAGGTCTTCCACATCAAATAATCCAGGAAGAAAATGCACTCACAGGTGTGTCTAGCTGCTTGAGTTTTAGTTATTTCCAGGGTTTTAGTTAATTCCAGATGTAGTCAAGTTGACAACCAATACTAGCCATCACACAAAAACTAATTCTAGAAATAAAGATTGTAGACAGTTGCTATTATTTAAGAATATCATTGCTTATTAAGACAGTCTCATGGACCGAGGCACTTCAGTACTTTCCACAAAATCATTAGATTGCTTCTTTTTAAAGTAGGGAAGCCTGTGCTTTAGGAGTATCATGGCAACATAATCAGAAGAACAATCACACTGAACACAAAACACCTGCTGATGTTACAAAACTGCAGCCAGCAACTCTGAGAGACTGTGAACACAATTTACATTTCTTTCTTGTAATTTTCCCCATGATTATACATCGTAAAAGGAACAAGCATAGTGTTGTTGTTTTGGACACTCAGAGCAGTGATAATGGCTAAGGCTAGGAAGTGCAACTGCATTTCCATGGTGGCAACTGCACACCAGCCAGGGTAATTCCAGGTTGAGAAACACTGTTCCCAAGTCTCTGCTGAAGATACAACAGATGACAAAAAAAACACCCCCCCCACCGTGACAGTGCTGAGAGAAGGAAGGGACACTTTGTCACTCATACATTCCCTTCAAGACACAGAAGTGGAAGACAAGCCTTGGCCTCAACAGTGATTTCTCACAGCTGGGACAAGCCCAGGACTCTGACCAGACACACACAGCACTCCTGCTGTGGGACTGAGCAGCCACAATCCACACTCCTGGATAGATGCATCCATACATGAGCACATTAGACACAAGGTCAACAGAACAGAAAAGTGCCAGGTCATTGACAGAATTTCTGACAACATGTAGGTTGTCTGTTTAGTTTTTCATCTTCTGGAAGAATGTCAGAAGTGTGTATTTTCATCTTCTGGAAGAATGTCAGAAGTCTGTATTTTTTAGGATTCTGGGGAGTTTTCTTCAGCCTTTTTTGGGACCTGGGCATCTTCTTCAGCCTCTTCTTTAGCATCTTCAAGAACCTGGGTATCTTCTTCAGCATCTTCTGGGATCTGGGCATTTTCTCCAGTATCTCTTGGGACCCCTTCCTCCCCTGGGGATTGCATATTCTTTATTCTATTAAAACAAGGAAAACAAACGTTACTTACCAATCTTACAAAGATACTTATTACTCTCAAAACAAACAAGCCAGATCTGGAGAAAAACAAGGACATGGCAGATTCTGAAGTTTCCTGTAGTCTTTGCAGTAAACTAGAGCTGCTGCTTTCATGGCCATGCACATGGACACAGGCTTACATAGGATCAGACCATGCCCTTGTTGCACCATGGTTAAAGTAGTCCAGTTATTTGTGAGACAGTATGCAGGGAGCACTACTTTAAGGGGTTGGGACTTAAGACATGTCCAGAACCTCACCAAAAACATCTACAGTATGAGAAGGAAGATCTCATACCTTTTGACCTTTTGCATCTGGTCGATGGTGTCTGGCAGAGGGGCGTCAGAGCTTTCTGGGAAGAACAAGGTGATGATAGCTGTCATGATGGTCAGACTTCCCATGAAGACGTAAGGCAGGTAGCGGTTATAGGCACCTGTGGTTGAGCAGAGGACCCAGGTTACAGTGAGACTTGTTCTCATTCTGGCCCTTTAATCTCTCAGAACTCTATATATGGCTTATCAAAGTCTGGGCTGCTAGAGAGAAGTCTGACATCTAGAGAGTCTTGTGATGATATAATTTATAATTTATTAAAGCTGGTCTGTGAATTCAGAAAACAAAGTCAGCCTCAAGCCATAGAAGCCAGGCACACACCTGGCTTCAGTCTCAGGATTCTTTCCAGCCATGCTGATGAGAGGCAGCAGTCTGAGACTTGTTGGAGAGCTCATGGATCAGCCCTTTCAGCCTGAGGCAGAGGTAAAAGCTAGTGGCTGGCTGCTTTGCTTTTCTGATCTTCAGCTTAAATCTTGAACCCCAATATCAGTCTCTGGGGCTTTTTTTTTCTTCATGCTACAATTGGCATGTATAACATTAAAGTATGAACTCAAGAAAAAGCTACTTTGGGACCATGGGCACAGGCCCAAGCCTAAGCTGTAGGCAGGACTGCTGCCTGAGTCCCTCCTGTCTGAGTCCCTGCCCAGCCAGCTAGGCTTTCTTTTGTTTTCTTCTCAAATCATTGAGCAAGTGCGGGAGTTTTTGGTTGTAGTTTTTCTAAACAGTCTTCAGCTGCCACCCAAACTTGGGAGGCTTTTGGGATTTTCCTACAGGCCCTCTCCTTGGGCTGACACTCTCAGTTCATGACACAAGCTAGTTCTCTGATTCAGATGTGATGCCTCTCAGTTCGCTGACATTGTTGGCAGATTAGGTAAGTCAATTGGAAATTCTTAAAGGAAGGGAAATCGTTAAAAAAGCTTTTTTTTCCCCACACTAAAAAATGGAAAACACTATTAAAATGGAGAAAATTAGGTCTGCATATGATTACATAATTGGATAGTTTAAAAATTGAAAAAGCAAACAAAGGAATAATCAATTTTACTGGGATTGATGTACTGTCTATTATCATTTTGATAATCTTTGTTGTTGGTTTGGTAATTATTGGTTTATCTCTAAAAAAGTTGGTTGATAGGAGTGCTAAGATGCAGGCCTTACAAAAAACTTATTAAAAAAGCAGATTATAGAGATATTCAAACCCCGATTGAGAAATTAAATGAGGAAACAAATTCAGCATTGCATTTTCAGGTTAAAAAGAAACACTCTAAATTCTTCTTTTTCTCTTTTGTTTTCCGTTTTATTAGAAACAAGCTTCTTTTACATGTCAATCTCAGTTCCCTCTCTCTCCCCTCCTCCCCTGCCTCCTTACCCCTCATCCCAACTCCTTTCTGCTCCCCATGGTGAGGCCTTCCATGGAGCAATCTTCAAAGTCTTGTCATATCATTTGCAGCAGGGCCTAGACCCTCCCCCCGTGTGTCTAGGCTGAGAGAGTATCTCTCTATGTGGAGAGGACTCCCAAAGTCCATTTGTATACCAGGGATAAATACTGATTCACTACCAGAGGCCCCATAGATTGCCCAGACCTCTAAACTGACATCCTTACTCAGGGGGCACTTTAAATTCTTAAGAAAACCACCATTAATATATCTAGTAACCTTACAGGAAGTAACTTCATGAACACAACATCCACATTCCCAAGAGGTGGGGTGGGTAATTTTTGGTTATGGTTATTTGCCATTGTTTAAATGGATTGGTTACAAAATGTTGGTTAAAGTTAGGAAGAAAGTTGAAGAAAGGGGATTAGATCCAAGGTTTTTGTTTTGTAAAAAAAAAAAAAAAAAAAAAAAAAAAGGAATACAGACATGATAGGATAAAAGTGAAGATTATTGAATCTAGTCTTGAAAAGAAAAAGGGAGTTTATAGATATAAGATAAAAAGAAAGATTATTGAATCTTTACTTTTAAAAAGCAACTATTAGTTTTAAGTACTTTACATTAGACTGGACTTCTGTGTATTTTATACAAATATTGTATATTGATACAAATTTGAGATTAATTTGTCAAGACATATCGTACATATGTTTCTAATATTGTTCAAGGTATTATACCTATACAGCTCATTGCAATGCAATGCAAAAATGCAATGCAAATTTCTAGTTCTTGAAAGTTATTATTACCAACTGTATAAGAAAATAAAGAAATGTAGGTGAATAATTTAGTCGCCTATTACATTCAAATTTGTAGTCATATTAGGTGTGTTTTCAAGGTCAAACAGAGATATATTTTAGATAGATAGGTTATCTTCAAACACTTTAGAGATCTACAAAATATGGCATTTAAAATGTTTTAATAACAGAATTTTTTCTGACAATGAGACTTGTCTACTCCTAGCAGCACCACTCTACTTCAGAAAAGATGATGGGCATCTAAGAAACTCCACATGGAGTTTACTTTCTTTGTGGCAAAACTAAGCCACTGGGCAAGAAAATACCATTGCCTCGATTGCTGACATTATGCTGTCCAAATTGGACAAACAGGACACAAAAGAGAGTGACTGCAAAACCTTGCCAACAAGGTGGGACAGTCCTTCAAAATTCTGCTTCACAGAAACATCTGTCAGATATGCTAGGTTGGTAGGCTGAAGATGGATGCCCCAACATTGCAAAGGAACCTTGGGTGACTGTCCAGGCAGCCAGCTGTTTTTTATCATTTTTCACAGTTTTGGAAGTCACTTGCTTGTACTTCCTGCTTACTCAGTTAATAATATTTCCTTCTTGGTTCTCTGAGTGAGTTGAAGACTAGTTAGTATAGTTATAGTTTTCATTGTTTACCAGACTCAGAAAAGAAACTCACTAAAGATGTGTAAAGTATAAATGGTTTGAAAGATAATTAAAAGATAATTTCATAAAGCAAATTACAATAGAAAGTAAATTAGGTACAAGAATTTGGACTCACCAACATAGGATAGATAATGAAGTATTTTCTCTGAATTTGTCAAAAGCAAATGGACTAGACATTGTTGAACTTGTTGCCTGTATATATTGTACTTACTGTATATAGTTTTTCTTATGTTAGATCTAGCCTTGTTTTTGTTTAGACAAAAGAGGGAATTGCAGTGATATATTATTTATGATTATTAAAGCTTGCCTGAGGATTCAGAAAGCAAAGTCAAACACAAGCCATAGAAGCCAGGCACACACCTTTAATCTCAGTCTCAGGATTCTTTCCAGCCATGCTGACGAGAGGCAGCAGTCTGAGGCTTGTTGGAGAGCTCGTGAACCAGCCCTTTCAGCCTGAGGCAGAGGTAAAAAGCTAGTGGCTGGATGCTTTGCTTTTCTGATCTTCAGCTTGAAGCTTGAACCCCAATATCAGTCTCTGGGTCTTTATTTTTTGTGCTACAGTCTCAGAACCCAGACCTGACACAGATGTGCCCAGAGGTCCAGCAGTGTCCACAATGGACAAGGGAGATGTATAGGAGAGCAGAGACACCAAGCTGCAGGGTTCCCAAGAAAACAAGGTCCTTGTCCAGGACAAAGCAACTCTCCATCTCTTCAGCTGTGTCCCAGTTTGATTTGCATTCTGGTTAGACAAGGTGCTGCAGCCCATTAGAGCCACGTACCATGCTTTCAAGTACTTGCTACTCTCAGGGCACTGGCTGCTAAAGTTCAAGGGCTTCTGGGGCTACAGAGCAAGTTCAATCCCAGTTCATACAACTTAGTGAGCCACTGTCTTGAAAAGTAAAATGGGGGCTATGGAGATGGCTCAGCTTGTAAAAGTGCTTGCTGCTATGCCTGGTGGCCTGAGTTCAATCCCCAGAATCCAATGTTGTAAAGAAAGAACGAATTTTAAGACTCCCCTAAATTGTCCTCTGACTTCTATATATACACTGGATAAATGAAGTGTTCTACGCCATGGTCACTGTCAGTCCATCAGTCAGACCTCTTGTTCATGCTACTAACTCCAAGAAGAAACTCCTCTAGTAAAGAACACTGTTTCCCTAAAGAATTTCTTAGGATGAAGAAATTGTAGTTTGTGATGAAATAGAAAGCCTCACACTTTCTCATCCTCATCCAGCTGGGCTGTGAGTTACTTTCCATTTGAAATGGGTGCCTTCTTCTCCAGCCAGGGTCCCAGTAAGGGATGCATCCTGCTAACTATAGGGCTTGTGTCCATCTCATATTGAGGCTATTTAGAGCTTCTGTCCCATCCATTCCACCAGTGCACTGTGGTACTCACCAAGGTAAACAAAGTAGGGAGACAGGATACTGCCAAGGCGGGATGCTGTGGAGCTGACCCCTACACCCATGTTTCTCACCACAGTGGGGTACAGCTCAGCCGTGTACACGTAGACCATGGAATAGGCAGAGGTGATTCCAAACTTGCCCACCATCACCAGGAGAGTAGAAATATAAAACAATTCTGGAGAAACAAAGGAAGGATAGAAAAGGCAAGAGGGACCAGTGTAAGGGTTGCTCTGGAGGAGTTCTCTTGACTTTCAGCCTAAAATGAACTCAGATTTGGGGTAGAGAGAGTCGGTCAGTTTGTATACCTTCCTATTGAACCAAAACACCATGGCTTAGATTTCTTTCTAAGGGGATTACTAAAAGGAGAGTGGGCACTTCAGTTGTGTGAGGGTAAAGGTATTCCTCAACCTAGAGGCCCAGACAGTATGTGAACCTCAGCCCGATCTGCCTGCCTTCCAGAAGTCATCCTGGGTTAGGGATGAGCTGCTTGCCCAGAACCTCATCCTGAGGGCACTGTGGAGTTAACCAAGGACTTGTATATGAATGGGGGAGTTCAGCTCTAGCTCAGTTCATGCTTGCAGTCTACTCAAGAAGTTCACAGATCTGGGCTTTTGAGGTGGCTCAGTGGGTAAGGGCACTTTCAGTCAAGCCTGAGAACTTGAGTTTGATTCCCAGGACCCACACAGTGGAAGGAGAAAACTGACTCTTCCCATTTCCTGCTTCCCACGTCCTCTGGCCGATACATGTGTGCTGGGACACATGTTTCCCTCCTCCAAATAAATAAGTACAGTATTGAAAAAAATTCTATAAACCATCTGAACTTAGGGATGATCCTCTTACTGACTTCACTGCCCAATGAGTATAACTAGTGACACAGTGGTCACTCTACTCAGGTGAGAGCCACTACAGCCACACCCAGGTTCCTTCTGCCACAAAAGGGGCTGTTCCTATAGAGGTGGGCCCCAGTATCACAGTCCTCAAAGTAACCATCAGACATTCCAAAAGCCACAGGGGAATGGATGATTATGGCAAATGATGGACAAATAAGGCTTGTCATCTGTTCCACAGGTTGTCAGAAAGGGTTCCTCCTGTCTAGTAGTGGGATGGTTTTACCAGCAAAGTCCTTCCCATAGCCTCTGAGACTGTTCATCTCTTTCTTTTTATTGGTTACTAGTTCATTTGCTACCCTGAAGCACACTGGGCTCACTACCTGTCATAGCGTTGTATCTATCTATCTATCTATCTATCTATCTATCTATCTATCTATTTTTTTAAAATAGGGTCTCATATAACAAAGGTTAGCCTCAGACTCCCCAGACAGCCAAAGATGAGCTTGAACATCTCATACTCCTGCATCCACCTCCCAAGTGCTGGGATTAAAGGCCTGTGCCACCACTGTCCAGCTCTCCCTGACTTATTCATGGTGTTCTGTTACCTCATTTAAATTCTGCTGAATACCTCTGTTCAGGATGCTATCATGACTGCTCTTTAGATGAGCTCTAATATCCTTTCTTTCTGTTCACAGAAGGTAACAGCATCTGAAGATTAACAAGCATTTATTAACTTGTTTGTTTGTCCTCTACTAGAAAGAGAGTGCAACAAGACCAGCTATTGTTTGAATAAATAAACAGACCTAGTGTCATGACTTTTCTTCATTATTCTAGAAAGGAAAATGGATATCAACATACTAACTTGGGTCTAGGGCATAATTATAATTAACCGATTGCCCAATGCTTTCTTCCCAACAAAAGCTCTGACTTTGTGAGGCCATCTGTTGATTTTTGAGTGAGCACTGTACACATGTAACACAGATCTAATGGTTTTGACTGTACTCACTTTCTGGTTCAATGTAAATAGAACAGAGAAGACTCAGGGCTGCAAATAAACACCATCCATACCTGAAGGCACCAGCGGCAGTAAGACAAGGACACTGCCACCCAGGAAAAGTGAACCAGCCATGGAATAGCGCCTGGTCACATGCTGCAGCAACAGCCAGGCCAGCACATAGGCTGGGACTTCAACAGCTGCTGAAAGGAAGCAGTTCAGGTAGATGTTCCCATTCAAGGTAGGAGTGGCAAGAGAAAGTCCAAAATAGCCCACTGATATGGTCAGCCTGCAACAGGGGACAGAAGAGAGCTGGAGAAGCAGTACCCATCTCTCCAGACCCATACAACTTACAAAGTATTCATTTTGACAAGTTCTGAACTGCTCTCGATGCAGGGTATGGAGAGTAGTAGTAGATTTCACTCTGTGCCTTACTTCCTACTATAAAAGTTAACTTTCCATAGGTAAATCATTTGCCAATGGACCTTCAGAACATTTCATCAGCAAAATGATTTATTAATTCTCACTGACTTCACTAGAGGAAAAGTCCCAACCTGTACTTCATCAGTAAAATCTTACACTAAAGCATTTACAAAAAAACCAATTGCACAACTCTTGTCAAATCTCTATCTCCAAAAACATTTACATTACAATTCATAACAGTAGCAAAATTACAGTTAGGAAGTAGCAAGGAAGATAATTTTATGGTTGGAGTTTACCACAACATGGAAATGTATTAAGGGGTTACAGCATTAGGAAGGTTGAAAACTACTGCTCTATGTATATCCCAGAAGGGCCATATCCAACTTTTTTGTTTCCAGAAAGCTCTTAGCAGTATCTGGAACCTAAATGATAAAGTGTCTTCCCTGAGACCCTCCTTCAAACCCCCACTGTCCCAGCCAGAGAGTGTGGGTCTTCAACAGAGAACACTTTTAAGAGGAAACAGACAGGCATGGGGGTGGGTGGGTGCAGGGGGCATGTGCAAATGATAGACACCGTGGCACCACTGTAGAGAAGCTCCCTCTATCTCCATGAGCACATTAGAGTTTCTGTCAGGCTATTTACCACAGATAATCTACTGAGGGAGAGGACAAGGGACAGGAACAACTAAGCAAGGACCTGTTGGATTCCCTTGTGGGTCCCTAGATCCTAAACAGCCTCTATGATCACTTTCTCCTTTTCTGGGTTTCCATTACATAAGAACTGTTATGTCCCTGTGGCTGCCATCCATCACAAGGAACAACCCTTGCATCATGTGATGGCAGAGGTTTTCAGCTTTGGTCTGAGGCAATGTCTGTAGAAAATGTCCTGAGGGTGGGTAAGGCTCAGGCAGGTCTCACTTACGCACCACAGGATTATAGACATGATGGTGAGGATCCTGATATTCCCGGTTCGGATCAGATCAAAAATGTGGTGTGACTGAGCCTTCTTGGGATTTTGGTCTTCCTCTTGCTGAAAGAATATAGTTAATGGTATAAGGAGGAGAAAAACTTGGAGAACACCTGGAATCCATCATTTTCACTATCTACTTCTTAAAAGTTAAGATAGCATTCTAAGGTTCTTCCTTGAAAAGACAGTACAGTGACTTTTGATGACCAAGTCCCCATGCAGGCTCAGTCAATGACAAAAGGGAATGAAGGACAATTAGGGATAATGAGAGTTATCCAGCAATTGCAGAGGTCCAAGGTGACAGCCACCTCACTGCATTACCCTGCCCATTCTCACTGCCACCTTTCAGTGAGGCCTTTGAGTTTTCCTATGCAAGGTTGACCATTTTTCACAGAAAAATAAGGCTGCATATTTTACTGAAATGACATATAAATGGAATGAATATTTTGAGTCCTACCATGGAGCTGCTGGTCTTCTTCCAGAAAAAAATTAAATTGAAATTAGAAAACTGACCCACACTTCACCCAGAGTAACTTCCTATGAGATTCCATAGGGCCAAGGCCATCACTAAACCACATGTCTAAACACACTCATGCTCTTTCCTATCTAACCCAGCTTGGTAGCTTGTTTTTAATTAATCAGTAGTTCTGCAAAAGGTCAATTTGGGACTCAAAGAAATACTGAGACACATCATTGCCTCAGTGATGCCAATGAGGCTTACGGATTCACCCAGACCTATCCCTTACTTAAATCCCATGAAAGCCACCTCACTTAAAATGACCTCAGTCACATTTCAGCCCTGACTTTTGTGCTTCAGAGCCCTTCTAGAGCATGCTGAGTAACTGTTGCTGCTGGGCCACCACTTACGGACTCTTGGTGGCTATCAGCATCTTGGCTGCCTATAACAACTTCTTCCTCTCTCACAAGCTCCAAGTCCTCATGAGCCCAGATCATCTCAAACATGCCTGCTGCTTACTCTACAAGAAATGATTCAAGGCATATGAGATCAGGGCCTGGAACCCCGGGTGATAGGGAAAAAACAACTGTCAGAGCCAGAAGCTACTGTGTGCAAATCTGCCAGTGTTCAGATTATCTTTTGATGACAATCCTTGAATTTGTGGGATATTTGTATACAGTGTGAAGATGTAATACTTTGATTGGTATAATAAAAAGCTGAATGGCCAATAGCTAGATAGGAGAGATAGGCAGAGAAAGATCTCTGGGAAGAGAAAAGACAGAGTCAAGCCAGCTCCGAGGAAGCAGGGTGGGCAGTACAGAGAGATGCATTATTGAGTCACAGGGTGGAATCTAGATTTAAAAATATGAGTTAAGCTATATGAACTAGTTAGGAACAAACCTGAGCTAAGGCTGAGCTTTTATAATTAATAATATGTCTCTGTGTCATTATTTGTGAGCTGGTGGCCCAAAGAAAATCTCTCTATACCCTGAAGCATAAGAAACAGTAGCTTCTCAGAATGCTAAGTTGATGGAAGCCTCTTCCTAATGAAGGGTATTTTATTATTAATAGTCAGGGTTAAGCCAGACATAGTGGCATATGTCATCAGTCCCAGCTCTTGGGATGCATAGGCAGTCAAATCTTTGTGAGTTTGAGGTCAACCTGGTCTACACAGATTTCCAGATCAGTCAAGGCTACATAATAAGAGCCTGTGTTAATTTAAAAAGAGAGAAGAGGAAAGAGGAATGGTTAAAAAATATTATTACTTGGATAGGAAGTAAAGGACACATGGAAAAAAATCCATAGGCGAGAATAAGTAGCTAGAATCCATTCCTCATGCTCTGAGGTTTGTGTGTATTCATGGTCATGCATGTATATGTGTATGCACCACATTAATGTATGTGTATATGTAGGCTAGAGGTTGACCTAGGGCATCATCATCAATCACTTTTCTACCTTATACTGGGGACAGGATCCCTCATTGACTGGTTAGCTGGCTGGAAAATAAATCCCAGGGATCCTTCTGTCCCTGCTGTCCCAGTGCTGGGATAAGGGGCACACTCTGCCATGCCTGGCTTTTTGGTTGGCTGTTGGCACCTGAACTGAAGTCCTCATGCTTGCGTGCTAAACACTTTATACATTGAATCATCTCTCCATTCCTTTAACTTCTGCATTGTAATCAGACCTTGCCTAAGGATGGCTGGGATTTGGGTAGAGTAAGGGCTGGGTTCCTGTGAGCTGTGCTATATGCCCCTGACCTAAAATGACCAGTGTGAGCCTTCCACCAGCTTCCACATGGTACTTACCTCATTTACATCAAAGATAGTGGAAGGTGCAACAATCCCATTGGTTTTGGCAGCTCTGCGGATGATCACCTCTGCCTCTTTAATTCGGCCTTGAGAGACGAGCCATCGGGGGGATTCAGGAATAAACCTGGAAGTACAAATGCAATCTAGTGAGGCCTCCTGTTCATTTACTCTCCCAGAGGCTGGGCATGCTAATCTGCAGATGGGAGATGAGGTTTCAGATGCAGGGGTAGATGTGTGCAGTGTCAGGTGTTCATAAGGTGTTCATGGCCCAGTAACCACCTGAGGTATGATGATGCTGAACACCAACTGCAGTGAGAAAAAGTTGGAGCATCTTGTACATCACTAGGGGATCCATCCCCATCTGGCTGGCACCTGCCTGTCTGCAGTAGTGGTGCCCCCTTCTGGGCATTAAGGAGACAAGCACAAGATGGGCTCCTGGTGCCTGGCTCCTGCTGACAGTGAGGCACACCCAGATCTTGCTGTCTTTACCCTGTCCCTCAGAAACTCCTGGAGCATCATTAACATCATTCCTTCCTCACTCCTCTGATTTAGTCACAGACTCATCAGTCTCTTTACACAAAACAGCGTAGTTCTCAAGGCTGGAGACTTGGTTTGTGGAGTTTCAGTGGATATTTTCATTATCCTTGTGACCAAGCAGCCCTCTCTCCTCTGTCCTAATCAGGAGCCACAATGCATTGTAACTTCTCCCATTATTCTCCAGGGTTCTTGCCACTGTGCATGGATGAGGATCTCACCTTAGTCTAGTCTATTATATATAAGGAGTGATTCTTGCCTGGTTCCTCTGTCAAGTTCCATGGCTTAGAATGGCCTATACTCTATCTGCCCAATGCTCCTCTCTTGGAGGTGCAGCTGGAGCCTGCATTCCTTTGAATAGCTACTCAAGGAAGCTCACTTCTGGAACTCCCCCTTTCTTTACCTTCTAACACCTATGGCATTGTGCCTCAGCATCAAGCAGCTACAGCCCAGGTCTTGCTGTCTTACCCCGGGATTTGAGAATTTCCCAGAATTTCCCAGGTTGGCCCCTATCTGCTTGCAGAAAATTCTTAGTTCAACCTAGAACCTGGCAGAGGACAAGCAGGCTGTGTCTTGGGATTCTGTGTTGTTTTGGCTTTTCAGAATATGGAGAGACTTTCTGACTTGATTTATAAATAATATTTACTACCCTTTTCTGGGATCTAGAATCGGAGTTTGGTGGCTACTGCTGCCCTCTACTGGACATGAGACAGAAGCCACCCCACAGGTAGGCAGCCCAAGGGGCTGGGCCACACTCACCACCAGAGAGCCGCACACAGCACCCCTGGCATAGTGATTGCCAGCTGCAGCATCCTCCAGTCTCTGATGAAGTATGCAAACAGAGGCAGCACCATGAAGCCAAATGCAAAAAATATGCACACTCCTAAGGTAGCGAATATAATTCGAATTGACTTGGAAAGAATTTCTGTTCCTGTAAAAAAAAAGGGGGGGGGCAAGCCAATCATTACTTAAGGCTATTTCCTTATGAATCTTCTGTGGTATTATTTTCAACATAGAGACAAGGAGGGAGCCTGAAATTGCTGTGTTTTGAGGCCCTGGAGGGGTCACATCTGAACTAAGTCTGCTTTGCTTTGCTCCTGGGTTGTTTCTCTGAGGTCCCTAGGCAACAGTGCTCTCATGAAAACATCATCAGCATCTTCAGCCACAGGCTAAAGAGGTCCTGTAAATCCTTAAATGGGCTAGAATTCACCAAAGGCAAAGTCTTTACTATGGCCGCACATGCCAACTATTGTCCTTCGAGGACAAATGTTCTAGTAAATGTGAAAAGAAAATAATAACCCTTTCCACAATACAACTCAAGGAGCCCAGTGATCTGATTCCAAACAGGGAGACTGGAAGCTTTCTGGTGGGAACAAGGTGGCTTGTCTGAGGCAGAGCCTTGAAGGGTGGAGTATGACCAGAACCTGAACTGGACCACTCCACTCACTCACCTTGGTGGACACTGATAGCCACCAATGCTCTGCATCAGCTCCCTTTCCTGGGGAGTCTGCCCATTATACCCCACCTCCTTGGTGTGCCCCCCTCTTTCCTCAGGTACCTAAGCCCGTGACTTGTAAGTCCTTAAAAATGGATACACCATGGTGAATCCTAGTTAATGGCTTAATTACTAGTGAAGCCAAGGGGCCTCCAGTCAGACGCCGAAGAGAATTGGACATCAGAAGTCAGGAACCATTGCCAGGTTTAATTCTTCAGCTGCTAATCTAGGTTTATTTACTAGGGAAATCTAACCACTTTCCCTAGGAGGAACATCACAACTTGTCTCCAGAAAACTGAAAACAGTATCTAGAACTGAACTCAAATTGATGTCCATACCCAGGACAAATGCTGCCACGTAGTTGGATATATGACCCAATCCAACAAGGGTAAAGAGCGCAGTAAACATCTCGTAGCTCACAGAGAAGACCTGCAGGAAGCTGCATCCAGTGTGTATGCCGATGGTCAAAAACAGCACATTCTTCCGACCAAACCTGGGGAGGAAAGAAGGGTCACAGAGAAGCAGCTGGGAGAGGCAGCAGCAACTGACTTCACTGAGAGGGGCTTTCTCCTGTCACAAGGACTGGCACCCAGGGTAGTCCTAGTCTCTCAGTCTCCATGCTGTCATTGAATTTCAAAATTTCCTGGATGAATTTGTAGCCTGGACCCTGAGGTGCTCCAAAGGGAGTGCCACACTGATGCTAATGACTGCAGGGGATGGAAAGGGATTTGTTAAGTTTAAATCTACATATTCATAATAATTTTTAAAGACAAAAATACATGTAAAAAACTCATATATAACTGCATTACAATTTGTCTTTTATAGCATCAAGAGTATACTCCCTCAGAAGTTAAAATTTTTAACTGTATTTATTTACTTTTTTTTTTTTTTTTTTTTTTCGAGACAGGGTTTTCTGTGGTTTGGAGTCTGTCCTGGAACTAGATCTTGTAGACCAGGCTGGTCTCGAACTCACAGAGATCCGCCTGCCTCTGCCTCCTGAGTGCTGGGATTAAAAGCATGTGCCACCACCTCCAGGCTATTTATTTACATTTTAAAGAGGGGATTGAGAAATAAAAACATGACAGAAATTTTATATACTTTACACAATAAAGTAGACAAACACACACATATTTTGATAAACAAAGTAGCCACTTGGGAGCAAAGTATATTTACAAAGAAATGGGTCAAAACCTGCAATGTAGTAACAGGCATACCTGGTAATTGTGTGCACTCAGTTTTATTACTGCAGGCAGCTGAAGCAGCATGATAGACAACCTGAGTGTTTCTTCTGTGGTACCAGGGATGGAAACCTTAGGTCAGTGTTCTACAATTGAGGTATATATCCCAGCTCACAATTCTATTTTTTTTTGTTTAAAAGTTTCCTTTCATTTTTATTTATTAGGGTATACCCATGTGAAGATCAGAGGTCAACTTGTGGATTTGATGTATCCATCCATCATATGAGTACTGGGGGTTGAACTCAGGTCATTATGTTTGGCAGCAAGCACATTTACCTATTGAGAGGGCAAAAGGTCACCAGGCAAGCAATCTAACTTTTTCCCCCTTGAGTTAAAAAATTATACTTATAATTTTATTTTCTATATATAGGTGTTTGGTCTGCATATATGTCTAGGTACTATATGCATGCCTAGTGCTCTCAGAAGTGAGAAGAGAGCATTAGAGCCACTAGAGCCAGAGTTACAGATGGTTGTGAGCCTTTATGTTGGTGCTGGAAACTGAACCTAAGTCCTGCAAAACAGTCAATGCTCTCAGTGTCTGAACTATCTTTCCAGCCCACAATCTAACTCTTGGGGAAAACAAACAAACAAACAAACAAACAAACCCCCCAAAAAGGCAACAACAAAACACCCTCCAACATTCACCCAAGGAGCTGAGATCTGGAGAAATTTTTATCTTTCATAAGTGCAGGTATACAAAAAGTACACCTCTTCATTTATTGAGGAAGTTTCAACATACCAGCACAATAATTACATACAAAAATCAATGTTGGGATAATGTACCTTCATGGAACCAAATTTTCATAAAATGCACAAAATGAAAATGCCTATATACCGTCTATATCCCTAGAACTGGAAATGATGCAAATTTGAAATATATAGCATAATGAATCATAGAAAATGATACAATTCAAAATAACTGGAGGAGATGGGCATAGTTCAGTGGCAGAGTGCATCCTTAGCACCCACAGGGCCCTGGATTTAATTTCCAGCACAAATGAAATGAAAATATAAACAGTTGCCCAAAAAAAATCCAACAAACAAAAATGTTAATTACGGGCATTGATTATGGGCAACTAACTGCATGAAGGCAGTCAGAGGAACAGGAGACTTGCATCATTACCTATAGGGTAGACTGTTGTCTTTGCTTAGATTAGCATGCATCTGTTTTCTTTTGGTCATGTGTTTTTGGAGAACACATTCACCTGCACTGTATACATGCAGGACCTTCTCCTCATCCCATGCAGACTCACACACTAGTTTCTTTGGGAAGTACCCTCTGACACATGGAAACACTGCTTTCTCAGGTTTCTAGGTGTCCATCTGCCCAATGTGTTGCAGTTTTCCTGAGTACCATCAAACAATGCATCAATCCCTTCTCTGGACATAAGCTTTTTTTTTTTTCCAAGACAGGGTTTCTCTGTGTAGCTTTGTGCACCAGGCTGGCCTCTAACTCACAGAGATCTTCCTGCTTCTGCCTCCTGAGTACACAGGTTCTTAAGTGTGGAGAGCTGCCATGCGCCGCGCCAGAAGATGGCGCCGGTTTCCGCCTTCCACCATCCCGAGGGTGAGCGCTCTCTGGAATAAACAACTCCTTATTTGGCTTGGTCTAAGATTCAAACTTGCATCAGCAAATGTGAGCCTATCCACCTTAGCCACGTGGTGTTCTGGGGCTGGCTGGCAAGAGTGCTTTTAAGCTGTGGGGGGGTCTGAGTCAGAAGATTGTTTCAGTTTCCTGAGTAAACTGCTTAAGGAAGAGTCTCGGTGTTGCGTCTGCTGGTCGAGGTGGTCGAGACAAGTGGTGGCCTGTACGGGGAGTTCCTCCTCTGAAGAGACTCAGAACCTTCTGCAGCCAGGGCAGTGCACTGGTAAGTCCCAGGTGGGAGGGATAAAATTAAGGGCCCGTGAAGAGGGCGGAAAATCTACAGACCGGGACTAGATCGGTGATAAAGTTTTCCTTTCTCCATAGATAAAGAGAAAAAAAAGGGGGGGGGGGAATCTTGTGTTGTGCTAAATAGGGGCGTGTCGATCTCGAACCCAATTTTTGTGGCCCTGAATGAGTTGCTTCGCTTGAAGGGCTTAAAACTAAAACAAAGTACCCTAGATAATTTTTTAGATCAGGTGGACATAATAGCACCCTGGTTTGCAAACACTGGACAGCTTACAGTTCCTTCATAGGAAAAATTGGGGAGGCTATTGGACCACTGAGAAAGGAATTTCCTACTTTAGGATATCTTCATTATATGGATGACATATTATTGGCTGCTAAGGAAGAAAAAATGTTAGAGAAGGCCTATGTAAAATTAGTAAAGTTGCTTGAAAGAAAAAGGCTATTTATTGCCCCTGAAAAGGTTCAGAAAGAAAAAACTGTAAACTATTTGGGAACAAAGATTAGTGAGAACCGTATTATTCCACAAAAGGTAGAATTGAGGAAGGATAATTTGAAGACCCTAAATGATTTTCAAAAATTATTAGGAGATATAAATTGAATTAGGTGTTATTTGAAGCTACCGAATTATGAGTTGAAACCTTTGTATAATGTGTTGAATGGGGACTCGGCTCTAGATTCCCCTAGACAATAGACTTCTGAAGCAAGAAATGCCCTACAGAAGGTAGAGGAAAGATTACAAAGTGCCTTTCTACAGAGGTGTAAAGAAGGAGAAGCCATCACTATGTGTATTCTTCCTACATATTATCAACCTACAGGCTTGCTTTGGCAAGAGGGACCGCTGCTATGGATATACCCTAAAATATCTCCTGCTAAATCCATTGAGTATTATCCCACTGCCGTGGCAAAATTAGCCTTAAACGGGATCCAGCAATGCTTACAATATTTTGGCATAGCCCCCAATATGATTGTGGTGCCTTATTCCAGTCATCAAGTTAATATTCTTTGCACCACAATTGATGATTGGGCCATCCTGCAGTGTGGATTTGATGGAGATATAGACAATCATTATCCTAAACATCCATTATTGGGGTATTTTAGGGAACATCCCGTGATATTTCCAAGGATAACCTCATCTCAACCAATTGTGGAAGCCCCGAATGTGTTTACTGATGGTTCTAAGACAGGTTGTGGAGCCTATATGATTAAGGGGCATAAGCCTGTGTTACACCAATTTCAACCTGGCTCCCCTCAGATTGTGGAATTAAAAATAGTATTAGAAGTTTTTAAGGCCTGTCCTTTTGCCTTTAATTTACTCTCAGATTCAGCTTATGTTGTTAATGCTGTTAAGACATTGGAAGTGGCTGGGCCTATAAAAAGTGCCAGTCCAGTTTGCCTTTTATTTCAACAACTTCAAAATTTAATTTGGCAAAGGAAAGCTTGTTTCTTTGTGCAACATATAAGAGCGCATACAGGTCTGCCAGGACCATTAAGTGAAGGTAATGATAAGGTTGATCACTGGACCAGAATGGAATGTATATTTTTGAGTTCTACCTTGGAAAAGGCAAGAGATTTTCATAGGACCTTTCATGTGAACGCTAGTGCACTACAACAGAAATTTCATCTCTTTCTAGCTGATGCTCGACAAGTGGTTCTAGATTGCCCTCAATGTGTAATTTTTCAACATCCACCCAATGTAGGAGTGAATCCAAGAGGTCTACTCCCTTTGAGAGTGTGGCAAATGGATGTGACACATATATCTGAATTTGGAAGTCAAAAATATGTACATGTGTCTGTGGACACCTGTTCAGGAGTCATGCACGCCACGCCTCTAACAGGAGAAAAGGCATGCAATGTTGTCACTCATTGCCTGGAAGCTTGGGCTGCTTGGGGTAAACCCCAACAGTAAAAAACTGATAATGGGCCAGCTTATACGGCCCAGACTTTTGCTTCATTCTGTCAGCGCATGGAGGTGCAACTTCTCCATGGATTGCTGTATAATCCTCAAGGCCAAGGCATTGTTGAACGTGCCCATTGCATGTTAAAGGAATGTTTGCAAAAACAAAAAGGAGGAATAGGCCATGGCCGTACTCCTAAGGAGAGGCTATCTCTTGCCCTATTTACTATTAATTTCTTAAATTTGGATGCTCAAGGCCGTTCTGCGGCTGATAGACATCAGGATCCACATGGCTCTAGTAAGGGATGGTTAAATGGAAGGATATTCTGGCAGGCCTCTGGTGCGGGCCTGATCCCGTGCTGACATGGGCACGAGGTTCTGTTTGTGTTTTTCCACAGGACCAACAGATGTGTGGGTGCCAGAATGATTGATCAGGAAAATCCAACATGAGGAACACCATGAGTGTCAACTTGGTGATGCTTCTGCTCTTTCCCATGATGAGTCAACTGGGGATGGCAGAGCATAGATCGGTGATGTATAATGCAGGGGTTTTCCCACACCTTTTTACCACCAATTGAAGTTTAAAAGATTATCTCAGTTTCTATTACAGAATTGGTCATCCGAGTTTGAAGACACCATGAGAGAACTCAGGATGGCTATCGTGAATTCCACCCGAATAGACCTATCCCTTGTGATCGGCCTGACTTCCTGGTTGAACTCTGCCATGGATCATTTGAAAGAGTGGGCGGGCATGGGAGCTTTAGCAGGCCTCTTGATTATGGTCTCCCTGGTCTGCCTGTGGTGTATATGCAGGATTAGGGCTACGCAAAAGCACGATGCAGCTATGATTATTCAAGCCTTTACTGCCATAGAGGCAGGGCAGTGCCCCCAGGCCTGGTTGGCCACTATTAAGAACTAAAATGCTCTCTTAAGTGGGGTGCAAGGCTAAGCACTGCACGAGGGTTTGCTTGTATGCAGCTAGGCTGCCCTGGGAAGACAAGCCCGATTACATGAAGGATGTACCCAAGATCCTTCCCCTGGGAAAATAGGTACGGGATGGGTTTGGGTCACCGCAGGCGTAGAGTTTGTGGGTGTCACCATTACATTATCCCATGTTTGCACACCGGGGATCCGGGCCTCTATCTTTTTAATAAAGAAGGGGGAACTATGGAGAGCTGCGAGGCGCCGCGCCAGAAGATGGCGCCGGTTTCCACCTTCCACCATCCCGAGGGTGAGCGCTCTCTGGAATAAACAACTCCTTATTTGGCTTGGTCTAAGATTCAAACTTGCATCAGCAAATGTGAGCCTATCCACCTTAGCCACGTGGTGTTCTGGGGCTGGTTGTCAAGAGTGCTTTTAAGCTGGGGGGGGGGGGGTCTTTCCCCGAAGTCAGAAGATTGTTTCAGTTTCCTGAGTAAACTGCTTAAGGAAGAGTCTCGGTGTTGCATCTTCCTTGCTGGTCGAGGCGGTCGCAACACTTAAGATGGCTCAGAAAGATCTATTTAACCTAGGACACAACTGGTATGGTTTCTACACTCAACTTGGAGCACTTCCTCCTTGATTTTGACATCAGCTCAATTCCTTTGAGAGCAGTGGCCATTCCACCCTTGAATTTCTCACTTCTACCTGAAGGACTTCTCAGCCTGGTCCTGCCCCTCCTCTGCCATTGCACCTATGGGACCCTTTCTTGGAGTAGATATACATCCAACAGCACACTGAATCTCTCCAATTAGGGGTCTCATAATCATCCCAAATTCAATACCTTCCAATTGTATTCAATGTCTCCTCTGCAAATGTGAATCTCTGTCTTAGAAAAGGGTATGATCTCTTACTTTGTTATGAAGGGCAGAGACCTTTTCTCCAGACTCCCTACATTTGACCAGACCCTGGCTGTGGTAGGGCCATGGACCCAAAAACATTTGATCAGTCAGCAAGTCCTCCTGACTTCACTACCTCATCTCTGCAGCCTTGATTCTATGCTCAGCCCCTATCATCTTTTGCTTGGATCACTAGAAATATTTTAGTTGATCTCTTTAATATCTCTCTTATAAACTGGATGTGATGGTGCATGCCTTTAATTCCAGGACTCAGGAGGTTGAGGCAGATGAATCTCTGTGAGTTTGAGACTAGCCTAATCTTCAAAGGGAGTTCCAGCACAGTCAGTGCTGTCACACAGAGAAAACTTGTCTCAAAAGAAATAACAAAACAAAAACATTAAAAACAAGAGAGGGGGGAGGTCTGCCTTATTTTCTTTCCATCAATACAAGACTGTCAAATTCTTTTCTAAAATGCATGTCTGATAGTCACACTCAGGTTTACAAAATTATTTAAAAACTCTCAAGACTCTCCACTGAACTGTGATGGAACCTTGCCTCACTGTGGTCTAAGTCTGGTTTACCTACCTGCTCAGGCTTCTGTCTACCTATTGGACTTAGTTTCCACTTCACTTTCCAGATCTCAACCACAGCGAACTTTTTCTATTACAAAGCCTCTGTCTAGACACATGGCTGTTTATCCTGTTCAGAATCTGTTCATCTATCCACAACATTTGACAGCAAATTTCTACTCATTTTTAAACTCTCAGCTCATGCTTTGCTCCTCAGTAAAGTCTCCCCCGACCCCTGTCAGAAACTCGCATAGAACCTTGTCCTTCTCTGGTATGATTTCCTATGTCCAAGGAAAACATTCACTTCCCCAGTAAGTTAAATCCATATAACTGCCTTGACAAAAGGTAAGTTCCAGGTGAGCAGAGGTCTTTATCCACAGTCTAGCAAACCAAAAGATCAAGGATCTCTGGACCTCAATATGACCTCTGCAAATTATGCCAGTTATGTAAGCCTGGGCATATAACTTTACCACTGTGTTTTACTTTCCCCACTTATAAAATGGGAATAACAGTTCTTGCTTCAGAGGGTTGTGAGGATATGGCTATCTATTTGGTGTTTAAGGTATGCTGTACTTAGAACAGTGTTTGGCACATATTACATACTACATATTTGCTAAACCAATGAAAACAATGAATCGTTGCTGTTACTAGATTAAGAGAAACATCATTCTCCAACAGGGAGGCACCTCAGACTCAGCCAGAGTTGTCAATGTATGGTCACAGCTTACTGACCTCTTTATGTTTTAAATTTTCCCATCTGTTTGAAACTGTTTCTTTGTGCAATGGCTGTCCTAGAACCCATTGTGTAGACCTGGCTGGTCTCAAACTCAGAGAACCACTTTCCTTTGCCTCTCAAGTAAAGTAAAGGAGTATGTCACCATTATTGGCAGCCTACTGACATCTTTAATGGACCCTCCCAGCAGCTGACTATTTTTGTTTTTAATTACCAGGTGACTCCTAAAAAGAAATATAATGAAATGTATACTTATGTAAATTCCCATTAGCTGAGAGTGGTGGTGTATTCTTTGATTTCTAGCATCAGGAAAGTGATGCAGGAGAACTGCCACAAGTTTAATGTCACCCTGGCCTACATAGCAAGTACCAGGTCAGCTTGGGCAAGAAAGACCTTGTCTCAAACAAAAACAAACAAACAAAAAAGCACCCATAAAAAACAAGGGCCACAAGATAGCTCAGCAGGTAAAAGGCTTGCTGTATAAGCCTCATTAATTAAGTTGGATCTCTGGAATTAAAAGTGAGATTCCACAGTTTTCTCTGCCTTCAAATGCATGCTTTGGCATGCTGGCATACACATTCATCTCCTATTATACATACATAAAATAATAAATAAAAATGTACAAAACAATACATACACAAAACACAAAAATTCTGAATAATGATGTGATAATGATCCATAGATATAAATGTGTAATCATACCACCTTGAGGGTATGTGACAGAGCTTTGTAGAAAGAATGATATTCTGTCTCATCCTGGACTTTTCTGAGCCTCCTAGCTAGCCAGGAGGATGCTGCAGCACCCTCTACTGGGTCTAGAAGTAGTCTATCAGAGTCACTGTGGCCAAAGATCTGCAGAAAGCCTCTCTTCTGACCTCAGGTGTCTATGATAAATTCCAAAGCTCCACCTAAAGGGACATAGCATAATAGACTCTTGAGAGTCACAAAAGCTAATGACTTTGATCAAACGACAGCAACGAACCCTCATGTGTAATTTCTATCCTTTTGCATAAAATTTCATGACTTGTTACTTTTGGTTGCTGAGGCACATTCTCACTGAGTAGCCCAAGATGGATTTGAACTCTCAATCCCGTGGTCTCAGCCACCTGAATACTAGAATTACCGGTGTGCACAACTACCCACTTTAATTTCATGGTTTTTTTGCTTTTTGTTTTTTGATTCTCTGAGCCATTAATTAAAAACTTTAAAATTGTACAAATAGCATGCTTGTGACAAATAACGTTCATTCTCCTGGTCATACATTAAGTGCCATAACTAGAGGGCTACTTACCTAAACACACCAGAGTTCTGGTCGTCACACCAATTAATGAGATTTCATCGATCTTCTATCACCTTGCTCACAGACCGAACATTATCTTCAGAATACAGAGGTGGCTACCATGGCATTGCCTACTGCTCTACAATACAGTGCATCCACAAATGTATATTGTCAACCTTTCTTTCCCTTTTTCAGGAAGAGCAGAGTGCAGTATTCTCCCAGGGAAAGGGGCCACACTTGGGTAGAAGTGAATCATGGCAAAGTAACTGGTCATTGGAACATAGATACACATGGCTTGGATAGCACTGGATTCTCTATTCAGTAACAATTAGAAATTGATGTGTGGGAGGTGATTGGCCAATTTTACTTGCTATGGAAAGTCTATGCCAGACATAGATGCTGCTGCTTCTGAAATGAATAGCCCTGATCTAACAGAACACCATCAATTGAAATCAAGGCCAGATACATACTTGATCAGTACTGGACACCTTACCTGTCTGAGAGCTGTCCTGAAATGAAGGAGCCCAACAGCACACCCACATAAAAGCAGGAGGTGGTAAATGGGGCTTTCCAGTCATTCTGACACACCAGGTCCCACTGTAGGAGGAGCAAAGGGATGCATCATTCACTCCGTTTCTGAAACTTAAGGCTTCTTGTTAAATGAATTGGCATACCCTGTATCCTCCTAATGTTCTGAAACATGAACTCACTAACACAAGCAATGGTTCACTTGGGCAGCAATGCAGAGAGAGCAGGGAGCCTCTCCCTCACTATCTTGTCTTTCATAGCACAGGCTCCCATGTCTTGCTTCATTTTTGAGGAGGGGAGAGGGGCAAGCAGCAGCACTCTACCCAGACACTGACCTCTGGTCAGCAAGGCCTGTTGCTCTTACTACTAAGAATCCAGACAGAGCCAAAGGCCATGGAAGAGGCAAGGCATCCTTGCTCAGAACACTTCAGGCCACTGGAACAGAGGGTGTCTAAGAAGCAAAGCATCCAGCAGGGGACTGAGGCCAAAGGGCCTAGGGTGTTCGGACTAGATCTGCTCCTTTGGCTCTGCTTGGGTTTCCACCAGGGCCAATGGCCCCTCAGTCCCTGTGATATCCTGAGTTGGAATATTTGTTACCACACACCAACAGGACGAAGCCCAGTTATGCCTTGGAGTCATAAACTAGGAAGAAATGTTGGTTTTAACTGTGTGGTGGTTTGAATGAGAACGGGCCCATAGGCTAATAGATTTGAATGTTTGTTCACCACAGAGACAGGGAATGTGCTGCTCCCACAATGACTGTCTTCCAGGGTGGTGGAAGAGGAATAAATAACTGGGTCTCTCTGCTGTCCTGGGTTCGTGCAGTCACCTAGACCTGGGTGTAGAGGGTACCCTAGAGTCTGGATATAAAGAACCTCCATTGCCACCTCGGGCATACTATTACTTCTCTACTTTGGAGTAACATGCACTTTTAGATGAGGTAGGTGGGGTGGTGATCCCCAACACAGGGGATAATTGTGGATATCTGATCCCCAAGTCAAAGAGGAAGCAGCGATTAGCAGGAGTCAAACATGCTCTCGCTCCTCAGAGCTCCACTTGCCCTGGTGGTGCCAGCACCCAGATCCGGATGGGTGGATAAATGATCCTATAGTGTCCACCATCCACACATGACTGCTAAAGCATAAGTGGGAGCGATTGGGGTCATAAAGCTGAAGGAATTAGTGATGGCAGGCAGCTTCTGAGCTTCCGTGTAGCTGTGTGTCATAGACTAAATTATGGTTACTGTCATTCTTAAATATGATAAAATGTATTACTTTGCTAAAACAAAGACGAAATGAGGGTAAGTTTCTGGAAGCTCTTTATCAACATGCTCATTGTGATGGTTGGGGACTGATACGTCCATGCTAACAAGAAATCCACTCAAGAGAGCTGGGATAAAGCTGAGTTGGTAGAGCGCTTGCCTAGCATACATGAAGCCCTGGCTTTGGTTCATGTGCATAATCCCAGCTCTTGGGAGAAGAAGGATCAGAATGTCAATGTTCAAGGTTATCCTCAGCTACATGTTAATATCAAGGTTACTCTGGGCTACATCAGGCCATGTCTTTTTATAAAAGAAGAATGAGGAGGTGGAGGCTAAGGAAAATGTACACAGGATTCTACACCTGAGTTCTAGAATTGTGGCCCTCACTAAGTTTTCCATGTAAAAACAGGTCAAACTTATCTATAGACAGGCATGGTAGCATCTTTCAGGCTTTCACTCCCCTCCCCCCGCTTGATTTATCCTGTCTTTAGTCTGGGCATGAGCCTAACTCACTGAAGTAGCTATGCTGTCACCCACCACTGACAGGTCCTGATACCTCCCAGGGCCTGGCTTACATTAATATTTGTCTGCTAGTGGCTACAGGGAGCCTGTGAGTAAAGTCAGGAAAGACAAGAGTTCTCAAAAGCACAGGCTGAGTCCCACCTATTCACTTACCTGTCAACCAGGATATCCAGTGCAATAGGCATTTGGACTCAGCCTGAATTCTTTTTTTTTTATTTAGCGAATACTTTATTAGTTTTTGTAATCAAACCCACGTAGATAAGACCTTACATATTTAATACAGTGTGTTACCCCTGTACAAATGGAAAAAAAATTAAGTTCAACATTTCTAGACCAATATGGCTGTTAATTTCTGTACTATGCCAACTCAACACAATAAACTGGGATACTTTTTTCCAAAGTTGACAACACAGCTGAGGTTTCCAAAAATTCAAATTATATATATATATATGTATATATACATATTTATATTTATATAAAAAGACCAATAATAGCAATATGTTATGCATCAATAGCAGCAACAGCTTTTCCAGGTTCTGCAGTCATTTGAACAAAATTGTAGAGACATTCAGCACACTCCATTTTTTAAAAAAGAAAACAACAACAACAAAAAAGTAAAAAACAAAATTCCAGAAAACAGCACAGTTCTGTTACTCTTGTGGTACCTGGCACCATTTTTTTTTTTAAATTAGCTTCTCAATCATCATCTGGAAGGAAACCATTCTGAGCAACATCATTAAAAACGCTCTGATAAAGCACGGTCACTACTATGTTTCATAAAGCAGGTCCACATATGAGTGAGTACATATGATGTTTGTCTTTTTGTGATTGGATTACCTCACTCAGAATGGTTTCTTTGAGTTCCATCCATTTTTCTGCAAATTTCAAGATTCTGTTGTTTTTTTCTGCTGAGTAGTACTCCATTGTGTAAATGTACCACATTTTCTCTATCCATTCTTCGGTTGAGGGGCATCTAGGCTGCTTCTAGTTTCTGGCTATTACAAATAATGCTGCTATGAACATGGTTGAACAGATGTCCTTGTTATATGAATGTACTTCTTTTGAGTATATGCCTAGGAGTGGAATTACTGGATCTTGTGGTAGACTGATTCCCATTTTCTTGAGGAGTCACCATACAGATTTCCAAAGTGTACAAGTTGGCACTCCCACCAGCAGTGGAGGAGTGTTCCTCTTTTTCTGCATCCTCTCCAACTGTCATTGGTATTTTTGATTTTAGCCATTCTGACAGGAGTAAGATGGTATCTCAGAGTTGTTTTGATTGGCATTTACCTGATGGCTAAGGATGCTGAACACTTTCTTACGTGTCTTTCAGCCATTTTATATTCCTCTATTGAGAATTATCTATTTAGTTCTGTACCCCACTTTTTAAATGGATTGTTTGGTGTTTTGGAGACTAGCTTCTTGAGTTCTTTGTATATTTTGGAGATAAGCCCTCTGACAGATGTGGGGTTGGTGAATATCTTTTCCCAGTCTGTGGGCTGTCGTTTTGTCTTGCTAACTATGTCCTTTGCCTTACAGAAGCTTCTCAGTTTCAGGAGGTCCCATTTATTAATTGTTGATCTCAGTGTCTATGCTACTGGTGTTATGTTCAGGAAGCGGTCTCCTGTACTGATTAATTCAAGGGTATTTCCCACTTTATCTTCTAGTAGGTTCAGTGTTCGGCCTGAATTCTTGTTGGAGGGGTGGGATATAGTCAAGGTTAAGTACCCCAGTTGATGAGCTTACAGATGAACCTAGTACTCCTGGACTCATCTGGCTACTAAAGCACCTGGGACCAGACCATCAATGTTTGGTAGGTATATGGGCGGCACTGGCCATATATGTATGAAGCTTCATAGATGGCAAACTGGAAAAGGGGACCTCGACTTGGAGAATCTAGAACAGCTGTGACCAGGGGTCCCCACTACTTTCCAGCCAGAAATGTGCCTCTCTAGTAGTAATAGGTTCAAGTGTATATTAACATGTGTGGGAGAATTCCTCCTGGTCTATACCTGGTCTGGCTCCAGAGTGTTAGCAGTAACTAGCCCTAATCCATCTTTGGTTTCTCAGTTACCCTTTGTTTCTCTTGTTATCCTATATGTGAATCTTGTCTGAGAGTTTCCCAAAGATGCAAAGCCTATGCAACACTTGGCTAGAAAACAACCCAGAAAACTATGGTATTTTCTGAGAATTTGCATTTGGTAATGTCACTTTGGAGGCTCAGTCAGGTTGTTTTGAGGATACTGAAATCAACTTGCTTCGCTGTAAACTGGAGAACAATAAGAGAAGCCCTGGGCAAAGGGGAAGGGGTTCAATCTTTAGAGACAGATCCCCCCTGTAGCTGAAAAAGGCTAAATTCATTCTTAAGGTGCCTCTGAGTCTTCTTTCCACAGACCTGCGTGAACCCACACCTGTGCTGTTATAAACATAGGTGTCAAAGCTTTTCAAACTGTCTACTTGGTAGACTCTATCTCTTTTATGTCACAATCCCTGAGGAGCTTTTTCCCAGAGGATTCCATGTCCTCTTTGGCCTCTACAGGCACTACATGCATGTGGTATACTTCAAATACATACATGCAAAACACTCATACACATAAAAAATAATTTAAAAAAAAACTGTTGAGCTTTTTAAAAAAAGAGTTAGAATCAATTATTTAGTGCATATGTGAGTGCAGTATTTGTGTATGCATGCATATGTATACAGGCATGGATGCTTTCATGGAGATTAGAGGAGCTATTTCTTTGAGACAGACTCTCTAACTGAACCATATTGCTATGCCTGGCTTTTCTTTGTTTTTACAAATGATTATTTTTAAAAATTTGTGTATGGGTATACAGCTACGTGAGTATATGCCACATGTGTATGGTATGTGTGCTGACCAGAAGAGAGTGTTGGATCACCTGATGTGGGTTCTAGAAATGGAACTCAGGTCCTCTGGGTGAGCACCAAGGGTCCTAACCTGTTCTTTCTTCCTTCCTTCTTTTTTTTTTTTTAAATACAGGGACTTGTATCAGAAGCCAGGTGTTTATGCTTGTGCAGCAAGCGCTCTTACACACTGAGTCACCTCTCAGTCCCAAGAAGCTTGTCTCTTGACCTCATATGCAATGTGCATTACTTTTCTAATCTGGGAAGATGGGGTGGATATAATCTCCTGGGACTAAATGTTCTTATACCTGTGAACTACCTTGAAGAAAAACGATAGGATTTGTGGCAGAAAGATGAAAGTCTTCCCCAAGATCTACCCAACTTGACTGCATCAATGAAGCATACCTAACATGTATCACTTCCTACTGAAACATTTTGTTCTGCTTTCCACTACAATTAATGGCAAATTCTAGCCATGAGAGTTTGTAGTGGATCTCTCAGGAGCTAGAGGCAAAAAGATTACTTGTAGTCAGTGTGGTGGTTTGAAAGAAAATGGCCCCAAAGGGAGTGGCACTATTAGGAGGTGTGGCCAAGTTGGAGTAGGTGTGATCCTGTTGGAGGAAGTGTGTCACTGTGGAGGTGGGCTTTGAGGTCTTATATATGCTCAAGATACTGCCATGCGTTTCAGACCACTTCTTGTTGCATTTGGGTTAAGATGTAAGGATGCTCAGCTCCAGCACCACATCTGTCTGCATGCTGCCCTACTTCCTGCCACGATGATAATGGACTAAACCTCTGAACTGTAAATGAGCCACTCCATTATAAGAGTTGCCATGGTCATGGAGTCTCTTCACATCAGTGGAAACCCCCAACTAAGACAGTCAGCCTAGGCAATTTACCAAGACTCAATCTCACGATAACTGCAAAATAAGTGCATCAAAGCTCTGAGCAAGAAAAGAAGTAGTATTTGCTACCTGTGCTGGCTAGTTTTATGTCAACTTAATACAAGCTACAGTCATTTGGAAGGAGAGCCTCAATTGAGAAAATGCCTCTATAAGATCCAACTGTAGGGCATTTTTTAAGTTAATGTTTGATGGAGAAGGGCTCAGTCCATCATGGGTGTGCCATTCCTAGGCTAGTGGTCTTGGATTCTGCAAGACAGATGGCTGAGAAAGGCACATCAAGCAAGCCAGTAAGCTGCACCACTCCATAGACTCTGTATCAGCTCCTGCCTCTAGGTTTCTGCCCTGCTTTCCTCAGTGATGGACTGTCACCCAGAAGTATAAGTGAAATAAACCCTTTCATCCCCAAGTTTCTTTTGACCATAGTGTTTCATCACAATAATGATAACACTAAGACACCACCAAATACTCTATCATGGCCATAGTGTCATGAATAGAGGAATGACTCAGGAACCATAAGATACATGAGTGAGTCATTGGATAAAAGGGTCAACAACCTTCAACATCATGACACCTCTTGGGTTTAGAATTTGGACCTAGCTCCCCAAAGTCCAGATGAAACCCACATTTCAGTCTTTGGAATAAATTATTTTGTTTGCTCTGTGGACCCTTTGTTGTGTTGCTATTAGACCTTTGTCCCAAGATGATGGTTTTGAGCAAGAGAGAAGCTCAGTTTGACTGCGTCCTGCCAGCTGTGTCTACTATGACTGTGCATGGCATAGTGTTCAGCAGTGTCTACTTTGGTTTGCCATGCAGCTGAAAAGGCAAAGATGAGGGTCTCTGATGAGAGAGAGAGAGAGAGAGAGAGAGAGAGAGAGAGAGAGAGAGAGAGAGAGAGCACAAGCAGGCAGTGAGATCCTGGCTGTAAGGATTCAGGCATTATGCTGGCCTGCCCACCTGGCAGAATGTACTCAGACAGTACTGTAGTCAGCCCAGGGTTCCATGAGTATTAGTCTGTGTGCAGGTGCAAAGGACCCCTTTAAAAGAAAGACCTCTACCCACTTATGCTCTCTTTCCACTCTTTCCACTCTCTTCTCTTCCTGCTCTTTTCCAGCTCTCTTTCCTTCCTGCTCTCTTTCCTGAGGTTCCCCTGGGGCAGACAGGACTCTTCCTGTCTCCCTCTTCTATTCTGTCCTCTCTCTGTGTCTCTCTACCTTTTTTCTCTTTCCTTCCCATTCCCTCCCTTTCTAATAAAACTTCTCACTTAAGTTCTGTCTGCCTGTCATATTTGTTCCTCCTCCTTGGTCACCATCACCTGCCATGGAATCCATGCAAGGTTCTCTTCAAGCTTTATCATAACAAATGTAAGGATTCAAGCATTATGCTGATCCCGCCCCCTGACAACTGGCAGGGTGTGCACACCTGCATTCAGGCAGGTACTTAGACAGCTCAGAGGACCCTATGTTGTGTGGCTACATCATGTGTTATATGGCTGCTAAGGACTCTGTATGTATGTGCAAGCTTTCCCTTTTAAGCTAGTGCCTCCCACCTATTCTCCCCTTCTTCCCCTTCTTCCCTCTTCCTCTTCCCTTCTGTCTCTGTTCCTGGTTGGCCAACACCTACCCCTCCCTTTGGTCCCTTTCCCCAATAAACTCCATATGGGTTTTATTGAGTTTTGTGGTTCATGTTTCATTGCTGGCAGCTGCTCAGCTGGCTCCAGGTGTCTCTGGTCTCTATATTTCAGATTTATGCCAGCCCCAACACCTACGGTGCTAGGAATTTTCATCCAGTGAGTTGTAGATAGCAGTGGGAAGGAATTCCATTTTCTAAGATGTAGGCAAGAGACAAGACCACTAGAAAAGTTAGTATGGAACAATAACAGTGAGTTGGAGTCCTGTCAATGCCTTGGCAAGAGACTTATGGAAAGCAGAGACAGGTATGGTGTAGGACAATGCAGAGCCATGCCAGACTTCAGCTGAAGGAGCCCTAACTCATAGCTACCAAAAAGCTACACAGAAAATTTTCTGCCTGCAAGCTTGGCTGGGTGTCCGTGAAACACAGAGCAGGTGGTCCAGCAAACTAAGAAATCACCTAGGTTCTCAGAGGAAGGGGTGGTCCTGGATCAGAAGTATAGCATGGTGAGTAGGAGTTTCCCAGCGTCCCAGAGATGAGCAAGGAGCAATAAGAGGGGCCAGTTTACAAGCATGTAGCTCACCAAGTTTTCCTGAAACATGGGTTCACAAAGCTCTCTGACCTCATAGAAAGGGTCTCATTTGTTCTTTTGGCTAACCCCACTGCCTGGTTTTAGACACACACACAGAGCCAAGCTGCAGTCGTGGGGTGGAGAATCACATTTCCCTTAAAACATTTCATCCAATCTTGTGGCTCCTCAAGTTTCTCTTTTGTCTATCAGACTACTTGTTCTTAAACTTTAGTTCTTAGGCTTTCTAGAGAAACTCATAAGTTATTCAGTCACCCAATAAAGAAGTTTCAATAAAAAATCTCCCTCATCCAGCATCCTGAACCAGAAGTTGCATGACAGATGTCTTAGTTTCTCTCCTATTGCTGTCAAGAGACACCACGACCAAGGCATCTTATAAAAGAAAACATTTTATTGGGGGTTTCAGAGGGTAAGTCCATTACCATCATGGCAGAGAGCATGTCAACAGGTAGGCAGGAAGGCAGGGGTGTGTTTACATATCCAGACAGCAACCATGAGGCAGAGAGACAGGTAATTGGGAATGCCATGGGCTTTTGAAATTTCAAAGCCCACCCTCAGTGACACACCTCCAACCCTTTCCAAACAGTTCCACCGAGCATTCAAATTTATGAGCCTGTTGGAGCCATTCTCATTCAAACCACACCAGCACATAAGCCTCTTTCATTTTTCTGCACTCAGCACTGCTGATAGTCCAGGAAATGACAATTGGTGCCTAAGTCTCCGGAACACATCCACATGCACCATTAAACAGCATGTCACTTCTCCAGATGAGAGGCTGCAAGGGGTCAAAGTCACCCAAGAAGAATGAGCAAGGGGCTGAGGATACAGGTTTCCACCACTCTCTGCATGAAGATTATATGTCATAATTAAACCTCTCCAGTGATCTTAGAATGCCGTGGAAAGATTCCATATAAAGTCACCCTGAATAGATCTTCAGACCCAGGGGTCCTTAAGAAATAACAATCCACCAGTGTGAAAAAACAATTTCTCATGGGCATTTCTCAAGGGGCATGACGAGACTTCATTTGGGGTAAGGATAGGTGAAGGCAGAGTAACTAGAGAAATGGAAGAGAGTTTGGGACACATGTTTCCTTAACTTAGAAAAGTTCTGCTAGGATTATTTTCTTTCTGAACATAAATGCTAAGCCAGTGGCACTTCACTGGACCGTCCTAACTCGGCTCCATCTGGATTACATTGGCTCCTCGGTGTCTCGGGGCATCTCCTTAGGGGCAGTGAAATGGACTCCATTTCATTGTGGCTCTAAAGACAGATGGCCAGCTTGACACTTGTACTCTGAGGGACATACTGTGGCTGGAAGTCATCTCACAAATTCATGCTCCTAGGAACCCTGACTGGAGGATGCCCATCACCAGGGAGCCTTGCGTTGGACTAAGGACAACAACCGTCGCCCGCGGTTGTCACCAGATGCTGACAGGGACCTGCCACCTACCTCGGTCACAATGGTGGAAAGGAAGATTTCCTTGCTGTACTCCCAGCCATCCAGGCAGCTCTCCTGCTCCAGCTGTTCCAGGTCCACATCCACTCCCGGTTCCAGCCCCAAAGCGGAGAAGTTGGCGATGGTGTCCAGTCGGTAGCGGCGGCACTTCTGGGGCACCTGTCGTCCGTCCTTCGTCTCCAACGGGATGCTGTGGTTGCGCCACGCGCTGCTCAGGTTCACGGTGTCCGGTACCAGGCAACGGTACTCAGGGCTCGCAGTCAGGAACACGGCTGACAAACCAGTGAAGCCATTGGGGATGATGCTGGCGCTGAGTAGGAAGAAGATGAGGCGCTGGAAGAGGCCCCATTCGCCCAGGAAGGCGGTCGCCTCGTCGTAGGCTGGCATTTGGTCTTTAGCCGCTCTGTAGCTCACCAAGGGTCTGTTGAGAGATCCCTAAGACACTTGGGCGCAGGGGGCGGGGCACGGAGCACCAGTCACCCGTCTAAGGGAGGCGCCTGCATGGCAAACCTTTAGGAAGAAGGGACAAGCTCTTGAGTCCCCCCGCCCCCTCAGGCCCTTCAGCGCCAACAATACCTAGGGCGTGAGGCCAAGACAGGCTCTGGGCCCCTGCCTAGGTCACAACTCTGAGGAGCGGCGTGGTGGGGGAGGGGGAGGAGCCCGAGTGACCAGCATTGTGCAAGCTGCACCTGCGTGCGCATGAGGCGGACCTGGCCCAGGACTCAGAACTGGCTGGGCGGCGCGGAGGCGGGTTGGAGCCTGGCTTCAGTATTGGGTGGCTTGGAATCCTTGACCACTGGCCCTGCGGCTCATTGAGGGTCCTGAGGCGAGGTCTCTTGGAGAGTAGGCGCCTATGGCTGGGGACGGGGCCTCTAGCCCCTGGGGAAGGGGGCGGGTCTTCTCAGGCCACACCCCCAGTGGGGCTCCTTGAGGAAAGTGATGACCAAGTTGGGTGTTCACTGCGGGGGGCGGGGGGGTTGAGGGTTGGGGGGGTGGAAGCTTAACATTTAAATTTTAAATAGCCTACCCTCTTAACTTTTTGTTAGGGCTCAGAAAGGGATTGTATCCCGCAGAAAAGTCTGCTCCTTCAGAGGATCTGAGTTTGAGTCCCAGCACACAATGAGGGTTTACAATCTTCTGTAGCTACAGTTCCAGGGTTTTCTGGCCTTCTGGGCACCAGGCACACACGTGGTGCACAGAGACACAGGCAGGCAAAATGCCCATTCACATAAAATAAAATTAAAATAGTCATGAAAAGTAATCAAGAAATGTTATTCTTTTGCTTAAATTAAAAGAAGGCTCAAGATGAGACATGGGAACAAGAGATATATTAACTATAGTTTATTATAGGGCAGGAAAGCGAGAGGGAGAGAAATGGAAGAACAGAGCAAGGCAGAGAGTAAGAAAGAGCAGAGAGAGGTCGACTGCTGGAAAGAGAGAAGGTAAGTGGGTAGGGGTCTGTCTTTTAAAGGGGTCCTTTGCACCTGCTTGCAGACTCAGTTCCCATAGAACCCTGGGTTGACCAGGGTACTGCCTGAGTGGATTCTGCCAGGTAACAGGGTAACAGGTTCTGCCTGAACCTTTCAAGAAAGATTTTGAGACCATGATCAAGAGGCCGGGAACAATGAATTTGTTTTCAGACTCTGTTTTGTGCTTTGTGTTCTTAAGAAATCATTCTGTCTTTTATCAGATTGATTTAAGCAAATGTAAAAAGTTAGTTTCCAGATTAAGGATCTTAGTCTAGGGTTAAACCCTCAGATTAGCTATTTTTACCATTAACATCAGGAGCTTATTGGTAAAAAACATCAAAGGAAAAAAAAAAAAAAACAACCTGCCAGGCTTGGTGGCCGAGGCCTTTAATCCCAGCACTAGGAAGACAGAAGCAGGTGGCTCTCTGTTCCAGGCCAGCTAGGGCTACACAATGAAACCCTGTCTCAAAACAAACACACAGCCTCACAATGAAACCCGTTATTTTGTGCAAATAGTATATCCTAAAATTTAAAAAAGATAAGGTATAAATATAGTAGCTGTGTTATTCTAAAGTAATATTGTCAAATGAGGAAGTCACACTTATAATTTCATTTATATTTATTTTGCAAAATGGATCCTGATATATTGCCCTGACCTTTTCTGCAACTTTGACCCCAAATGACCACTTGTCTCATCCTCTCAAGTAGCAGGGACAACAGGTGTGCACAGCAGGTGTACATTATAATTAAAATAGTTTTGGTAGCCCCTGTATTAGTAACATTTCATGTTGCTGAGACAAAGTACTGGAGAAAACCAGCTTAAGGAAGGGTTGTTTGGGTTCATGGTTGGGGGGTAGAGTCAGTCACTCTGGGAAAGCATGGTGGCAGTCCTATGAAGCTGCTTGTCATTTGTCCTCACCAGGAAGCCAGGAGTGATAGATGTTGGTACTCAGCTGGCAATCTCCTTTTTATTTAGTCCTGGACCCCAGGCCATGGAACTGATGCTGCCCACTGTTAAGATTAGTCTACCCATTCCAACTATCCCAGTCTAGAAACTTCCTCACAGGTATGCCTAGAGGTTTCTCTCTAAGATGGTTCTAGATGCGATAAGGTTGACAACATTGACCATCACAATTAAAATTAACCATATCAATAAAATTTCCAGATTTAGTAAACTAAAAATGTACCTGGTTAAACTCAAATTTTAAGTAAAGAAGAAACAATTTTAGTTATAATTATGTCCCCTGCAGGGATATAGGAAATTGTGTTATAAGTGGGTATCCTGGGTTCTATCTGGCAGTGCTTCGAATTAAAAGCTTTTAGAGCTCTGGGGTGTGTGTGGCTCAGTGGGATAGTGCTTGCCTCAAATGTGGCAGGCCCTGAGTTTGATTGCACCACTATATGAGAAACCTTTCTTTAAAAAGTATGGAATAGCTTTACCACCAGCAGTTCCTTCCCGAAAGAAGCCTAAGAAATGCCTGGTGTATCGGGGCCCTCCTGCCTGTCTCGTTCCATCCTGCCGCTGGGTCCAGGGGCTGGATCTCAGCTTCTTCCCTAGGAACGTCACCAGGGATTTTTCAATGGCTACCTAGTTGCCGAGATAGTCGGTATATACTACCCCTGGGACCTTAGATTATCATCCTTTGAAAATGGAACCTCCTTAAAAATCAAGTTGGGTAACTGGGCACAGATAGAGAAGTTTCTAGCAAGAAAAAAAATTAAACTACCTGAAGAACTGGTCCATGGCACGATTCACTATAAAGCTGGGGTGCCGGAAATACTGATTCAAGAGGTTTACACTTTACTAACACATCAAGAAATTAAAAGTACCCAGGATGACTACGCTAATTTCACAGACTATAGTTACCAAATGCGTTTGCCACTCGTTCCCAGGTCTACAGTTTCAAAGTCGATTAAAGATAACATTAGGTTATCCGAGTTACTAAGCAATCCTAATACGCTCAGCAATGAACTCAAGACAGAATTCCTCTTCCTTTTACAAATGCTGCAAAGAAAATTAAGTAGAAAATTGAACCCAGAGTGGTTTAACGTCAAACCAACAGTGGGAGAAATTACAATCGATTATCTTCCTTCGAGAGGCTGTGGGTGCAGATATAAACCAAGGGTTTCAAAGGAAAGAGCTGTGTCTGCTTTACCAAAATCAAGCAGTGATTACAGTCCGAATAGAGAAATTCTTGTGAAGCAAAGTGGGAAGCCTTCTTGTGAGTTCGTTACAAAACCCATGAGAAGTGCGAACAAAACAGCAAAGGTCACATAGAAGTGGCTTTGAAGAAGTGACGTTACTACCATCTACCACGATATGGGAACATAATGATCCAATCTTGGATTATTTAAATAATAAATAACTTAAATTGGTGTCTTCAAAAAAGTATGAAATAAATTGTAATGGTATATTTAGCCCTACATACCTGGAATATTATCATTTCATCATAAAATTGGCATGGAAAGTATTGAAATGAATTTCATTCTTATTAAAAATTATTAATCCCTGTTTCTCATATGAGGATAGTGCTTCAGTGTGTATTTTACAGGACATTGCAGTCGAATCAAGTGATGTGTACATTAGTTAGTGGCTACCTTATTGGACGTTGTTATTTTAAGACCTTAAAAATTTTGGGTTGTTGCTAATAATCTGAACATAGTATGTTCCTATTTTATGAAAATGCATTCCATTGTTTTCTCCTGTGGGTTTTTTGTTTGTTTGTTTGTTTGTTTGGGGGATTTAACCCAGGGCCTATGCATGCTAGTTTGCTTTAAATAATAGTCATGTTATGTTTTATAAAGGCAGTGTATTCAGCCTCCTTAGGTTTTGATATCATATCCTCATGCTCCATCATCACTTTGCTAACAGCCATGTTCTCAGATCTGGAAAGACCTGCTCGTCTGCACTGGTGTTATGACCAGGTGACATAACATGAAGACACAGTGTTCAGCAGAGCATGCAGGTCATCAGTGGATGAACTGTATACCCAATTGATGTGACTCTCAGACTCTTTAGCACAGGGTGGCAACTACACATCAAAGATTCAGGACTGCAGTCCAAGTGATCATTTGGCTACAGCCCCATATGAGTTCAATTAAAAAACTACTTTTGTTTTGAATGTGCTAGATCATCTCTACCCTTACACCCCCCCCAAACTGAATGCATACAGACACACAAGCACTGTTATCATCTAATAATTGTGATATTGCAATCAGTTTTATTTGGGTAGCATTTTGGAAACGCGTGTTAGTCTTCATATGGATTTTGCCAGTCCTTGACTAACACATTTTCAAGAAAAATCTTACAAATTTATTTCTTTGACTGGTTAGTTGTCCAGACAGTTTAGTAATGTTTGTTCTTAAAAACAAGAAGATTATCTGGAAGAGTGGCCCAGAGTTTAGAAGACAACCTGCATTTCTCCACAAGTCCAGTTTATTGCCCACTGCTTCTAACAGTCCCTTTCAGCAGCAAAGGGTTTTTTTTTTTGTTTTTGTTTTTGTTTGTTTGTTTTGTTGAGACAGGGCTGCATGGGGTCCAGGCTGGTCTTGCACTTCTGATGTAGCCAAGGATGACCTTGAATTCCTGATCCTCCTGGCTCTCCCGCTAGAGTGCTGGGATTATAGGCATGTTCCATCATTCCCAGTTCATCAGACACATCTGATTTCCAATTGGCTAAGTGCCAAGGAACCCTTATTAGAATGCAGTGACTAGAACTTTGGGGTTTTCTTCTTTGTCCACAGAGGCTGTTGATTTTTTCCCACATCTGAACCTGAAAACAAAACAATTGTTAAAGAAAATTAAGCAGTTAGGACTCTTCTCTTTAAAACACCAGAGTAACATTGGAAAACATTTCTCCATTTGACCAATGAAAACCTGTGAACTTTAATTAAAGAACCTAACAGGTGCAGACCTCATGTTTTATGATTTGAAGCTACTTTCTTGATTAAACACAAATTCTGGAATCTAAGCTCTTTAGTTTCCCTGAAGAAGGGATAGAGGGATAGCAGGAAGTTCATAGCATGACTGAAGAATTATACTGAGGAATTATAACGATTAGATGAACTCTTATCAAACATAGGCACCTGCACAAATTTGTGACAGACCAGCATCTACACAGATGGATGTAGCTTTATTATGGCCAACCATGGCTAACACTTATCTCACAGAAGCCCTAGGAAGCCACATGAAATATTTTCATGTAATAAATTGGAAAGCTGAAGGTTGAAAAAACTTAAATAATTTTCCCAACTTTATGTCATAAGTTTGAAGCCAGGTGGCAACAGCTCAGAATCTCAGCTTCTCCACCAGGCTATTGAGCATTATGGCCAACAAGCTGTGCTGTCACAGGATGTTTGGTCTTTGCCTCTGGGTCCTGGCACAGAGATCCTCAGTCTCTTGTGGTTTCCTGAGTGATGAGGGTGATGTGTCGTTTTGGTTCTGTGAGGGGCTCTTAGTTATCCCAGCATGAGGACCCACTGCCAGAGGGAAGCAGCCTTGATCTAAGAGCACAGACTTTTGTGGCTTTGTGCTCTCAGCCTCTGCAGAGGAGAGCAGAGTAGGGATAGAGTTGATGGCCAGTCAGGCCCACAGGATGGAGAATCTGCAGACAGTGGGGTTTGGGGAGCATCTGAATCACTGACCGCCTCTGCTGTCAGGAAGGTAATGCACCCCAACCCACAGAGCAGGAGCCCCATGCTCAGGGTCTTCCAGCACACACCTGCCTGCATCTTTTCCAAGACAGTGTTAATGGCAAGGGAAGTGTTTCCTGAAGCTTTGTGGGGCTTTTTAATAAACAACTGAACAAAAAAAATGGGAGCTGTAGGACCCCAGATTTTTATAGCATTGTGAGACAGTAGTGACAGTAACCTGTGACTGGCACCTACAGTTTGGGCCCTCACACCAGTGGGGTCTGATGCTAACTGTAGTGTCAGAATTGAGCCAGATTGTGGGAACACCCAGATGTGTGTGTGTGTGTGTGTGTGTGTGTGTGTGTGTGTGTGTACAAATGTGTATGTAGGTGCATGTCGGGTGTCTTCACCTTAGTTTTTGAGGCAGTGTCTCTCTCTGAATGTGGAGCTCACTGATTTGACCAGATAGGCTGGCCAGCAAGTCTCAGGGTCAGCTCTGCCACACTGCATTTCTGGTAATGGGATTACAGAAGTACTGCCTGGTTTTTACATAGATGTTAACAAAGCATAAGCCAAAATAAACTCTCTCTTCAGAAGCTGTTCTTGGCCATGCATTTTATCACAGCAACAGAGCAGTATCTACTACAGAGGATAACTTGGGGAAATCAATTCTCCTCTTCCATTCTGGGTTCAAGAATCAGAACTCAGGTGCTCAGCTTGGTGTAAGCACCTTCACCTTCTGCGCCACCTCACTGGCTCCTCTATTTCTTTATACATATATAAGTAGCTTGTTTTTCACAGGTGCTGCATACTTAAATTTTACCTTTTCTAAGCAGCCAATTCCTCTCCTTTGCTGGAAATACCTTTTCCCCACAGACTGCAGAACTTGGGATAGCGTCTCTGTCTACATTTGGGCTTCGTCTCTTTCCCCTTGCTTATCCACTTTGATTTAGTCACTGTTTCTTGTTGGTTGGTTTGGGGCCAGGGTCTCACTGTGTAGGATGATCTTTAACTCTTGATCTTGTCTCCCTGTCTCTGTTCAGTTCACATTTACACTAATTGGTTTGTTCTTGTAGATTCACAATTTTGTATTTTTAGTCCTAAATAGTATTCCTTTCTAGAATTTATCTTTTTGTATTTGTGAGGATTTCAATTTTTCCTTTATTAAAAATATCTGATTATTTTTACATATGTGTGTTTGTATGCATATATGGATAAATGGACACTGAGGGAGTTTCATTATTTGATCCAGGCTGGTCTTGAACTCCTGTACTCATGTGACCCTCCTTCCTACCTTACCCTCTCTTGAAGCTTGGAGTACAGGTGTGTATGCCTTGCTCTTCCTAAAGGATTTTAAGTTGATACACTGTTTGTTTGTTTGTTTTCAATCATATTCTGAATTTTCTTATTTTCTTAGGTTTCATCCTGAACTCTGTCCTGCTCCACTGGTCTCTATTCCTACACCATTGCCATGTATTCTTCAGTGCCCCTCCGATGATCTCCACTCCATGCTCCTCTTTTTCAGACCATATTAGATATTCTCCTATGTTTATTCTTCCAATCCCTTTGCTACTTACCCTCTCACTTTCTGCATCTGCTCCAAGTTCTCTGGTAGAGCCACTCCAAAACTTTCAGGGAAAAAAAGCGTGATGATTCCAATCAGGACAGTCAGACTGCCCATGACAATGTAGGGCAGGAGTCTGTTATAGGCACCTGTGAAACACAGAACAGCAATCAGATGTGAGTGGTCTCCTGGGAGCCATTTTGTCAGGCTGCAGACAGACTGTGAGAGCAGATGTGAGCAAGACATTTTCAGAAGAAGGAAGGTCAGCAAAGTACCATAGATTGTTCCAGTGGGCTGCACAGCCTGCACTCCTACAATTATTTACCCCCTGGTTGTACATTAACATACTGTTAGGATCTAAGCTATTGCCCAACTGTGCATGACAGATGTTCCTTGGATAGAAGTCTTCACTGACAAAGCTTCCTTAGGTGGAGGTAACTTAAGGTGAGTGGTAAGAGGACTTAGAAATGTAGCAGAGCATGGCTTCTGAACATCTGATTCTCTTGCCCTTATCTCCGTGACTCCATCCATGGATGAAGCAGTGCTAGGGTCAAACCCAGGGCTTTGTGCTTGCTTAGTAGGCAAGGGTTATACTGACTGAGGCCCATGCCAGCCCTACTCCACTTCTCTTTATGGAGCTGCTGGGACAGGAGGACAAGAGACCCTCATCTTGCTGCTCCTCAGCACACAGAATAGAAAAGCAACACACTCATGCATGTACTATTTGTTTGGCTGATAAGGTAAATGCTGTTCTTAAGGCTTCTCTGTGGCCTTGTATTGCTAACAGGAATAGCTTTTTAGACTAAGGGCTCTTTCTTGGGCTCTGCTTCTTGTGAACCAGTGACCCAGCACTGGATCATGTAAGCATAGTTGAGAATATAGTGAGAAATGGCATCACCCTATACAGTATGCTGTTACAGTATGCTCACTGCAGCTGTGTTCAGGGCAGCTGTGCAGGGTATGTTAAAGTTAGGAAAATGTGTTTCTTTTTATGTATGGATTTAGCGTCTATATTTTCTGAGAATTCATGTCTGTGTGTGTGTGTGTGTGTGTGTGTGTGTGTGTGTGTGTGTGTGTGTGTGTGATCCTGTAGGTAACCTACTTGTGAGCAAGAAAAATAAGGAAGTCCTAATGAAGACTAAGTTCAGATCACTGAACAGTATTTCACTAAAACACCTTTGAAGACTAGGCTCAAAACACTGAACAATATTCCACTAAAGCCCCTTTAAATATTATTTAAGACTGCTATATTTGATTATACAGAAACTTATAGTTTCTGTCTTGGGCCTGGCATTGGTGGCACATGACTTTAACCCCGGAACTTAGGAGGCATAGACAGGTGGATCTCTGTGAGTTTGAGGCCAGCCTGGTCTACAGAGCAAGTCTTAGGACAGGCTCCAAATGCATACAGAGAAACCATTTGAAAACACAAAGCAAGCAAACAAACAAACAAAAAACCCCCAAACAAAAACAAAGTAACTAAGTTATTACCTAGGAAAATATAAAATATGTATAAAATGTATACATAAGGCTAACTTCTTTGCACTATAAAGAACTCATACACATCACAAAGAAAATTTGAGCCTAGCCACCAAACCACTGGGCAGGCTTCAACAGCCCCCTCTGAGTACCATTCATCCTTGCACCGTGTGTCATCTGTCATCTGCTGTGTCATGTGCTCCCACTCTCACAGCCCTTCTCAAGTCTGGTGCTTGGGGGAACAAGGAATCCTAACATGTCCACCAGTTAGAACCTCTGCTCTTTCCATCCCTTTGCCTGTTTCCTGCTCACACTGAGGAGGTTATCCATATGAGAACTCAGGCCTGGAGAGATGGTTCAGTGGTTAAGACCACTTGTCCCTCTTGCAGTGGGTCCAAGTTCCATTTGCAGTACCCACATGGTGGCTCATACCTTCCATAACTCCAATTCCAGAAGATCAGACACTCTTCTGATCTCCCTGGACACCGGGTACGAAAGTGGTACACTTATATTCATGTAAAACAGTCGTACACATAAAATACAAAATTTGTTAAACATAACAGATCTAACAGAGTCATAGCAGGAGGATTCTTACTACTACATCCAAGGGTCGCTGAGAATCATGAAAAAACACCGTTGAAAGTTTTAAGACAAACTGTGCCTACAGTGGGGCTGTAAAACTGAGCAGCCAGAGTATGGAGAGTGATTCAGTGACAGTGTGACCAGCACAGGACACATACCTGAGGGAACTGGCCAAAGAAGGCCCTTGTTCATATACACAGTGCACGTACACTCACATGCAAAATACACATAAAAATTAAAAATCCACTAATTTAAAGACAGAACAAGACACATCTCACCCAGGTAAACAAAGTAGGGAGCGATGATGCTGCCCACCCTGGAAGCCATGGAGGTGGTGCCCACGGCCATGTTCCTGACCAGGGTTGGGTAGAGCTCTGCAGTGAAGACATACAGCATGGAGAAGGCAGAGGTGACCCCAAATTTCCCCAGCATCACCAGGCCAATGGACACGAAGCTATAATCTGGAAGAGAGCTTCATTTCAGACAGGGTGCTTCTAGGATCGATACTGAACTCTCACCTTTTTGCTGCAATGTGGTGGTTCCTTCTAAAGTCCTGGGGACAGGACTCTGTCCTAAAATATCCTCATCACCAGATGGTTGGAGATGGAGGCGATGTGTGGCCTTGGACTTGGAGCTACTCTTATTTTGGATTATTAATGCATACTGTGGCCTCTTTCCACTTGTCTTGTTACAAAAGTTTCATGGTGAGTTGTTAGGTGTTAATACAATTAAATTTCCTCTCTAAAGAGAGGGGCCAGTCATTCCTGATTTTTATTATTAACAAATCTAGTTCTAGCTGGGATCAGTGGTGCATGCTTAAAAAGACACTTATTCCATTTTTTTTAATGTGGTGTACACATGTATATGCTGTTTGCACGATTTTACATGTGTATAGTCATACAAAACTAGAATTACATGTGAACCATCATGCCTGCCCAGCATTTATTTGTGTTCTGGAACCCGAACTCTGGTCCTCATGTACTTTACCCACTCAGCTATCCTCCCAGCTCCAGGTGCATGCTAATAATCCAAGCTACTAATACTTGACTGGCTGAAACAGGAGGATCACAAATTCAAGGCTAGTCTAGGCTGTGTAATGAGTTCAGGGCCAGGCTAGGTCACTACATGAAAATAAACGAAGGGCTGGGGATATGGTTCCATGGTAGAGTTCTCAGCTAGTATAAGGCACTAGGTTTAAACCTTAATACTGCAGGGGTTAAAAAAGTTAACAAAAAGAAACAGTGTTCTTTGCATATTACAATGTGTAAATAATATACCAGCCTGTTTTTTAACCAAAGGAGAAAGTTAAACACACTAGGAAAAGGAAATATATTCCCCATTGTGTCATTTTTGGCTTTGGAGTTTTTTATTATTTAGTCTTACTGCACCCTCTCCACATTCATTAGTTATTTATTTCTGTGAGCAAGTGTGTGTCCGGGCATGTGTGTGATGAGAGGGAGAGATGCTGGGGTCGGTTTTCTCCTTCCTCCTTGTGTGTTCCAAAGATGGAAGTCAGGTCCACAGGCTTGGTGAAAAGCACCTTTACCCACTGAAACATTCTGCTTGCACTATCTTGCTGTTTTTGTTTGACAGTGTCTCATGCAGCCTGAGCTGGCCTCAAATTAGCTATGCAACTGAAGACTGGTTTTGAACTGGTCCTCCTTTCTTTACCTCCTAAGTGCTAAGATTATAGGGATGGGCCACCATACCCTGCTGGGACACTTGTTGGGAAAATAGGAAACATTCTAGTCAGCTGTCACCTGCCTATCTGCCTATCTGAACATTTGGTGATGTCAGAGCTGTGTTATGGGGAAGTGGTGACTCGTGGAAGGCTGGTCACTGGTACTGATACTCTAGGCCATTAATATATCCAGGTTTTCTGGAATGCTATTAGCCTGAGCTAACTACTTACCTTCAGGTACCACTTGGACCAAGAGAAGCACACCTCCTCCCCAGAACAGCACCCCGGCTATGATGTATCTCCGAGGCAGCTTTCTCAGCAGCAGCCAGGCTGTGAAGTAAGCTGGAACTTCAATCAGGCCAGAGAGGAAGCAGTTCAGGTAGATATCGCCATGTAAATTAGGAACATTGAGAGACAGAGCAAAGTAACCCACTGAGGTTAGCATCCTGAAAGACAGACCAATGATACAATCACAAAAAGATGACCCATGGCTCTCTAAACTTTTGTGATGGTCATGCGTTGGTCTAGGGCCTGTGTCCTCTAAGCAGGCGCTAACCATGTGGGGCTATTTGGATGGAAATACATTACAGTGAGACTATAAGTTCAGTTTCTCAGTTGAAATGACACTTCACATGTTTAGTAGCCACATGAGTCTAGTGGCTACTGTGATGGACAATTCAGATCTCCAGTATTTCTGTCTCTGTAGAAAGTGCTATAGAACAATGTCATTCTGAATAAACCACTAGTCAACAGTGCAGATGCCCCTGTGAAGACATCTGAGCATGACTGGAGAACACACATCTCTGAAGAAGGCTTTCAGGAACATGCTGGGTCTCTGTCTACTAGACTAGGTGGGGTCATAGGACTAATCCAAAACAACATGAAAAAGTTAACTTTATTGCTGCAGAGAGTCATTTACACTCACATGTGGTGTAAGAGCAGCTTGGATGGGGCTAGGTCTTGGTGATTATTGGCTCCCTGGTGCCATTACTAGGGTACATTGCATGAATGATGTGTGCAGACAGCTAAGAATGAAGACAGCTCACAGAGGCTGTGGCCCAGGATATTTCATACTGCTTGCTTGCTTGCTTTTGTTCATTTGTTCTTTGTTTTTTTTCCCAGACAGGATTTCTCTGTGTATCTATGGCTGTCCAGGAACATACTGTAGACCAAGCTGGCCACAAACTCCCAGAGATCCACCTGCCTCTGCCTCCCTGAGTGCTCATACCAAAGGCATGCATCACCACCACCTGACTGATATTTTTCTAATCACCAAACAGCATGGTTCTAAACTAGAGAACCTGCTATGCCAGTCCTAGTACTCAGCTTTGTGTGTGTGTGTGTGTGTGTGTGTGTGTGTGTGTGTGTGTGTGTGTGTGTTGCTATCTCTGGGGCAGATAGGTTGTTATTATTTTTCCTTCCTTATTTCTTTGAAGATTTGTTATTAAATCTAGTTAATAAAGCCAGGTCATTACTTCTGTGCCTTAAACTCACATGTTAATTTGCTACTGGGAGGCAGGTTACTCTAACTTCACTGTTCAGTTCAGAAAGCAGGTGAAGACTTGACACTTCTGCTTTGGTCCCTAGAGGGCATCTTCAGCCTCAAGCCAATCACCTTCCAAGTGGGGTCCCCATACTATAGACTTGTTGTTACTTATAACTTTCCAAGTATTCAGTTCAATCAATCAATCAACCCAGAACATGTCTAAAGACCTTAGAATTCCACAATTCTCATTTTGCTGCAGGGGAAGCCTAGGCTTTGTCACATTCCTTCAAACTAAAGAAAATAAGTTGCATACTTGGGTGTCACACATCTGCATTCTCGGAGCACTCATTGCTTACCACAGCATCACAGACATCACTGTTATTGTGGCAATGTTCCGAGTCTTGAACAGGTCCAGAATGAAGACTTTCTGCTGCTTCAAGGAATTTAGCTCCTGTAGCTAAAATAACATAAATAAAACGTGAGATAAGGAGGTAGGCAGGAAGTACCCATGGGAAAAATTGGGGCATACAACTCTTTTTTAAAATTTTAATTTAAAATTATTATTGTTAATATCGTTATTATTGTTACTACTAAGACAGGGTCTCATGTATCTCAGGCTGGCCTTTGACTCACTATGTAGATGAACATGATCTTGAACTTCGGGCCCTCCTTCCTCCACCTCCCCAGTGCTGGGATTACTGGCATGCATTACCATGCCACGTTTGATACTGGGGATTGAAGCTTTATGTATGCTAGGTGAGCACTCTGCCCACTGAACTACATCCTGGCCCATTCCTGCAACTCGTATGGAATCTTTGATATGCCTCTAACTCCACAAATTGAAGGCAGCAAGGACATCTCCAAATATGAAATCATTCTAACTCTTTATTTAAAACATAATTCTAAATTCAGGCTTTGACAATTTCATGCATGCCTCTAATGGATTTTTGGTCATATTCCCCTCCTACCCCTTCTGGAATCTTTCTTCTTCCCAGCATGTTCTCCTCCTCCTTTCAGCCATTATGTAGCTCCTCAGCTAGGACCAAGGACTGATGTGATCTCCCACTCCCATGCTGGGATGTTGAAGGCCTGGGTCTTGCAGGTAACCAAACTGCCTTGGGTTCCTTAGTGCAATGGCTATGCCATGTCCAACAGCTAGCATTTCACATAATTTCTCCTCATCATCTGGCTCTCACTCTTTCTGCCCTGTCTTCCATATTGTTTTCTGAGTTTCTAATGCTTAAATATGTTTAATGCAGTCCATTTTAGACAGAAGCCATCAAAATAAATGGCATTAGCCTCATTGATGAGTGCTGACCAGCTTTTCCTCCACTCAACTTTAACATGAGTAACCTTTATCACACTGAGCTAGAATCTGTAAAACCTATTGAATTGAGAGAGCCATGAAGCTCCAAAGTGGCTAGGGGGCTGTGCGTGCGTGCGTGCGTGCGTGTGTGTGTGTGTGTGTGTGTGTGTGTGTGTGTGTGGGCCCAAGATTGGGAATCATCTTCAACCATTCTCCCATCTCATTTGTTGAGACTGGCTCTCTCTCTCCCAAACCTAGAGTCTCTAACATGGCTAATCTTGCTAGCCTGATTGTTCTAGGGATCCCATATGTGGTGGTGTGAATGAGAATGCCCCATAGGTCCATATGTTTGAATGCTTAGCCTCCACTTGGTAGGACTATTGGGAAAGGATTAGGAGGTGTGGCTTTGGTGGAGAAGGTGTGTCACTGGGGGCAGATTTTAGGCTTTGAAAGGCACACTCTTCCCAGTGTGTTCCCTCTGCTCCTACTTGTGGATCAAGATATGAGTTCTCAGTTTTCCTGCCACCATGCCTTTTCTCTGCCATCATAGACTCAACCTCTGAAACCCAAGGTCAATTGAATGATTTAAGTTGCCTTGGACATGGTGTTTTGTCATGCAATGGAAAAGTGACTAAGACACCCTGTTTCCACCTTCCAAATGCTGGAATTATAAATGGGCCACCATAACTTCTACACACTTGCATGGGTTCTGGGGATCTGAACCTGGGTCCTCATACTAGCATGGAAAGCACTTGTTACCACTGAGCCATCTCCTCAGTCCTCATGGTGCCTTTTGTCTGTTGCATTGTGTGGATGACTTATCTCAAGCAATATATAATATAATATAGTGGTTAGCACAAAGGAAATCCTAAACTTATGGGAATTGGAAGTCTTCAAACAGGGCTCTAGGAATTCCACATATAACATAGGACCCAAGGGCCAGGTTGGATTAACACATTCCACTTCCATAGGGCCTCTGTTGAAATGCAGACTGCCAGGTCCCCTCAGGCCAGCTTCCTCTGAATCTTTCATTGAGACTGGAGATCTGGGAACCTGTTTACTTAAAGCTTCATAGGTGACCATGATTAGCAACAAGGTGCAGAAACATCAGGACAAGTGATTGTCTCTGGTCTGAGAGGAGCCACCCAAATGTCTCTGGATAAGGTAAGGTACATGAGTAGGTTGAAGGGGCTTCTTCCAAAGCCAGGGAAACTTAAGGTTACTCTTCAAGATGATGTGACTCTTCCTGGCTTCCTGTCCAAGTTAATACCATAATCCCTGGCATAAACTGACAATTGCCATTCACTGGAGCATGCACTTGCTCTCAGAGAAACCCAGGAAATTCACAGCTCAGTAGCAGTGTGATCTCTGATAAGTCATTTCTCTGTGTTTCCATTTCCCTTTCCTGAAAAAGGAAGCTCATAGCTAGATCTACCAGTGGCTGACGCGAGCATTGTATGAGTCAGACAGACTGCCTTGTACCTAGTAGTCTCTTCACTGGCATTCTGAATAGGCTGCATTGGCTGCTGCACATCCTCCTACACAAGGTTCCAGCAGGTGGTGAGCAGGGGAGATGTCAGGGCTAGGAAATCAAGGACTCTATTTCCCTTAGTGGGTGTGTCCAGCTCAAGATAGATGCACATCACAGCAGGCAGCAAAAAAGTCCCGTCAGGAGTCTGTGTTTCTGGACTTTGTTCTTTTTTGTTCATGTCAATTTTATGATGCTTTCCTCTGTGTAGATATCTCCATAATCACACTGTCACACTGTACATTTCTTGAATATAGGAATGAAGCTTTCTATCTGCTAAATACTAATACACACATAGCTCTGAAAAGCAGAAGCATTATTTATAACCAGTGTCCTTTTTGTACCTAGTTAAGTTTACTAGGACTGGGATGACCTTTTGAATTCAAACAGCAAAGGATAAAGGATTCTTTGTCCAGGCAGCCCTCTGAGAGCTTGGGTTCATGGCCACTGGAATGAAGATTCCAGCCATGGCCTAGGTAGCTGCTTTTGGAAAGGGTCCTGGTAGCCAGAGATGGTGGAAATCCTTGGGTTGTATAGTGATACAACATGACATGTCTACCATCTCCCCACAGAGTCCTGCTTGCTGGTGAAGGCAGTAATGCAAGAGCTAGCACTCGTCATGCAAACACAAATGCAGTCACCAGGGTCATCTTCAGGCATCTTGAGGGCTCTTTTCCTCATCCTGGCCAGCAGTACCCTGACCCCTCTACTCCCCTGTATTAATCTCACCATCCTTCAGGTGTGAACTTGCCACTTCAGGCCTTGGGCACCTTGCTGTCTTTCTGTGTACTGCTGGCATGTAGTGTTTGTTTGTTGGGTTTCTTAGCATCTTTCCTCTGTCATCAATTCCCTTTGCGGCAACTCCTCTTGCCTCCTTCACTATATTCTCTGATCTTTTAGTGTGGGGGCCATGTCTCAGCATTCTTGTCTCTAGGAGCCAGCATAACATGACATCCCCAATGTCCTCACTGTCACAATATGAGCAAACCCCAAGGTATATCAGCTTTCCCTCATGGCCACCTGCCTTCAGAAGTGGAGCTTGCAGCCTGTGCTCTCAGGCATTGAGGCCTTGGCCATGCCAGACACACCAACTGGAGACATGTACTGCTCCCCTAGCAGGCTTCAGTGTAATTCAGGGTGCAGTGGGAACCAAGGGTTGACCAGCCCTCAGATGCACTTTTTCCAGGGATGGTGCGTATTTTAAAAATCATCAGTATAAGAGGCCTGCTTTGGGTGCCATGTGGTGCCCGGGCACTGTGGAAGACACTCAGAGGACCCCTGGGTGCCATGCAGTGTCACTACCATGAGCAAATGATGGAGAAATGGGAGAGAAAGATAAGCAGAGTGGTCTATGTGCTGTGGAGAGAGGTGAAAACGAAGATGGGAAGGCTGATGTGAGTGGCCTGTGTGGTCACCCGAGGCCATGTGATGTCCAGGCCCTTGCTGCCACTGAGGGACATGTCTGGATTTATGGCCCTGCCGCAACTGGGGTCTGTGTTAATGTCTGTAGCCCATGTTACCGCTGAAGGCCAGCCCGGGTGGAAGCCTGTGGCCTGGGCCACCACTTGAGACCATGTTAATGTCTGAGGACAATGCTGATGCTGGGGCCATACTGATTAGAGGGGCCTGTGCTGCCACCTGAGGCCATGGTGACCTCTGGCCTGGGCTGCAGCTGAGGACCATGTCTGGGTCTGTGGTCCAGCTGCAGCTGGAGTCTGTTGCTATCCCTGCCCTTGTTAACATCAAGGGCCATATGGATGCCTGTGGTCTGGGCCACCACTGAGGCCATGTTGATGTCAGAGGGTCTTGCTGCCTTTGGGGCCATACTGATCTGGGCGGGCTGCACTGCCACCTGAGGCCATGGTGTTGTTCAGCCCTGAGCTTGTGGCTGAGGGCCATGGCTATGCAGATGCCCTGGAGTCTGGTCTGCCACCTGGAGCCGTGTTGAGGTTTGAGAGCTGTGCTGAGCTGGCCGTGTCCCTCACTGGCCCTGGGAGGACTGGCCCCAAGCCTCACTAACTACCCCAGGGGGAGAGCTGACACTGACTCCCTCATGGGAGACCTAGCCCCAGTACCCTGGGCACAGGAGAGCTGGGCCTACCCCTCAAGGGCAACTGCAGCAGGAGAGCTGGCCCCTATGGCAGGGACGTGGGAGAGGTGGCTCTGCCCCTTTCCTGAGGAGCCGTCTCTGTGGAGGCTCAGACTGATCAACTCAGTTACCACCCCGGCCCATATCCAGGGCTTTGAGTTGGCCCACTCCAAGATCTACCCTATGAGCTGCTGGATCATGTGAGGGGCTGGCCTTTGCAGAACCATAGCTGCAAGATCTCTATGACTCAGGGCAATAGCAGGACATCCAAAAGGAGTTTCAGTGAGGGTCCAGTACTGATAGTTACCAGAGGCCAGAGGTCTTGAATCAGACCAACAGCTCATCGCAATGAACACTTGCAAGTAAAGCTATTTGGGAAAAATGGTATACTGTGTGATACATCACAGCTCCCAATGCCACCATGACAAAGGAATATGTGACAGAGAGATGGAAAAGGTGAAGGAATGATGTGGATATGTTTTCTTCTATTGGGGAGAAGGATACAGGGTGAACATGGGAGGACTGGGAGATGAGTGGGATTGGAGTACATGATGTAAAATTCCCAAAGAATCAATAAAAATTATGTTATAAAAATCATCAGTATATAACTTTGCAATGGTTAAGCACAAATGCCAACACCAAGTTGGAAACTTGCAAAAGAAAAAAGGTAGCCTATTCAACAAATGATGCTGGCAAACTGGATTGCCACCTGCAAAGAATGAAATCAGTTTACTGTCTTTCACCTGTTCAAAACTCAACTCAAAATGGATAAAAGGTCTTCATTTAAAATTGGAAATGCTAAAACTTCTAGAAGAAAACTTAAGAAATACTCTTCCAGACACTGGGGTAAAGAAGAATTTTCTGAACAGAGCTTCACCAGCACAGGAAACCCCCAAATACCAGCAGATAGGACAACATTCAATTAAAAGTTTCACACAGCAAATGATCACAGAGCAAATACCTCACAGAATGGGAGAAATTCTTTACCAGCTACAGTGCAGGCAAGGGGCTAATGTCCAGAATTCACAAAGAATCACACAAATTAAATACTAAGGGAATAAAACTGCCAGTCAACAACTGGGGCTTGTGAATTGAAGCCCTAGTTAAAGACAGTTAAACAAAGACAGTTAAAGACAGTTAAGACAGTTAAAACAAAACAAAATAGCAACAACAAAACCACAAGGCAGGCAATGGTGGGCATGCTTTTAATCTCAGCAGAGGCAGGAGGATCTCTGTGAGTTCAAGGCTAGCTTTGTCTTCAGAGTGAGTTCCATGACTGCTAGGGACACACAGAGAAACCCTGTTTCAAAAAATCCAAACCAAACCAAACCAAATCACCATTTTTAAATGTATAAATAATCCTTTAGGTATATTTTTAGTAAGAGAGATGACATCTTACTATGTTACTCAAGCTGGCCCTACATGCCTGGACTTAAGAAGTCTCAGGCTGGACAACAGGTGTGCAACACCATGCCTCCCAAGATTTTATATGAGAATGTAATCATGATTACATCCCTGATAACCTAGTGCAGTGCCTGGTGCATTGTGGGCACTTAATAAATAGTGAGTTACATTAAATTCTGTAAAAGAAAGGCTGCAGAGCTGATCTCAGAAGGAGGCGTCCGCACACACGTGCTCACTCACCTCCAGAGGATCGAATATCACTGTGGGCGCCACGATGCTGTTCATCTTTGCGGCTTTCTGGATGATCTGTTCTGCCTCTTCAAATCTCCTCTGGGATATCAGCCACCGGGGAGATTCGGGAATAAACCTAGGATTCATTTGCACTGGTTCCTAACCTTTTACAAGCTTTTGATGTTAGCAAACACACATAGCAAAATAATCCTAGGTCATCTTAATGTTGCAAATACTCTATTTTTGCACATAAATTCTATTTCTAGGGTACAATATGACATTTCAATGAATCTGTATCAAACCTCTGGGCAAGCTCGTGACAAGTTTCTGGACCGAGTTAACTGAGGTGGGATGACACACCCTAATGCGGCTAAAAGGAGAAAGTAAGCTGAGCACCAACACTCTGCCCTCTCTGCTTCCTGTCTGTGGGCACAGTGTGACCAGCAGCTTCAAGCTCTTGCTGCCATGGCTTCCCTGCAGTGATGGACTCTACCCCTAAGCTGTGAGCCAGGGCAAACCCTTCCTTCCTCATCAGGTATTTTGTGACAGCAACAAGAAAAGTAATATGGAGCTTCTCTTGGGCACAGAGTTGTGTGGAGTGTGGCCTGCCCTTCCTTACTGACCTCAGCCTGGATTCCAGAGGAAACTTCCAGATAAATTAGCATACTGTCTAGCTCTTAAAAAGCGGTCTTTCAAGGATTAGTAGATTAAGAGTACTGGCTACTCCTCCAGAAGACCTGGGTTCAATTCTTAGTGTCACCAGCAACCGTAACTTCAGTTCCAGGGGATTTGAGGCCCTCTTCTGGCTGTCCTAGGTACTGCATGAATATGGTACACAGACACACATGCAGACAAAACACCCATATGCATAAAACTAAGAAAAAGTGATCTTTAAATGCCAGTGAAATAAACAACAAAAAAACCAAGAAAGGTTATTTTTCCAAATATTAATTCCACCTGAACCTTCATACGCCCCTCACTCTAAAATATCACTGCTGGGAAAACCTCAGCAGCTGGGAGGGAAAAGGAAATAGAGGTTGGAGGGGGGCAGCTGAGCCATCCATCCCCTCAGATAAGGCAAAGGGGGACACTTGCCAACTCCTGTGGCTGAATGACAGCTGCAGAAAGATGAAGGTCCTTCTAGCCAGTTTCCCAGGCAGGTGTCACAGGGCAACCAATAGGACTAAACTGTGAATCCCATAAAGTGACTGAAGAAACCTTTATTACCTTAGTCATGTAAGCAGGTGGCAATTGAGCGGTTGGTAAAATGGGTCATTTTTAGAAGACTGGATTTTGATAGAACACAATAAAACCAAGATGAATTAGAGAGAGTAAGTGAATAATTGGGCCAAGTGGGCAAGTAGTTTCCTTTTGTCTTGTTTAAATACGAGAAAGTAAAGAAGGAAAATTCTGAAGAGGGGGCTGTGGCTAGTACTTTATTTCAATTTTTTAAAAAATCTGTTCTTGTCAGGTAGTGGTAGTGCACACCTTTAATAACAGCACTCGGGAGGCAGAGGCAGAGGCAGAGGCAGGCGGGTCTCTGAGTTAGAGGATATCCTGGTCTACAAAGCGAGTTCTAAGACAGCTAGGGCTATACAAAGAAACAAAAACAAGAAATATGTTCTCTTCCTGAACCTTCCAGTTATCCCTACATGGTAAGACTTAGTCAAGAATCTCCAAACTTGGCTATTCCCACAAGTTCTGTTCCAAACTGGGTTGAGGAAGCCTTTGAGGGCATTGTCTCTGTGGCACTCCTTGCCCAGTATGCACAGAGCCCTAGGTTCAATCTTCATCTTAAAATGAATGTTTCCATGGCAGAGGGGGGAGGTGGGGGTGGGAGGAAGATGGGGGGAGCATAGGATAAATAACACCTTCTCTAAGACTGTTCAGACACAGCTAATTCGGGGAGCTAGGAATATAACTCAGGGTGAGCTTTCCTAGCATGCATGAAGTTCCGGGCTCCATGTCTAGCACTGCATAAGCTGTTTGTGGTAGCAAACACCTGTTATCCTAGCATTTGGGAGGTAAAGGCAGAAGGATAAGAAGGACAAGGCCACCAATGGTTCCTATTGAGGAGTCCAAGGCAAGCCTAGAATACAAGAGACTCTGCTGAAAATAACTCATTTTTCAGGACAATACACACACACACACACACACACACACACACACACACACACACCAAGTATACCTTAGATGCTAACTATGAAGAGGAGTTACATGTTCCTTGTTCTCTGTAGAATTGGTCCTAGGATCCCTGGCAGACACCAAAATTCTCTCATGTTCAACCCTATTACATAAAATGGCATAGCCAGGCACAGTAGTCTGGGTGCCTGTAGGCTAGCTACTCAGGAGGCTGAGGTGGGAGGACCACTTGGACCCAGGAGCTCAAGACCCAATTTACAAAACATGACAGGGCCTCATCTAAAACAAAATTGGGACTAGAGTGTAGCTTAGCGGAAGAGTGCTTGCTAGCATGCACACCAGCACAGCAAAGCAAAACAGCTTCAATAAAATAGGTGTAAGATTTGTATATAATCTATGCATATCTTATATACACGTATCTCTGGATTACCTATAATATCCAACACAATGTCTAACACTCCATTTGTGGGGAGTTTGCTGGATATGGGCCTTGGGTATTCTGCTTTCTAGCTACCCACCATCAGCCTCTCTATCTAATAAAACTCAAACACAGTGTAAGAGTGGCTGGAGTGTATTGTTTTGGGAATAAGAAGAAAAAACAGTCTAAACATGCTCAGGGCACTATTTTTTTTTTTTGGTTCTGTTCTTTACGTCATACATGTGGGTAGCCTCGGAGGACCGAACTTGAATTGAGAACTTGAATAGAGAAAGAAGATTTCTAAAGAAAGAAAAGTGCCCAAAACTAAGGACAAAGTTAAAAACATTGCCCAACAGTACCAGCTCCACAGACAACAAGAAAATGGGCATGCGACTGGGGTGGGAAGCATCTGGAAGAAGGCTGGAATGCCTGAGAACCAGGCTTTGTACATTACACGTGCCCACTCATGGAGATGCAGAGAGTGCTGGGAGCCTGGAGGTACCAGGCTGCCTCAGAGAGCACACAGATCCAGCTAGGTAAGCAGTGGGCTCATCTCTAGGGGTGGGGTGGGGGGTGTGGGAATGGAGGTTGTACTCACCACCACAGGGGGACACACAGCACCCCAGGAAGTGTCAGTGCCAGCAGCAGCATCTGCCAGTCTCGGATGAAGTATGCAAACAGAGGCAGCACCATGTAGCCGATTGCAAAAAATGTGCAGACTCCTAACGTGGAGAAGATAATTCGAACTGACTTGCTCAGAATTTCAGTTCCTGTTCAAAACAAGAGGGCCAAATTAGCATTTCCACTCTCTTCAGCATTTGCTTTTTGAGATTGTGTTTCTTTCGATTACTGGGGATTGAAGCAGAGAATCTGATCATGGTAAAGAAAAGCACAGAGGACTAAGTGAGACTCTTGTTTATGTGTGAGGTCAGTTAATAAACTGTAGCACTGGGACAGGGTCTTAGAGCAGATGCTAACAGACTCCGGATGAGTGGTCTATGAACCAGGTACCAGGCAAGGATAGAGATCTGCCAGCCTGTGGATCAAGGTGGACTATATGAACAACTCCTCATCAGTTCTAATGTACATTGCTGTCATTTGAGTGAGAAATGTCCACCACAGGCTTGTGCACTTGAACAGTTAGCCTCAGCTGGTGGCACTATTGGGGAAGGTGATGAAGCCTTTAGGAGGTGGAGCCTTGCTGAAGGAAGTATATCTAAGAGTAGACTTCTTCTTCTTATTATTATTATAATGTATACAGTCTTCTGCCTGCATGCCAGCAGAGGGCACCAGATCTCATTCAATGTGGTTGTGAGCCACCATGTGGTTGCAGGGAATCGAACTCAGGACCTCTGGAAGAAGAGTCCATAGTCAGTGCTCTTAACCGCTGAGCCATCTCTCCAGTCCCCAGACTTTGGGGTTTTATAGCCTGACTCCACTTCTTTTTTTCCTCTATACTTATACGGGGAGAAAATGTTATCACTCTTGTTTCCTGACTCCCAGTTCAGCCTCATGCTCCTGCTGCCATGCCTTCCCCACCCTGGTAAGACTGTAGCTGCTCTGGAACTGTAAACCAAAAGAAACCCTTTGTTCCCTGAGTTGCTTTTTGTCAGGGTGTTACAGCGCAGCCACAGAATATCCGTGACCACCATCATCACCATCATTAGTATTATCAATACCATAATTATCATCACCGTCATTGTCACCACCATCATCTTCACAGCCATCACTTTTCCAGGCTAACTGCTTACATAAATGATCTCTTTGACTCTAGTCTTACAAATGTTCAGCCAAGACATGTACCTGTAACAATGATGCAAACTGGATGTGGCACCTCACACTAAAAATCCCAGGACTGGCTGGGCGTTGGTGGCGCACGCCTTTAGTCCCAGCACTCGGGAGGCAGAGGCAGGCGGATCTCTGTGAGTTCGAGGCCAGCCTGGCCTCCAGAGTGAGTGCCAGGATAGGCTCCAAAGCTACACAGAGAAACCCTGTCTCAAAAAACAAACAAAAAAACAAAACAAACAAACAAACAAAAATCCCAGGACTAAGGAAGTGGAAGGAAGATGATGAGGAGTTCATTGGCTGCATACACTCTGAGTTCAATACCAGCTTGAGCTGTGTGAGACCATGTCTCAAAACAAAACAAAACAACAACAAAAAAACACAAACAAATGGGCTGGGGGCTCAGTGGGTAAAGTGATGGTTGATCCAAGCATAAGGACCTGAGTTCAAATCCCCAGAACACATAAGAAAACCCGACATGGCTGCACAAATCTGAAACTCTAGCACTTACAGATGGAAACAGGAAGATCCCAAGAGCTTCCTGGCCAGTCAGTCTAGCTGAAATTGGGTAAGTTCCAGATTCAATGAGAAAGTATAGTGGAAGACATATGACATTTACTTCTGGTTTCCACACATGCAACATAAGAGTACCACATACACATACACACACAACATCACACATGCATATGTTCATACAAACAAAATTTAAAAAAATCCCTAAACCCAGAGCAAACAAATAAACCTCAACACAGTGATGTAGCCAGTATATAACCACATTAATTGACTTAGGCATATCTAGCCTTCAAGAAGAAAATTGCCTGGCCAAACCCATGGTCTTATAGACCAGTCCTTTAGCTGGATGCTAGTGAAGACATAAGGGAGATGAATGAGGCCATGAATGCCTTTTACTCCTTCCTTGGATAATCATTAAATTAGCTAAGAACCAAGCAATTCTCTCTAGTGAACACCAGGAGAGGGCCCCAAGTCTGGCAGATGCAATAAGCTCTCCGTGCTCACCTGGAAAAAAGACCATGGCAGAGATGACTAGATCCCTGTCCTCCTCCTCTGCCCCATAGACTCGTGTTCCCAGGCATAGTCTGGCTTCTCAGTGTCTCCTGAGAACAAAATTCTCACATCCAAATCAAAGCCATGTCTTGGCTCTGGAGAGACCATGAGCATCCCTAGGAGATCATGCCTACTCACTGGCACCTCCATGAAATAGGTGCCCTTCCCTTTGCATCAAAGCTTTGTCAGTCTGCCCCAGGTACCCCTAGGCACACTCCATGAGGAGGCAGCAGGACATGCACCCCGATGCAACTGAAGCCTGCAGCTGATTGTAGCTCAGTGAACAATCCTGGGAAATGGGCATCTGCTAGGATGGGCTGAGGGGGCGTGTCCTACATCACAATGGGGAGAGGGTGTGGGCTCCTCTATGCTAAGTCCCCCTACGATGATTAATATTGCTTGTCAACGCGATGGGATCTCAAATCGCCCAGCAGAGAAATCTCTGGGTATATTTGTGAGGACGGTTCTTGATTGGGGTAACTGAGGAGGAAAGATCTACCCTAAATGTGGATGGCGCCAGGGTATGGGATAGGGTGTAGGGCCGAATAAAAAGGAGAGCGAGAGCTGGCACAGGTGTTCATCTCCCTCTGCTTCCTGACTGATGACACAGTATGACCAGGGGCCTCACACTCCTGCTGCCATGACACAGAAAATTAAAAAAAAAAAAATTGGGGGCTAAGCCATGCCATTCAAATAGATGAGGACAAAGTTACATTTCAAGTTAAAAGCATTTAAGGGCTGGCATGTACATCCAATATACATGTAGGAGACCTGTGGTTTGATCTGCAATAACACAAAGATAAATACTTTAACAGATAAGTGAAAAATAATAAAAACATAATTATGTGGTTGATAAAAGCTGCATAACTGATGTAGTTAAGAGCATTTACTGCTCTCCCAGAGGTCCTGAGTTCAATTCCCGGCAACCACATGGTGGCTCACAACCACATTGAATGAGATCTGGTGCCCTCTGCTGGCATGCGGGCAGAAGACTGTATACATAATAAATAAAATCTTTAAAAAAAATCCCAGTAAAATTCTTCACAGATCTCAAAAGGACAATACTCAACTTCATATGCAAAAACAAAAACCCAGGATAGCCAAAACAACCCTGTACAATAAAGGAACTTCCAGAGGCATCACTATACCTGACTTCAAACTCTACTGTAGAGCTACCGTAATGAAAACACCTTGGTATTGGCATTAAAAACCGACAGGTGGACCAATGGAATCAAATCGAAGACCCTGATATTGATCCACACACCTATGAACACCTGATTTTTGACAAAGAAGCTAAAATTATAAAATGGAAAAAGAAAGCATCTTCAACAAAAGGTGCTGGCATAACTGGATGCTGATATGTAGAATAATGCAAATAGATCCAGAGCTATTGCCATGCACAAAATTCAAGTCCAAGTGGATCAAAGACCTCAACATAAAACCAACCACACTGAACCTCATAGAAGAGAAAGTGGGAAGTAGTCTTGAACACATTGGCACAGGAGACCACTTCCTAAATATAATACTAGTATGACAGACATTGACAGCAACAATGAATAAATGGGACCTCCTGAAACAGATGCTTCTTCTGTAAAGCAAAAGACATGGTCAACAAGACAAAACGGCAGCCTACAGAACGGGAAATGATCTTTACTAACCTCTCATTTGACAGAGGCTGATCTCCAAAATATACAAAGAACTAAAGAAACTAGACATCAACAGACCAAATAATCCATTTTTAAAAATGGAAATAATCCATTTTTAAAAATGGGGTACAGAGCTAAACAGAGAACTCTGAATAGAGGAATCTCAAATGGCCAAAAGACATTTAAGCAAATGCTCATCAGAGAAATGCAAACCAAAAACAACTCTGAGATACCATCTTATACCTGTCAGAATGGCCAAGATCAAAAACTCTGATGACAGCCCATGTTGAAGAGGATGTGAAGTAAAGGGAACACTCCTCCATTGCTGGGAGTACAAACTTGTATAGCCACTTTCGAAATTAGTATGGCAGTTTCTAAGAAAATTGGGAACCGATTTACCTCAAGACTCAGCAATACTCTCTTGGGCAAAGTATGCACACTCACACCACAAGGACACTTGCTCAACTGTGCTCATAACAGCATTATTCGTAATAGCCAGAACCTGGAAACAACCTAAATGCCTGCAACCAAAGAATGGATAAGGAAAATGTGGTACATTTACACAATGGACATCTTGAAATTTGCAGGCAAACGGACGGAACTAGAAAAAGCCTCCTGGGTGAGGTAACCAGATCCAGAAAGACAAATACAATATGTACTCATTCATAAGTAGATATTAGACATAAAGCAAAGGGCAACCAGCCTACAGGCCACAATCCCAGAGAACCTAGGTATCAAAGAGGACCCTAAGTGAGACATACATGGATCCACCTAGGAAGGGGAAGATGACAAGATCTACTGAGTAAATTGGGATCACGAGGGACAAGGGGGAGGGTGGAAGGGGAGAGGAGAGATGGGCAGAGGAGAAGGGAAAATGTATAGTTCAATAAAAAAAAAGAACTCACAAGTGAAGCGAAAAACAAAAACGAAAACAAAACAAAACAAAAAAAAAGGAGAGAGAGAAAGAACCGTTATAGCACAGGCTGGCAGGAGTGGGTGGGGGTGTGATAGCGATTGGGTTTGGTGTTAGAAGTACTGGGACATACCGAATTAAGGAACCAGTGAAGACAGGAGGTAGTGAGGTTTTCCTGTGTGAAACAGGGAAGCAGCTCATTTCAGGGGATGGAGGAGGCTGCTGCTGCCATTTTACCCAGAAGTCTGTAGGCAGGCTGAGGGCGCTAAGCCTGAGAATGACATGGAGACTGGAGGAAAGCTGGGGTGAGAGGGTCATTGGCCCTGATCTTGAGTCCCACTTCCTGCACACTGTGTGTTGCTTTGGGGATGAGTTGGCGTGCCTTTTGTTTGACTAAGACCAGCAAGCCTGGGGAGGTTTGAGAGCAGCCCAGGAGACTCCGTACTGCTTTGGGGGAAGAGTTCAGCTTCTGCAATCAGTACAACGATTGATTTCCAAGTTGAACTTTTACCATCCAAAGTATCCAGATTCTTTCCCAGAGGATAAAAGTGTGGGGACAGACAGAACTTCTCAAATGAAAACCTGTTGGGTTCAAATCTAGCTTCAAGGAAAAATCTTCAACAAACGCCCCTGGAATGTAGCTATTTTAGGCTTTACACACCAGAGGGCGCTGCTATGCTGCAGGAACCATCAGCCACCCTGTCTGTCCTTCTACTAAGTCCTCTGTTGCAGGAGCTGACTAGGAACTCTGCCTGTTCTGGGACAGATCAGTTTTCAGTGACACTCCTAGGCCTTCAGACCTAAGGTCTTAACACAAAGTGTTACCCCAGGACCCAAAGTCAGCAGTTTCCTGTAGAGCCTGCTAGGATGAGAGGTGTGGACCCAAGAAGACAGAGAGCCCTCTATTGGTTGTTGACTTGACACACCTCAGCTCCAACCTACCCTTGACCTGGCCCTCTCTGTTTTTCTTCTCTGCCCTGCACGTGAGGCCATGGTCACGTGGGAGGAGGGAGGGCTGTGGAAAGTAGTGCCAGAGCTGCGGCACTGCCCCACTCTCACAGAAGAGGCTCTCAGAGCTGGAGTCCCTGTGTCTCTGGAGAAGGGGGGCTTGTTCTGTGCGACTTGAACAGCTGGGACTGAGGGTCGTGGAAAGCTGAGCCAGTGGATACAGTGCTTGCCATGCAGGAATGAGAAAATGAGTTCAAATCTCTAGTACCTACCTAAAAGAGCTGAGCACTGTGGAACATGCTTTTAATCCCAGTGCTGGGGAGGCAGAGATAGGAGGATCCCTGGGGCGGGCTGACCAGACAGTTTAGCCTGAGAGCTCCAGGTTCAGTGTAAGATCTTATGTCAAAAGATAAGGTGAAGCCGGGCGTTGGTGACGCACGCCTTTAATCCCAGCACTCGGGAGGCAGAGGCAGGCAGATCTCTGTGAGTTCGAGGCCAGCCTGGTCTCCAGAGCGAGTGCCAGGATAGGCTCCAAAGCTACACAGAGAAACCCTGTCTTGAAAAACAAAAAACAAAAAAACAAAACAAAAAAAGACAGGGTGAATGACTAGCTTGTTGGCTCAGTGCCAGTCCTGATAATCTTGAGGTGAATGAAGCCCACATGGAGATTAGAGAAAATGAACTTCATCAAGTTGGTCTCTGCCCTTCACACATGTGCTATGGCACGTGTGTACCCCCTTCCACATGCAAAATAAACATTAAATTAAAAAAATAGGTGGAGAGCAGTTGTGAAAGACATCTGGTAGTTCCTCTGCCTTCCACCTGTCCACACTCCTGCACTCACACTTATGCGTATGTGCACACACCCACACACACACACTTTCTAAATGAGTAAAATGCATTAGAGAGCGTGACTCCCAGCCTAGGCTGCTCTATACTTGTCCTTCCATCCAGAGGGACCTGCTCCAGGGTCACATCACACACTGTTTGCAGCCCTTTGCTTTCTGCACGAACTTCTCTGCCCTCTACAGAATTGCAGTTTTTTCTTAGTGGTAAAGTTTTGTTTGTTTTGCTTTTATGAGCCATGGTATTGTTATGTAGCTCAGGCTGTCCTAAAACTTAGCATTCTCCTGTCTCTGTTTCCTGATAACATATGTGCAGCCTCATAGATGACCTCTGAAAAAGTCCTGTTCCACTCCTCGCTCCTGCAGAGCGAGGGCCTTCTCAATAGAGGGCTACCTCCTGGGACTTTGTGGCTCCTGCTTGCTCTGTCTCCTCCTGTGTGTTCTCCCTCCCCAGACAGGAGGCTGGGCCTGTGGCAAGAAGCCCTTCACCAATAATTAAAGGAATGGAATTTGGACAATTCCACCTTGGCAACCTGACAGAGGGTATGCATGTCTTTGGCTTACAGAACACACAGTTGCCAAGGCCAGCGAGTCAGAGGCTCCTGAGAGCAATCAGAGCCATATAGCCAGGTGTAAGAAAGGGTTCTATTAAAGCGGCAAAATCAATAATTATGCTGTGATAATAGGGGCAAACTGGGGTAATTTCAGGTCAACTAGAATGGTTGTACTAAAGATTGTAGGACTTGGTGATCATTGTGCTGGGAGTGCATTTCATCTCCTCTCAGCATGATGGGGGATCAGAGAGTAAATTGATGGTGAGGATCACCTTTTTGAGAACAGCTCAGAAAAACTGGAGAGGGTTCAGAGCCTCCCCAGGGCCTAGGAACTGATGGCTTGCCCTCCCTCAGCCTGGCCTGTTATCAGCCTGGACTGTTATCAGAGAGGCACAGCTGTCCTGTGCAAAGCTCATATGCTCTGGGTGTGGACTCAGACTCAGGCCACAGAAGATCTGCCCAGGTGGGACAAATTCTTGCCATTGAGCAAGGGCTCAATGTATATATGTGTATATACCATATGAATCCCCTAAATCCCTTTGTAGGCCACCAGCCTTATGACTCTACAGCCAAGATCATAGTCTTCATCTCCCTGTTGTCTCTCCACCAGGACCTCCTGTCCCAAGCCCCTTGATCTTGAGGATGTGTCTTAGCTGTTGTGTGGCTACTTCTTCCCAGCTCCAGCTCTTGTTTTGGGCCACATTCTGGTCCAGTACAGATGACACTTTATGAGCCCTGTCCTGCAGTGACTGGCTCAAGGTGCCTATAGCTGCAGCCCCTCCACAACACACATGTATCTAAAGTTGAGGACACTTTGAACTCACACTCAGTGGCTCCCTCCTGCCTGGCATTTTACAAGGTTGGAAGAAGACCGGAGTCTCAAAAGTCATTCCTACCTAGTATGAAGGCCACCACATAGTTGGAGATCTGGCCCATGCCGACGATGACAAATAACACAGTGAACATCTCCCAGTTTGTGGAGAAAATCTGCACGAAGCTGAATCCAGTCTGCACAGCCATGGTCGCAAAGAGGACTTTCTTCCTGCCAAACCTATAGAACATAACACAATGTCATAAGTCAGGGTGTGTTGCAACACCAAGCCTACCTTCACTATAGGGTCTTTCTTGTCTCAGGACTCAGATTTTTTTCTTTCCTGTGACATCCTGTTAGCCTCCTCCCCAGAGAGGCCTCCAGAATCCACCTGCCCAGGGACTACCTTCCCAGGTGCCAAGCCTTGCTTCTGGAGAAAACAGGCATCTAATGTGAAGACCACATGGACAAATCTTTAGAAGGAGCCATAGGAGGACTAGGGGTATGGCTCGGTGTATGAATGCTTGCTTAGCCCAAATGAAGCCCTGGCTTTGATCCCCAGAATGGTGCATATCTGTAATTCCAGCACTTGAGAGGTTGAGGCAGGAGGGTCAGAATCTCAAGGCCATCCTTGGCTACGTAGTGATTTTGAGACCATCCTTGACCATCGTGGGCCTGTGAAAAGTGAGTAAAACACAAAGTGCAGATTGCAGATCCTTCTCCTATCACCCACATGGGAATTCTGTATGTTTAGAAACTCCCTCAAGGGCTGTTGCTTCTTAACCTTAGCTGCACTTGGAACCACCCAGAGAGCTTTAAAAATGACAGACATTTCTTAACTTAAAATGGTTCAACTTAGGACTTGGTGACTTCACAATGGTGGGAAAGTGCTATGCATTTAGTTAGAATTCCTGCTTTGAATTCTGTATTCGTGTTTTCCCTACTCTACCTGCTGGACAGGGCCCGTGAGCCTCTCTATCCATGTTGAGCAACAACAGTGAGCTATACTCCTGAAGCACAGTGAGGGGATACAACTGGCCCTCTACATTTGTCTGTTAGCTGAGCTAGCATGTTGTATTAGGTGTGTGAAGAGTTTTGTTTAGTTTTGTTTTGTTTTCAATCTAATCTCTTCAGTTGAGGGTGGGTTTGTCAGGACAGGGCTTAGGGAAAGTCAAGGAGTACCCATGCTCATACCAGCACCCCACTTCTCCTGAATCTTATTTGTCTACATGCAGTTTGAGTATTGGGGTGTTATGCAACTGCCCAGGTGTGTCTATGTGTCTCTAAAATTGCAAACCACTGCTTTATGGGAAGATGCCATTCTCAACCATGTCTGTTGTGTTACTGGTCAGGGTGGAGCATTCCTGCCCCATTCCCGCTGGACTTAAAACTGTGGGGAGGGGCAGATCCCCAGGAAGCCAACACTGCTATTTAGCACTCTCACCTGCTGTGGCCACAAGAGCACATACAGGGCAGGTAGAGCACAACTGGAAATACTGAAATCTTGTCCCCATGAAACCTGCAAGCTCTGGTGCCCAAAAGCCAGCCTGGGTCAGTTCGATGGCTACAGGCCCAGCCATGGCTCAGCTCCCAGGATCAGAGAGTGCATAGTTTATGTGACTTGGCTTTATTCTAGCTGTTGGCTGTTTGTGCAGAATGACATGCAATCTACCCCCTGCCCAGTCAAGAGTTGGGGACAGAGTCGGGGGCAATGACAATACCAGCATCTCTTCTGTGAAGGGGCTTGTGGGACAAGGGCCCCACTTTCTAGTGGAGTTGATCCTTCCATCTCTTTGGCCAAAGTCCTGTGAGTTAAGATTGGGAGTGTGACAGAAGTGGGCCTTGGCAGGATGTGGAGGCTAGAGTTACATGTTAGTACTACTTAGCTAGTTTGTCATTCAGTTAGTTAAATGGGCCAGGTCTTGTTATGTAGGGGTGCTACAGTCAAGGTTGCCCACTAGATTTAACTGGGCAAGATTTATTTAGTTGGTCAGGCAGGGTCTTGATATAGAGTCCAGGTTGACATTGAACTTTTCATCCTCTCCTCAGACCTCACCCTCCCAAGTGCTAGACTCCTCCTATTAGCCACTCAGTGCCTCAAGGATCCTTCTCTGTGTAGAAAGCCTATGACTTTGATCTTATGTCAAGATAGGCTGTGGACTGATAAGTAGCTCCACCTTACTGTTCCCCATCCAGAGTCCTTACCTGTCTGACAGCTGCCCAGACACGAAGGAGCCACAGAGAACGCCTACGAAGAACAGGGAGGTGGTGAGGGGTGTCTTCCAGTCATCCTCACACACCAGATTCCACTGCCAACAAGACAGCATGCAACGTGAGCCCAGTCCTCCAGCAGGACCCACCCGTGCCCCACTCCAAGGAGCACCAGATGGATGCCAGGGGCACTGTCCTCCCTTGTGCCAGCTTGTTGGCTCTGTGCAAAGGGCACAGGCCTCTTAGTTCTGAATTTGACGCTGCCATTCAATGTGACAAGTAGCCTGGGGCATGCCACTGCTTCCCATTGAGGCACAGTGTCCTTTTGGGGAGGGAGGAGATGGCTTGAACCTGCTTACATTATGTATCAAGAAGGGTGGTGAGCCCTCAAGCACAAAGCAATATGAAGTAAAGGAACCCTTGCCCCTTTGAGGCAGCACAGAAGGGAGAGATTTGCAAACCCAGAAGAGTAGAGCAGATGGTGTAGCTAGTTGGTCCAGGAGTAAAATGTCACCTCCTTTGTTGAAAAGTGAAAATAGTCCCAGCGCTGTATGAGTTTAGTTTTTAAGCAGCTTGACCTCTCTGGAAAGTATTGGCTCCCTGGTCCCTTCAAACCTAGACAGAGAATCTAACCCACTGCAGGGACCACTGTGCCAGCACTACTCACCCTTTTCAACGGTTGTCTAAGCTTCCTCCCTCCACTCCTCTGCCCTCCCTCCCACCCAGACTTCCCAGCAATGTGGTCCCTCCCAGTCCCCAGGCCCTATGGGACTAACAAGTTCCTACTAGTGGATCCATAAAAGCAGTTTCAACCAGGTTTCTGTTCCCAGATTTCCACTGGAGTCAGTTCAGCCCAGTCTCAAGGGAGGCTGCGGAGATTTCAAAGTGTGCTTAATGACCTCTGTTTATATATTTTGGACTTGGGGTAGTTTGGGAGTAGTATGTCATAAGATGAGCCAACAGAGGTGATGGGCCCTACAGCTCTCCCCTTGTCCCACAGTGTGGGCATCCTACATCCATGGCATCTGTGGGGCAGTTCTGTTCTTACTCTCCATAGCTGCTTCAAAGTGTAGTCGATTTAAATCAACTCATGCATATGCGTTATTCCATATTGCATTCTGTAGTGCAGAGGGGTGTTTCTAGAAACACTAACAAACGAAAAGCATAAACTGAAAAGCTAAGGCAATCAGGGCAAATGAAGTCAGGGGGCTTATAAAAACTCAAGTTAGGAGTCACTGCAGACTGTCCTGCCCAAGGGTCTGCAGGTGGCAATGACTTTGGCTATCCCAGCAGCTCAGCTTTAGAAGGGCCTCGTGACCCACAGTGATCATGCCTAACATAAGCAACAGCTTGCCTAAGTTCTGAGACCTAAGGATTTCCCATATAGACTTCCTTCCATAAAGGGTCATTTCATGCTCATGATACTGGTAGGATGTCCAAGCATGGCTCTGCAGAAGAAAAACATGGGTCAGGAAGTCAGCTCTCTAGCCTTTAGAAGCAACCCAAGGCTCAATCTGAGGCTATCCAGAATGATGTTGCCTCACCTGGTGCTATGGTCTGACTGTTCCCACAAAAACTCACTGTGAAATTTAATCCCTATTGGAAGGTTTTAAGGATTTAAGCATACTTAATTCAATGATGGCATTTAGGTAGGAATTTTGGGTGGTGATGATGCAAAATGAGGTGATAAGGGTAGGGCCTAATCCAAAGGCACAGCAGCTTTGAAGAGGACAAATAGAATCGGGTTTTCTGTCTCACCACGAGATGCCCTGTGCAAGAAGGCCCACACTAGATACAGCCCCTGGCCTTGAACTCCTCAGCACTCATAACATTGAGTGCTTTTATTCTATGTGCAAGTTGGTATGTGTACATGGTATTATATGTGTGTGTGCACACGTGAGCATGTGTGTGTTACATACATGTGAGTGTGCATCCATACATATGGAGGGCAGAGGAAGATGTCAGGTGTCTCTATCACTTTCTGCATTATTCCCTTGAAATATGGCCTCTCATTGAACTGGAAACTCCTAGTTTAGGATAGGCTAGCTGGCCAGTGTGCTCCCAGGATCTACCTGTCTCCAACCTCTAATGCTGTCATTACAGACATGTGCAGCCATGCCTGGCAGTTTTACATGAGCCCTAGGGATTTGAACTCAAGTACTTGAGCACCCGTACAGCAAGTGCTCTTAGTCACTGAGCCACCCTGCCAGCCTAAGACTTCATCCTTTTTAAATTACCCAGAAATGGGGCCAGCAAGATGGCTTGGAGGGTTAAGGTGCTTGCTGAGTAAGCCTGGCCACCTGAATTCAGTTCCTGAAGCTCATGCGAAGGGGGAAGGGAAGGACTAACTTCACAAATTTGTCCTCTGACCTCCATATGCATGCTGTGGTACATACAACCCCCCCATGCATAAATATTACTCACCCATCCAGAATAATATTAATAAATGAATAAAGTTAAAAAGTAAATTACTCGGAAATGAAAATGGATCTGAGGTCCCTGAGTGGGCTTTGAGAGACAAGATACACAACAAGCTGTCTATTGCTGTCCCCCTTTGTTATCTACAAACCAGAAGGAGTAGGCAAGATGTACCTGAGTGAATGGCTACCTTTGTTATGATAAATCTTTCCGCCAAAAGCTGCCCAAGCCCTACCACCATGTGGGCGGTCTCTACCAGCTGCCCGAGTTCTGCCCAAATTAATGTACAGAGACTTGTATTAGGTACAAATGCTGCTTGGCCAATGACTAGGATTCTCATCTGCTAGCTCAGTCTCAATTATCATAAATCTATATATTTTATAAGACTTATCAGCTGCCTTCCATTTGTACCCTCCCTTGCTGGTGGATCACATGGCACCGCTGGAGGAGGCAAAGGGGAAAGGGGCCACTTCCTGTTTCTCCTTGCTTAAATATGAGTCTCCTTGCTATGTCACTTCCTGCCTGGATCACCACTTCTCTACTACATTTCCCAGAATCCTCTTTGACTCCTAGTCCTGTCTAACTTGCTGCCTCATTGGCCAAACAGTACTTTATTCAACAATCAATAAGATAAACATACACAGAAGTACATTCCCCATCATACCTTCCTCCAAAAATAGCTGGCCAAAGCTTGGAAAACACCTTGAGGTCTAACCCTAACATACAGAGACACATCACTGCATCTCCAAGGTCAGGACAACGAGCTTCCACACTTCTTCCAGGAATGTAACACTAGAAGATAATTTCTTAGGGCTAGGGGTAGAAGGCCTCTGTCACCGCATTCAGCCTCGTATAAAACACAACAAATCTTATGCCAGCAGTGGTATTACAATGCCAGCCATCAGCCATCACAATTCAGCTGTGCCCAAGTGGAATGTTCTTGGCTTTGTGGATTAAAAAAACTGTTTCAGGACTTTTAAATAGAGAGGCAAAGAGAGAACTTAGTGCCTGGCATGGTAGTGCATGCCTTTAATCCCAGTGCTTGAAAGGTAGAGGCAGGTGGATCTCTGAGTTCAAGGCCAGCCTGGTCTACATAGTGAGTTCTAGGATAGCCAGGGTTATACAGAGAAACCCTGTCTCAAAACACAAATAAATAAATAAATAAATAAATAAATAAATCAATAAATAAATAGACTCAGAGACAGAAAAGGAAGAGAAAGGTTGATGGAGATGGAGCCAGACACAGCATGAATGAAAACAGTTGGTGGGAATTCTACCTAAAGCATAACCACTCTGCAGACTGAACTAGCTGGATCCCTGGTTCAAAAATGGCAAGGACAAAATATAGAAGACCTCCACTTCTCCCTCTCTCTCTTTCTTTAATTCTCTCTCCCCTCCCTCTTTCATGTGTGTGTGTGTGTGTGTGTGTGTGTGTGTGTGTGTGTGTATACTTGTGCACAAATGCACATGTCAGAGGTCAACTATTGCACCTTCGGTGACATCCATCTTATTTTTTTTGAGACATGGGGCTCACTAATTATGCAAGATCTGTTAGTCAAGAAAGCCCCAGGGGTCTGTCTACCTTCCCCAGTGCTGGGATAATAAATACACCCCACCACACTGAACTTTTTCATATGGCCTCTGGCGGTCAGACTCAGGTCATTCTGCTTACACGGCAAGCACTTTATTGACTGAGTCATCTTCTTAGCCCATGAAACTAAGGGTTTCCAGACAGGTATGGTGGTACAAGCCTAGAGGATCAAGAGTTTTGAGAATAACCTGTGCTATACAGCAAGTCCTTGTCTCAAAAAAAAAAGTTTTGAAGAAAGAAAGAAAGAACAAAAGAATTTCAAAACACCCAAAGAATCTTGTGATCAAGTGTGTGGGGCCTGTGTGCCCACACCCAGGTTGTGTACCATGAAAGTAGCCTGTTGGTGATGGTCATCAAACCTGTTTTCTTTGGACAGAAGCATGGGTGCTAGGGAGGGTGAGATTAGATCAGCTTCCTACACCTGTATCTTTCCCAGAGACCATGGCTATGGGTCTCTTTCTCTCCACCAAGAGAAAGAAGTACCCAACAAGGTGTCCTGACCAGCTATGAATACACAGAAGCCATTTGCCCCAGTCCCATATAAGGTGCTGCATATCTTTGGGGACTCTGGTAAATGTGGTTAGACAATGCAGCTATCCATGGTTTGCTCTAAAGGCTCCAGTTTCCTTTTGAGGGCCTTTGTATCCAAGGGGTCTCTTTGGAAAGCTGTAAGGAGCTTGGGTTTGCAGACAAAGTCCTAGTTGGGGCTTGTGGGACTAGAGTGCAGTAAACCAAACCACAGTACAAAGAGAAGCCCTTCCATCCAAAGGCCTGCTGTTGGCGAATCCAGGCCCTGATTGTTTTTTTTAACTCATTGGGATTTGAGGGATGTGTCTTGGAAGCCCCACGAGCCAGGACCCAGTGAACTCCCTGTGGTAACAGTGCCATAGTAGATCTGTTGGAAGACCTGTTTCTCTTGATGGAATGGAACGCCTCCCCACATGTGGATACACACATGAACACACAAACATACTTCTAGTGAAAAGTTCAGAGCCTAAAGGTGGATGCTCACTAACCAGCTGGCTGGCCTTGTTTGGGGAATGTCCTTTTAAACCAAACATTAATGTTTTCAAAACAGATTCTCCCTCTCCTTTCTGGTGAGAGTGAAATGTGGCAATCAGCTGGCTCAGGCTGTGCAGTGGGGGAGTACTGGATGTACACCCCCAATCCTCAGGGTCTAAGACTTGAGGTTCCTAAAACAGAGCAGAGTGCAATCTACCTAGCTGTATCATGTGTCCATCAATTCTGTTTCAGTAGATAAAATCCAGGTCACAAAGGTAATGAGGAACAGACCGGGGATGTAGGTCAATGGCAAAGTGCTTGCCCAGCATACACAAGCTCTGGATTCAATCTTATCACTGCTGGGAGGAAAACAAAAAAGGAAAGAAAGAAGAGATGGAAGGTGACTCTTGACTTCTTGTGTCTCACAACATAAATTATAATAAGAATAACAACCATAATGTATTTTTTGAGACAAGGTCTCAGATAGCCCAGGCTGACCTTGAACTTGCTATATATCTGTGGATGACCTTGAACTTCTGATCTTCCCAAGTGCTAAGATTACAGACATGTGCCACCACACAGATGCTTAATGTGCTTCAAGAGCTCTCAACATTGTCCTATGGGATGGGTACTCTTTTTTTTTTTTCCTTGTTTCATAAGTGAGTAAATGAAGGCATGGGAGCGATGAAGGGACTCGTCCAAATTCTTTTTTTAGTGGACTGGTCAAAGGCATTAATTAATCATTTGTTCAGCTGACTTTAAATACTTGCCCCAGGCCAGGGTCTGTGTTGGGCACAGAACATAGTTCTTTCCTTCATAAAGCTCAAGGTCGAGCAAAACAGACTAGCTGTGCATGTGTGTCTGCATGTAACAGCATCCTTTGAACAGGTTCTATTCTGGGCTACTTCAGCCTTGCTCTTTAGCTTCCCTCTTAGCCTTTCCTCTTATCCTTGGTTCATCAGAAGGGTATTGCTCCCACACCTGAATAATCAGTACAACTGTGTTTTAGATGGCCTAGGGCTGAGCACTTGATACATACTTAAACTGTTGATGAACGAATACTAATCAACTAGGAGTAACAGAAAAATGTGGTTCTGGGGCTAGGAGTACCATGCACCTTTGATTTTTAACTCTCCAAGTAGTTCAAGCCTGGCAGTTTCAGCTTGTACCAAAGTTGTGAAGGACCATAAAGGTAAGTCCTGCACAAAATTGAAAACCCTGGAGGCAGTATGATGTTGAGCAAAGAGCACAGGTTTTCTTAGATTCTGGCACCTCTGATATGTGACTTTGCCCACACATTCATCCCTAACACCCTGCTTCTTCATTTAAAAAACTGAATGCATGTGAAGTGTATGCATATATTTGTATGTATGTACAGGGTACTCATGCACGTGCGTGTGGGTGCCTTTGTGCATGGCAGAGGTCAGCCTCTGTGTCTGTACATGGGGCAGTCTTCTTCCACTGTGTATTTTGAGACAAGGTCTCTCACTGAACTTGGAGCTTGCCATTTGTCCAGACTTGCTGGCCAGAAAGCTGGTGGAGTCTGCTTGTCTCCATGCCCTGTCAGCACTAAGGTTACTGGAACACATCATCGTGTCAGGCTTTTTTTTTTTTTTTTTTTGATTTTTCAAGACAGGGTTTCTCTGTGTAGCTTTGGAGCCTATCCTGACACTCACTCTGGAGACCAGGCTGGCTTCGAACTCACAGAGATTCGCCTGCCTCTGCCTCCCGAGTGCTGGTATTAAAGGCGAGCGCCACCAACGCCCGGCTCATGTCAGGCTTTGATGTGGGTATTGGGGGATATGAACACAGTACTCCTGCTTTTGAGGCAGGCAACTTACTGATGGAGCTATCTCCCTAGTCCTCCTTCTCCTTCATCTTTGAAGAAGAGACCATATAGTCTCTTCCTGAGACAGGAAGTGTAAGTGCAAGCAAACTTCTTTAAGAAAGGATTCCCTCTTAAATATCTGTAATAGCCAGAACCTGGAAGCAACCTAGATGCCCCTCAACTGAAGAATGGATACAGAAAATGTGGGACATTTACACAATGGAGTACTACTCAGCAGAAAAAAACAACGGAATCTTGAAATTCACAGGCAAATGGTTGGAACTAGAAGAAACCATCCTGAGTGAGGTAACCCAGTCACAAAAAAAGATAAACATGGTATGTACTCACTCATATATGATTTTTATACATAGAGCAAAGGATTACCAGTCTACAGTCCACACTGCAGAGGAGCTCGGAAACAAGGAGGACCCCAAGAGAAGATTGCATGGTCCCTCAAAGAAGGGGAGGGGGACAAGAAACCCTGAGCAAAGAGGGAGCATGGGGGGGGGAGGAAGGAGGTGGGAAAGGAAGAAGGGGAGGGGGGAAGAAAACAAGAGGACCGAGACAGGGGAGGAATAGAGGAGCGCAAGAAAGGAGATACCTTGATAGATTGAGACAGTGCAGTGTATAATGGCAGCTGAAATATAGAAATTGACCTTAAAAATAACTTTATGAAGGTGATAGAGACTCTTTAAGAGGAAATGAAAAATTCTCTTAAAGAAATTGAGGAAAAGACAAACAAAAAATTGAAAGAAATCAATAAATCCCTTAAAGAGAGCCAAGAATCCATCAGGGAAATGCAAATCAAAACAACTCTGAGATACCGTCTTACTCCTGTCAGAATGGCTAAAATAAAAAACACCAATGACAGTTTATGCTGGAGAGGATGTGGAGAAAGGGGAACACTTCTCCACTGCTGGTGGGAGTGCCAACTTGTACAGCCACTTTGGAAATCAGTATGGCGATTCCTCAAGAAAATGGGAATTAGTCTACCACAAGATCCAGCAATTCTACTCTTAGGCATATACCCAAAAGAAGCACATTTATACAACAAGGACATATGCTCAACGATGTTCATAGCAGCACTATCTGTAATAGCCAGAACCTGGAAGCAGCCTAGATGTCCCTCAACAGAAGAATGGATAGAGAAAATGTAGTACATTTACACAATGGAGTACTACTCAGCAGAAAAAAAAAACAACGGAATCTTGAAATTTTCGGGAAAATGGATGGAATTCGAAGAAACCATTCTTAGGGAGGTAACCCAATCACAAAAGACAAACATGATATGTACTCACTCATATGTGGATTTTAGACATAGAGTAAAGGATTACCAGCCTACAATCCACACTGCCAGAGAAACTAGTAAACAAGGAGGACCCTAAAAGAGACAAACATTGTCCCCTGGCGAAGGGGAAAAGGTCACCATCCCCTGAGCAAATTGAGAACATGGGAAGAGGGAGGAGGGAGCTATGAGAATGAGAAGGGAAGAAGAGGAAGGATGCAGAGGTCATGAGGGAGCAGAAAGGTTGAGTCAGGTGTAGATTAGAAGAAAGGATATGTGATAGGTAGGGTTTTAGTTGGGGGGATAGGGGGAAGGGAGGGAGAAGGGAACTGGGATTGTCATGTAATTCAATCTTGTTTCTAATTCAAATAAGAAATGATAAAAAGAAAGCCAAGAATAAAAGCAATCAAATAGGTAAAGGAAATGGTTCAAGACTTGAAATAGAAACAATAAACACAGGGAATTTTGGAAATGGAAAATCTGGGGAAGGGAACAGCAACTACAGATGCAAACATCACCAACAGATTACATGAGATGGAAGATAGAATCTTGGGCATTGAAGATTCCATAGAGGAAATAGATTCATCAGTCAAAGAAAATGTTAAATCCAATACATTCCTAACACAAAACATCTAGGAAATCTGGGACACCATGAAAAGACCAAACCTAAGAATAATAGGGATAGAAGAAGGAGAAGAATCCAAGCTCAAAGGCATGGAAAACATGTTCAACAAAATCACAGAAGAAAACTTCCCCAACCTAAAGAAAAAGGACATGCCTATAAAGGTACAAGAAGCTTACAGAACACCAAATAGGCTAGACGCCCCCCTAAAAAGTCCCCTCGACACATAATAATCAAAACAGTAAACATAGAGAATAAAGAAAGAATGTTAAGAGCTGCAAAGGAAAAAGGACAAGTAACATATAAAAGCAGACTTATGAGAATTAAACCCCACTTCTCAATGGAGACTCTAAAAGCCAGAAGGTCCTGGAGAGACATTTTGCAGACACTAAGGGACCATGGATGCCAGCCCAGACTACTGTATTCAGCAAAACTTTTAATCACCATAGATTGGGAAAAATATTCCATGAAAAAACAGATTTAAACAATGTTTACCCACAAATCCAGTCCTACAGGAAGTACTAAAAGAAAAATTCCAACCCAAGGAAGTTAACTGCACCCACAAAAGCACAGGCAATAGATAATCCCATAGCAGCAAATCTTAAAGAAGGGAAACACAAACACTACCACACACTACCACCAATAACAGGAATTAAGGATCACTGGTCATTAAAATCTGTTAATATCAATGGAATCAACTCACTGATAAAAAGATACAAGCTAACAGAGTGGGTATGAAAACAGGATCCATCCTTCTGCTGCATACAAGAAATACACCTCAACTTCAACGATAGACATTACCTCAGAGTAAAGTGTTGGAAAAAGATTTCCTAAGAAACAAGCTGGTATAGCTATCCTAATTCCTAACAAAATAGACTTCAAACTGAAATTAAAAGAGATTTAAAAGAAGGACATTTCATATTCATTTAAAGGAAAAACCCATAAAGATAAAGTCTCAATTCCAAACATCTATGCCCCAAATAAAAGGACACCCACATTTGTAAAAGAAACATTGCTAAAGGTTAAACCACACATCAAACCTCACACATTAATAGTGGGAGACTTCAACATCCCACTCTCACCAATGGACGGGTGTGCCAGACAGAAACTTAACAGAGACAAGCAGATGTTATGACTCAAATGGACTTAATAGACATCTACAGAACATTTCATTCAAGCACAAAAGAACATGCCTTCTTGTCAGTACCTCATGAAACCTTCTCTGAAACTGACCACATACTTAGTCATAAAACAAATCTCAATAGATAAAAAAAAATTGGAACAACCCCCTGTATCTTATCGGATCACCATGTTTTAAAGTTAGACTTCAACAACACAAATTGCAGAAAGCCTTCAAACTCATGGAAATTGTACAAGGCTCAATTGCATCACTCCTGGGTCAAGGAAGAAATAAGAAAGAAATTGAAGACTAGAATTCAGTGAAAATGAATTGGGTAGACACAACATACCCAAACTTATGAAACACATTGAAGGCAGTGCTAAGAGGAAAGCTCATAGCACTAAGTGCCAAAAGAAGAAATTGGAGAATAGTCACACTAGAGGTCACACCTGAAAGCTCTATAACAAAAAGAAGAAAACTCACCCAGGAGGAGTAGACCCCAGGAAATAATCAAATTGAGGGCTGAAAGCAATGAAGTAGAAACAAAGAAAACAATATAAAGAATCAACGAAACAAAGAGTTGGTTCTTTGAGAAAATTAACAAGATAGACAAACCTTTATCCAAACTAACTAAAAGGCAGAGAGAAAACATGCAAAATAACAAAACCAGAAATGAAAAAGGGGACATAACAACGGACACTGAGGAAATCTAGAGAATCATCAGGTCATACTTTAAAAACATGTACTCCACAAAACTGGAAAATTTAAAGGAAATGGACAATTTCTGGATAGATATCACTTACCAAAATTAAATCAAGAACAGATAAGCAATTTAAATAGACTTGATAACTCCTAATGAAATAGAAGCAGCCATCAAAAGTCTCCCAACCAAAAACAGCCCAGGACCAGATGGTTTCAGTGCATAATTCTACCAGAAATTCAAAGAAGAGCTAATACCAATACTCCTTAAATTGTTCCATACAATAGAAGCAGAAGGGTCATTGCCAAACCCTTTTTATGAGGTTATAATTTCCCTGGTACCCAAAGACACAACTAAGAAAGAGAACTATAGACCAGTCTCCCTCATGAACATTGATGCAAAAATACTCAATAAAATACTGGCAAATGGAATCCAAGACCACATCAGAAAAATTGTACACTATAATCAAGTAGGCTTCATCCCAGAGATGCAGTGATGATTTAACATATGACAATATGTCAATGTAATCCACCATATAAGCAAAGTGAAAAACAAAAACCACATGATCATCTCACTAGATGCTGAAAAAGTCTTTGACAAAATCCAACACCCCTTCATGATAAAGGTCTTGGAAAGATCAGGGATAACTGGAACATACCTAAACATAATAAAGGCAACATACAGCAAGCCAACAGCCAACATCAAATTAAATGGAGAGAAACTCAACGAGATTCTTCTAAAATCAGGAACAAAACAAGGTTGTCCACTCTCTCCATATCTCTTCAATATTGTACTTGAAGTCCTAGCTAGAGCAATAAGACAACAAAAGGAGATCAAGGGGATACAAATTGGAAAGGAAGAAGTCAAACTTTCACTATTTGCTGATGATATGATAGTTTTAATAAGTAACCCGAAAAATTCCACCAGGGAACTCCTATAGCTGCTAAACACCTTCAGCAAAGTGACAGGATACAAGATTAACTCAAAAAAATCAGTAGCCCTCCTACATATAGACAATAAATGGGCTGAGAAAGAAATCAGAGAAGCATCAGCCACAAATAACATAAAATATTTTGGGGGTAACTCTAATCAAACAAGTGAAAGAACTGTATGATAAGAACTTTGAGTCTTTAAAGAAAGAAATTAAAGAAAGTATCAGAAAATGGAAAGATCTCCCATGCTCTTGGATAGGTAGGACCAACACAGTAAAAATGGCAATCTTACCAAAAGCAATTTACAGATTCAATGCAATCCCCATCAGAATTCCAATACAATTCTTCACAGACCTCGAAAGAACAATACTCAACTTCATATGGAAGAACAAAAAACCCAGGATAGCTAAAACAATCCTGTATAATAAAGGAACTTCTGTAGGTACCACCATCTCTCCCTGACTTCAAGCTGTACTATAGAGCTATAGTAATAAAAACAGCAGAGTATTTGCATAAAAACAGACAGGTGGATCAATGGAATCAGATTGAAGACCCTGATGTAAATCATACTTATGAACACCTGACTTTTTTTTTTTTTGGTTTTTTGAGACAGGGATTCTCTGTGTAGCTTTGGAGCCTATCCTGGCACTTGCTCTGGAGACCACGCTGGCCTTGAACTCACATCGATCCACCTGCCTCTGCCTCCCGAGTGCTGGGATTAAAGGCGTGCGCCACCAACGTCTGGCTGAACACCTGATTTTTGACAAAGAAGCCAAAATTATAAAATGGAAAAAATAAAGCATCTTCAACAAGTGGTGCTAGCATAACTGGATGTTTGAATGTAGAAGAATGCAAATACATGCATATATATAACCCTGCACAAATTCAAGTCCAAATGGATCAAAGATCTGAACATAAATCCAGTTACACTGAACCTCTTAGAAGAGAAAGTGGGAAATAGCCTCGAATGCATTGGCACAGGAAACTACTTCCTGAATATAACACCAACAGCACAGACACTAAGATTGATAATTAATAAATGGGACCTCCTGAAACTGAGAAGCTTCTGTAAAGCAATGGACATGGTCAATAAGACAAAACAGCACCTAAAGAATGGAAAAGATCTTCACCAACCCAACATATGACAGAGGGCTGATCTCCAAAATACACAAAGAACTCAAGAAACTAGACATCAAAATACCAAATAATCCAATTAAAAATGGGGTACAGATTTAAACAGAGAATTCTTAACAGAAGAATCTCAAATAGTGGAGAAACACTTAGAGAATTGCTCACCATCCTTAGCTATCAGGGAAATGCAAATCAAAATGACTCTGAGATACCATCTTACACCTGTCAGAATGGCTAACATCAAAAAACGCAAGCAATAGTCTATGTTGGAGAGGGCGTGGAATAAGGGGAACACTCCTTCATTACTGCATGTATTTCTGTGTGAAGGTGTCTGATCCTCTAGATCAGTCCTAGTGCATACTTGTCCAGCCACTTTGGAAGTAAGTATGGCAGTTTCTTAGAAAATTGGGAATCAATCTACCTCAAGGCCCAGCTATACCAATTTTGGACATATACCCATAGGATGCTCAATCATGCCACAAGGATACTTGCTCACCTGTGTTCATAGCATCATTATTCATAGTAGCCAGAACCTGGAAACAACCTAGATGTCCCTCAACTGTAGAATGGATACAGAAAATGTGGTACATTTACACAATGGAGTATTACTCAGCAGAAAAAAAACACACAAAAAAAGAAGAAACAATGACATCTGGGGCTGGAGAGATGGCTCAGAGGTTAAGAGCACTGGCTGCTCTTCCAGAGGTCCTGAATTCAATTTCCAGCAACCACATGGTGGCTCACAACCATCTGTAATGAGATCTGGTGCCTTCTTCCCTCTTCTGACGTGGAGGCAAATGTGCAAGTAGAACATTGTATACATAATAAATCAATTAATTAATTAAAAAAGAAACAATGACATCAAGAAATTTCCAGGCAAATGTATGGAACTAGAAAAAAATCATCCTGAGTGAGGTAACCCAGACCCAGGGAGACAAACATGGTATGTACTCACTCAAAAGTGGATATTAGATATAAAGCAAAGGATAACCAGGCTACAATCCACTGCTCTAGAGAAGCTAGGTAAGGAGGACCCTAAGAAAGACATATGGATTTCCTTGGGAAGGGGAAATAGATGAGACCTCCTGGGCAAACTGGGGGTGGTGGTGGGAACATGAAGAATCAGGTTGGTCGAGTTGGGGTCCGGATGGAGGGGGAAAGTAATGAAAGAGATATCTTGATAGAGGGGGCCATTTTGGGGTTAACAAGAAACCTGGTGCCAGGGAAACTCTCAGGTGTCCAGAAGGATGACCTTAGCTAAGACTCTTAGCAATAATGGAGAGGGTGTCTTCGCTTAATCAGATTGGTGACTACCCTAATTGTTATCAGAGAGCCTTCATCCATTAACTGATGGGAGCATATGCAGAGATCCGCAGCCAAGCACTAGGCTGGGAGTCAGTCAGAGAGAGGGAGGAAGGATTATATGAGCTGGGGGGGGGGGCTCAAGATCATGATGGGGAAACCCACACAGACAACCTACCTGAGCTCTGGAACTCACAGACTTTGGACGGATAGCTAGAGAGCCTGCATGGGACTGACCTAGGCCTTCTTCATGTGGATGACAGTTGTGTAGCTTGATCTGTTTGTGGGGCCCCTAGCAGTGGGACCAGGATCTGTGTATGAGATGGCTTTTTGGAACCTGTTCTCCATGCTGGGATGCCTCACCTAGCCTTGATGCAGCAGGAGGAGCTTGGTCCTGCCTCAATGTGGTGTGACATGCCTTGTTGACTCCTCATGGGAAGTTTGCCCTTTCTGAAGGAGGAGTGTATGGGGGGGAGATAGACAGGAGGTGGGGAAGAGAGGAGGGAGAGGAAACCATGGTTCATATGTAAAGTGAGTGAAAAAATTTAATAGAAAAAAAAGAAAGAAAAGATGGGGGCTAGAGCAATGGCTCAGTGGTTAAGAGCACTGGCTGCTCATTCAGAGGATCCAGGATCAATCCCCAGCACCCACATGACAACTCACAATTGTCTGTGACTTCTGTTCTAGGGGATCAGACACCCGCACACAGAAATACATGCAGGCAAAACACCAATGCACATAAAATAAAAAAGTTTAAAAATGGAATACTATCAAATAGGTAAATATTTTGGAGTTTACCGTTCAGCTCGTTCGTTTAAAATTGAAGAAGCAGGAGATGGTAAGATGGCTCAGTGGGTAAAGATACTAGTCAAGCCTGGTAAGCGGAGACTGATCCCTGTTAGCTACACCGTGGAAGGGGAGAACTGACCCCCGCAAGTTGTCTTCTGAAGTCTACACACTGGTGCTGCAAACATGCATATGCACACGTGCTAAATAAATCAAGGATTCAAGAATATGAATAAAAACTAAAAATTGAAGAAGCAGAAGCCTGGGTGATTTCTGTCCTTCACTTTTGCAAGGCTGCATCACTTCCTGATGGAATAATAGGCAGGTTTTGCCTGTGTTTACCGCTAAACTGGGTCATCTCTAGTCAGATACTGGGTGGAGCCGGTCTGAGGTTTGCTCTGACCTCACTGCTCTCAGCTGCTTTTGCTTCTTTATTTTTCTGGTGATGAGGTGACCTGTTAACTGGTTGCTCTAATAGAGATACCTTTGAGTTACTACAAAATCCCCATTGTTTTCTGGAGCAATTTTAGACTTCTTCCACCATATACAGACAGTTTCGGTCTTTGAGCCACTTTCATCCTAGGTGAAACTGTAACAGCAGCAGGCAGGGAAAGTAGCCTGTTTCTCTCAAGGTGGTACCTTTTCATGAGGAAGTCGCTGAGTGTGGCAGGCCCTTCATGTGGTTTTGGCTTCTCTCTCTCTCTCTCTCTCTCTCTCTCTCTCTCTCTCTCTCTCTCTCTCTGCTTGGCTTGATTTCTGGCTTGGCTTGCTTCTCTTGCATGGAACCTGTGACCCAGAAATAAGCAGGGGAAAAAGCAATCAAGGTCCTGGGGTTCTGGACCTAATGGCTGGTGGACAGAGCCGCCACTGTTTGCAGAGGGGCTGGGTGGAGAAAGGATGGCAGCCTCTGACTTCCTGGCTGTATTCACCAGGGTTTTAGCTTCAGCAATCCAGAGCTCAGGGAATGCAGGGATGAGGTGGGGCAGGCCTTGGTGGCCTTTCTTTATGAAACACTGTGAGTCACAGGAGTAAGAACCCTGTTTCCTGGGCTGCATCCATCTCTCTCTGTTAGGGTGTGGGGGAGAAGATGGGTTGTGAATCTAGCTTTTCTTTTTTGGGGGGGGCGGAGCAGTTTGTAATAAGTCTGTCCCAACAGGAAGCAGACCTGTGATATACATCACACTGCCATTTGGGAAATCTGAGAATCTTTTCATTTACTTACTGATTTGTAAATTTTCTTTGGAATGGAGAAATATCTATTCTACAAATTAACCAGATGTTTTTTTCTCTTTTTAAAAAAATCTGGAATGCATCATGAATTTGCACATCATCCTTGTGCAGGGGCCATGCTAATCTTCTCTGTATTGGTCCAATTTTATTAAGTGTGCGGCCACAGAGAGCACAACCTTTTATTATTAAATTGTAAGAGTTCTTTTCACACTCTGGATACAAGTCCTTTATTACATACATTTTTACATACAGGTTTATTTTTAAGAGAGAGAGAGAGAGAGAGAGAGAGAGAGAGAGAGAGAGAGAGAGAGAATAAGAGGTGTGTGTGTGTGTGTGTGTGTGTGTGTGTGTGTGTGTGTGTGTGTGTAGATGACATCAGAGGCCAGAAGTGGGCATCAGATCTCCAGGAGCTGTGGTTACAGATGGTTGTGAGCTGCTGAACATGGATTCTTGGAACCAAACTCAGGTCCTCTGCAAGAGCAGTGTTTGCTTTTAATGAATCAGCCATCTCCTACCCTCCTTTGTGATATACATGATTTGCAAATTCTTTGCTTCAGGGTATTTTTTTTTCTTTTTTGTCTTCTTGGCTATTTACTTATTCTACTTATTTGTTTCTTTCTTTGTTTCCTTTGTCCCTTCCTTCCTTCCTTCCTTCCATCCTTTCTCTCTTTCTCTCTCTTCTTTCCTTCTTTCTTTCTTCTACTCTCATCCTCTTCTTCTTCCTTGGTTTTTAGAGACAGGTTTTCTCTGTGCAGCCCTGGCCATCCTGGAACTCACTTTGTAGACTAGGCTAGCCTTGAACTCAGAGATCTGCCTGCATCTGCTTCCCAAGTGCTGGGATTAAAGGTGTGCACCATAGGTGGAGAGGTGCTACCAAGGAGTTCTGTGGCTATTGAGGCTGCACCACAGCTAAAAGTAAGTTTGGGACTGGAGATGTGGCTCAGTGTGACATCCCTCACCTAGTGTGCAAGAGGCCTGGGGTTCTACCAACAACACCAAAACAAAAACTGGCTGTGTAACAGTGTAACAAGGCCTATGAAATTAAATTTTATCCAGGAAGTTCTGTGCCAGAGTGAAAAGCAGACTGTAAAGAACTGGCCAAAGGAGGAGCTGTCTTACAGGAAAAGATTAATTTCATAGTTCTGGTTAACTTATCTATCTCATCACCAAGTCTACATGTGCAGACTATAAATCATATGCTGGCCTTTGTTTTCTCCTCTGAGGCAAGCTCTTATGCATCTCCAACTAGCCATGCGTCAGACTCCTTGAATTCCAGACCATCCATCCTCTACCAAATGGTGGGATTACAGGTGTGGCTAACACACCCAGTTTATGCAATGTCAGGAACCAAACCCAGGAGACACAGCTACACCCCAGCATCTTATGTAGGTTTTTGTTTAATCCTTTCTGTAAATTACAATATTGCTACAGACAAGGTAGATATAAGCTAAGAATCTTTCCTTTTGGGTCCAAAACTGCAAAGAAAACCATTCTTTTTACTGATTCAGGTCTTCCAACTTCTGGCTTAGTGAAGTGGGGCATGGGACATGAGGTTCTGGTAACAGCTGTGAACGGAGAGTCTGAGAGGCAAGGTAGAGTTGGGAGAGGGAGCTGTGGAGAGAAGGGGCCCAAGGAGATCCGAATCTTTCCCTGTATTTGGGGACAGGGTCTACCATGGCTCTCCCAGGCCCTACCCTGGAGCTATGAACAAATAGACTGGATCTGTACCAGCAGCTGCTCAAGGAAAACCCCTCAAAGGTGTCAGGGTGAATCAGCCCTGGCACAGCGATTTATTTAGTTATTTAGTTTTGAGAAAGGAATTGTTTGTGTAGTCCAGGCTGGCCTAATATTAGGAATCCTCCTGCTTCTGCTTCCTGAGTTCTGGGATTGCAGGCATGGGCTGCTGCATCTGCCTGCCCTTTTATCTTGCAAACATTGAGCAGGAGTTGCCAGCCTGGGCTACCCATACTTCTTGTAAGAATGAAGTGTGTTGGGAGCCTGTGCTATAATAGGAATAAACCCATCCTTTCTCCACCCCTCCCCCAATTCCCTCTATACTGAGTAGGTCACACATAGAGATTCTTGTCTTTTGGGGGTGGGGGAGCTCTGAAGACTTGTATCAGGTTTACCAACACAGCCCTTATGAAAATAGCCAGCCACAAGCAGGAGCAGCAGTGCTGCCTGAGACCCATGGCACTTGCCAGGCCCCTCCTGACCAGCTTGCCTGATTTCTGTCACCATGCCACCTTGGACTCTGTCTATGGGTTCTGCTACCCACTGGGAGGGATGGACAAAGTCTGTTTATCCTGACGCTTGGCAGCAGGTACAGGTGAAACGGCCTGAGAACAAAGGTGCATTCTGACATCCCAGAACCAGTTGTCAGAGGAACACAGCCACAAGGTGACAAAGCAGCCGATAAACAGGGAAGCACACACAAGCCAGAGCCAGGGACAGTCCCCGAGTCTTCCTCTGTTTACTGGCAAAAGCCATACTTTCTGAAGACTGGCTGAAAATAGAATCTCCCTGGGCCTGGCTGGCACAGTCTTTGGAACCATGAGGGCAAATCTGAGTGCTGAGGGATTTAGTTAATATTCAAGCCATCTTGCCAGCCAAGCTGCCAATTCAACATCTTGGGGTCTATTGTTTTAGTCTAATGACTCAAGGGAGGACACAAGTGTCTCACCCTGGCCACCAATAGTATCCTAGGGAAGAGCCATCCTGGAAGGAATGAAGATAATCTGAAGAGACACCTGTCCCCTCCTCTCTGTCTAGCAGACTACTGGACCTGAAGAAAGTGTAACTTTCCTAGGAGTTGAGAAGGAAAAGGCTGGGGTGCTGGTGCCAGCCAGAGGGCCCATTTGTCTTCTGGAAATAAATCTCACAGTCTGACAACCTATCAGCTCACTTTGCAGGCAAAAGACTGGAGTCCAGACAGGGATGATGGGCAGGACCATACCTTGACCCAACTCCTTAGCTGAGCAGACCTCTTGCCCTCCATTTAAACCCGAGCCTCATGTCAGGTCCCTAGCGGTGGACTTTTGAGCTGTCACAGGACTTCTGGTTCCTCTTCCTGATGTGGCAGCACTCAACAACCTCCTGTTCCTGCTTTTCATCAGTACTTGTCTGTTTACTTGCTTATTGGGATGAGTGGCTGAGCACAGCTCGTTCGGATTGCCAGGGCTCAGGCTGACCTGAACAATTCCAGTAACCAGGGTAGAATGAAACAAACTGCCCATTACTCCAGGTCTGTCCCTTGGCTAGGTCTGCCTAGACCCCCAGAGGAAATAATCTGTTCAGCCAGAAGATGAAGTTGTTGGAGTAGCCAGCCCCATACTGGCTTAGTCAGTGGCCCTATTTCCTCCCCATCCTCGGAAGCTCCCTATGAACTTGGAATGGGGCCCATGTTCCTCTGGAAACTTGGCCCACCTTGGGGCTATGAGTGAAACCAGTGTCAGGATGCCAGGAAGGGTGGCACAAGGCTGGTGCCTCCAGGGGCACAGGCCCTTTATGCAGGTTCTGTCTGAGGGAGTGGTCCCACACTCACCCTCCTTATCCCTAGACTCCCAGCTTCAGAAGAGGACAAATGCAGCTAGGATGGGACAGCAGTCCCATCTTAGGCTGCTGAAATGTCTTTCCAGCAGGTTGGCCCACAGGACACAGGACTCCCTGGAATCCTCTGAAGCACAGAGCCTAGGAGAATGTGGATCAGGTTCACATGAAGCTACCTCAGTGTTTCTAGTTTGTGGACTAAGGCCAAGCATACCTAATGGTGTTCTGTGAGGAAAGAGGACACGCAAGAGCCAGCCCATGCCCATGCCCTGCCCTTGCCTGTCCTCTCTGCTCCTTCAGCCTCAGGACAGGAGGCACTGGAGTTTACTCAGGAATAGGCACCGAAGGACTAAATCATGACCTGGAGATAGAGTATGACCACCAGGGAAGGTCTCAGTGAAAATCACCCATTGTCACACAGATTGTTTAGCGCACTCAGGGTCCCTCCTTCCCCAACAGAAGCTCCTAATCCCAAGTCCCACAGAGCCTTGCCTCTCTCTGTTCCTGCACAGACACCACCCTGTGGGTAACTTAGCTATGGGATAGGATAGACTCTCCTTTCCCAGGGTGATCACAGACTCTTCCAGCCCAGAGTCCAGAGACAGAAAACCCTCACCTTGTATTTTTACATTTTGTCCCCTTAAAGTGAAAAATAATTTGGTTCAAGGTCATATAGCTGGAGCTACAGAATGTCAAGGACAGTATTAGACATAACTGATTAAGTCAAATAAATAGGAATAAGTCCATGCAAGCATGAATAAATATGCACAAAAACAAGTGGCTGTGGAAGGAAAGCATTTATTTTCTAGAATCATCTCAGATTGTGGCTAGTGACGGTCTGGAGATCTGTGCTAAACTCAGTGGGTAAAAGTTTGTATTATCTCCAAGTACATCCCTCCAAATGTTTATTAACTATAAAAGGGAAAATACTAACAATAATAGTGGCAAATCCAGCAGACACCAACTTATCCAAATGATTGATGTTAACATCACCAGTGATTAAGAAAGTGTCAGCATTATATACCTGCCGTGAGGCTGGGAAAATGTAACACTTCTGTTGCATTCTTACCCCAAACTGCATAGCACAATCTGATCATGAGAAAAATTACGCAAACTCAAGTTGAAGGACATTCATTAAAACAACACATACAAAATACATTATGGTCACAAATGATCAGGAAAGGCAGAAAAACTGTCTCCTATTAGAGACTGAGATGTGACAGCTGAGTGTAGTGGGATGGGATGATGGACTGGATCAGAACACAGAAATAGGACTAGTAGTACTTTGACCAATGCTAATTTCCTGGTTTTGATAAAGACACTATGTGTAATTTAAATTGATAACACCAGATCTGGGTGTGGCGGCACATGTCTGCAAGCCCAGCACTGGGGGCCAGAGTTAAGAGGAGCCCAACCTGGATTATACACTGAGTTCCAGGTCAGCCTGAGTTTTAGAGTGAAACCCTGTGGGAGAAAAACAATAAATAAATTGCTAAGGTCAGAGCTAGCTAGCTGGCCGAAGTTATTTCAAAGTAAGGATAAGAAATTTGATTCTTGCACTGTGTTAAATATGTGAGGTCTTATCTACGTGGGTTTGATTACAAAACTAATAAAGTATTCTCTAAATAAAAAATAAAAAAACACAAAAAAAGAAATTTGATTCTTAGTAACTACACAGGCGTGTACCTCACACACAACCCTAAAGGGAGAAAATTACCTTATCTGTGGAAGCACACAGAGACAGGTGTGTTCACATGAGAGTCACAGTCCGGACCCCAGATTCCTATCTCCTGGCTTTTATGAAAGGTATTTTTCCTAGACTCCTGTCCTCGTGTGGGAGGGTCCAGGGACAGTCAGATGGACTTTTCTCTTCTGAAGGATGTCAGGGTGTGGAGCACAAGGCAGAGGCACATTCTGAGGACATTCCTAGCCTTGTCAGCTAGGATGTAGGGACCTGTCAGGGGCCCTGGGCTCAGCCTGTAAGGATGAGGTCATTTGTTCACTGTCCCTGGCTAAGTCAGCATGGGTTCTGGCACACATCTTGCTCTCAGAGTCTTGTCACTACAGGGTTCAGCTTTCATCCATCAAAGTTCATCACCTTTTCTATCTGCCACAACTCAAGCCTGGGGGAAAGCTCCCCAGATGCCCACGATGCCCAGACAGAGGTGCAGGCAAGAGTGTGATCAGGGTCTGTCCTTAATGCTACTCACTGCTCACCTGTGATGCCATAAGTGATAGAGCTCATCCACATGAGGCCACCTCTCTGGAAATAGACGCTATTCATCCTCTCTTTAAGAAATTGTATAAGAGGGTTGGAGAGATGGCTTACAGGTAAGAGCACTGGCTGTGTAAGCACTAGGCTCTGAATGAATACTCCAGCACTCATGTTTTTTTTTAAGATTTATTTATTATGTATACAACATTCTATCTGCTTGTATGCTTGCACACCAGATCTCATTATAGATGGTTGTGAGCCATCATGTGGTTGCTGGGAATTGAACTCAGGACCTCTAGGATAGCAGCCAGCGCTATTAACCTCTGAGCCATCTCTCCAGCCCACCAGGACTCATGTTTTAAAATGCTGGGAATGGCTATGTATGCCCTGAAACCCATTGAGCAGCAATAACCCACAATTAACTCATATCCTACCCCCTTCTTTTTTTCTACCTTCCTCTTCTCTCTTGAGTCTTAATACAGAGTCTCACTATATATCCCAGGCTGATCTTGATCCTCTTACCTCACTCCCCTCAGTGCTATTCCAGGCATGTGCTGTCCTGTCTGTGTTTTACCTAAGTCTTGTAAGTGAAGCAATGCGTTTGTGTGACTCGCCTGTTTAAGTAAGCATGATATCTTCATCAGTCATTCACAGAGCCTGTGCCTACCACTTGCTTTCTCTCAGAATGGGATAAACTCCATTGTTCATATATACAAGATCTTGTTTATCCATTCAAGCAATTGATGGGGATCAGGGTGTGTTCATCTTTCGGCTTATTGAGAACAATGCTGATATGAACATGAATGTGTAGGTAATTTGTAATATTTATTAATTGTTAATGTGCACTGGGAGAGTGCAGGTGTCTGAGGTGGACTTACAGGCAGTTGCAAGCCACCTGACTTGGATGCTGGCAACTGAACTGTGATCCTCTGCAAGAGCAGTATGTGCTCTTGCACTGAGCCATCTCCCAGCCTAACAACTTTTTGTGACCCTGGTTTCAATTCTTTTAGTGTTTACCTACAAGTGGAAAGGGTTGATTGTATTCTATCATTATTAATATTATTTGACTGGTCTGGGACTCATCATGTAGCCAAGGATGACTTTGGGCTTCTGCTTCCATTTCCTACGTGCTAGGATTATAGGCATGCACAGCCACACCCAGTTTATTCTATTTTTAATTTTTTGAAGGACAGTGACACTCTTCTCATAGCAGCTGTGTCATTGTACCTTCTTCTGTGGTTTGGGTTTTGTTTTGTTTGGGGGACAGGGTTTCATGCTGTATCTCAGATTGGCTCGGATCTCAAAGCAATTCTTCTGTCTCAGCTGCTTGGGTGCTGGGACATGGGCTGGATCTTACATGTCTCTCTAAAGGTATTTACTGAAGGCTTGGCTCCCCGTTCAAAGCTGCTGTGGGTTGGTGGGCTCTTGAAGAGGTGTGTCTGTCTGGGTGGAAGTGAGGACTTTGGAAGGAGATTTGGGGACCCTGTCTCTTCCTCGATCTCTCTCTAGCACACACTCTCCATCAGGGTATGCTGCCTCACCACAGGCCCCCAAAGCAACAGGGCCAACTGATCACAGGTTAGAACCTTGTCTCTTTATAGACTGCTTGTGTCAGGTATTTGTTGTAGTAACTGAGACTGAGTGACATATTCTCACCAGTAATAGGAGGGAATTCCATCTTCCCCATGTTCTCCTCAATACTTGTTTTGTGTCTATTTTGGTTAGTTGCTACCCAGACTGTGAGTTACTACCCCCTCTGGAGAGACCCACCCCACCCTACTTACCCTGCTTCTCACTTCCTTTCCTTCTCTTTCCAGCCACTGGTGCCCTTTGCCTTTTGCCTCCCAGCATCCAAAACAGCAAGCAAGGGAGAGAAATGCCTCTGAGCAAAGCAAGTCATAGTGTGTATGAGTATGTGAAGAAGGAGTCATTAGATGTGCCAGAGGCCCCTGAGGACCATACAGTGAGGCACCTATGGACTGGGGAGCTGGTAGTTACCCGCCTTCATACCCTCAGACAAACAAAACCATCCAAGAGGAGGACAGCAGCCAGGTTAGATCAGACGTTTGTGAAGGTTGCAGCCTCCAACTCAGATGGAGGGAATAATTCTAGAACTGAAGGATGAGCTGGCTCTCAGTCTTAGATGCCCCAGGGCCAGGCACAACTGGAGAGGCATGGCCACCTGAGGACCAAAGACAGGCATCGTGCTAGTGTGAGGGACCCAGAGGGGGCCACAGGCTCATCCACTCTCATGAGCCCTGCATTCTCCACAGCTGCTGCCCTTGACTGAGTGTTTTCTTGCAGGAGTGACTTCCACAGCCTTCTCCCAAACATGCTTTCTTTAGCAGTTAGATCAGACTCTTGCTAAGAACAGATAGGGCTGGGAGAGTTGGCATATATCTATAATTCTCTGTATCTAGGATGATCACTGTGAGTTCAAAGCCAGCCTGGGTTATTCAGAGAGCTATGGACTACACAAGCCTCTGTCCTGTGATCTTGCCGCAAAAGAAGAAAATAAAAACATAAATCATAGCCTTTCTGTTTCCAGGGTCCTCAAAACACACTCAGCTCTTCAGAATACCCACAAGCTGGCCCTAGAAGCAGCTCTAGCCTCTTACACTCCCCTGAACTCCACCTACCCAATCTACAGGGCTCCTAGTCTCAGAACCGGCCACCTTCTCACAATCTATGACTCCTTCCTGCCATATCTCCAGATCTAGTTATTTCACAAAGAGAAGGGAGTTTATTTACCCATTCACACATAAAACAAGCCATGATTTGAATGTTGACTTCTGAAACCCAAGACTAAGTAGGGTTGAAGTTAATTCTCTCAACAACACAGCTGGTATGCCCCCACAGGCATCTCAGCTCTGCAGGTGGACTCACACCCTAGCTGTCTACACCCTAGGGCCAGACACATTTTTTTGATGACTGCTATGTGGTGCTGAGGGAAAGAGATAAAGTAGGTGAGGCTGCTGTTAGTTGTCACCCCTCCCTTGGAAAGGGCATAAATTTTGTTGCTGTTGTTGTTGTTGTTGTTGTTTTTAATCCCCTCTTGGGAGAAAGACAGAACAGAGGCAGCATTTGGAGGTGGGAAAGCAGGAAATCCTACCAGCCTGGTCAACAGCAGTAAGTCAGTCCTTGGGGATGCTCTTTCCAGAAAGAGTGTCTTGACCTATTATCTATCACCTGGTCCTTAGCAAATGTGCAGCAGGAAACACAGAATGGGGAGCAGGACCACATCCAGATTCTGTGACTTAGGAACCCCTTCCCAGACTACTTAGAATAGGTGGTCCTAGCTGGAGCCCCTGCCCACCAGCTGATACTCCCCACAGGAATACCAGTCCCTCCATGAGTATCCAAAGGCCATGTTCTGCTTTTGGCTCTTTGCATCCAACCAGTGACAAGGTACAGCTGTCTCCTTTTGGAAAAACTGGGGCCTCAACACGAGGCCCTTCTCTGTCTCTGTGTCCATATGTGAACTCAACAGACCACCACATCCCTTCTCTCTGTTGTGGCAAGGAAATATCTCTGACTGTATCTCAAGGCAGTGTGGGGTTTGGCCTGCCCTGGGAAGCATTGAGGCTCTTGGGAAACTATCTGTTGTGAAACTCAGAAAGGAAAAGGCAGTTGGTAACAACTCGCTCTTTTCCACCCCCTGCATGCCACACAGCTCTGAGCCTGTGCTGAGAATGCACTCATAATCCCACTCTGTGCCTCGAAGGTTTGTGACGGAGTGAGACATTGGCCCAGGCACCGCCAGGGACCGTTGTGGGCACTGATGCGATGGAGTCTCCATTCCCAGTGTCTGTCTCCAGCAAAGCGCTGCCACCTACCTCAGTCACGATGGTGGAGAGGAAGACGTCCTTGCTGTACTCCCAGCCATCTAGGCAGCTCTCCTGCTCCAGCTGTTCCAGGTCCACATCCACTCCTGGTTCCAGCCCCAGGGCAGAGAAGTTGGCGATGGTGGCCAGTCGGTAGCGGCGGCAGCTCTGGGGCACCTGTCGTCCATCCTTCGTCTCCAACGGGATGCTGTGGTTGCGCCATGCGCTGCTCAGGTTCACGGTGTCAGGCACACGGCAACGGTGCTCCGGTGACCCTGCCAGGAACACGACTGACATACCATTGAAACCGTTGGGGATAATGCTGGCGCTGAGTAGAAAGAAGATGAGGCGCTGGAAGGGGCCCCACTCGCCCAGGAAGGAGGTCACCTCATCATAGTCCCGCATGCTTCCAGCCTCTCCTTCACAACTTGCACAATGAAGTAAGAGGGAATCTGATGATTGAGGTTCCTGGCGGGGGCCTTCCCGGGGTGCTGCAAAGCTCCTAGGGGCTGGCACAGAGCTCAGGGAAGCCGAGTCCTCGGGAACACACCCCCTGTGCGGGCGAGGCACCGAGAGGCTAGTGCGCTCACCGATCGGGGAGGTGCTCCCGGGTCGGCTCCGCCTCCTGCTTGGTTCCCTGCACCCAGAAGCCTTCTACGCAGGGCCTCCCGCTAGGGATCCGCTGTGCATCGCGGGCGTGCTGCGAGCCCGGAGCTCTTCTCAGCCCCACGTGGGCGGGTGAGCGACGGGGAGGAGCAGCGTCCGGAGAGCAAGGTCTCTAAGGGGTTGACCCTGGCTTCAATGTCCGCGTCTTGACAGGCCTAGCCCCGGGCAGGAGTCCCTTGCTCCACGGCCCCAGTCTGGAGTCTGAGCTCAGGCGGGTGGACAGTTAATCAAGACTGCGTTCGCAGGAGACCTCTGTGAGTGACAGGAATGCCACCTCTTCACACATTCCAGTGTGGGAGCTCACTTATGTGCCTTAGCACGGCTTGACCTGGACAGTGGGGAACCGGAGAAGAGTCCCTGGAACAGCAGGATCCTTACCTTGAAAAGAGGCAACTGTGGCCCGGGAGCCTACAAGGGATGTGCAAGGTCATGATGAGTCAGAGACGCGCGCCCGCCCCATACTAAAAGGGCCCGGTCACGGGCCTCTGAGTCGTCGCTGTGTCCTCTTGAAGATTCCCTGGGGCCTATATAGGAGACACCGCTGCTGGAGAATAGCAATGGAGTCACATTTTTCACCACAGCCTAGACTCTGGTGTTTGTCCTTTTGCACTCTCCAGGCACCTAGGGCCCTTTATTGTGGCAAGGTGCCAAAGCCTTCTTGGACAGAAAGGCCTTCTATTTGCAGAAAGGCCCGTTCCCTGTCCAGGAACCGAGAGAGTAAAGAACAGAAAGAGGACAAACTAGTGAGATTTGGCTCTCAGATCTGGCAGGGTGACCAAAGGAGGGCCGAGACTGCTTTTTCTCTCTCTGCTCAGTATCCACCTATAAGGCGCCTGGAACACTGTCCTAGTCCAGGCTGGAGCCTGTGGCCTGGGATCCATGGGCAGGTGATACTGACAGGCTGTGCAGCAGCCCATCACTTTGCACAAACTGGCTTGTTTCTCCAGACCCTCTGCGAAAGACTGAAGGGGACTAATGTTTGTTTTTCTTGTTTGTTTTTGGTAGCCTCTAGTCTGACCCCTACTATTAGGTTGGCTTTCCACCTCTTAGAACCTCAGTTTCCTCTCCTATCATTTCTAAGACCATGCCACCTAATGTACCAGGACAACTCTGGTTTATGCCTTTGATATTTATTTATTTATTTATTTATTTATTTATTTATTTATTTATTTATTTGAGACAGGATCTCTGTATGCAGCCATGGCTGTCCTAGAACCCCCTATGTAGATCAGACTGGCCTCAACTCCAATAGATCTGCCTGCCTCTGCCTCCTAAGTGCTGGGTATGCTAGAGCAGGGAGATCATGAGTTCCAGGCCCACCTGAGCTATAGTAAGACCCTGTGTCAAAAAGAAGTTTCTTAGTATTATTTTTATTTTATAAGATTAAATATATCATTTAAAATATTAAAAACTAATATTAATCAACTAAATACTAAATATTAGTTGACTAACATTAAAATAGTAATATTAGCCAGGTGTTGGTGGCGCACCACCAGTATTCTGAAGGCAGAGGCAGGCAGATCTCTGTGAGTTCAAGGCCAGCCTGGTCTCCAGAGCGAGTGCCAGGATAGGCTCCAAAGCTACACAGAGAAACCCTGTCTTGAAAAAACAAAAAAAATAGTAATATTATTAAAATATTATTAATATGTACCCCCATGCCTGACTGATGCTATGCTAGGCATCAGATGTTGGCTAGGGCTTTGTGGGTGCTGAGCAAGCACTCTACCAACTGAGTAGACACATATCTTGCTAAGATGTCCAGGCAGCTCTTAAATTCCTTTGGGCCCAAGAGATCTTCCCATTCCAGCCTTGTGCCCAGCTCAAATAGTTGCATTTCTTAGTGTCCCCTTATGGATTTCACCAGCAGGCAGCAAGTGCCTCACCGGTTTTCACTTGTCTCTGTTCCATTTCACCCTTGTTGCTATTGGAGAATGGAGTTCGGTCCCTCTGAAGGAAGTAAGAGGCACCACTCCTCCACACTGTCAGGTTGTATGTGAGAGCTGAACAGGTGTCCGTCAACTGGGCTGTTTTCCAGTTATTGACAAGAGTATGTCTGGGGGGGGGGTGGTAGGGGAGGAGGGGAGGGAGAAGGGAGAAGGGCTTGTCATGTAATTCAATCATGTTTGTAACTCAAATAAAAAAAAAACCATGAGAGAAAAAAAAAGAGTATGTCAATCAGCCCATTTTCCCTCCATACAGAATGAATCAAAATTGAGCATAGCTTCGTATATTAGAAGGATTCCCTTCACCATTCTTTAGGGTCACCCCTAAGATGTGTGGCAGTGGCTAGTATTGACACAGTAAGCTAACACTCACATGGGAGTCGGGATTGAGTATTTTGCCCCCAACAGCTGGTTGCAGAGAACTACCTCATGAAGCTACAGGTTTGAGCTGAGGGAGACATGCTGGTACAGCTGAGGTAGTGTTTGACCCACCCATGGCTGACATACATGCACATACCCTGTGATCTGCTTACACGTGACTTGTTCTCTGCTTACACTTCTGTTCTATGATGAATTGCTGATCAGCCTGCTAATACAATTAAGTAGAATCTGACAATATCCAGCACACATGGGGCAATCTGTACTATACAAACCTTTGATAGCCCGTTGCCTGGTTGCCAGTTTTCATTGGTGCACCAAAGTGGACTTGGATGGAATCAATTCTTTGGTCTGTTGGCAATGCCCTATCTGGTAAACAATGATTTCTTGTTATTTTCCCAGGAAAACCACATGATATCTCATCTGGATGGACTGATCCTTCTGAAGCAGTGAGTCAAAAATAAATATTTCCCTCTTTATTATGTCAGGCATTCTGTTAGAGCCATGAGAACACTAAAACAAAAAACCATGACCTGTTGTCTCCTTAAGGCTCCACCTCCCATGATCAGCCTGATGCAACAGAATTCCAACATGATTTTCTTTTGTTGAGCGGGCATTCAACCATAACCATTGTTTATACAGGGCACTGGAAGAATGGCTTTAATGTCCTGTTAATTCTACCTATCGTGGCTTCACTTCTGATTTAATAGGTTGGCCAGAAAGGCAGGGATAAGTTTTGGGATTTCATTTGGCCTTCAAACTAATATTCTTGAGACCAAGGGATCTGTCATAGAGAAGGTTTCCTGGGCAATGTATGATTGATCTTTTCTGCTTTCATTTCTGTTGCTGTGCTACAATACCCCAACTGAAAGCAACTTAGGAGAGAAAGGGGTTTATTTCAGCTTACAGTTTCAGGTTAAAATCTCTCATTGTGGAGAAGTCAAGGCAGAAGCTTCAAACAACTAATCATATTGACAGTGAAGAATCCAAAGAAATGACTGCACACATACTCACTTGTGCTCAGCTTGATTTTCCCACTCTTATACAGTTCAGGATACCCTGCCCAGGGAATGGTGGTGCCCACACTGGGGTGGGTCTTCCCACATGAACTAATTTAAGACGATCCCCTACTGGCATGCTCACAAGCCAACCCAATGTAGACAATCCCTTACTGAGACTTTCTTCCTAAGCAATTCTAGGTTATGTCAAATTGATAAAGTTCCTAGCCAGAGAAAGAACTGGAATAAAGTATAGACAGAGTTTTCTTTGGGCTGCCAGCTCACAAAAAATGACACGGAGATTTACTAATTATAAAAACTCAGCCTAGGGGCTGGAGAGATGGCTCAGCGGTTAAGAGCACTGACTGCTCTTCCAAAGGTCCTGAGTTCAATTCCCAGCAACCACATGGTGGCTCACTTACATCTGTAAAGAGATTTGGTGCCCTCTTCTGGCCTGCAGGCATACATGCAAGCTGAGCACTGTACACATAATAAATAAATAAATATTAAAAAAAACTCAGCCTATAGCTTAGGCTTGTCTCATTAGCTCTTCTAACTTAAATTAACTGATTTCTATTCATCTACATGTTGCCAAGTGACTTGTGGCTTTTCCATGTCTTGCTCCCTCTGTGTCCAGCTGGTAACTTCACCTTTCTTCTTCCCAGATCTCTCTCTGTCCAGAAGTCCTGCTATACTTCCTGCCTACCTAATGGCCATTTAGGTTTTTATTAAACCAATATCAGTGACATATCTTTACACAGAACAATAAAGTCCCCACATTGCAGGAGGTATGGCAGTTATTGAACTCACAGATAAGCACAAGGGGAACCAGGAATGTTACTTAAACCACAGTGTTGTCTCTTCAAAGGGTAGGATGCACAACCTATTATCTGTCCAGAAGGCTTGGAATAGACATAGTTAATAGCCTGATGACCTTTGAGCCAGATCCTCCTCAGATCTTTATCATGAGCTTGACAATCTATGAAACCTATCTTTATGGAAGATGTCACGTGAACTTTACAAAGCTGTAGTCATGTCTTCAGCTTTATTGTACAGATAGATTGAGTTAATTATCACTAGAAAAATTTTCACCAAATTGTGCTGTGCTTACATAGGCCAACATCAGCTAGTCATGTTGAACTAAACTACCTCTTTATCTCCCATGAATCATTACACTGCTGGCTGTGGCAGTCACGGAGACCCATATACTGCATTATCAATCGTGTTAGGAAGCAGATGGAAATAAGTTTACTGGGTCTAGAGATAAAAGTGCTATAAATAGACTGTCTTTTTGGGACCACCAGCTCACAAGAAAATGACATGGACTCTTATTATTAATTATGAAGGCTTGGCCTTAGTGTAGGCTTGTTTCTAACTAACTCTTGTAACTTAGATTAACCTATGTCTATTAATTCTATTTTCTGTCTCATGGCTTTATTACCTTATCTCCTTACTGTACATCCTGCTTGCTCTGCATCTCCTGGTGTCCACTTTCTTCTCCCCAGCATCCTCTCTGCCCAGAGATTCTGCCTAGCTATTGGCCGTTCAGCTTTTTATTAAACCAAACAGAGTGACACATCTTCACAGCATACAAAAATAAAAAAGATTATTATACAACGTTTCTCTCTTGTCTAAATAAAAAGGTTTTAACTCTAACATACTAAAACTATATACAATAAGAACAATTATCAGGTATTGTCTAAATAGAAAGGAAAGGTATTAACTTTAACAAATTATATATAATAAGAACAATTATCATATAAGAATTACATTCACAATGTCCAGTCCATTTGTGTTTGGCAAATTAAGAGAAAAGACACCTTTATCTATCCTATCATGATGAATCCAAAGTTTTGTACCTAACTTACTTTCTATCAAGACTAAGGAAATTTTTAACTACAACTATTTAGTCTTACCCCATCAAAGACCTGAGAATGATACAACAGTAAACAGGAAGTGCAGAGCAAACAACGTCCAAAACTAAGTTTCGTCTGTAATGTTGAGGCACCCATCATCAACCTACAGGCCTAGAATAGCTGACAGACTTGTCTGCGAAGCAGGTATTTTTGAATGACTGTCCAACCTTGTCTTGGCAAAGTTTGGCAGTCACTTTCTTTTGTTTTTTGCTTGTATAATTTGGACAGCATAGTGTCAGCTGTCGAGGAAGGGGCAGTTTCTTTGCCCAGTGGCTAACTTTTGCCACAAACAAAGCAAACTCCATATGGAGGTTTTGTGATGCCCATCATCTTTTCTGAAATAGATTTGTGCTGCCAGGAGCATGCATGTCTTGTCATGAAAAGCCTTTTATTATTAAAACAGTTTAAATACCATATTCTATATGTCTTTGAAGTGTTTGAAGACCATCTATCTATTAAAATATATCTCTGTTTGACCTTGAAATCATACCTAACATGACTATAAGTTTGACTGTTGTAGAGGACTAACTACTAACCTGTATTTTTTTAATATCATAAATAGCTTTCAAAGACTAAAACTTTACATAATTTTTAAAAAATGAACTGCATAGGTACAATACCTAAAACAAAAGTAGGAACATATATACAATATAACAAAAATAACTTTAAATTTGTATCAATATACAAAAATCCATACCAATGTAAAATAGTTGAGACTAGTGGTTTTTAAAAGTAGACTCAACAATTCGCCCTTTTACCCACCATTTCTACATTTCTACATATAATTTATAATATAAAAATATACTTATATACACATATATTATAACTTTATAATTTATAATGCTGTATACTTATAGTTTTTTTGTTTGGTTGTTTTTTTTTTGAGACAGGGTTTCTCTGTGGCTTTGGAGGCTGTCCTGGAACTAGCTCTTGTAGACCAGGCTGGTCTCGAACTCACAGAGATCCGCCTGCCTCTGCCTCTGCTGGCGTTAAAGGTGTGAGCCACCACCTTTATATTTATATTGTATATTTAGATGTTATTATTTTATAATATAATTAATATATTGTAGTATATAGTATATTTGTCCCATTATTTTTATATATAAATTATAATATAGAAATATATAATATAGAAATGCTGTGATTCATGGGTGGATTGTTGAGTCTACTATTAAACAACCACCAGTCTCAAATATTTTACATTGGTATGGATTTTTGTGAGCTGGCAGCGCAAAGAAAAGTCCAACTATAGAGTACCTTTTAAAAAACATTTTGGAAGGAAAACACTGCTTATATATACTAGGTGGTGAGGAATGTATGCTATACTTGGACAAACCATGTAGTTCTCTTTTACTCAGGACTTCATTTGAGACTGGGAGCCAACATTGGTTGTAGATATGAGGAATGGAATAGTGTAAAGGGAAAAATTGTTCTGGAATGAGAGGGTAACACATAGGGGGAACTTGGGGCTCAGAGGGCAGACAATTATACATAAACAGGGAAGAAGCAGGCCTAACAGGCCAGGATGATTGTACATAAGAAGGCAAAGTGGCCCTGGTGGTTTACCAAGGATGGGATTTAAGTCAAAATTTCAACCCAACCTTTAAAAAATATATTTCATTTTATTTATGTGGATTCAGGTATTTGACTAAGTATATGTCCACGTGTGTGGGTACCTGGGGAAACTAGATGGTGACACTGGGTCCCCTGAAGCTGGAGTAATATTCAAGTGTAATACTCCTGACACAGATTCTGGGAACCGAACCTCAGTCCTCTGCAAGAACAGCGAGTGCTCTTAACAGATGAGCCATTTCTTCCCATAGCCTTTTCATTGGCTTTGCTTATGGTTCCTGACTGATTTCTATTAAGCTCTCCCCACCTTGCTATAGTTTAGCTCTTAAACATCTCCACAGGTTAGGTGTCCCCAGGGTAGCCTTATTGTAAGATGGTGGGACTTTTAAGAGATGAGCCTTGCAGGTGAACCTTAGGTTATTGGAGGTGTGATCTCTAGGGGACCCCCTACTCCTTCCTGCTTCCCTTTTGCTCTTTTGCTTCATGTAAATGTATTTGCTCTGCCACACACCATGGAACGAGGTACTTTTTTGCTACAGGCCCAAAACATTAGGCCAATCAACATGGATTAGATCTTGCAATCTATGAGCCTAAATAGCTCTTTATGTTTGTAAATCATCTCAGATGTTTTGCTATAGTGATGAAATGCTATCTGACACATCTCTCCATCCCCTAGGCTTGCAATTACATTTAGGACACCTCAGAAACTTTGCTTTTTATTGGGACTCATTGCACCTGTTTGTCTAAGAACTTCACTGATCACCTACTTCTCTTAAGCCCCCCAATCCTGTTTAGTTGGAGCTTACCAGTTACTTTATGCCTCTGTGACCACATGCCTCTCTTAAGAAGCAGGCAGAGCTCTGAGTTCAAGGCCAGCCTGGTCTGCAGAGTTAAGTTCCAGGACTTAACTTTATCCCTTCCATCAGCCAGGGATAAACGGAGAAACCCTGTCTTGAGAAAGAGAGAGACAGAGACAGAGATTTTCATTCTGGAATCAGGACATACAGTCCATTGTGGCAGGGAGCCATGCTGGCAGAAGTGTGAGGTAGTGGGAAGCAGAAAGCCAGACTGGAAGGGAGATTGGGCTAGAGACCTTAGAGGAAGTACTCCAGGGACTCACTTCAGCTATGCCTCCTTCCTCAAGGTTTTCAAAACCTCCCCCAAACACCACCACCAGGGAACCACATGTTCAAGCATATGAGCATTCGAGGGACATTTCTGGCGCAAATAGTATCAAAGAACATGAAGTGTTTCCTACTCTAACATGGACACCAGTTCCTTCTCTACCGCACACTACTCAAGAGGGCTGTTTTTCCCGTATAACCCTATTCCCATGCCCATTTCCTACTCCCATCAGAATTGCTGTGGTGAAAAGCCACAGATCCCATATGGGAAGTGACTGGAGGAAACTGCTGTTGTGTACAATCTTGGCTTCATTGGCTGGTTCTTTCAGAAAGACACTTGGCTTTGCCTTAAAGCAATAGGTCCTGGGTGAGGGAACTGGCTAGATCTGGAAGATTGACGAGTAAGTGTCAGGTACCACCTGGTTACCTGCTGATTCACTGAACTTCTAGGCACACAGATGGTCATATTTCTGCTCCTGTCTACCAACCACACTCTCCAGCATCTCACCAAGGCTGCCTGCAGGTCTTACCTGCTTGGGTATGGTGGATCCTTCTCTTCCAGGCAGTCATGTACTAGAACAGTGGTTCTCAACCTTCCTGATTTAATACGGTTCCTCATGTTGTGTTGATTCCCCACCACCACTATAAAATTACTTTGTTGCTACTTCCTAACTGTGATTTTGCTACTGTTATGAATTACAATGTAAATATCTGTGTTTTCTTAAGTGGACCCTGTGAAGGGGGTTACGACCTACAGGTCAGGAGAATAGCAGTGTTGAGGGCCTTGAAAGTCACGTGAAAAGAGTGATCTGTAACCTCCAGCTGTTTTTCAGCCAGAGATGGCCTTTTGTTTCTAGACAACAGATACCTGGTATCAAATCTGTGCTCCATAGTTTTTCTGCCTCTTTAATGAAAAGGCAAGTTGTAGTAACTTATCAAACAAGGTGGCCAACTCCAACGGGCAGGAACTAACGGTTTAGAGAAATAAGGCACTATCCCTCTTAAGAGATCCAGAACTGCACCCACACACCAGTTGCCATCTCTTGTTCATGAACATATCCATCGAATGGTGTATTTTTGTCTGGCAGACTGAATGTAGGGTCACTCGGTATTGAGTTTATTAAAGGCTTAATTACATGGCTCCCATCAACCCATAAATTCCTGCCCTTGGCTTCCATCAGTCTGCAAGCTAAAATAAACACTTTCCTCCACAAGTTGTTTTTTGGGTCATGGTGCTTATCACAGTAACAGAAACCAGACTAGAACAGGTATTTTACCATTTCTTTAGATACTTGCACTTTCTGCTTGGAGGCCTTTGAGCCCTTTTCAGCCAACAAGTTTGAAACTGTTACTAAGTCTCTGTCCTAGGTCCCCTTAGACTGGCTTTCACTCTGTGTTTTGTCTACATACGGTAACAAGGTTTACCTTCCAGAATGAATTGCCTTCAGTTCTTGCTCAAGATTTCTCTGAAATGTGTAGGGAGAATTTCTTTTGAAATGTATCTTTAATTTATTTTTTGAAAATTTTGTACATGTATACAATGTATTTTAATCATACCCGATCATACCTGTTCCCCTACCCTCTTCAAACTCTTCCCAGACCCCTCACCATATTTCTCTACTAACCTTATGTCTTCCTTTTATCTTTTTAATAACTCACTGAGTTCAGGTAGTGCTATCCCTGTTTTCTTGGATGTAAAGCCATCCATTGGAAGCATGGGTAACCTACCAGCAGCCACACCCCGAAGAAAACTCACAATCCCACCCTTAGTAACCATCAAATGCCAGTACTTCCCCAGCTAGAGGTAGGGCTTTGTGAGCTCCTCCCCGATCTGTGCTGGAATGTTAACTGGTTTGAACTAGTACAGGCTATGCACAGGCACCCACAGTTGAAGAGTTCAGGAATCTCCTCATTCCCTGAAGACACTGTTTTGCAACTATCCTCCTTCAACATCTGGCTTTTACAAACTTTCTGTCCTCTCCTCCTCCGTGTCCCCTGAGCTTGACTGGAGGGAGCATGATGTATCCTTTATGGGGAGAATTTGAATCCCTGTGGAAGGCATTCCTGGAGTGTCTCAGCTCTTCCCACTTGAAGGCAAATAACTCAGAGTCCAGTGGGACGCAGGAGCCCTTTAAATCCAGGACAGCATCATACTTTTTACCCTGGGGAAGATTTGCCAACAAAGCATAGGAATTAAACAAGATGAATATTTTATATAATTTCAGTTATCACTCACAGACCCTATAATCTCTCATCCCTGGTTTCTTAACCAGTAAAATGGAAATAGTATTGGAAAATCTGAAGAAGCATTGGAGCTTTACTTTAAAGATTTATTTTATCTGTGTGAGTGTTTTTGCTTGTATGTATATATGTATTATGTGCACTATGCACATGCCTGGTGCCCATGGCGATCAGAAGAGGGCATCAGACTCTCTACAACTGAAATTACAGATAGATGGTTGTGAGCTACCATGTGGGTACTGGGAACCAAACCTAGGTCCTCTGCAAGAGCAGCCAGTATTCTTTTTTGTTGTTGTTTGGTTGGTTTGGTTTGTTTGTTTTTTCGTTTTTTGAGACAGGGTTTCTCTGTGTAGTCCTGGCTGTCCTGGAACTTGCTTTGTAGATCAGGCTGGCCCAAACTCACAGAGATCTGCCTGCCTCTGCCTCCTGGGTGCTGGGATTAAAGGTGTGTGCCACCACTGCCAGGTGTGGTTTCATGTTTTAAGGAGAAGTGTTTAGCTGTTAGCTTGTTCCAAGGTAACTTTTATGCTGGGAGTTTGTCCCACTCACCCTTGCCTTCAGGCTTCACGTGATTGAACTAAGATATTTTTAGAGGTAACTTCAGGGGCTGATGGTGTCTCGTGGAGAAACACCACCTGCTCTGTGGCATGACTTCTGGGGAAGAGCTTGAGTGGTTCATACCCCTCTTGTGTTGGTTTTTGTTGTTGTTGTTGTTGTTTTTGTCAGCTTGACACAAGTTAGAGTCATCAGGGAAGAGGGAGCTTCAGTTGAGAAATGCCTCTATCAGATTGGTCTGCAGGCATGGAGGGATGGCATTTCCTTCATCAATAATTGATATGTGAACAATGCCATCCCTGGGCTGGTGGTCCTGGCTCATATAATCAAGCCATGGGGAGCAAGCCTGTAAGCAGCATTCCTCCATGGCCTTGCTTTAGTTCCTGCCCAGCCTGAGTTACTGCCTTGGTTTCCCTCAATGATGGACTGTGGTCCGGATGTCCCACAAATTGTCCTTTAACCTTCACGTTTGTGCCATGGCATGTCCCTTCCCAAATAAATAAACACAAATTTTTGGTTTGAATTTTGATTTTCGAGACAGGGTTTCTCTGTGTAGCCCTGGTTGTCCTGGAATTCACTCTGTAAACCAGGCTGGCCTCGATCCCATAGAGATTTACCTGCCTCTGCCTTCCAAGTACTGGTATTAGAGGCTGGGATTAGCTAGCAACACTCAACTATAAACAAAAATGTAATTAGTATTTATTTTTTTTAAAAAAGGAACCCACATCATGAGTCAGAAGATTGAGAAAAAGTTTAGTTTCTCCTCTCCCCAATCCCTTTCACATTTCTTCTTGGATGTGGTACCTTATTTAGTGACCAGCCTGGTGTGACCAGTAAGATCTCAGCTTCCTTGCCAGTTATTTCCCAGGTATCCCAGACATCATTGGTACACACCTGAATGGTGCTAAAGGGAGCCAGGCTGAGAGCCCCTTGGCCCTGTTAGCCTTTACTTTTTTTTCAAGAAATAATTGAAATGAATTGATTTGGTCCCTTACCTCTGTCTCTGAGAACAGTTTGGGCAGTCCCTTTGCCAGTGTCCCTCCTGCTTGCAAAATGTACACTGCGCCAGTCCCAGCTTTACTGGGTGACAGGTCTCAGGGTGGAAGCCATGGGCTCTGGCTGGAGATGGCTCCTTTCTTCCTCCTGGGTTTCACAGAGGGAACTACAGGGCAGCTGCCAACAGGAAGATTGCTTTAAACCCCTTTTCTCTCGCCTGTTCAGCCACATTTCTGTTGTTCAAAACCTTAAGGACAGTCTCTACCTGTTGAGAAAGATTAGTCTTTGACTATAGACAATTTCTGTAATTTCCTCTCATAGCATGAACTCTGGTAGCTCTTAATAATAAAAACTCGGAGTCAGATATTGGGGTTAAAGCTGAAGATCAGAGAAGCAAAGTGGCCAGCCACTAGAGAGTTCTCACCTCTACCAATGCTCAGACCAAAGGGGTGATCCTGTTCTCAGACTGCATCCTCAGACTCCTTAGATTGCACTGCTCCTCAGACTGTAATGTGTCATCCCACCTTCTATTTCCTCTCCTGTCAACCATATCGCTCCTGTCTCCATATCCTTAGTTCTGGGATCACCCTTGTGTCAGCCCTGTTTCTCTTTTAGAATGAATCAATTTTCTGTATCCCAGGATGGCCTTGAACTCACAGAGATCTGTCTGCCTGTCTCCTGAGTGCTGGGATTAAAGTTTTGTACCATCACTGCCTGGCCTCTATGGCTAAGTAGTGTGGCTAGCTTTGCACTCTGATCTTCAGGCAAGCTTTCTTTGTTATATCATAAACAAAATATCACCATATCCTCTCTATGTGTGAAGTTCTTTCTCTGTGAAATAGATGCCCAATATTATCTGGCTGCTGTTCCCTTTAGAATTCTAGAGGGTGAACACACACACACACACACACACACACACACACACACACACACACACACACTTGCCTATGTATGTGTGTACGGTGTGTTGGGGTGGTGGTGCCTATGTATGTATTGTGTACAGGCACATATGCTTATCTGGAGGACAGAGGAAGAGTGTGGTGTCCTTCACTATCACTATCCACTTCGTTTCTTGGAGACAGGGTCTCTCACTAAACTTGGAGTCGGTTGGTGACCAGTAAGCCCCAGGGATCCTTCTGTCTCCCTACTCTGTATGGGTTAGGAGGTCGGGATATTACAGTCATATGCACAGAGCCACACCTAGCTTAAAAACAAATCTGGGTACTGAGATTTGAGAGCCTTCTTACCCAGTGAGTCATCTCACTATCCTCACCAGAGGCACATTTTTAAAGACATGAATGCTACAGGAAGCTCACCTGGCCTCTGCTGGCTCCTTTTCCACTGATTACAATTAGCTGCGGGTTTGTTAGCTTGCAGCTCTTCTTGCATCCCTTTGGGGACTGTATTGGTGACTTCTCTCTTTGCTGCTATAGGACACCTGACAAAAGCAGCTTGAGGAAAGAGGGGCAAGTTCAGCTTACAGTTTAGGGGGCATGGCCCATCATATTGGGGAATCCACCACGGTGCAGGGGGAATATGAAGTGGATGCTAACATTCTGCTGTAGACGGAAGTCACAGAGTTGAATACACTGATGCTCCAGTGGCTTTCTCACTTTTCCTTTTCTTTTTTTAAAAAATATTTTAATTGTGTGTACATGTGTGAGAATGTGCAACACAGGTGCCTTTGGAGACAAGAAGAAGGTGCCAGAGCCCCTGGAGCTGAAGTTACAGTTTTGAACTAACATGGGTATTCTGAAACAGAACTCAGGTCCTCTATGAGAGCAGTACAAACCTTTAGAGTGCCCCTCCCCTTTCTTTTTGTATTTAGACTGGGACTCCAAGCCACAGGATGATGCTATTTACATTTAGAGTGTGTCTTCCCCACCCAGTTACATCTCTCTGGAATCTCCCTGAAAGATACACCCGGAGGTTCGTCTCCTAGGTGACTCCAGATCCAGTCCAGACTAACCACCTCAAAGTGCATACATACCTATAATGTTCTAAACTGGCCCATCCTCCCCAGTGTTAAGGCCCACGTGGAAGAATCCCTAGCATTGCCTCTTCACTACTAGGTCACGAAGCTATGTCATCGGGCTGATAAGCAGGATGCTTATCAGCTAGCCTCTGTCAATATAGCTAACTTTTCTTCTCCCATCAGAAGAGTTGGAGTGTTTGAATTTGTCCACGTCAGACTGTGAGGCTTTTTGAGACAGGGTTTCTCTGTGGCTTTGGAGGCTGTCCTGGAACTAGCTCTTGTAGACCAGGCTGGTCTCAAACTCACAGAGATCCGCCTGCCTCTGCCTCCCGAGTGCTGGGATTAAAGGCGTGTGCCACCAATGCCCAGCCTTAGACTGTGAGTTATAAAGATAACCCTCATAACAGAAATAAATCCTCTGGGATCTGCCCTCAGACCTTGGGTTGTGTCTTCCCAAGTTACACAAATCAGAAGTAGTGAAAGGCACACTCCACACATTAGATTCCTCTCCATTTAGTACTAGGTGATGGGTAAATATTCCCTTTCTTGGCTTGGAATTGTTCCCACAGCAAGTGGTGTTGTCAGGAACAGGAGCTCCATAGGTTTAGGGGAGAGTCTTGGTACAGCTTCTCTGGATGAAGGGAGAAAAGAGCTTGGAGTAGTTGAGGTAACCCAAGGAACAGTGGAGGTCACATCTCTCTTCAACCAGGGAGGTAGAGGGAGTCATACTTGTAGAGGAGACTTTTCTACATGTAGCCTGGTCCCACTTGATCATTTTCTCTCTGCCCACCAGGTACCCAGAGCTGCTTATAAAGTAACCACTCTGAAACTTAATACCAGTTACAATTGTTTGGTCAATGGCTTGGGCTTCTTATTGGCTAGCTCTCTCTTAAAATATTAACCCATATGTATCACCGCATGGCTGTGGTTTACTGGTGATGCTCTGGTATCTTGCGTTCCTGGTAGCTACATGGTGATTCCCTGCCCATGCCTTCCTTCTTTTTCTATCTTTGTTTGGAATTCCCAAGTAGGTATATTTTGTCTGGCCATTGGCTGAAACAACTTTATTCATCAACCAATAAAAGCAGCACATATTCACAGCATCCAGAAGGACATCCCATATCATGTACTCAAGAGCACTTTCAAACACTGGGAGGGTGTTTTCCTTTTTAATTAAAGGTCTGTCCTTTGTTTTGCTTAAGTTTTATTTCTTTTGAAGATGCTTATTCTGATATGAGTCCATAAATACACACAGGAAATTTCACCTCATTTTCCTTGAAGAATAATTCTATTTGCAAGATAGTATTATCATTTGAAGACCTGTTTTCAGACTTTCACCCAGGTCATAGTTAGCTGTAATGTGTTATGGGGAGAACAACTATTATTAGTAGCCTAACCAATGATGGAACCCATCTAGTGGGTTCTCCCCTGGTTGAATACCTGCTGCCCATCTCAGTTACTTAATGGGAAAAAAGAGAAACCAAGAGAGGAAAACACACACACACACACACACACACACACACACACACACACACACACACACCACAGAGTAAAAGTACAAATTCCACAATTCTTTACATAGCTACAGCATTTTCATCAATATTTTAGAACACTGGAACTATGAAATTACATACTCATACCTGGGCTTTTCTTTTTTAAAAAATATGTATGATGGTTTGGATAAAAATGGGCCCCCAAGGGCTGGAGAGATGGTTCAGCTGTTAAAGGCTAGGCTCACATTCAAAAATATAAGAGAATGGGCCCCCAAAGGCTCAAGTGTATGAATGTGTGGTTCTCAGTTGGTGGAACTGTTTGGGGAGGATTAGGAGGTGTGGCTCTGTTGGAGGAGGTGGTTCATGGAGTGGATGTCTGAGGCTTCAAAAGTCTCCCGCCATGCCCAGCACAGCCTCCTGCTTGAGTTTTGAGATGGGAGCTCTCAGCTGTTCCTGCTACCATGACTTTGTTTGTCCATCATGAACTCTAACCCTCTGAAACCATAAACCCAACTAAACACTTTATCTTTTTTTTTTTTTGCTTTAAAAAATTTAAATTAGAAACAAGCTTGTTTTACATGTCAATCCCAGTTCCCTCTCTGTCCCCTCCTCCCCTGCCCCCCCACCCTCCTGTCCCATCCCCTTTCTGCTCCCCAGGGAGGGTGAAGCCTTCCATGGGGGAATCCTCAAAGTCTGTCATATCATTTGGAGCAGGGCCTAGGCCCTCCCCCATGTGTCTAGGCTGAAAGAGTATCCCTTTGTGTGGAATGGGCTCCCTAAGTCCATTTGTATACTAGGGATAAATACTGATCCACTGTCAGAGGCCCCATAGATTGCCCAGGCCTCCTAACTGACACGAACGATCAGGGGGTCTGGGTCTATCCTATGTTGGTTTCCCAGCTATCAGTTTAGGATCCATGAGCTTCCCCTTGTTCAGGTCAGCTGTTTCTGTGGGTTTCTCCAGCCTGGTCTTGACCCCTTTGCACATTACTCCTCCCTCTCTACAGCTGGATTCCAGGAGTTCAGTTCTGTGTTTAGCTAACAGTTTATCTTAAGTTGGTTTGGTCATACTATATTTTCACAGCAATAGAAAAGCAACTAATACAATGCAAATGTGGGGCTGGGCGTTGGTGGCGCACGCCTTTAATCCCAGCACTCGGCAGGCAGAGGCAGGTGGATCTCTGTGAGTTCGAGGCCAGCCTGGTCTCCAGAGTGAGTGCCAGGATAGGCTCCAAAGTTACACAAAGAAACTCTGTCTCGAAAAAAAAAACCAATACAAATATGTGTATTTTTCTTAAAAAAAATATGTCCCATAAAACCAACAGATGGAATCCACAAATCTCACACTTTGTGGGGAATGTCCTTTAACAGATAGAAATACTTTCTGAATCTTCCAACTTCTATTCCTTCATCAAGATGCTGCTATGTGACTCAGGTGTCACTCTCTGGCTTTAGGACACATCCAAATGAAACCATCAAATTCATGGAGGAACACGATGGCCACGCAGGAGCACTGAGTCAGGGCCTCACGTTCCCTCCCTGGCTTGGGACTCATTTCCAGCAGTGTAGAAGGCTTCATCTCAGGGAAGACTGCTTGGCTCATGACCTCTTTTTGTTGGGAGCAGAAAAACAAGTCTATGAGCCTTGAAGATGTAATGTTACATCTGGGTTGCCAATTTGTTCACACCCTGTTGATTCTGGAGTAAGCATGACCAGGAGTCAACAGTGGACGGGTTTGTCACCTGCAGCAGGTAGAAGTTAATTCCCCAGGGACACCCTCCTCAGCTCTGGGGGTTGCAAGTATTTTGTTCAGAGAGCCTGAAAATATTCATATGGGGAAGCATTCGGAGACAGGCACATTTCCAAGCATGCTCAAAGAAAGGAAGATGGAGGAGCCTGGCGTGGTGACACATTCCTGTCACCGCAGGCTATACAGTGAATCTCAGGTCAGCCTGGGCTAAATAGTGAGATTCTTCTTCTTCTTTTTTTTTTTAATAAAAAAAAATTATGTGAGCCGGGCGTTGGTGGCACATGCCTTTAATCCTAGCACTCGGGAGGCAGAGGCAGGTGGATCTCTGTGAGTTCGAGGCCAGCCTGGTCTCCAGAGCGAGTGCCAGGATAGGCTCTAAAGCTACACAGAGAAACCCTGTCTCGAAAAACCAAACAAAAAAAATTATGTGTATGGGTCTTCTGCCTGCAGGTATGTCTGTTACCATGTGAGTGCTTGGTGCTCACAGAGACTGGAAGAAGGCTTTGGATCCCCTGGAACTACAGACAATTGTGAGCTGCCATGTGGGTGCTGGGAATCAAACCTGGGTTCTTTGGAAGAGCAGCCGGTGCTCTTAACTGTACTGAGCGACCTCTCCAGCCCAAGATTCTTGTTTTGTTTTGTTTTTCGAGATAAGGTTTCTCTGTGTAGCCCTGGCTGTCCTGGAACTCACAAAGATCCACCTGCCTCTGCCTCCCAAGTGCTGGGACTAAAGGCATGTGCCACCACCACCACCTGGCCCAGCCTAAGGTTCTATCAAAAGTGGGGGGTGGGGGGGCTGGAGAGATGGCTCGGTGGTTAAGAGGTTCAATTCCCGGCACCCACATGGCAGCTCACAACTGTTTGTAACTCCAGTTCCCAGGGATCTGACACCCTCATACAGATATACATGCTGGCAAAACACCAATGCTCACAAAAAGTAAATAAATCATAAAAAAGCCCAGCAATAACACTTTTGGGCATATACCCAAGGGATGTACACTCACACCACAAGGACATTTTCACAGCTATGTTCATAGCAGCATTATTAATAATAGCCAGAACCTGGAAACAACCTAGATGTCCCTCAACCAAAGAATGGATAAGGAAAACGTGGTACATTTACAAATGGAGTACTACTCAGCGGGGGGGGGGGGGGGGGCAGGACATCTTGAAATTTGCAGGCAAATAGAAAGAACTCATCTTGAGTGAGGTAATCCAGACCCAGAAAGACAAATAAATTTGTATTCACTCATAAGTGGATATTAGACATAGAGCAAAGGATAACCAGCATACAATCCACAACCCCAGAGAAGATAGGAAACAAGGAGGAGCCTAAGAGAGGCATACGTCTAGGAAGGGAAAAAGACAAGATCTGAGTAAATTGGGAGTGTGGGGGACAGCAGGAAAGGTGGAAAGGGAGAGGGGAGGAGACAAGGGGAGGGAGAAATGTATAGCCCATTTAAAACAAGAAAAAAAAAAGCAAGACTGGTGAGATAGCTAAGTGGTTAAGATCACTTGTTGCTTTTGCAAAGGACGTGGGTTTGGTTTCCAGTCTGGTTCATGGCCATCCAGAACTCCAGCTCCAGGAGATATGATGCCCTCTTCTGATCTCCATAGGCACCAGGCACACACATGGTACACACACATACATGCAGGTTATCTTCATAACAAATAAATCTTTTTTTTTAAGTAAAACTGGGATTGGAAAGGTGGCTCTGGTTAAGAGCACTCAATTGCTCTTCTAGAAGACCTGGGTTCAATTCCCAGCACCTACATGGTACCTTGCAACTGACTATAACTCCAGTTCCAGGGGATCCAATACCCTCATACAGACATACATGCAGGCAAAACACTAATTTATAAAACAAAAATAACAAAAAAGTAAAATTGCTCTTAGTTTGCAACAAAAATTGTGGCCATGCATACTCCTGGGCTTGTTCAGCTTGCACCATAAAGAAGCAAAACTGACACTGCACACGATGCCAACCAGGAGCTATGGTCAGCATAGCCAGTGGTCAGCATAGCCAGTGGTCAGCATAGCCAGCGATCGGCATACTCTTGTGAGACGCCTTGGTGGTCATTTGTTTTAGCATCCTCTCATTACTGCTTGTGTATCAGTTTCCCTGCCTAGTGGAAGTCATCCATGAAGCACAAAGAATATCCTCAGGAAAGTAGCAGAAGAAAAGATACTTTCAAAGTGCATTAGTATGGAGTGTGTGTGTGTGTGTGTGTGTGTGTGTGTGTGTGTGTGTGTGTGTACCTCATTTAGCCACTGGCACTCTGCCTGTTGATTAACTGTTCCTGTCCAGCCTCTGATATTGTAGGAGAGCCAGGGCTGAGATCGTCTCTGAACAGAAATTTCTCCATGGGAGATGTAGCAGGTTCTGGCAGTCAGTAGAACCCTTGAGGCTGGGAGTGGGCAATGCCAAGCTGTCTTTCAGCAGCAGCTCCAGGGACCACTGTGGAGCTGGGACAGGCCATTTTACTGGATATCATGACCCAACCCTGGGAGCCCATCATGCAGCTCATCAAGTGGGCTCATTCATTTCAGAGTTGCTGATCAGATGCTCTGGGCCCCAACCTTGACCTTACTCAGGGATGCTATAGCTTGGGTATTGAGTGTCCCCTGAAGACTTACATCTTTAAATCTTGGTCTTGAGCCCTGGCCCTATTAGGAGATAGGGAAACCTTTAGGAAGTGGGTCTAGCAGAAGGGAGTTAGGTCATTAGGTGCATGCATTTGAAGGGGATTTGGGGACCTTGTTTCTCTGTTTTTTCCTGGACACTGTAAGGTGAACAGACCTCCTCCATTATTCAGTCATGATTTATGATGCTGCCACAGGCCCAACACAAGACAGCCAACCAACCATGGATGGAAACTATGAACCAAAAGATATCTTTCCTGCTTTTAGGTTCATAGCTCCAGCAACTGAAAGCTGACTGAAACAATGTTCGCCTTTGATGCAGGCCTAACTTCCACTGTTGTGTATTCCAGACAAGTTGGGGGTCCAGGTCTGTGCTGAGTCAGTGTGCTCGGGGCTGTTCTGTGCTCTGTGCTATTCTGGGGATCTTGCTACTCAGAGACAGATCATGCCTATCTGAAGCAGCCACCAGGCTGTTGGTGGAGTGAGCAGCACTCTTTGGGAAGGAAACGTGCAACTGCCCTAGTTTTCCTTGCTGTTGAGAAGCTAGAGTGTGGAACCTGGCCAGTCCATCAGCCTTTCTGAGCTCATACACAAGACAGGGATCATCTCGATTCCCTTCAGGTTAATGCAGGGAATAAAGAAGGACAAGAGCAATTAAACAGGACTGGCAGGAAGGCCTGGGACATATCAGCCTCATTATAGTTATCATTCAGTATAATTCCTTCCTCTGAGTCTGAGGCTGGGCACTGGCTTCTCATGTGCCTACAGGTGAGACACACCCCAGAAAGCAGCAGATTCTGCCCATCCACTGCTGCTTCTGATGTAAAGAGGCTGGTGCTTGGATTGAATACCTTCGAGCCTCCATCTTTGAGTGACTGGGGAGACAGACATACTCAGACCTGGCTAGCAGGGTTTTTGAGTGTACCTGACTGAGGATCATCTTGGTTCCTGTAGGAACCATGGAGGCCTCAGCCTTACAGTCCCAAATGGGTCCAGGTCAGACACAGCTCTCTACAGTGGCAAAGGGACATAGAACAGTTCTCACCTAATACAGACACCTCTTGACCACCCTCAAACATTTTTACGGATTCTGCTTCCATTAAGTAACTCGAAGGGAGCTGGGTATGGTGGTACATGGCTGTAACCCCAGCACTGCATTCAGGAGGATCAGGAGTTCAAGGTTAGCCTTGGCTACACAGCTGGTCTTGTGAAGGCTAGTCTGGCAGGGTCCTTTGTCGCAGGATGCTAGCACACAAAAGTATCCAAGCCCATCCTGCCCTCACCCCTTTCTTTGGTTCTTGGGGAGTAAGATGAGGGATAATAAAGGTTGTCTTTCATTCAGAGAAGCAGAAGGCAAGGTCGGGTTTCAAATTCCAAAGATCAAGGGAGCCTGGGAGAGTCTGTAGGGGGACTTGGTGCTGAGTATGATTGGCATCACTGGAGTTCTAGGGGTGTGAGTTGGGGGTAGGCGGGCTGACCTCACCAGGCCTTGTGAGCAGGGGTTGGGGTTTTAGACTTTGTCTATGAGCAATGAGGAGCCTTGGAAGATTTAACAGAGAGATGTAATACAGCACTGTGGTCTTCAAACTTCCCTTTGTTATTACATGGGGAAATGCCTGAGGAGAGGCCTGCAGACAGGGAGGCCAGGCACTTACATAGCCAGGACATGTAGATGACCTCGACAGTGGCAGCTTCAGAGTGGAGGGAAGTGTGGCCTGTTAGGGATTAGTCAGGGATGGACACAGTCATGCTTCCTGCTTCCACCTTTGCCCCTTACAGTAGTCTCCCCACTACAGTCAGAGCCATCCTGGTTAAACCCTAAGTCCAGATTATGCCAGCTCTCTGGCTTCCAGTCTCAGGATACAAGCCAAAATTTTTGCCAAAGTCTACAAGATCGCCACAGTTATCCTATCCACCCCCACATGGCTCTGATCTTCCTCCCTGCTATTCAGCCACCTGAATCACACCTCTCCAGACACCCCTCACTGCTCTTAGAACCTGGGAGCACAGCTTCTCCCTCTACTCCATTGGAGGCCTTCGTGCTTTCTGATCCTTCTGCCTGACCTCAGCTAGCCAACAGGTGCTCAGCACCTCGTCCCCTGCTCATGTCACCTGCTCTGTGAGGGCTTTCCAGACCACTCATACTAGGCTAACTATATACTTTTCCATTGAGTATACCCATTCCCTCCATGCTACTGTTTACAGTTTGTGCTATTGTGTGGGGGGAAAAGGCTCTCACAAAGCCCAGGTTGGCCTAGAACTTGCTACATAGTCAAGGAGGGTCTTGAGCTTCTGATTCTTCTGCCGCTACCTCCCCAGTTCTGGAATTGCAAAGCTTATAGGAACTGTAGTGAAGATGAAGACAGCAGAGGGAAGAGGATGTATGTGTGTGCGTTCGTATGAATGTAAAAGCACACATGCAAATGCAAGCGTTGATGCTGACCCCAGAGCTCCCACACCCTCTGGGATCTAGGCAGGACAGAGACAGCTCTAGGCTGGGTTCAAGGAGAAACAGGTAGTGCAGGAGGCACGAGAATAAAAGGAATGTGGTGTACTCCATGGGGATAGAACTTCCAACTTCCTGGGGGGTGGGAAGGGGGTCTTTGGAGGAAAGACCCCTCTGCCAGCTCTCTCTCTAGATCCAGGGAGCTCCTCTTTCATGGTTCAGATGTTTGTTTTTCCAGAGCACAAAACACCTAGTCACTGACTACTGGAAATGAACAAGAACACCTCTAACATGTTTGTAAAGAAGAACAAGGTGGAAAGATTAACTGTTAAACTCTAACACAGTGATAATTAAAGCCACGTGATGTCACAGGACCAGCAAAAAGATCAGAGGAATCAAATCCAGCTGCAAGGTTTCTGATCTCACAGAACCGGTTAGAGACCTTGCCTCAGAAATAAGATTGGAAAGCAATAGAGGAAGACACCCAATATATCAGCCTCTAGTCTACACACACACACACACACACACATACACACACACACACACACACACACACACACACACACACACACACACACGGTGGGGTATGGAAAAATCCTACCAATTAACCAATTATTGATAAGAAGTTAAATAAACCCAGACAAAAAGTATAGGGTAATATCTATGAGAATTACTCTTTTTTTTGTTGTTGTTGGTGTTTTTTTTTTTTTCTTTTCTTGAGACAGGGTTTCTCCATGTAGCTTTGGAGCCTATTCTGGCACTCACTCTGTAGATCAGGCTGGCCTCGAACTCACAGAGATTCACCTGCTTCTGCCTCCCAAGTGCTGGGATTAAAGGCATGTGCCACCAATGCCCGGCTGAGAATTACTCTTAGGGAGTGAGGGGAGGGACACTCTGTTTCTGCTGTTACTTCAGCCCTGGACATGCAACAAGCTTACAGTAAATGACAGCCGAATGACAGAAGTCATCACAGCAAGGGAAAAGTAAAACTCCTGTGTGCTGCTCTTTATTTACCGTATAAACCCATGTGAAAACTGTGGGAGAGAGTGAGGAAGGGGGTCCTATTGCACACAGGTGGTTAGAATGTTAACTGACAACAGCCTTCTGTTGCCTGTGGTAGTGCAGAATATGAAGCACAAATGGGCATCATTTGGGCTCGTTAAACAAATAACCATGGTAGTTTTTCACTCAGAGCAAGCAGGGAAGTGTGGTTACGGGTTTAGGACAGGACAGTTGTGGGCTTGGAATGCACATCATATTGGTGAATTGGTGTGCTGTTTAAGTTCATTGAGAAGCTGACTCTGGAATCAGGGCTGCTCTCCTCTCCACCATTTCTCTCAATGTGGCTCTCCCTCCTTCTTTTCATGTGCAGTGGTGTTTTGGGCTGCATGTATGTCTGTGTGAGGATGTCAGATCCACTGGACCTAGAGTTACAGAGAGTTGTGAGCTGCCATGTGGGTGCTGGGAATTGAACCCGAGTCCTCTGGAAGGGTAGCCAGTGCTGTCACCTGCTGAACCATCTCTCCACCCCCCTCAAAGTACCTTTTAAGGCCCTTTTCTGTGGGTGGACTGCTCCTCTAGCTCTGACAGGGAGATAAGAACAGCACAACAGCTCAGGAGTACGAACACCGTGACTTTAAGAACAGCTGGAAGAGCATCTCCACCAGGCATTATACCCATGCTATAAAACCCACCGGGTACTTATCCCATGATATGGAAGCCCCTCCCGAGGAGGAGCTGAAGCTCAGCTACAGAAAGTTCATGCAGAAACTTCAGCTAATGCCTCAGCTTCCCCAGTCACCTTCTGTTGGATGTTGTGGCTGTCGGTTGGATGATGTCATCTCTATCTGTTGCTGTTTGTATTTTCATTTGGAACTTCCCCCGAGGGAACTCTCCTTATTAGAAACTCCAGCTGCCTGCCCTAAAGGGGCTTCCTTCCCCCAGTCGATTCTTGCTGGGAATTCTAAGTGCTGTTGGTTCTGTTCTGCTTCTAACCATCCATCCATCTGCCATTTATTCTTTTACTTTACCTTACTGTATGTTTAATGAACTCACACATTCAAAACCGAAAATATGGCCCCAGTAGATCATTCTCCAGACTGTACAAAAGCTACTGATAGTCACTCATCAACTTGTAACTTAAAAGTGAGAGTCTGAATAAGTTTATGTAACCAAAAGGCTCAAGGCAGACCCCACTTTGAGTGAACTGGGGGACATCCGAGGAGTATAATATTTCTATTGATGTTGAAGAAAGAACCAAGCATTTTAGAGGGAAAGGAGGTGTTCTTTCCCTGGCATGTGTTCTTTCTAAAAGGCTGCCTTTTGTCTCATTATGAAAAAAACCAAAACAAAAATCAAGCATGCCCCCTAGTGGGAAGATGAGGAAAGACGAGGGGGAAAATGGTGAGTTTGTGAGGACAGAAAGGATTGAAGAACCTGGGAAGAAAGAGAACCAGGAAGTGGGTACCACCCATGGAGGTCACTAGGGGCCACTTCTGACCACTCATGCAGACAACAGGCACACCAGGGCCCTCGTAGCCCACGCTTATCTTTGAACATTTCCTTACTCTGTGGAGACTCTTGCCTTCCTCATTCATCTCTTGGTTCTCAGCTATCATCTTTCCTTGTTTCACTGAAACAACAGACCTCAGTATTAATGAAACCATTGCCATGACTTAAGTCTGCCATCCAGCCTAGGCTTCGTGAACAACATGAGACATGTCTGGCTCACCACTGAACCTAGTGTCTCGAACAGGCCTGGCACCTGAACTCGTCTTACAGCACATTGGAGCTTTGGCCTGGACTGGAGGTTGGCAGGACAGACACCCACTGGTTCTAGGGCAAGCAGAGGGACTTTATTAGAGAGGCCAGGAGGACATATATTTACACGGGCCACTAGGGGACATTAAATGAAGCAGGGGAGAGCAAGATTTTCCAGCTCAGACGAGTTCCACCTTGGCATTGGGGTACACAGCCACAACATCATACCCCTCTGGTGGCTTGACTCGTGCCTTGGCGTGGTTCTCACAGTACAGCCGTTCATCTAGGAAGAAGTATCCACGCTGCTTGAGATTCAGGCCACAGTCGCTACACATGAAGCACTCAGGATGGTAGAGTTTGTCCCTTGCCTTGACGATGGTTCCCCTGTTGTGGGGAAAGAGGGACAGGTGACTGATATATTCTAGGATAATGCCCCATCTAGGGCCCTGAAGAATAGAGGTGGGGTTGTGGGTGCAGGTGGGCAGGGTGGGTACTCACACAATTCCGTGGCCACAGCGCGTGCACTCTGGTAGCCCCTGCAGGCCACTCAGTGGAGCACCCAGCTTGCTGGCTGCTGGCTTGAGGTTCCTGGGACCACCAGACCCAGGCCGCTCCCCTGAAATCCAGAGTGCAGGTGGTATGAATGGGGTAGGTGAGATAAGAACCCCACTACTGCAGGATGCTGCTTCTAGGGCCCAGGTCAGAGGCCTAGGGGGGAAGCACTTGGTTGGTATGAGGTAAGGGGGAGCCACGTGATGGTGGAGTTAAAATCAGAGGGTGAAGGCTTGGTGAAGGAGGCACAGACATGGTGAAGACACCAGAAAGGAGTTGGAGAGGGGAAGATGGCTGGAAGGTGTGGATCGATTGGGATTGGAGGTGTGGAGGGTGAGCTGGGGCCCTGTAGGGAGAGGGGAGGCAGGTGAGATAAGGTGTTGGGAGTCTTACCACCTTCGCTAGCCTCTAGCATGCCTTGCAAGTAGCGGAAGGATCCAGACTGCTTGGGTTCTGAGGCCACTGGCTCTGCTGGTTCCCTTAACATCTTGTAGACCTCTGAACCCAGGTCCACCCTGCAGTCCCGGTTCCGAGGAAGAACCCTGGCTGTGTCAGCACTGGGCAGGAGAGAGATGGAAGGCTAAGAATGGTAATTCCAGCCTTGGTTCTGGCAGCCTTATGCGTCAGACTATAATTATGTGAAGCTCGAAGATCAAGCCTTAGGGGCCAGAACGGGATCGACTGAGATTTGACAGATTAGGAATGATCTGGGTGTGGCTTCAAAGGCCTGGCTTCTGTCTTACCTGGGAGGTGGAGACACATGCAGAGTGCTCATCTGGGCTGGCAGGGTGATATCATTGCTGCTGCCATTGTGAGGGACTGGAAGGCGAGGTGGCTGACCATATGGAGATCCCAGGCCTGATCTGTTGTCATCCAGCCCAATCCCAGAGACTGAGGACCGCCTGCTGGTCACTGGACTGCCATCCTGTAAGAGTGAGGCCTGAGGCACTAGGAGACCCTCTGGCCTTTGACGAGTCCTGCTGACTCTCCTCTCCACTGTGCTATGCCAGTCCTCTGTGTCCACTGCTGACCACTGCTCTGACATCTCTAGGCTAGGTAACAACACTAGGAGCCTTCTGACCTCTGGCTGTTCCTATAGACCTGTACTTTCCTTCACCCTGCTATGCCAGGCCTCTATGTTGGTTAGCTACCTCTGCTCTGACATTTCCATGCTTTTGCATCCATGCAGGAAACGGGTCCTTTCCATGTATTTCCATGGCTGGAAATACAAAAAGAACCTCTTATCCTATAGTTGGAAAGGGTCCTAAGTGCTTTCATGAATGCCTCTTCAGAGGGAAGTCTGAGGTGCCAGGGTCTGCCATGAGGTCAGCTCGTCTGGGCCTGCATCCTATTCCTGCTCCCCACTTTCTTAGTTTTCCTAGGGAGCAGAAGACGAGGAGTAGAGACTGGCCCCCACTACCCCAAGAGTAGCCTAGTGTCTATGGTTGAAAGAAGTGGGTGAAGAGTGGCCTGAGCTTGCCTATAATGACAGAGCAGGGGTTCTGGGTGCCTGTGTCCATGCGGAGTCCAAAGTTGTGCTGACCTCAGCCCACAGGCACACAACTTGTCCACAGCAATGTGAACAGGGCACACATACTCTCACAAGTGCATTTAAAGACGGACATATACATGGGTAAGGACAATACACACACACACTGGCCAATCTTCCCACATACACCTTTATTCCTGTTTGCAAGGTCACACACACTGAGTGGCAGTGCTAGTCATCCTGGAGAAGGCCATGCGGCTAAGCCTGGCCTGGCAGGCTTATTTAGGGGATGAAGCTCCAGTTCAAGCGATGGGTGTGTCTCAGCCTGGGGGATGATATATATATATAGGTCTTTCTGCTCTGCAATGTGGACAGGGAGCCTGGGTGAAAAGGAAAGGGAATGTTCCCTAGCAGGAAAGAGGCCAGTTTGGGCTCAGGCTGCTCCTAGCACTGGAAGAGTCAAGCTTGCCAAGCTCTGCCTTGATTACCCTTGACTTTTGCAGGAGGGAATCATCTGGGTTGGGCACCCCGCAACACACACCAAATTTCAACAAAGGCAAGAGGCCTGCTGGCCAAGTAGGGCCCTATCAATGCTGCTGTGTTGGCAATAACAGCAGCAGCAGGACCCCTGGTCCCCAATGAAAGAAAGGACTTAGAAACCTGAGTACTCTCACACATGTGTCTGCAGGGTAGATAGGCAGGCAGGCAGGCAGGCAGGCAGGCAGGCAGGACGGGCCTCTAATGGGGACCAGATGGGTTGTGGTCCGTAGGGGTATGACTGGGGAGGGGGGTGGGGCTGAGCTCTGCATGAGACTTCAGTGGAAAAGGGGTATGGGAGTCAGGAAGCAGGGGTTGTGAGAGTGGAGGTGCCTCACTCATCCCCCATCCCCCACCCCGAGCCCAGCAGGGTGTGAGAGCTGACTACAGGGTCATCAGTGAGCTATGGCCCCTCCCATGGCCACCCATGCAGCAATTTCTCTAGATCTGAACTCAGTGGTGACCTCGTGTGTATTTGAGTGGCAGCTGTATCACCCACTGGTGCACTTTATTCACCTCTGAGCCTGTTTCTTCCCCTAACCTGGAGAACAACAAGATGGTGTCAGTATCATGGCTCCTTAGTATAGCTACTTAGGATCAAGGAGGAGGACTGACTACACCAAGCACTTGGCATGGCACGGTGTCAGGCTGGATGGCTGTCACAGGAATTCCTGCACACCCTATCCTCTCTATCTCCTCTCTTTGGCTGGCAATGTACCATACACCTTAGGCTCCCTGCCCTGAGCTACAGTCTGGTAGTGGTGTACTTGGTACAGTCTCAGAAAAGTGTCAACAAGAGGGTGACCAGACATCGGACACTCAACATGAACGGAGGTGAACACTGCACCTAGAGGAACAGGTGGCTTTCTTCGAGGCCTTCAAGAGACTCAGCTCTCAGCAGTCTGGGTGTTCAAGCCCCCTTCCGACAGAGAGCTCTCCTTAGTGCTATCCTTCTTCCACCCTGGGTGGCCCACATGCCCTCTATCTCCCATGGGCTTGAGAAAAGAGGGTCTCCTGTGGCCTTGTAGAGAATGTGGTCCTAAGGCTGCAGTTACCCTGCCCCGTTCCACTTGGGGATGCTTGCCAGGGGTGCCCTGTGTTGGCCTAGGGCTAAGTGTGGTTTCCTCCCACTCTGATGATTCTAGCTGGCCCCACCCCCACACTCAGAGGGTGGGAGTAGTGTGGGGACAATGAGCCTTGTGTCTGTGTTCCTGGGGACACAGCCCTGCAGGGGTGGGTAGGGTGGTTTCATTGCCACCCATGGAGCCTACGACCTTTTAAGTACAAAAGGGGAGCAGTAGCTGGGGGACTGCTCTGTTGTTTGTGGAAAATCACTCTCCTTATAGTAAGGGCCACCACTGCGGGCACAGTGGCCTTTGAAGGAAACTGTGAGGAAAAGAATGGGGGCAGGAGAAGCTGCTCTGCATCCTAGCTGCCAGAGCCTATAGAGAAGTCACTCTACAGGCCCAGCCTCTCAAGCCCATAGGGGAGCCACTCTGTAGCCCAGCCTTCCAACCCCAAAGGGAAGCAGCCCTTGGTCCCTGGTGACTCCCTCCACTCTCAACCAGGCATGTGCTGTCCTTTTAGCACTGGTGTCCCCAGAGGAGGTCTCTCACAGGACTTGTCTACCCTCAGCTCCCTGCTGCCTGGCTGTTTACTGCCAGTCTGTCCTCTCCTCCCTGCCCGCAGGACCTCAGAGAGAGCAAAGGACACTACTAAGATGCAGATGTTTTATAGGACAAGCTGAAGTCTGGGATGAAGGACCTAAGAGCCTCTTGGTAATGATGCTTCCCCCATCCCTACCCTCTCTCTGCTCCGATCTCTGACCTCATGGCACACTCACCCCTGGGCTTGCAAGTGCTCACTGAGTGCATGTCCTCTCCCCACACCCAATATCTAGGTCCTAAGGTCTGGGCTTGGATGCCCTTCCTCTGGGGAGCCCTTTCTAACTTTTTATTGAAACTTCTTCTCTCTGCCCTGGTCCTTTTTCCTTCCATATGAAGAAAGCAGACAAGAACAGGCCTCACATGTTGAGTGTTTTCTGCATCAAGCTACATCATAGATTAGCCCAGGATCCACCTTGTCCAGTTATGGAGCAAGCTCTAGGTATCTGAGTCTGGTCCTCTTGGCTACCCCTCTCAAGAGAACCTACAGCATCTGGGCTTCCTCACTCTCCTAAGGACAGGATGACAGCTGCAACTCCTATGTGACACAGAATGAGAACTCTTCAGCCTCAGCCAGAGAACTTATGACTAGCACAAGACAGGAGTGGCCACAGCCTAACCTCACCCAGGGCTCTAGGCTGCCACCTCCTCACCCCCATCTCTCTCTAAGCCTGTTGACTTCTTTTCGATCTGGCATCTCTGGGTATGGGAGTAAACCTTAGCTCAGTGTGTGGAAACCCTGAGCCAAGACCTAGCCCAGCCCCGGTCCATCACAGGCACCCTTGCCAAGAATGCAGGATTGCTTGGAGTTGGGACAAGCCCACTGTAGGTGCTCACCACCTCAAGAGCATGGGATATAGGCAGGCATGGCCCAGAAGAGCCTTCTGTTTCAGTATATGCCCTGGCCATCTGAGCATCAGTGTGAGAATTCACTGGTACAGGTGAAATCTGGACCATGCTTGGCTCCTCCACCCTGGTCTCACTCTGAGCCAGCTGGGTCAGGTCAACAGTGTCTGTACATACCTGGGACTCAGGGTCAATGTGGATCCTATGTGCTTGAGCCTTGTCATCAAGGGCACTGGTCCAGTTCTTGCTCTCAGGCCTGTAGCAGGAATTAGGTTGTGAGATATGTCTGCCTATCAGTCCTCCTGACTCCGTGCCTGGGAACCAGGGACAGGAGAGTTTAGGCTTAGGGCTCAAAGGAGGGAGAAGGGTGATGTCTCAGCATTTCCTCATTTACCACAATGGTGTCTACTGAAGCAAGGAGCCACAAGCTCAGCTCTGCTGCCCTCCTGAGGCAAGGCTGTGTGTTCCCTTCCCTGCCAGTGGCCTCATGCCTTTCTGATCTCATTCCTGAAGAGCTTGCAGCTCAGACACTCTTATTCCTTGCTGTGGCCTGTAGAAACTCCTCTTCAGGAGGCTCAGATCACAGCAAGGCAAGCCAGGCCTCACACATGGATTAGCCAGGAGCCAGTCCATTCATCCCCTGACCTCCACAGCCTCTGGCCGGGGCCTGGGTGGCTCTCAGGGAGGTGAAATGGAGGCTGTGGGGGAGCACCTCCCCTCCTGCTGCCTCCACCCACTCAGGCAGAGTCATCACTGATGTCTGCCCAGCCCAGATGGGAAACAGGCCATTAGGAAATTCCTGCTTCACCATAGAAACCAAAAGCCAAACACCACTCAGGAGGGAGAAAAACATCGTAAACCTGCCATAAGCAGGACAGGCGGGCCTAGGCCCAGCCCTGCCACTCAGTAGCTCAATGAGAAGCAAGCCAGGAGGGTGTGTGAACCCTGGGTTGGCAGGCGATGTATAGCAAGTCTGTCCAGACTGTAGAAATAATGTCCCTCAACCAAGAGGCCTCCTGAGGCTTCTCAGAGCTCAATCCTGTCTCCTTCCCCTCGGCTCAGGAATTTATTTATTTATTTGCTTGTTTGTTTGTTTTGAGATAAGGTAGCCCTGGGTACTCACTATACAGATCAGGTTAGCCTTGAATTTAAAGAAATCTACCTGCCTCTGTCTCCCCAGTGCTGGGATTAAATGTGTCTTCCACCACTCCAGCTCCATTGCTCAGTGACTTTCTGCTGTGTCCACACTGAATCTGTGCTATCAACTCTCTTCACTCTGCTCATTGTCCCCTGGAGGCCAACCCTTTCTTCACAGCCTTTGTCTCTAGCCACTCAGGGAGGTTCCAGAATGAGGCCTCTAAAATAGCTCTAATCAGCAGGGCAGTGGTGACACATACCTTTAATCCCAGCACTTAGGAGGCAGAGGCAGGTGGATCTCTGTGAGTTAGAGGCCAGCCTGATCTACAAAGTTACACAGAGAAACCCTGTCTCAAAAATAAAATAAAATAGCTCTAACCATATCTTTTTCCGACTCTGAATCCCAGTATGATGAACAAGGGATGCCTTGTTTGGCTATTTCACCTTATGTTTTTCTAAACATCTGCCCAGAACAGCACAAGCCTGGGATCTACAGATCAGATAGTACAAAGTACCCAGTACCATGAGAATAGACCAAGGTGTCAGATAAGAACAGAGGGTTTAGTCAGGCTATGCAGGTGACCCCAGCTGCAATCTTTAAACAAATGAGAAGTAAAGTTTGGGCTGTTCGAAGGTACCAAGGGACGCCAATAGAGACTATCCATGGAAGAGTGAAGTTGATAGGAGGAAGGTCCTGATCTACAAGACAGGCCCGAGACATGTGATCTGACTTGGATTATTGGATGCCTTTAGCTCCGTGTAAATTAAGTCTAGAAGGAAATAAGGCCTCTCCTGCACATCTCAGGCTGTGGTGAAGCTAGTAGGGCACCCGAGGCAGGGAAGCTGCTCTAAGTGGAGTGCCCAGTCCCTTATCAAGCCAGGTCATTAGGCTGACCCTCTGCAGAGCCTACGAAGGGGGTAGAAGATGTGTCTTGTGCCCTGGCATAAGCCCCAAGGAGTGAGCTGGACAGAGAACGGGACCGAAACCTTGTAGGTAGGCCCAATAGAAAGAGGTCTGAGGATCTAGTCTAGGTAGCCATGTTGCAAAATCCCCCAAATCTAGTATTATGTATGGATTGGAGATGGTGGAGGGAGGGAAAGCCTTGGGTTTTCATTCTGAATGAGTGAGCCTGGCACCTCCTCACCACTCAGTGTCAAGATCACAAGGCAGTCCCTGTTGTGGGACTGAAGAAGTCTGGGGTTGGGGGTAGAGTGGAGTAAAACACATGGACCATGTGCTCTCATCTGCCCATGGCCACATGGTGTTCTGAGACTGTAATTCCCAAAATGCAACAGGGAAGTGGCCTCCTGGCTCCATCCATGCCTAGATTGGAACAAATGACCAGGGAAGGAAGGAAGGAAAGAGGACCTCCACCCCGCTACCATCCCTGACATCATTCTCTCTGGGAATCTCCTGACTCAGGACCCTGCGAGCCTCCCCACAGCTCCACCATCCCTAGAGCTGCCCTCATTCAGCTAGAGAACAAAGCCAGAGGTGAGTCAGGGCCCAGGAACCCAGCCAAGCTGGGAGGCCTCATAGGCTACTTGCGGGCAAAGCTTCCCCTAACCAGCTATGCCTCAGTCTGGCAGAGAGCGAGGAATGGGATATATGGGAAAGGAAACATGGGCTCGTGGAGCTCATATGAGTGCCTAAGACAGAAGGGTCTAGATGAGGCTGAGGAGTTCTCTGGGTGCCAAATGGCACACAGACTTGCAGCTAGGCTGCTCAGAGCTAAGGGAATGTCTGAGATGCCTGACCCCAACAGGGACCTGGTCACAGGCCAGGAGCAAGCAGGGAGGCTACATCATAACCCTCATCATGTTTAAAGGCTCAGAACCGATGGTTCAATCAGGCATGGGTTAACTGTGTTGTGGTTTGGGGATGGTTTCGCCCACACAGATCCTCAGGGGGTCGTGGAAAGTCCCTGTTAGCAGTGAATGTGGCAAAACTGAGTTGTGTCTCTGGATCCATGCAGGGAGGGTGGATGGAGGGATACCACTCAGCTAGAATTAAGCCAAATGCTTGTGGGAACTGATTAAAGAGCAAGGCAGAGGCTTGAACCTTCATCCCAGCACTATCTTTGGGGCACAGTTACTTGTCCCCACCCCCATCCCTTCATGGTGGGCTGCACAGCATTACATGGCCCATGGAAGGAAAGCTTGTTCCAAATCCAGATTTAACCAGAGCAGAGTCATAGGCCCTTGTGAAGACAGCTGTTGAGGCAGAACAGCTGTGGGATTGGTCAGAAAGGTTGGCAGCTACTAGAGGAGGAGAAAGAGAGAGGAAAGGAAGGAGGGAGGGGAACAGGGAGAGAGAGAGGGAAAGAGAGAGAAAGACACACACACAGAGAGAGAGAGAGAGAGAGAGAGAGAGAGAGAGAGAGAGAGAGAGAGAGAGAGAGAGAATATGCTCCATTTGGCACTTACTCTCTATGACCTGGTTATGTGACTTTACGTGTCCTCTACCTTGCTAGTTTCATCTGTAAAGTGGGACTACACTAGGTCTTACATCTTTTAGTTAGCTTGAGGATGAGCTGGTCACCAAACTGATCCTTTTGAGGAGGGGAAAAGACTGATGTGTTTTTATTGTCGTCGTTTTTGTTTTTGATTTTTGTTTTGGGATAAGATCTCATTACATGGCTCAGGTTAACCTTGAACTCTTACTGCTCTTATCTCAACCTTCCAAGAACTGGGATTATAGGTGTGTGCCACCCAGGTCAAGATCTTATTTCTGCTGTCACAAGAGCAACAAAGCACTCTAACTAGTGCTATTCAGGCACCACGACAGCACCAATCGCTAGGTCTGGGCCTGGATGGGGTGCTCTGAGTTGAGACAGAAAGGTTGGGTTGGCTCAGCTCACCAGGCTGGCCACCCCCCTCCCCATGTCCTATGACCTTTCCGGCCCAGCCTGCGCATCTGTACCTGCTTACGGAGAGTGTAAGTTGATCGTGGCAGCCTTTAATACGGTTCTGGGCCTCCAGGTGTGTCATGAGCTCTGTGCTCTCGCCGTTGATGGCTTGGATCAGGTCACCTGGGCACAGGGAAGCCAGGGCTGCTTTGCTTCCAGCATGAACCTGTGGTTAGAAAAATCACATGGTTGGTACAGTTATATCATGTGGCCTTCTGCAATAGATTTCTTTCAACCTCAGAACCTGGCCAGTATGGCCTTGTGCCAGTGAGTCCCGTGGGTGGGCAAGCTAAAAGGCTGGATGAGGTCCCCTTGTAGCCTCCGATTTCAAAATCTGTCTCTAGCCCCTGCAGACCTGGTTAGATGTGAATACATGAGGGGCTTCTTCTAGCCTGGGACAAGTGGAATGCTACTTTATAGTCTGTGTAGGGACACTAAGACATGCATGGGACACTCAATCACACAAGGACATATATGCCCAGACATACATGGAGCATGGACATGTCATAAGTATTTTACACTGACAGTGCCCTATTCAAGCAGCCTACTTATTTGATCTCATCTCTCATGCCCACCAAGCAATGGCTTGCCACACCATGCTATGGTTACCCCATCTCAACACTTGTAGGTGCTCAAAGGCACTGGACAGCACTCACATCTTTACTTCCCCAAATGCTGATCCTTCCAGATGGTACACTCTTCTGATTCTGTAACCCTGTTTAATAACTAGCTTCCCCCCCCCCCACTCCCTTAGGGCTCAGCGCAGAGCCCAGTTCCTCTCAGAGTAACTCCTTGTGCCCTCATTGCCCGAACCCCTGCATTGCCGATGCATCATTACAATTAGAAGTGGGAGGTGAGTATATCACCTCCTTAGGCAAGTTCAAAGCCATCCAGTTCCAGCTGCCATGGCGCCTGTACTGTGGGGTCCTAACCCCATCCATCTCTGCATTCCCTGAAGGACCCCTAGTGTCCTCTATTGACCCAATGGACTCAAACACTTCAGGTCATCCGATGCAGGTCATGTGATGAGGGAGGGGAAGACTCACTAGGGGACTGAGGTGGCAGGGCACTCTGGAAACGGCCTGGGAACAGACAAGGAAGGACTCTTCATTCTTGCCTAATATGAACAGCCAGCACCTCTCTATGGCTTGAGAGTTGCCAGTGACCTTGTTGCTATCAGTGGGACTGGGGGTGGGAGTGCCTGGCAACCCAGGCAGGCTCAGCTCAGCCAATTTCTAATAGAGTGGACAAAGCCAGGTGCTGGCAGTTCCTTGGCTAGAAGCGTGGTGTGGGCACTGTCAAAGCTGCCTTGCCCTGAAATAGGCTGCCTTAAGAAATATTCTTTCTCCCCCTCTCTCCTTCCATCCCCGTGTGTGTGTGTGTGTGTGTGTGTGTGTGTGTGTGTGTGTGTGTGTGTGTGCGTGTGCGCACACACTCAGCTGTGTGTATAAAAGCCAGAGATTGGCATCGGTATCTTTCTCTATTGCTTTCTGCCTTTATTGTTTGAAACAGGGACCTGGAGTTCACCATTTTTGGCTAGACTATCTGGCCAGTGAGCTTCTGGGATCTGCTTGTCACCACCTACCCCAGTGCTAAGGATACAGGCATGCTTTACCATATCCAGCTTTTACATGAGTCCTGGGGATCCCAACTCAGATCCTTCTGCAAGCATTTTACTCTATGAGCCATCTCCTCAGCCCTACCTGCCTACACCTGGCTTTTGATGTGGGGGCTGGAGATTAAACTCAGGTCTGTGTGTTTACATGGCAAGCACTTTACCAACTGACTTATCTCCCCATCTTGCTCAAGGAAATGTCTCTTTTAAAGTATGATGCCCTAGCCAACCAGTCCACCATAAATATTCACTCGCTGGCTTGGGCACCAGGTACTTGCACAAGCCTGTCCTCTTGGGGCAGGTGCCCACTTGGCACCATCCAGTCCCATTCTCCTGTCAAGGCTCTGTCAGAGCTCCCTGCTCTTTATGGATACCTGATCCGTGCCAGAACTTTGCCATATCAGGCACAGGGTAACCTCTCAGTCACCAGGTGAGGCCAAAGCTGTTCTCATGCCTACCGACAAATGAACAAAGAGGGCGTTGGAGCAGGAGCACCTTGGCCCTGTCCCCCCACTGGACAGGAGTCTTCTTCCTCAGGGCTAGCTGGCTACAAGATGACTCAGCCAGCACAAGGGGTGTATTCAGGTCCCTGTAGGTGGAGGAAGTTCCTGGAAGCAGAGGTGGCTGGGATGTGGCCAGCTCCATTGAGCTTGGGGTGTTCTGGTCAAAGAGGACGTGAAGCCAGGAAACCGTGACTCCCAACTGCCCTCTGCATGCATTGTCTCCTGAATTCTCACGGCAAGCCCATTTCCTAGACTAGGCAACCGAGGTCCAGAGAAGGCAAAGAAATGTTTAATTAATAAACAGCTGAGCCAGAATTCTAACCTAGGCTAACTGGGTCGAAATCAAAGCTTACACTGTTAACCACTATGCTTCTCTGAAAAAAGAAAGAGTGTGGAGATAACATTCTGGGTGGAAGCCCAGCATTATAATGGCTTACCCAAGAGAGAGGGAGGGAGGCTTATGTGACTTCTAGCATCATTAGTGAAGGGAAAATGGATGTGACCAAGTCAGAGAAGATGCAAGGACCAGATATTGCAGGGTCTATAGGTCCTGGGGTGAGACACTGGCATTTCTCATGGGGTTGGGAACCATGGAACATTCTAAACAAGGAAACACTGGGTGTGATAGAATTTGGTCAGCCATCCAGCTGTGCAGTTCAAGATAACCAGACAGGAGAAAGATAGAAATCAGGGGCATGAGTCAGCCCCCTCACCTGCTACATTCCAGGCCCCGCTATGGTCACTGAAGCCTGTGGTGGGTGGGAGTCACAGAGGATCACATCGTCTCATCAAGCAGTCACAGCAAACTCCAGCAGTCCTGGATTCTCAGTCATATCCCCCTTCCCTGTGTATTTTAACTTGTCTGTGCTTCAGTGTCCCCATCTACAACCTGAGGCCAGGAGTCTAAGGATTGTAATGAGGACATAATCTCTACTAGAGTCTAGGCATACAGCAATGCTCATTTCAAGGGCCGGTTGCTGGGAAGGTGCTGGTACCAATACTTGATAGGATGGGGCCTGGAATCCTGTGATGCTTAGAAAAGGCCAGTAGTCATTACAGTTTAATTATAAGGAAGAAGCCCTGTACACTGATCTTGGGGATCCCAGAGGCTACCTGAGCAAAGACTGTAAGCTTCCATCCCAGCAAAACAATCAGTTCCCCTACTGTTTGCATGAGGCTGTGCCTTTCTACTGGACTCTGGGTGAGGAGGGCTCTGGAAACATAGGAGGGGATCTGGAAGGACACAGGAAGGGATCTGGAAGCCCTTTAGTGAGGACACTCCCACATATCATCAGTCCCTTTAGTGTTGCCCCTGAGGTACCTGCTAGGCAAGCTGTGGCCTGTGCCTTCCCAGCTCAGTAAATCTCCCAAATCCCACCCTAACCCAGGCTCAGTCATCCTGGCTCCTTAAGTCTGAGCTACTGCCACATGACTGGGGAATAACGGGGGATTCCTCTTTCCCAAACTGTCTGTCCACCAGGGGTCTGTACCTCCTCCCACCAAGCCCCCATCAGTGCCAAACAAGGCCAGGGCAGCCTCTGCTGACGTGTGGAGGCCTTTCCTGTTGGACAGGCAGCCTCGTGGGCAACAGATGTCTTAGCTCTCAGCCGCCTTCAGCAGTCAGCCTTGGCCACCGAGCCTGTCAGCGGCCTCACACCCAGGGTGCCTAGTCTGCTGGCTGGCCTAACACCCTCACCAGTCCTCCTCTGCAGATAGATAGCATGATCCATCGGGCAGATATAGATGCTCTCCCCTCACCACCCAACAAACACACACACACACACACACACACACACACACACACACACACACACACACACACACCACGGCGGCATCTCTAGGGGAACAAGGAGATGAAAGTCGAAGGCAGACCTCACTTAGCCCCAGGGACCTGGTAGTGAAGACAGATGTGCGAGGGCCTCCTAGGACAGCTGGTCCTGCCTGTCACCCAGGCTCCCATATAGAGGGTTCCATGATTCCACACCCACCGGGTGCCTATCCCTTCCCAAGAACCGAGAAGTCTCTAAAACTTGGCCCAGCCTTCAGGGCCAGAGGAAGCATCAGAGTGGGAGAAGGAGGGTCTCGGTCCCCTAATACAAGTCCCCCCCCCAAACTTAAGTAGCCTCTGTGGGGAGAAGTGATGTCCATATCTGTCCCTTCCCTCTGGACTGGGAGTCACCAAGGGGAGAGCCTGGGTTCTCTTCTCTTTTGGCTCCAAGCCTGGGGAATCCCTGCCTCAGGCCCTTAGCTCCTCCCCTGTGCTATCTTCAGACCAACTACCTCTCCAGGGCTGTGCCCCTTCTTCTCCTCTGCCCTAGGTCTAGGAGCAGGGTATAGTCCTGGGACCCTTGAGGACCTGGGCTGGTCCTTGGCTTTGTGTTGGCTTGTAAGGAGTGGGAATCACATCTCATATTCTCCCTTTGCCTGGAAGCCGACAGTCCCTCTTGGTTACTTCCCCGAGAGTGACTGAGGTCAGAAAGGAGAAACTGAAGTTCAGGGTGAGGAAGTGGATGGACTTCTCAGGGCAGCAGACCCTCTAGGGCCACCCAGATCTTTGATAGGGGAAGTAGGCTTTCAGTTACTTTGCCCCAAAACTTTAGGCAGGGTTGGGTCTGAGGAGTTTCTGGGCCTCTGTAGAGCTGTCCAGACTCCTGGCTCAAGTCTGAGGGTTCTTCTCTGGCCTACAGTGGACTTTCCCTAAAGAAAGTCAGCGGGAAGCTGGTGTGTGAACTCTTGGGGAGTCTCACCGCAAAATGGGGTAGACTGTGCGGGAAAGGGGGTGGGGCTGCGCTGCTCTGCTGGAACTCCCTTCCATGGCACACAGGTCACCCAGACCAACCCTCTGCTTACAAGCTTTGGACACGTCGAGGATATGGGTCCTGGGTCTACCAAGGACAAGTTCTCAGCCCCGGGACCACCCCGCTGCCCCGCGGGGATCGTACTCACCCGCGAGATGGTGAGGGGCGCGCTGAAGTCCCGGCCGCCCACCAGGCGGAAGCCCCAGGGTGAAGGGCCGTGCAGGGTCACCGAGTGGGGCATCGCGAGCCGGAGTTACAGCCGGGAGCTCGAGTCGGACACGGAGGAGTAGCCGCCACCACTGCCGCCGCCTGGCCGCCGCGCCCCGCCCCCGGCCCGCCCGCCCCCGAGCCCCCCTCCGTCCGTGCCCGCTCCCCGCGCACACCGATTGGCCACGCGGACTCCCGACCCTCCCACTTTGGGGGCTCTGAGGACCCGCCCCTCACTTTCTCAGGCTGCACCCCGCACCCCCCACCCCACCCGCTTATTGAAGCCCCCCAGAATAGAGTCCGCTCCGATGTCTGGGTCCCGCCTGGCTGCGAAGCTGAGCCGGCTGTGGAAACTCAGGCACCAGGCACTGGCCCTTTGAAGTCGCTTTTACGGGCCGGTGCTCTAGCCCGGGGAGGGATGCAGGGCTGCGGTGGCTCTGATGGGGGATGGGGCCGCGCCTTGTTCCCAAACCACTTCCAGGTTCCGGCAGGCAGACCTGCCTCTCCACCTCTCAGCGTGTGGAGCCCTCTGAACACCACCGCTGTTAGAACCTTGGGCCTGAGTAGCCCTGGACTAGGGACACAGATCCAGGATAGCAGCAGGCAGTTGGTCTATTACGCGATTGAAGGTGGGGGTGGGTGGTAGAGTAGAAACAGAAAGGTGCCCAAACTAGTTTGCAGAGGCCAGGCTGATTTCCTAGAGGAGCTGACCTCTTTGGGCCATCTAGAAGCAAGGTGCATGATCTTTCCAGGTATCCCCGCTTCTTGGGCCTTCTCTTGCTGCCTTCCCCCTTCGAGCCATCCTGTATGCAAGAATGTGTCTCTTAGCTTTCTGGAAAGGAGAGTGGCTGGAGCAGTGACTGTCTCTGAGTGGAGGAGTGGAAGTATTTGGAGCCCTTCCCCCAGGGCCCTTCTCTCCCCGTGGGATGTCCTTTAACAGCTTCTGGGGGTGCCATGATTTGCCCAGACCACTCTCTGGGTACTTCAGTCTCACCATATCAGATACCAACTGTTTCTCTAGACTCAGAGGAGGCTCCTAGCTTAGTCAACATTCCTGGCAAACCTTGGTGTGTCCTCTTAGCTGCAGGTAAGGGTTAGGATGCTCACAAGATGTGAAATGAGAGGGACTACTAGATCTTCAACATCTGGCATAGAGAAGGACCGACCACTTGAGAGGTACAGAGTCCCATCCCGGGATGTCTTCCTGGTAGGAAAGGTGCTGCCATCTCCTCAGCTGGGAAAGGGACATGCATAGTGTGTGTGACAATGATGCATGTTTGGGGAGGGGGCGGTGAGGCAGACACACAGAGAATAGACAGCAGGCTCAGCATACTGTGTGGCAGAGGATGTTTGTGCTTGGCCTCATGCAAGCATGAACCCCACAGGGGCAGACATATGTGAGGGGCTGTTTTCTGCAAACCAGCAATTAGATCCCACTAAATGGAGTGGGGTGGGTTCAGCCACTATTTATCACTGGTTGTCCTGAGGGTTGAGCATACACTGTGGACCATGGTCAGAGACCCCCTCATCTGGATTTTTAAGAGCCATAGCAAATGTGACAGTGATGAACCTTGCTTGGGGTTTGGGGGGAGAACAGCAGGTAGGTCTTCAGGAATCTGTGGAAGCTTCCACCCAATGTACCTCATAGTGCACGGGAACTTTTCCTCAGACACTCTTGCTTCTTTCTATTTACATATCTCCAAGACCTGCCATCTTCCTATCCTGAGGCCCCCTCACTGCTTTGGGGATGGTTCAGTCTTCCTGAATATGACCTTGCTGGCATTATAATCTTTCTTCAGAAGCTTCTCTCACAGGACTGGAGATGAGGGGGAAGGGAGACAGAGGGTGGCTGGCTCTAGAATCTGCTGTATAAAGTTTCCCATGCCATTGTGCAGGGTTTGGACAGCTTAGAAGGATGCAGAATATCTGGGTCCCATATGGCTGCCATCATCTGCTTGGGCTTGAGGTCCACCTATAAAAAAGCATTCTCCCATCAGGTGGTGGTGGTGGTGGTGCATGCCTTTAATCTCAGCTCTTGGGGAGGCAGTCAGATCTCTGTGAGTTTGAGGCCAGCCTGGTCTATGGAGTTAGTTCCAGGACTAGTTACACAGAGAAACTGTCTCTAAAAACATAAAAAAAAAAAAAGCATTCTCCCATAGGAGAAAGGCCCGGGTAGGCTGTGTTCCCAGACGGTGGAGGTGGTCCTTAGCAGTGGACATACTGTTCTGAGATAACTTGAAGTTGAAATAGCAGGTTAGCTAAGCACCAGGTCCTATGGCTTCTCCGACACTTCTGACTCCCTCCATGAAGGTCTTAGAGTTCTCTTCCTGCCTTGATGGTCTTGGTCCTGGAAGATTGCCATGTTGCTGAATCCCTCTGGTGGTGGTGTAACAAGTCACAAGGTAGCCACCAGAGCTGGAGGCTTTCTTAAGGTGTGGATAGGTGGTGGCTGGTCACGGCTCACCTCGGCTCTGGTGGCCTTCATGTGTCCTCAGGCATATGGACTGCTGAGTGTAACCAGACTGCTCATTTCCATACATTCCTTATTCATCCAGAAAAAAATGTATTGAGTGGCCTCCATGTGCCAAAGCCTGGGGCTGCCAAGGGCTGGGGTTGAGGCACTCATGAGGACAAGAGCTGTGTCTATCTCACTTTTCTCCAGTACCCGCCAGAGAAGCTGGCTATTAACATTTGCAATTACAATGTCATAACTGTTATGGGAATCATTATCTTGGCTTAGACCTTGGCCATGATTCAGAAAGAGACCAGGAGGCTTAGGAGAATGAAGATTTCTACTTCTGCTGCCTTAGAGACCATACTTAGTGGCCTTGTCCTTCAACGGAGCCCCTAAGTGGCTCAGGGCATGATGCCCAGGCCCTCTATGTGTAGCCAGGACTGTCCAAGGCCAGAGGAAACCACAGTACTCTTTCCTTGATGGGTTGGCAAAGCTGGCAGGCTCCAGCAGGAACAGATGCCCTTGGGAGATGCCCTTGGGCCTGAGCCTAGGGCGAAGGGGAGGACAGAACAGGAACAACTTCAGGCCTGGGGAATGCTTAGATCTGGCCGTCCGGGGCTACACACAGCCAACAGTGGGGTTGAGTAAAGTTGGTGGACCAGCTCACACTTGAAGTACCTTCTTGTGAGGCCATAGTGCTGGCCAGAGGACTAAGATACTGGCCTGCTGTGGCCCAGTGGTCACTATCTGTGGGTGGAGCCTGCTGTAGTCAGGCTCAGCTCCTCAGAGCCAATGTGTCCATCTTTCAAGACACACCTCTCTTCCCCCAGTCACTAGCCTAGCTGGAGATCTGCATCCTTGGAGACATGACCTCTCCTTTTATACCCAATCCACAGTTCTGACCATGGCAGGATCCCAGAGAACCACCAGAGGAGAGAACTGAAAAATTCTTATTTCTGTGTCCTGTCTGGTTCAGCTGCAGGCCACATTACCTCTGGCCACCCAAGGATATGTCTCTCAGTAGCCTGTGACTGATGTCAGGTGCTGGTGAGTCTGCATGCATGTAGGACAGCAGGCCATGGGAGGGTTCTTTGGGTTTCCTAAGGGATTAGATCTGGGCATTGCAGTGATATGGTGCCAAGTCAGGCCCTAGGCAGGGTCTGGGGACTCTGTAAAGAGTAGACAGCCAGAGGCATGGTCCAGGCAACAGGCAGAAGGAAAGAGGGCTGGAGTGGTATGGCCTGTAAGGTGGATTGGGAACTATGCTCAGCTTGCCCTGGGAGGACAAAACTCTATCAAGAGTGCAGCTCAGCTGGCCTTTAAGCTGTGTTTGGTTCCACAGAACACAGAAGCGGGCGTGGCTGTGGCAAAGGGACTTTCCCAGCTCCAGTTTGTGCCATTTAATCCCTCAACAACAATTTAGGAAATGCTGACTGTGTGTCTAGCCTAGACAGGGTCAATGGGACTTGAGAGGCTGGGGTTTGGGGTGCTGGGTACCATCTTTAAGGGGGTGGAGATGCTGGAAGCTCTGGAGGGAATCAGTCTCCCAGGGGCCAAACAGGAATGAAGCAGACTCAGCCAACAGGGGCCTAGTTGCTGGCCTTGAGCCAGATTCCAGGGCGGATACAAAAGCAAAAACAAGGCTCTTCAGAAAACAGATTCTGGGGGAGGAGTGAGGGGCCACCCCAAGCTCACGCAGGTTCAAGTGTTTGATCTGGAGCACAGATGGGTGGGCCCTTTCCTACTGTATGTAGTCTTTCTGCTGGTGAATAGCTGTGTCTCGGCTGTCCTTGTAGTCAACACCTGTGCTTCCGTCACCCGTCACCCTGTCAGACCTGCTCAGATTCTGTTTTCACAGAGGAAACCAGCTTGCTCTGGGACCCAACAAAGAGACTGTTGGGTGTCGGGGCGGGGACAGGTGTACCCACCTGAGCCCATGAGGCCCTACCCCTGAGGCCTGGGAGAAGAAGGGCGTTGGGGAAGATAGCATCTCACACAGGGGTGGCAGAAGTCAGGTAGGAGAGGCAGAGGTGGCCCAGCCCTGACAGGGAGGTGACAAGATAGCCTGTCAGCCATGTGATTTGGGTATTGAGCAACTAAGACCTTGAGGTAGCAGTCCTAAAAGACAGCACAGCCTCACCCTTGCCTTAGGGTGACCCTCATCTTTTTTACTCGCCCAATTGTCATTCAGGCCAAAGGATGCAGGCAGCCTGCCCAGGATTACCCAGCCTCTCCCAGCAACAAATGTTGTAATTCTCCCTGTAGCCTCCATATTAGCTACTTTTTGTTTTTGTTGCTATGATAAAATACCAGACCAGAAAAACAAAACGAAACAAAACTCAAAGAAGAAAGAGTTATTTACACTCACAGTCTGAGACTACAGCCCACCATGGTGTGGAAGACAGAGAGGTAGGAATGTGAAGTGAACAACCGCCATGCCACATCATCAATCAAGAAGCAGAGAGAAGAACACATGTACCTCACCTCAGACTCTTGCTTCTTCCTTTCTTTTCAGTTTGAGACCTCACCCAGACCGTGGGGTGATGCACCTCACACTGGAGTTTTCCCTCCCCCAAGCACACCTCTCCAGAAACACCCTCACAGACATGCCAGAGTTGTGTCTCCCAGGTGATTCCAAACCCAGGCAAGCTGACAATGAAAAGATGAAAATTAATCACGATACTTTGAAACATGAGGAGCTCTTGGGTGTTTTGCTTTCCCTGGCAGCTGGAAGCTTCTGTTTTTAGTCCAGATGCACTAGCTCTCACGAAGGGAAAATGCTTCCTTTTACAAATCAGCTCTTGGGGTGAGCAACCGGGATGTGTATTCATTCTGTGTCCTCAATACTTTTGGTCATGGTTTGCCCATCACCACTCCCAGATGAAAGCAAGGATCCACAATCCTTCCTTGAAGAGAGATACTGCCGTGTGGTACAGGAAAGGCGACAGCAAAAGAGCAGAGACTGCAGCTACGCCAACCCAGTTACTGTGGCTCCCACACTGCCGTTCATGGCTGCACTGGGCATGGACTCCTACCACAGCTGTACAGCTGTAGCCTTGTTCTAGGGACACATTCACAGACACACTTAGCAGTGGCCTGACCAGGACCATCTATCTATTCTCAAGCTTGAGGACCCTCTGCCCCTTCCCAACCTCTGGAGGTGACATACAGGGCTCCTCAGCTGGCTGGGGAGTTTCAGGCCATGTCTCTATTTCTACATCTCCAGTAAAATAAAAACAAGAGATGTGAAAATGGTGTTTCCGGAATTATTTAGGATTTGTCCATTTCGTCAATGGATATTTTTGAGCCTTCTGTGTCAGGCACTGTTCTAGGGCTGAGAACGGAACAATTAAGCCTTTGTAACGTACAAAACTGTGTTGCCTCACTTGGAAAAAATGGCAAAGATGAAAATTCCTGGCTCTTCTTCTCAGGATGGAGCCTCACACCCCCACCCAGTGCCTATGAGTTTCTCACTAGCATGTTTCAAGCCTCTGTTTCCTGCTTCTGAGGGATCAGGAGGCCAAGATGCTAATGGGGCAGAGGGTTCATTGGATATTGGCCTATCTCCAGGCCACCTTTTCAGACACATCCTTTCTTCTTTATACTTTTTAAGCTTTTTGAGACAGGGTGTCTTATTGCCCCGGCTGGCCTCAGCTCAATATGTAGCCAAGGATGACCTTCCGGTCTTGGTCCTCCTGTTTCCATCCCTGCCAAGGTCTGGAATCACAGACATGTGCCTCTATGCCAGTTTTATGTGGTGCTGGAGCTCAAACCCAGGACTTTAAGCATGCTCGGCAAGTGCACTACCAACTGAGTTGTATCCCCAGTCACCCACCCCATCCTCTCTGTCTCTGAGGGGAATGTTCCCCAACACAGGAGTAGTTCCTTTACTCTCATCAGTGTTGATAAAGTGCTGTGCCTAATGGTACCCAGTAGCCAGTGGTGACTGAGTCACAGGCTGGCAAGGGCTATTCAAGGCTGATCTCACCTCTGGGTCTGGCCACTGGACACCCCAACTGTGACCATCTGGTGTGAGCCTGACCTCCCATGTTGCCTAGAGAATGGGGCAGAGCCATACTGCTGAAGGCTAACAGCTGCCAGCTGGCCTAGAGGCCTGGGAACCCAGGTGCAAGGGGCTATGGGGATTAGAGCAGGAAAGGCCGGATCCAGGCCTGTGAGGGTGCTGCTGGCTGCTGGAGGCCATGGGAGAGCGTAGTAGAGCGGGCCCCTGAGTCAGCCTATATCTTGGGTGGCTATTTTCTTGGCTCCTAAGAAAGCTTCATAATCCCTCCTCACTTTCTTTGTTTCCAAAGAGGACTGTTGCTGTACACATCTGGGCTCAGCAGTGAGGTGTGGGAGGTAGCTCTCATACTCACTGACAAGGGCTGTGGAGTGCTCATTCGTCTTGAACCTCAACCTACATGATGCCTAGCCAGACCACATGCTTTCTGGGAACTCGCCGTATTAATGGGAAGGTAGACCTGTCTAAGGGATAGAGGGGCCATGCCCACCTCTCCCACTTAGGAAGCCAGATTTTGCCAAGAGAATGTGAGAGCGCAAAGGAAGAAAGTGCTCCATCCCAGGGGAAAAGCAGAGAAAGGGCTAGGTCTGGGCTTGACAAGCACTGAGTGTTGGAAAATGCCTGGCTCAGCACTCTGGGACTCACAAGCTCTGAGAAGTGGCTGTGTTCAGGACTGAGTGAGACAAGTTGACTACAAAGCTGTGACATCAAGATTTAGAGCATGAAGTATTGCTGGCCCAGGGAGAGAGAACAAGTGTTCTCTTTCAGAGAAGTGTGGTGTTCCAGAGCCAGAGAGATGGTCTGCTTCCACAGTGCCTCATGAGGATCTGTTGCCCTAGCCAATCAGACCCCGTAGGAAATGGTGGGCTGAATGTGGCCAGTAGGGAAACACTGTTACTATCATGGGAATTGTTTTTTCTGGATTAATAAAATTGACTAAAAGAAAGAAATGAGTTTTGTGATTATCTCAAGACATTTAATAAAAATTTACCAGCTATCCACAAAGAACAGGAAAAAAAATCTCATCAGCAGGAGAGTGAGAGAGACAGAGAGAGAGAGAGAGTCAGTGTTGGACTTAACAGTCTAGAAAGTTCCATTAATGTAGATCCACAACAATGTTCTTTCCACCACTATTGGTCAATGTTTCTTTGGAGTTTGTAATTAGGAAAATAAGATAAAAAGAAGAAATAAGAGATAAATACTGCAGGGAGGTGGTGGCTCACACCTTTAATCCCAGCACTTGAGAAGCAGAGGCAGACAGATCTCTGTGAGTTTGAGGTCAGACTGGTCTACAGAGCTAGTTCCAGGACACCAAAGGCTATGCAATGAAACCCTGCCAAAGAGAGCCAGGTGGGTAAAGGAAAAAGTAACAAGCAGTAGACAGAGGCAGCCGTTGATCTTTGCAGATGTTAATGTTAGTCCATCTAGAATGTCCAGGAGAACTATTGTGAACAATGGTGAATCCATAGCTTTTTTAAAGCATTAAGTTGTAGATAATTTTAAAATGTGATGAAAATAGGGGCTAGAGACAATTAAAAACACTTGCTGTTCTTCAGACGACTTTGGTTTGGTTCCAAGTACCCACATGACAGCTCATAACCACCTGTAACTCCAGTTCCAAGGGATTCAGCACATATGCACTCAAGAACACACATAAAATAAACATATACTAAACTTTTTAAGGCTGGCTGGTGGTGTGCATGCCTTTAATCCCAGCACTTGGGAGGCAGAGGCAGGGGGATCTTGGAGTTCAAGGCCAGCCTGGTTGAGCAAGTTTCAGGATAGTCAGGATTACACAGAGAAACCCTGTCTTGAAACACCACCACCACCAACAACAACAAAAAAAACCCAAAAAACTTTAAAATAGTTTTAAATGTAATAAAATAATATGTCATTCACAGTAACAGTAGAACATAGAAATAGAAATGAATTAGACCTCATTAAAGACCTGGGAATGTTGATATGGGTAGATTGAAAAGAAAACAAAATATATGGCACATAGGCCATTTTCCTTAAAAATTCAATATTTAAAAACTTATAAATGGATAAATTCAATGAAATTCCAATAAAAATTTATTTGGATGGGAGGGATTGACAAGATGACTCTAAAGATCAACTGAAAAGGTAAATACAGGAAATAATCCAGATAAGAGATGCTGTTTAGGCCAGATGGTGGTGGTGAATGCCTTTAGTACCAGCACTTGGGAGGCAGAGGCAGGCACATCTCTGTGAGTTCAAGACCAGCCTGGTCTACAGGAGCTAGTTGCAGGACAAGCTCCAAAGCCACAGAGAAACTCTGTGTCAAAAAACCAAAAGCAAGCAAGCAAGCAAGCAAGCAAACAAGCAAACAAAGAGATGCTCTATATACTCCAAAGTATGTATCAACACATCTAAAATAATTAAGCATAAATGCATGAGTAGATCATAAGAATCCAGAATATGTGATGAAGCATGAATTTAATTCAAAAGCATGAGATTCATTCAACAAATCATCTTAAGGGGTTCCCCTCATCAGCACATATACTAAAACTGGAGTGATACAGAGAAGCATGGCCTCTGCAGAGATGAGTAGGATCTGTGAAGCCTTCTGAGAGGTACACATCATTGGCAGATAATGCTAATCCTAGAAGCCATAGGTTAGTAAGTGAAAATCCCAGTGCCAGGGATGGGATACCTCCCTAGGAGTTGCTGGTCCAGGGATGTCCCTATAGCCCCTCAAAATAATACAGATTATTGCTTAGATGATAAGACTCCATTACTGAAAACACCTTCCTCAGAACATTGAGAAATCAAGCTTGGACTCAGATAAAATTTTCCTCCCCATGGTTAACTTCCATAGTTCAGGAAGGTGCTATTCAGGCAGCTGGGAGAGAAAGGGCATTAACGGTTTTGCCCAGATATGGACCTAGCATGCTACACAACTGAACTGCCCGACAAAATGAGGGCACTGTTGCAATAGTGGTACTACTGCTATGGGAGTAACCAAGTTCATTCCAGTTGGATTTGGGGCTCATTTCACAGAAGGAAATGTATGCCTGGTATTATCAGCTGGTCAAAAACCTATGGCTATAGAGGTCATAGGCCCTAAGGGGGAACTACAGAAGTTGTTTTGATAATTTGGACATGATATACCTGTCAAATTGCCCTTTAAATATTCATTTGTGTTCATAGTGCTGCTCTTAGTCTTGGTCAGAGAGGCTCTTCTTGCAGTGGGTGGAGGCTACTGTAAAGATGCATAACTGGTCAAAGTCTCTGAGGATCAGTGACCATTGGATACTCATCCCTAAGTGGGGCATCTGTATCATTCCATCTACGGCTTAGGGAGCACCACAGAAGAGAGGGCAGAAAGAAAATAAGTGCTGGAGGTTTGGAGGGATGCTTCCGAAAGATTTATCATAACAAGAAGGAAGCTGTTTAATAGGAGTGGAAAGGGAGAAGGAGATGTCCAGATATCAAAGTACATCTATATGTGCATGAAATTTTCAAAAAGTCATTTGGGGGCTGTTATCTATACAGCAACAGAACAACCAGGGTTGTAATCTTATATACTATATAATTCTCTACCATATAAAATGAGCCTCACATGGATTCAATATATATATATTGAATATATATATATATATATATATATATATAATACAGTATATATACATATACATATGTGTGATTTTATACACACACGCAGTCACCTTTTTAGATCATCTTTCTTGATGCTGTGCAAACTGATGGGAATACTTTGAGAAAGGAAGGCATTGTGGTTGGGGCAGTTCCACTGGTCTGGGAGCTAATATATAGCCTGGGCTGTTTGTCTCTGAGTAAATCAGGAAGCAGAGAGTTTCAGTAAGAACCAGAAATGGGCATCGTCTTCAAGACCTGCCCCCAGTGACCCACTTCTTCTAAATAGGCCACAGTACAAAAGGTTCCACAACCCCCCCCCCCAAAAGCAGCATTACCAACTGGCAAAAGAGTACTTAAACATTTGAGTGTGGGACTTTTCACTTTTAAACCTAACAGTATATTCAAATTATAACAGTATGAATGTTTTCCTAAGCAACTCAGATAGTTACACTCAACAAAAGGTTAATAAACAGGGTATGATGACTCACACCTTTAATCTCAGCACTCAGAAGACCGAGGCAGGGGGATTTCTGTGAATTGAAGGTCAGTCTGTGTTACAGAGTAAGACCCTGTCTCAAAAAAAACAAAACAAACAAACACAAACAAACCAAAAACCCACCATCACCAAACAACAAAAAAATAAGAGCTCATACAAAACTGGATTAACATTTTTATAGTCTTGGGGTGAGAAACCTTTTTTTTATCACAGTATTTTTGTTTGTTTGTTTGTTTGTTACACATGAGTTAAGAAATCAAAGGCATAAACTACTGACTACTGACGGTTGTTATTTCTGTTTTTTAATAATTACTTATTTTGTTATTTTTATGTGTGTGAGTATTTTGCCTGCAAGTATGGCTGTGTACCATGGGCCTTCCTGGTGCCTGTGGAGTTACAGATGGCTGTGAGGCACCATGTGGGTGCTGAAAATTGAACCTGGGTCTTTTGACAAAGCAACAAGTATCCCTAACGACTGAGATAGCTCTCTAGCCTCCATCAGCTGTTATTTCTGGAGACGGTGTTTGGGGACAATTATTTTTATTGTGTTTGTAATTTAAACAGGTGACAAAAGCAACTTAAGGGAGGGAGAGAGCTTTTATTTTCAACTCACAGCTGGAAGGTACAGTTGTCAAAGCCGGGAAGGTGTGGACAGGAGCTGGATGCAGCTGTCCCATTGTGCTGCAGTCAGGAAGCAGAGAGAAATGAATTCAGGTCCTCACCTCACTTGTTCCTTTTTCTTCATGCAGGAACCCCAGCCCATGGCATGGTACCACGCACATTTAAATGGATCCTCTTACGTCAGTTGACCTAATCTAGAAAATCCTTCGCAGAAGCTTGTTTCCATGGTGGTTCTGCAGCCTGTCAATATGACAAGATTGACTATCCGACTCTCTTTTATTTATTTGTTATATGTACTAGCAATCTGTGTTCCTTTCTTTAGGACTGAGTTTCCATCAGATACCATTTCCCTCTGGCCTTAAGAACTTCCCCTTTCTATAGAAAACTAGAATGAGGCAAACACAGTCATAAAAATGTACCACAAGACTATATTTTCCAAGTTATTTGATATTTTTACTTAATAGTTATTATTAATGCACCAATAAATTTATATTCAGCTTTTGATGTTTCAAAAAAAAAAAAAAAAAAGAACTTCCCCTAACATTTCCAGTACCGAGGAATCTACAGATTATTTTATTTTCAGTAGTAAATGCCTGTATTTCTCATCCCAGTTTTTGAAGATAATTTCCTTGGACAGAGAACACTTCATTGATTTTATTTTCATAGCATATCTACCATTGAATATATCATTCTGTTGTCTTTGTGTGTGTGTGTGTGTGTGTGTGTGCGAGAGAGAGAGAGAGAGAGAGAGAGAGAGAGAGAGAGAGAGAGAGAACACAACACCCAAGCACCTGTGTATGAATGAATGCGGTATATGTGCGGGTGTGTGAGAATGCAGAGGACATTGGGTGTCCTGACCTATCCCTCCCTCTCTATTTGCCTTATTCACTTGAACTCTGGAGCTAGGCTATCAGCCAGCAAGCCTCCGTGAGCCTCCTTTTTCCACCCCTACAACTTTAGTTTACTGGCTTAAACATCCCCACACCTAGATTTATTTTGAATTTTATGTATATGAATGTTTTGTCTGCATGTGTATCTGTGTACCATCAGAGAGCGCACGCGCGCGCACGCGCGCGCACGCGCGCACACACACACACACACACACACACATACACACACACAGAGAGCCCTGACTTATATAGTTATGTGTTATATTTTCTGCTTCTTTATGTACCTGATAGTATTTAATCAGATAATGAGAATTGCAGGTATGTCATTGTTATGAGTTTGGCTGTTATTTTCTCCAAGGAATGGTATTTCAAATTTACCAGGAGCTCCATTTAGTTCTACTGAGTTTTGGTTTTAGACTTTATTAGGGCAGGCCTAAGGTACTGTAGAGGTAGACTGCTCCTGCTCTGAGGAGGTAGAGTTTTTAAGTTTTTCAGGGGTGGGGTGGGATATATATGTGCTCATATTTATATGTGCAGGTTTGTGTATGCATCTGTGCACATGGAGCTCAGAGGCCAACCTCAGGTGTCATTCCTCAGATGCCATACACCTTGATTTTTTACAAATAAATCTTTAATCATTTTATTAGATTTCTTCATGTGACTATGTGTGAGTGGCCTGCATGCATGTTTGTGCATCATGTGCTCATGGTGCCTGTGGTAGTCAGAAGAGGGCTTCAGATCCCATGGAACTAGGGTTAGAAAGGGTTATAAACCGTCATGAGTATGCTGGGAATCAAATCTGGATCCTCTGAAAGAACAGTCCATCTCTCAATACCTCAATTCTTTGGTTTCTCACTAGCCTTGGGCTTGCGAGTAAGCATGGCTGGCTGACCATCAAGCTCCAAGGATCCACTTGTCTTTGCCTCCTCAGTTCTGAAATTATAAGCACACACTATACCCGGCTTTTTAAATTTGGGTTCTGGAGACTGTATCCAGGTCCCTGTACCCAGACAGGTACTTCAGCAACAGAGTCATCTCCCTGGGGCTGTCTAAGGTTTTGATGGAACACTCGGGGTGTTCAGCAGTTTAGGAAGGAATCTCCTCTCTAGCTGATCAAAAACAGGTGCCAGCATGGTATGACCTCCGAAACTTCAGTTAGTGTGGGGGACTCACAGGACATCACTTGTGTATGTGTGCATCTTAGACAGGAGTCTCGAGAGGACCTCTGTGTAGCTCTTTCTTAGGGACCCTGCCAATGTATTTCAGCCACCTCAGCATAAACACCCTTTTTCCGCTCTGTTCTCTCCATTCACTGAAACCTGTGCTCTGTTTTGGCTGCTTCCCTTTGCCAAAGTTTGGTAAGAGTCCCAGGCAAAAGCAAAAATCAAAAAACCATTGATGAGTGTTGCGATTACTTTGTGTGTTTCCCTGCTCAAGAATGAAAGTAACCTCACATTCAATTTTTGCAATCAGTTGCTATGAATGTTTTAGTTTGGACTTTCTTATGTGTGTGGGGGTGGTAAGCTTTTTACCACTCGGCCTTGGTTGCAACCTGTGAAAAACTTAAAACTTTAAAGAAAGGAAAAGAAACCAGGAAGTCTGGTCCATTGGTTCTACCCCTTGCCAGGTCTTTCTGACTTGGCACCAGAAGCAGACTGAGGAACACTTCCCATTGTGGCCATGATGGGTAAAACATGTCTGACCAATTCTCTTGCAAAATCAACGATAAATGTTAGATGAAATATATAAAACAGGACTGAAGATGTAACTCAGTAGAATGCTTGGATAGCATGTCTGAGGCCCTGGGTTTGATCCCTAGCACAGCATAAAATTAAAATGGGCATGGACTAAAAGGTGGAAGTAGGAAGATCAGGAGTTCAAGGATATCCTCAGTTACATAGTGAGCTGTGAAGGCATTTAAGAACAACCAGTACAGGTTGATGTGAGGACTAGGTCATGATCCTTGAGGTCAGAAAATGTACACTAAACCCTGTGTTTACTTAGACTTCCCACCACCATGGGTACATTTTACACTGTGCAGCATGGGGGTGGGGGGGGAGTGGGGGGTGGTGGTGGATAAGGGCCTGGTAGAAAGCAGCAATTTTACCAAGTTTTGGATACAGAAGTCATAGCTAAAGGATGACCCGAAGGCTGGGACTTAAGGGAGTGATTTCAGAAGGGAGGTAATGGTAGAGAAGTCACCCAACTATAATACATAAATTCCTCTGGATTTGGTTTCCTGCTTGTAAACAGTAGTCTCCTGTTAAAGAACAGAGACAATTTCAACCACAGAGCGCCAGAAAGACAATTGGAATTCTAGTTCAGGAGGGATCATCTCAGCAAACACCAAGGTTTCCAGTCAAGTCCCCAGAAAGGACACACGAGAGAGAGAGAGAGAGAGAGAGAGAGAGAGAGAGAGAGAGAGAGAGAGAGAGAGAGAAGGATTTCCTAGAATAAAAATGAACCATCCCTGCTTAAAGTCATGTCCTGGTGTAGTTAGCTGGTCTGTTGGTAGCTTATCTGCCCAAAGTCATCCAAAATGTATGGGCTAAATGACTAAAGACCAAGGAAAAAGACAATGAGGATAGATAGAAAACCAGGAACTTCAAATAATTATGATTAAAATGTTTAAGAAAACAGAAGAAAAGAACAAAATACATGAATAGTTAGACCACTTAAAATAGAATCTCAATATTAAAAAAAAAAAAAGAATCAACTGGACCTAGAGAGCTAAGCAATGTGGTATCTGACATTAAGAACTCATAAATGGGAGCTGGGAAGATGGCCTTGTGGGAAAAACACTTTCTGCACCCACACAAATGCCAGGTGGGTGTGTTGACCTTCCTGTGATCCAGGCACTGGAGCTGAAGTTACAGGTGGCTGTCAGTCGCCTCCTGTGGTGATGAACTGAATGTGGTTTCTTTGGGAGAGCAAGTGTTCTTAACCACTGAACTATTTCTCCAGCTCCCACATTTCTTTACCCAGTAAAAATAGCCTTCAAAATGATGACAGGTGTAGAAGGCATTTCTGAAAAATGAAGGCCAAATTTGTCATCAGCAGACCCTCACTAAGTAGAATCCTAGCAGAAACCTGTCAGGGAAATGTGATCATTTGCCATTGACACAAATGGTATTAGAAACAATAGATATTAGGGTAAAGGTGAATATTGACGGTTTCAAGTGATTATTATTCTCAATTCACAATAATACATTATGGATTTGTAACACATGCTACCTGGGTGATAAACTCTGTTTATTATTTATAAATGTAACCTGTTGCTGTGTTCCCACCCTCTTATCTCAGATTTTGCTCATTCTGTGTCCTGTGCTTGACTCTGCTCTTTCTGTGGCCAGATTCTTGGGGGATCACATATCACACCTCTACTTGATATTGCCACCTGAGTCACTCCTTCTGTGGGTAGCTGTCTTCTACCCTTGGAGTTAACTGTCAGTTTCTTCACCCATCCTCTTCTCCCACAAAAGCCAAACTGACAACATGGATTCTGGGTAGACAACTTTTTTTTTTTTTACAGAATTACTTTTTTTTTTCAGAATTACTTTTAATTACGGGTGTGTGTGTGTGTGTGTGTGTGTGTGTGTGTGTGTGTGTGTGTGTGTGTGTGTGTAGGTGAGAGCAAGTACTCATGGAGGTCAGAAGAAGGCATCAAACACCCTGGAGCAGGAGTTACAGGCAGTTGTGAGACTTCTGGCATGGGGATTGGGAAGAGAGCTCCTCTGTAAGAGCAGTATGTGCTTTTCATCACTGAGCCATCTCTCAAGCCCCATCTGAGCTCTAGCCTGGTGGTACCCAGGGAGGACACAGTGGGTATTCATTGATGCCTAAATGCATGTAAGGTATAGGGGGCTTTAGAAGCCCCAGGCTGAGTGAGTGGATTCATGCTTGTCTTCATAAGCATGGCCAGGGCAGCTAGACTTTTCTTTGGTCACTGAGCCGGCCCTTCAAGGATGGGTGCAGGCAGCTCCCTCCACATCCTTTATCTCCTTTCTACCCATCTTTATTTGACATTCCAGTAGTTGGCATCTTAGGGTTTTTATTGCTGTGAAGAAACACCATGGCCATGGCAACTCTTATAAGGAAAGCATTTAATTGGAGGGAGGGCTGGCTTACAGTTTCAGAGGTTCAGTCCATTATCATTGTGATGGGGAGCATGGTGGTGTGTAGGCAGACATGGTGCTGGAGGAGTAGCTGAGTGCCCTACATTTTGCAAGCAACAGGAAGTCGATTGTGACACTGAATGAAGTTTAAGCGAAAGAGACCTCAAAACCTGCCTCCACAGTGACACACTTCCTCCAACCAACAAGGCCAGGCCTACTCCAACAAAGCCACACCTTCCAATAGGGCCACTTTTTTGGAGGCCATTTTTTTTTCAAACTACCACAGTTGGGCTCAGTCAGAAGTGACAGCAGCAGGAGACTGTTGATGTTGTCTACATAGATCAGTAGCCGGTACACACAAAGGAGGAATAGTGAGAGGAGATCTGGAGGAACAAGCAGAAACTGTCAAAGCAATTGTGTACCTACTTTTCAATTGCGCTGAAAAGGCACCATGACTGAGGTAACCTATCAGAGAAAAAGTTTATTGGGGCTTACCATTTCAGAGGGTGAGTCCGTGACCATCATGGTAAGGAGCATAGCAGGCGTGGCACTGAAACAGTAACTGAGACCTTTCTTATCTTCAAATAGGAGGCAGAGAGGGAGGGAGATGAAAGCCCACATCCTGTGACCACACCTCTTCCAACAAAGCCACAGTTGTTGTTTTCTCCTAAGTTGCTCTATTTACAATAAAGACTTGGGAGTCAGATGTTGGGGGGGAACCTGCTAGATCGGAGAAGCCAAGATGTAACCAGCTGACCTTCCTTTTCTGCTGGAGACCCAGCAAGAGATTGTCTCTCCACATCGTCCAAAACCAAAACAAGACCACAAATCTCTAAGTCCTTCCCTACTCCTTCCTGTTGGTCTTTCTATTAGTCTTACCAGGTCTTTTGTCCTCTCTATGGCTAATTCTTGTCAGCTAGTCCACTGGCTGAACTCCCTGGTCCAAGGCTAATTTTATTAACATGGTCTCAGAGTTCCAGAGTGTGATCAAATATCCTGAAACACCACATCTCCTAATCCTTCCCAAATGGTTTCATCAATTGAGGACCAAACATTCAAATACATGAGCCTATGAGTACCATTGTCATTCAAATCACCATACTGTCCAGCATAGATGACAACTCTGAATATTATTTACACTTAGCACAATGGAATGTTCCATTAATTCATAGCTCAATCCCACAAGCAGCCCAGAGCCTCATGGGAGCCCAGATAAGGAAAGGGATCCAGTTCTGTGTCTCCTGAGTCACCTACCTCAGCAGGGGCCAGGGTATTCTGGGTTGTCCAGTGGTCTGCCAGTGGCCTTCCCATATCCTTTTCTGGCTTTTCTGCATGACCAGTTCTTGATTTTGGTCACAGGCTCTATCATCCCTGGATGCCTCCAAGGCTCAAGAAAACTTAGTTGGTCCTAGTTTTCAAGGGCTCAGCAAAGGTTTGGGGATTTTCCCAACATCCTCTGTATCTTCAGTACTGGAAGTCCCAGGCTGGAGTTACTCTCCGAGGTCTGGAAAACATCTCTATACACCCATTTGTTCCTACTGATGTGGTAAGCAAGGGTCCTAGCTGAATCTTGTCAGATTGGTGACCTGGGCACTCAATCAGTCCCAGGAAGGCTTTAAAAATGAGTTATTTGAGAAAAATAGACATCAAAATAGCCAAACAACCCAATTAAAAAAGAAATGGGGCATGGAATTAAACAGAGTGCTGTCAAAAGATAAAATTTAAATGGCCTTGAAACATTTAAAAACCTCTTTAGTATCCTTAGCCGTTAGGGAAGTGCAAATTAAAACTACTTTGAGATTTCATTTTACCCAGTCAGAATGACGAAAACAAAACAAATGACAATAAATGCTGGTGTGGATGAGGGAAAAGGGGAACACTTACTTCACTGTTGGTGGGATTAAAAACTGGTATAGCCACCATGGACACCCAAGTGGCACTTCCTCAAAAAGCTAGAAATAGATTAATACATGACACAGTCACACACACCAAGGGGTTCTGCATTTTACTGCAGGGAACCACATCCATGCTCATTACTGTTCTATTTATGATAGCTAGGAATTGGAAACAACCATCAGCAGACAATGAAAATGTGTTACATTTGCACAATGGAATATCATTCGACTGTTAAAAGAAATGAAATTACAAAATTCACGTGTAAATGGAAACAATGTTACACTTGTTTTATATATGTAATACATGTGTAGGTTGTATAAACGATCATTCTGAGTGAGATAGCCTAGACTCAGAAAGACAAGCCTCACATATTTTTACTCATATGTGCATGTTAGCGATGAATCTTCAGATATGTGTGTTCCATTTGAAATACCCATAAAGGTCAGGAAATTTGTAAGGAGCCATGGCAGGGGCTTTCAAGAGAGATAGAATACAGTGATATGGGGTTAATAAAATAGGAAGGGTTAAATTAAGGATGGGGAGGACAGGGTAGAGGGTTGAATACCAGGAGGGTTCTTTGGGCAAGGCCAGTGATGACACACCAAGGTTCCCATGGTGGATTTCATGCACCCTCTGGTGGCCATTATTAGTTTTGCAAATTCTGAGCTGGGATGACATTCCAGGGGCGGACCCAAGGCCCCGCCTTCCCTAGGTTCTACAGGCCTTGTGCACAAATAGCTGCTTGCACTTTGAGATGGAGCATGAGGAAATGCTGTCTGGATGAAGAAAGGGGATGAGCCTGGCCTGCGGCTGTTGGTGACTGTGGAGTGAGAGTGCCGGCTGTCCCAGACAGCTGTCATCAATCACAGTGTCCTGTGGTGTAGCCACTTTGAGAAAGCTGCCCTTCTGCTCTCACTACTTGCATCATGCACTTTTCAGCCAGGAAGGCACACTGTTCCAGCTGTCCCTACTCAACCAGGATCCTGCAGATGAGGAGGAATGCAATTTGCTGGGCCCAGGCCCTCAGGTTACTGGTTCAGGGTAAGGATCAAGTCAGATTCTGGCATAATTTGGTTTTTGTTGTTTTTTTTAAGATTTGTTTTTATTTTATGTGTATGCTTGTTTTGCCTGCATGTATATATGTGCATCATGTGTGTGCCTGGTGCCCACAGAGTTCAGAAGAGGTATCATTAGATACCCTGGAATATGAATTAGGGATGGTAGTGGGCTGTCATGTGGGTACTGGGAACTGAACTGGGTCCTCTGCAATTGCGAGTGCTCTTAGCTGCTGAGCCATCTCTGATCTCTGTGCATGAACAATAAAAACCCAGAGACAGATATTGGGGTTCAAGCTGAAGATCAGAAAAGCAAAGCAGCCAACCAGTAGAGAGTTCTCACCTCTACCAAGGTTCAAACTAAAGCAGCAGTGGTGGTGGGGGGAGGGGGGAAATCGTGTCTTCAGCATGACTGCAGACTGCAATGGTCTCCCACAAATCTCAGACTGCCAGAGACCACACTGAACTCCTGACTTATATTCCTCTCTAGTGCTGGGATTAAAGGCATGCCATCCCAAGTGCTGGGGTCAAAGGTGTGAGCTCTGTTTCTGTTTTAGATTGATTCACTCTCATGTAGTCCAGGGTGGCCTTGAACTCACAGAGATCCATCTGCCTCTGTCTCCTGAGTGCTGGGATTAAAGGCATGGCCACCATGGCCTGACCTCTATGGCTAACTAGTGGCTTAGGTGTGTGGCTAACTAGTGGCTTAGCTCTGCACTCTTCAGGAAAGCTTTATTTGTTAGATTACAAACAAAATATCACTGCATTTCCCCTTTTTGTCTAAAATAAAAAAGAAGCCTTATATAATATAAGAAAAACTATGTACAATAAGTACAATAACTTAAAGATTCAATTTCTAGGTCAGAGTTAAGGGAAGGGATACCTCTATGGAGCTTCTCAGAGTTTTATGCAAGTATCTGAGTTGTGAAAAATACAGAAAGTTACAAAAACAGAAAATACCATATTTTCTATATAAATGTATATAGAAAATACATATACTATATGAGAGTAAATATAATATCTTGACATGGAAATGAGTCCACTGGATCTCATCCATGTTTTTACACAGTTAAATACAAAATGTGCTTTTATGGGATCTGAGTGTTCTGGAATGTGTCTGATATGATATGAAGTGACCATATCAGACTCCAGAGGAATGAACGCCTTGGCCTCCTTGAAGTGAGTCAAGGACTTAGGCCAGGGTTCTTAGTAACTAGTAAGTTCAGATGTGGGTGTCTACTCAAGGTGCCCCATGTTCCTCTTATTGGGATTGTGTGTGGTAGCTTAGGGTTAGGGTTAGCAACTGCTATCCCACGTGGTGATTTTATACCAATTATCCAGATACCCATTTCCCAATTCCATTTATTTCCATATTTACTGGTGGTTAGAGTTTGGGCTAGGTTTTTCCAGGTTCTTGGTTACTTATTCAGAGAATTAAAAATGAGGGCTCACACAGATTTGCAAAAGAAGCAAAATAAGTTTGCTGGAGCAAAGAAAGCATTAACACATGTCAGCAGGCCACATGAGTGAGATAACTCAGTTTTCTCGTACGAGGTTCAAATGGAGAACAGGCTGTATTAAGGGGTATAGTTTGAGTGGTTTTCTATTTTTTTTTATCATTGTGCAGGCAAATCTATGAGTCTGTGGAACTTGGGTCCTTGCCAATGGTCACATAGCAAGTGCATCAAGGTATTTTTTTTTCCATTTTCCCCTCCTTCCCTGCTCCCTACCAACTCCCTATCCCTTTCTGCTCCCCAGGGAGGGTGAGGCCTTCCATGGAGGATCTTCAGAGTCTGTCATATCCTTTGGAGCAGAGCCTAGGCCCTCCCCCGTGTGTCTAGGCTGAGAGAGTATCCCTGTATGTGAAATGGGCTCCCAAAGTCCATTCTTATGCTAGGGGTAAATACTGATCCACGACCAGAGGCCCCATAGATTTCCAAGGCCTCCCCACTGATACCCAGGTTCAGGGGGTTTGGATCAGGCCTATGCTGGTTTCCCAGCTATCAGTCTGGGGCCCATGAGCCCCCCTTGTTCAGGCCAGCTGTTCCTGTGGGTTTCACCAGCCTGGTCTTGATCCCTTTGCTCATCACTCTCCCCTCTCTGCAACTGATTCAAGTTCAGTTTGAAGGGACCAGCTCCCAATTTTGGCAGCCATAACAGCCAAACACATACTTGTCTGACCTTGTATTGGTTGCTAGGAGGTCAGATGCCTGTCTTGTGGCAAGGAACCAATCAGAAGTTAGCTAGTGGTGCTATGCTTTACGGCTCTGGGTGTGCTTTATGGACAAGTGCACAGCAATGACGCACAGAGCATAGCAACCACCCTGGGAGGGCCTATGGGCCATAACAACCAGTTGACCAATCAACACAGGGCAAACCCTCCAAACCAATCCTGAGCCTGTGTGTACCCCTAGACACTCCCCTTATGCTGCCTTATAAGATCTCTATGCAGCCGCTTTGCAGGGTCTTTTTTTTAGCCATCCGCCATGGTGGGTGGATGAAAGACCCGAGCTAACATGGGGTTAGCTCGTTAAACAACTACAATAAAGCCTCGTGCAGTTTGCATCAAGCTTTTGACTCTGCCTGGTGATTGGGGTGACTGAGGTCCTGGGCTGAGATCTTGGGGGCCTGAGTCTCTGGGGGTCTTTCAAGTTCAGTGTTTAGCTGTGGGTAACTGCTTCTACTTCCATTAGCTGCTAGATGAAGGCTATAGGATGGCATATAAGGTAGTCATCAATCTCATTATCAGAAGAGGGCATTTAAGGTAGCCTCTCCACTATTGCCTAGATTGTTAGTTGGTGTCATCCTTGTAGATCTCTGGACATTTCAATAGTGCCAGTTTCTCTTTAAACCTAAAATGTCTCCCTCTATTATGGTATCTCTTATCTTGCTCTCCTCTGTTCTTCCGCCAACTCAACCTTCCTGCTCCCTCACGTTCTCCTCTCCCCTCCTCTTCTCCCCTTCTCATTCTCTTAGCTCCCTCTCCCTTCCCCCCATGCTCCCAATTTGCTCAGGAGATCTTGTCCCTATCCCCTTCTTCGGGGGACCATACTCCTTGTTTCCCAGCTTCTCTGGCGGTATGGATTGTAGGATGGTAATCCTTTGCTCTGTGTCTAAAATCTATATATGAATGAGTACATACCATGTTTGTCTTTTTGTGACTGGGTTACCTCGCTCAGAATGGTTTCTTCTAGTTCCATCTATTTGCCCGCAAATTTCAAGATTCCATTTTTTTTTTCCTGCTGAGTAGTACTCCATTGTGTAAATGTACCACATTTTCTATATCCATTCTTCAGTTGAGGGGCATCTAGGTTGCTTCCAGTTTCTGGCTATTACAAATAGTGCTGCTATGAACATAGTTGAACAGATGTCCTTGTTGTATGAATGTCTTCTTTTAGGTATATGCCTAAGAGTGGAATTGCTGGATCTTGTGGTAGACTGATTCCCATTTTCCTGAGGAATCACCATACTGATTTCCAAAGTGGCTGTACAAGTTTGCAGTCCCACCAGCAGTGGAGGAGTGTTCCCCTTTCTCTACATCCTATCCAGCATAAACTGTCATTGGTGTTTTTGATTTTAGCCATTCTGATAGGAATAAGACGGTATCTCAGAGTTGTTTTGATTTGCATTTCCCTGATGGCTAAGGATGTTGAACACTTTCTTAAGTGTCTATCAGCCATTTTAGACTCCTCTATTGAGAATTCTTTATTTAGTTCTGTACCCCACTTTTTAATTGGATTATTTGGTGTTTTGGAAACTAGCTTTTTGAGTTCTTTGTAAATTTTGGAGATCAGCCTCTGTCAGATGTGGGGTTGGTGAATATCTTTTCCCATTCTGTGGGCTGCTGTTTAGTCTTGTTGACTATATCCTTTGCTTTACTGAAGCTTCTCAGTTTCAGGAGGTCCCATTTATTAATTGTCAGTCTCAGTGTCTGTGCTACTGGTGTTATATTCAGGAAGTGGTCTCCTGTACCAATTTGTTCAAGGGTACTTCCCAATTTTTCTTCTAATAGGTTCAGTGTGGCTGGATTTATGTCGAGGTTTTTGATCCATTTGATTTTCTATTTTGATTGGTAGATTAGATCATACAATCATTTTTCCTACTGTACATGTCCTGTTGCACAATGCACTTGATTTTAATCAAAGGCATGCCTAATTGTGAAGTCATAGACTTAAGATGGTAAATAGAGGATTCCCCCTAAAAGTTTAATAAAGGACACAATTCATCTTACTGTGAATGTACCACAAACCAGTTCAGGCTGGATTGGTCCTTCTGTTTTTCATACCACAATATGTTGGACATACACTTGACTAGAAACTGTCTAAATTTGATTGTTATCAGGGGCAGGGAAACTTATACTATTGTTCAGAGATGAGAGTATGTGTGCCTGGAGTGCCAGTTGAGGGATAAGAGGGTTCTGAGGTTGAGGAGTGTGTGTGTGTGTGTGTGTGTGTGTGTGTGTGTGTGTGTGTGTGTGTGTGTGCGCGCGCGCGCGCAGTATATGCAGGTGAAGGAACTAGGCTGCCAAGTGAATGGTTATAAGAGGGAAGTGTGCACAGCCCCAAACCAGATAGGGTCACAGGGTCCTAAGCTACCTGCTACGTTGAGGCTGCCTGCTGTCTATTGGAGAAGTCATGAACACACAAAGCCATCAAGTGGTGGGATAAGACCCCTGGCTGCTTTAGGACACCGTTCACACAACTTGACTAGGCCAGAATCACTCATGAGTGGAGTCCCTGGCATCAATCTCACTCCCAAAAGGATGTGACACGCAGACATGTTTTATTATAGTCAAGTGAAGTGCTTTCATTTAAAAATAGGAGCAGAAAATGAGGCACAGGAGAGGAAGGGCGGAGCGGGGAGAATTAGTGCTGGGCCATCATTAAGTGGGTGGCTGCCTTGCAGAAGAAGGAGCCTTGCAATTGGGGAAAGCAGGGCTGTGATTAGGCTTTTATGCCAGCCACAGGGGGCTGGTGTGCTTTCTGGGGCTAGCTGGCTTGGCTAGAATCCTCATTCTATCTGGGGATCGTCGTTAGTCATCCTTTAGCGAGGTCGTGGTGCTTAGATGGAACTCTGCATAGGGGAAGAATATTCAATGAGTGAGGGAAGAACCTGGCCTTTCCTATTTTGGCTGTTGGTGAGGTCTCAAATCCCAGCACTTTTCTTTCTAACCATTATCAGTCCCCAGTTGAAGTCACCACCACCTATTACCTAGCCTACTCTGGTGTTCTCTCTGCGCAATTTCAAGCTTTCCTCCTCCTCCTTCCCCACCCCTATAGAAGAAGACAGGATATTCTTCCTTAACCCCCAACTCGAGCCTGCTCTCCTGCCCTGCCTTCACTTTGGGGTGACAGCTGCCTGTCCTCAGCATTATACTCAAACTCCTTCTGCAGGTTATGAGATACCAGATGACCTCACCTGACATCTGTGACTTTTTCTTGTCTTACGGCTCTCTTTTCTGGCTTCCGGACCCACCCTGAAAAGTCACAAAATGCCCCCAAATATCTTCAGTCATATTTAAGTCAAGATGTCCAGTAGCTATCCTCAACCCCCACCTCTTCCTCACTCATTACTAATACCCAGCCCCAATGTGGTCCCAGGGTTGACGGCAGAGGGACAGGGCAGCTACTGTGCTGCCATAATAATCTTTTATTTTTTTTTAAGATTTATTTATTTATTACATATACACTGTTCTACCTACATGCCAGAAGAGGGCACCAGATTGAATTACAGATGGTCGTGAGCCACCATGTGGTTGCTGAGAATTGAACTCGGGACCTCTGGAAGAACAGTCAGTGCTCTTAACCTCTGAGCCATCTCTCCAGCCCCATAATAATCAAAAGCATGCCTAATACTACACACGTCACAGTATCCATGTTTGAGGCCAGAGAGATGGCTCAGCAGGTATCTGCTTGCTGTTAAGCCTGATGACCCAAGTTCAATCACCCAGATCCAAATGTTAAAAGTAAACGCACATAGTCCTCTCCCACTAAAATAAAATGTAATAAAAATGTTAAAATTCTGCATTTGTACACCTCGTACAGAGCTGACTCCTGGCACTCTGAGTGTTTGCACTATGCAATATTTTGACCAGTATGAAGCAGAGTACAGGAAGAAGATGAAATCTAAGCTTACTGTTACTACTTTGGGGGCCTCCTGAGGACATGATGGGTAATTACAGCTCCTCAAAGTCCTGGGCTATCTAATGATAGCTGAGTTTGTGCTGGTGTTGCTGTTCCTGGTGGCAGTAGTCCATGCGGGAGGTAGCTAAGAGGTTGCTTAAACACATCCTAGGGGATTGCTTTAGATTTTCACCCATGAAATCATCCAGGGATTGGGAAAGGGGAGACCAAGACACTTACTTGGTCTTTACCAGGGCTGGCCGAACAGGCTTCTAAGAATCTTCCAAAGAAGCAGCTAAGTGCCATTTTGAAGTTTAAAGGCCACCACTAGGTGGCCTCATTCAGGTCATATTGCATGTCCCCTGCTTCTGGTCTTCAGAATTGGGACATTTTCTTCAGTTCCTAGGAAGAGGAGGAGCCTGGGGTACATGCAGGGTTGGTCCCAGGGCTCAGTGAAAAGATATATCCTATAGATATGCATGCATGTATATACATACATACATACATACTATGTGTGTCAATAGATACAGTGCTCTCTGTGTGGCATTGCTTGACTCAGGAGGGGATGACCTGGGAAATGCTATCCAAGATGAGACCTCTAGCTGCTGCAGTATTTGCCAAGGCCTCAGCCACCAACAGCTAAGGAGGCTTCAGTGCTGGGAGCTGAGCTTGCTTGCTCCTCTTCCCCGTGATAGGGACCACAGGCAAGCAGACACAGGAGAGGCTGAGGAATCCCTGTTTAGAGGAAAGAACTGCACTCCCCACTGACCACTCACTCATCCAGTCATCCATCTGCCAGCACAGAGGTTCCTGCTTCTCCTTGTGGTAACACTAGGTCTTTCCCTAGGCATAGGGGAGGGGGAGGGTGGAAGGGAAGGGAGTGGGCGAGGGCGAGGGGGAGGACAAGTAAAGGATCCATTGGTCTGGGATGTCACCTAGGGATAGGGTAATACATGGGAGACGATGATTTCCTTTCCTGAGACAGAAGAAACAAATGTTGGAGCACAAGCAGTTTGGGTGGTGTGGGATTCAGTGTGATATTTTACTTTATCCACACTTATGACTGGGGCATTCTTGTAAGGGGCTTTCCCTTGACATTACCACATGACATTGCCATCTGCAAATCCGAAAGTTTACTCTCTCAAGAACCACACAGTTGACTTCACACACACACACACACACACACACACACACACACACACACACACACCTTTTATATTTTGTGTTGGGTTGAAATCATAGGTCTCTTTGGCCTCATGTGGCCCATGGCCATGGGTTGGACACCTTTGCATCTGTCAGCAGAACTCATATACAGAGGGATTGGCAGTGAATACTCATGGCAGACAGCAATACAAAGTGTTCTACCTAGGTCTGTCTGTAGCAAGGGTATCAGGGTATGGGGTATATATAAAAGGAAAATGGCTCAGACCTGTGTCTAATTCCTTTTGGTGTTTTGGGTGACAACTTAAGTACTTTTATTAGTGCCTGGAATGTTCAGGCTCTAGCTTAAGTTTAAGCGCATAGGTGAGAACACACAGTTGGTTGCATCACAAAGTAGCCAAAGCACATTGCATTTCTAGGGAGAGAGAAGAAAGTAGGGGAATTATTGGATTATTGGCTGTTGGTGGACTTTTTGTTGGGACTGTGGGCTCCCTAATAACATGGGGACTTATTATTAATTATGAAAGCTAGGCTGATAGCTTAAGCTTGTCTCTAACTAGCTCTTATAACTTAAATTAACTAATATTTTTATTAGTCTACATTCTACCACGTGTCTTTTACCTCTATTCCAATTTTTTGTGTGTCAGACTCATTCTGCATCTGTCTGGCTTCTCCTACTTTCCAACATCCTCTCTTCCCTGAAAACCCTGCCTACCTATTGGCTGTTCAGCTTTTTATTAAACCAGGGTGACACATATTCACAGTTTACAAAAAGATTATTCCACAACATTTCCCCTTTTTGTCTGAATAAAAATAAAAGGTTTTAACTCTAATAAAGTAAAACTAGATACAAATAAGAACAATTACCAATTAAGAAATGTATTTACAATGTCCAGTCCATTAGTATTTGGCAAATTTAAAGAAAACATTCCATTATCTACCCTCTCTTGATGAGTCTAAAGTTTTGTACATAATTTACTTTCTATCATGACGAAGTAAAACTTTAACTATTACTATCTAGTCTTTATCTTCATCAGAGACCCAAGAAGGATATAATATTACCTGAGTAAACAGGAAGTGCAGAACAATCAACTTCCAAAACTATGAAATGACAAAGACATATGGCTGCTGGGACAGTCACTCCAGGTTTCCTCTGTAACATTGGGGCATCCACCTGTGGCCTATGGGCCTAGAATATCTGGCAGACTTTTCTATGAAGCAGGAATTTTGAAGGACTGTCTCACCTTATCTTGGCAAAGTTCAGCAATCTATTTCCTTTGTGTCCTGCTTGTCTAGTTTGTACAGCATACTGCCAGCAGTCAAGGCAAGGGCAGTTTCTTGCCCAAATGGCTAGTTTTGCCACACTGAAAGCAAATGCCATATGGAGATTCTTCGGTGCCCATCATCTTCTCTGAAGTAAACTAGTGTTGCCAGGAGCAGATGTGTCTCATTTTCATGAAAAGCCCTATGTTGACAAAACTTTTTAAATGCCATATTCTATAGGTCTTTGAAGGGTTTGAAGACCATCTTTCTATCTAAAGTATATCTGTTTGACCTTGAAAACCTACCTAACATGACTGCACGTTTGATTATTATAGGCGACTAACTATTAACCTGCATTTCTTTATTATCCTACATAGTTTGTAATAATAACTTTCAAGAACTAGAAATTTACATTACGTTGTTAAATGAGGTGCATAGGTACAATACCTTAAACAAGAGTAGAAACATATGTACAGTATGGCCTAACAAAAATGACCTTAAATTTATATCATCATACAAAAATCCATACCAATGTAAAGTATTTGAGATTAGTGGTTGTTTGAAAGCAGACTAAGCATTCCACCATTTTATCCCATCATTTTTACTATATTCCCCCTTTTTCTCTTTAGAAAGAGAAATCCCTGAATCTAGTCTCATTTGTCAGTTTTTTTTATACCACGACCAATAACAATTTGTAACCAACCCCCTTAAACAATGACCAATATCCATAACCCACTAAGTGACCAAGAAACACCTCTTGTGAATATGGCCACTGTGTTTCTAGATTGCTTTCTGTTGTGTGTGGGTGCTGGAATCTTTAGGGGACCCTGAGAAAATCATGGTAATGGTCAAGTGCCTGACCAGAATAGTCTGTGAGGCTGGACCATCTCAGCCAGCAGCCTTGAAGCTGTTCTGTATGCAGAACTCTGTGCAAACTGCAACAGAAGCACTCTGAGAGGCTGGATCACCTGGGTCACCCTTGTTCATTGGTGTTCTGAAAACACACAAACTTTCAAAGGTAACATATATATCTTCATTAACACAAGTATGGAATATTCAGTGTGCACAAGTCAGTTAAAGATGATATTTTTGTATTATGTTTGCTCAGGTGAAATATATGTAACCTGTCTTGTAATTTTTTTAGGTTTATTTGTTTGCCTATAGTCAGGATTTTCAGTCTTCCCTGATCAAATATGATCTCTGTCAACATTGAATGGATCCACAGCCTTTCATTTTTCTGTGCAAACAAAAGCATGACCTCTTCTCCAACTCAACGTATTTTTATTTACCTTTTGAAGTTAAGACATTTTAAAAATATATAGGTTGGTTTAATTTAGCATTTTTCTTAACCCAGTGTCTCTCAGCAATCAAAACAAAGACAACACAATAAAATACATGATCCAGTCTCCCCGTGTATTTCCCATTTTTATGTGTCTTATTCATGCTATTATTCTATTATGTTTAAACTATTTATTTATTTATTTAGTATGACTGTCTATTCCATTTTCTTTCTTTCTTTTTTTTTCCCTTAAGCCTAAGCACATTGTTAAACACTGTAACCTGTTTAGAGGTTTTTGTCCCATCTGGATATGCTTTACTACATAACTGTAACCTTTCCTGTCTGCATGAGCAAATCTTACACTGCTGTGTAGCTTAGCTTAACCCTGCAGGTAGCAGTCATAGACATGCCTCTGTAGCAAGGCCTGCATGAGAGTCTGTGGGACTAGGAAACTATGTTTGGCTTCATTTTTGTATTTGGAACCTTTTAAAAAAGCTTTCTCAGGTCTGATGTGGAAATATGTGCCTGGGCATTGGGCATCATTTGTTGGCTGACTTTTTTGTTGGGACCGCCGGCTCCCCAATAATAACATAGAGACTTAGTATTAATTATGAAAGCTTGGCTGGTAGCTTAGGCTTGTTCCTAACTAGCTCTCATAATTTAAATTAACCCATTTTTTAAAAAAAATTCATCTGTATTCTACCATGTAGTTTTTACTTCTATCCCATTTTGGGTCTCCAACTCATGCTGTACCTGTCTGGCTTTTCCTTCTTCTTCCCAGTGTCCTTTCTGCCCAGATAATCCTTCCGAGCTATTGGCCATTCAGATTTTTATTAAAAGAATCAGAGTGACACATATTCACAGTATAAAACATGACATTGTCGTCAACAATTCTGTAAGTTTACTCACTCAAGTTGACTTAACACACACACACACACACACACACACACACACACACACACACCTTTTATATTTTGTGTTGGGTTGAAATCATAGGTCTCTTTGGCCTCACGTGGCCCATGGCCATATGTTGGACACCTTTGCATCTGTCAGCAGAACTCATATACAGAGGGATTGGCAGTGCATACTCATGGCAGACAGCAATACAAAGTGTTCTACCTAGGTCTATCTGTAGCAAGGGTATCAGGGCATTCTCCTTTATATAAAAGGAAAATGGCTCAGACCTGTGTCTAATTCCTTTTGGTGTTCTGGGTGACAACTTAAATACTTTTATTAGTGCCAGGAATGTTAAGGCCCCAGGTTAAGTTCAAGTGCACAGGTGAGAACACACAGTTGGTTGCATCACAAAGTAGCCAAGGCACATAGTATTTTTAGGGAGAGAATCTCTAGGGGAATTATTTAATTATTGGCCATAAAGATAAGGCTATGACCAAACTCAAATTAGAAGATAGAAAGAAATAATAAAGACCATGACAGAAATGAATGAAATAAAGACAGTATTAGTTACCTTTCTGTAGGTGTGATAAAACACCATGACCAATGCAACTTATAGAAGGAAGAGTTCATTTAGGCTTAGGGTTCCAGAGGGATAAGAGTCCATCATGGCAGAGAGGTGTGACAGCAAATGCGGACATGGCAGCAGGAGCAGGAAGCTGGGCACCCACATCATCAAACACAAGCAGAGCGAGCAGGAAGTAGCATCAGGCTATGTCATATCAAAGCCTGCCTCTAGTGACATACTTCCTCCAGCAAGTCAGCAACACATATCCCTCCCCAAAACAGTGCTACCAACTGGGAACCAAGAGTTCAAATACCTTAGACTATGAGGAGCATTTCTTGTTCAAACCACCACAGAGGCTAGAGAACAACACAGAGGATCAATAAAACTAAGGGTTGGTTAAACAAGATCAACAGAGCCTTAGCTCTGTTATCTTCCTAACCAAAAGAAAGGGGATGAAAATTAATAATGTCAGAGACAAGAAAGGCGATGTTAACACACACTTCTAATACCACTGAAAGCCAGAGGGTCCCTGGAGGACATTCTGAAAGCTTGAATTTTAACAAAGTGGAAAGTCTACTAGAAGCACATTCATAGAAACATATGACTTGCTGTGTTGGTTAGTCTTCATTACCAACTTGATGGGGGATATAGCTCTGGGGGTATCTTTGGGAGCATTTCCAGAAAGGCTTAACTGAGGATCCTCTCTGATTGTGAATAGGATCGTCTCATGGGCTGGGGCCTTGGAATGAAGAAAAAGAAAGCAGAAAGAGAGCTAATCACCAACACCCATCTCTTCCTGTGACCATGTGACCAGCCTCCTTATGCCTCTGTGCCTTCCTTGTCATGACAGCTTGTGAACAAAACATTCTTTCCTACAGTTGCGTTTGTGAGGTGTTTTATTACAGCAATGAAGAAAGTAACTAATATACATACTAGCAGGGAGCCAAGAGTATCTAAGCAACCTAAACAGATAAATAAAAAGCAATAATATTAAAACAGTAATAAAGAGTATTCTAGCAAAGAAAAGTCCAGGACTCGATGGCTTCACTAAATTCTGCCAGACTTTTAAAGAACCAATGCCAATCAATGTCACTCATAAATTAGAAAGGGAAATAGCACTTTCAAATCATTCTATATATTCATTATTATCCTGATACCATAACTAGATAAAGGTAAAACAACAAAAGAAAACTACACTCCGATTTCCTTCATGAACACAGATGCAAAAATCCTCAATCAAATCTTTGCAAACTGAATTAAACAATGTATTGAAAAGAGCATGTACCATGTAAAGGTGATTTAACATATGTAAAACAATAGAAATACAACAGCATACTAGTTTGGAGCTGTTGTAGAGCTAGAAGGCTTGAGAGGTAGGTCAAGAAGGCTTGCTTGGTTGGTTGAGAGATGCACACTAGGTGGTAGGGTGAGATGAAGGTTATGTTTCCATAGCCATGGCTTGACGGTATTTATAGGCAAATGGGAAAGATCCCATGGAGAAGAGGAGGATAACATCTGAAGAGGGAAGGGGGAGGGCATGGGAAGATCTGGCCAGGCTACTTTCTGTGGCATAGCAGATGCGGAAAAGGTTTGTGTTTGGTTTCATCTGAGCTCGGGCTGGTTGGTGGCTGACACAGACACGGATAGTGTCTGAGCGGTATTTTCTGGGCTGTGTTTTTGTGTCTGTCTTTCCCAGTCTGGGCTGTCCGCCTGGCCCGTGCCGTTATAGGGAATCCACACCATCCACACCCGGCTCCAGGTGCTGGACATCTCGGTTCTGGGCTCTGCTCCCTGATGAGATTCTCAGACTGCTTTCCCTCATTCATGAAGAGGCAAGCTCAGAGGGCAGGCGTGGGAATCTGCTTGGCAGCCAGGGCATCATTCAGTTCAGAACGAGGTCGGCAGCTTTCCTTTCTTCTTGGCTGTCTGTCTCTCAGACCCAGCTGGCTGGCTGAGGTGTCCGATCTCTTTGGCCCGTGTGATAAGTCATAGGTTGGCCCCAGGATGCTCCGGGCTGTGGCAATTCCTTCTCCTCACATCTCCAAAAGAGTTCTAATCGGGCCAGCCTGAGTCCCGCAGAGAAGCAGTTAGTGCACCTTAGACCCTCGTCTTCTTCCTCAAGTCTGTCTCCTTCTTGGACACTCAGCCTCCTGCAATCTGCCGGTTGTGATGGATGTGGGGGTGGTAGGACCACAGAGGACGTGGGCAGGCGTGAGGGCGCGGGGGTGGCTGGGATGGGGATGTCGCTCCTCGTGCGGGTTCCACGCGGCGCAGGGAGGCGGGCACCGCATACGTGCAGCGCGTGGCTGGCGGCTCGGGCCTTCCCGGAGGCTTCAGTGGCTCTGAGCCAGGCCAAGGCGGGTCCGCGGGACGGGAGGTGGGGACGTGGCGGAGGCTCAAGCGGGCGGAGCCTCTGACGGGGGAGGAGCCGAGCGCGCCGGGGCGACGCCGCGGGAGGTTCTGGAAACGCCGGCTGCTGCGCGTGTCCAGGTGAGCGCGGGTCTGCGGGGTCGCCTGAGATGCTGGGCTCGGGTCCGGGTGGCCGGGAGGTGCGACCTGCCCTGCGCGGAGCGGGAAGCTGAATCTGGGGTCACACAGTCCCGCGCCCTGCGCCCGGCGCCCCGAGCCCTGGTTCTGCTCCGGCTTCGGTTCCTGTCCCGCCCGCGTCCCTTCCCAGGGTCAGGGCTGTGAGGTCGGCGGCGCCCTTCCTGCCGGTGCGTCTCGGCCGGGCCGGACACTTGGCTGGCTTGTGGGGTCAGGCTCCCGGGAAGGGACGGCCTGACCCTAGGGTCGCCCCCATCTAAGGCGGAGGCGCCCGCTTAGTCCCGGAGGGGGCGCTGCTTAGGGTGAGGGAGACCTGCTCCTCTGGCTCCCAAGCCTGTCAGGGATTAGCTTGGAGCCTGCTAATTTTATGGACTGTTCTATCAGAAAGCCTCCTCGATTCTGTCAGACATCCTTGTCGAACCTCTGATGTTTTCCCTCCATAGTTTCAGAGACCCGTGGTGTTTGCTGACTGATCCAACACACAGCTTTCTGTGTGCCTGGAGACTGCAAGGGCAGAGGCAGGCAGAGGGGAGACTCCCAGAAAGTTCAGGTCCAGAGCAGCAGCAAGGTGAGTACTGGGCTTGGTAGGGAGCTCGGGCTGTGTGGACTTGGTAGATGCCTGGATGCCTCAGGACAGGGGCAGGAGCTCCTGTGAACTGGAGTGGTCACTTAGCAACCTGGGCTGAGGAAGCACTTCGAGTGGCCACAGACTCGGGCCAGTATCATCTTTGTGGTACTCTAGTGGAAGCAAGGTGATGGGGGAAGGGCCAATTTAGGGAATAGTTGTCCAAGGGCCCCTCCCACCAACCAGTGAGAAACCTGCTTGCAGAGGAGTACATTGAACGGATGCAGCATGAGGATGGGCCAGAGTACTTCTGTCCCAGGCTGTTCCTGGGAAGTACAGCGGGTGTTTCTGTCATCTGTGTTCTAATGTGCTGCCAGAGAGCATTGAGTTGCTCCCAAGGAGGCCCCCTCACCCGGCAGAATCACACTTTGAGGGGTGTGCTTCTTGATACAGACCACCTGATTGCTGACACCTTAGCCGTCTGGTTGGAAGGGCTTCCTGGCCCTAAGAGCAGGATCTGGGTGCACTATTTTGTAGCTTATGGCACCCTCAAATGTCCTACCTAGGCTTTGTCTAGCTTGGAATGTATAGAGTGCTTTTGCAAGCTGTTGCATGTTCTGAGTTTATATCACACCCGAGGCAACCCATGGTTGAATTCTCTGTTAACTTGACCAGGATTTCCTCTGACTTGTACCTCAACTGCCTCTGAAGTGTCCTAGGTGTAGTCTGTCACTATGGTTTTGTGCCTCAAGGCCCAGCCTCTCCCGACTCCTCTCCATGCGCAGGATGTTTGACCTTTGGATTCTTTTCTTCTGGGGCCTTCTTTTTCTCACACGGCCAAGCTTGTCCACTGTGCAGCCCAGCCAGTGAAGCCACGTCGAAAGGATGGAGTGAGTTGGCTGGAGGCCTTATCTGGAAGATTCTGTCATACTGACCCTCCTTAGTACTCTGAGAGCTCATCCAGCAGATACGGTGACAACTCAACCGAAGCATTGTATTTGTGGCCTTTGCTATTCCTTCTGCCTTGTCACAGGCTCTGCAATGAGGTGATGCAGAGAGTGGCTTACTTATCTATAGATTGGACTGCCTACAATGGATTGTGGGTTACTCCTTGAATAGTGTGTGCTTGGTATCTGCCTAGAATGTGCCTGGGAAGAAGAGGTGGAGGAGACCTTCTTGCCCCTAGGCAGCCCCCTAATCTCTGAGATTGCTGTTTAGCATTGGCAGCCAGCCTTGACCCAGGGAGGAGTCCTGCATGTAGGTGCTCTTCAGAGGGAGCCTGGGTACATACAACTCTGGGGAGTGAGCGGAGAGAGGCAGTTGTGGGTTTCCTCTTCTGAGAAAGCTTCCCTTTTTTGGGTGCACCCTCCCACATCCTTGAGAGGGTTTGAGGCTGGACAAAAGGCCTTGGCTGACTTATGGCCACGCTGGCTGATAGTGTGCAGAGGGCTGGGAGGTGTGTCCCTGGCTTATGGGATCTGTCAAGAGCTTAATTTTATGCAGATGGGGGTTGGCAGCAAATGCAGTAATGCAGGCACGTGAAAGACTAGTGAAGTTTGGAATGAAGAGTTCAACTTTGAAAACACCATGCAAATCGAGTCATTTAGACCTGTGAAGTGCCTGAGGGTGGGACACCAACCTATCCCAGAGCAGAGGGGGACTGCTGAGTCCTGTGGTCTGTGTGTTTTGTGCTGGGGGCATAGAATCAGGGATAGATAGTTTTTCTGAGAGGGTCTGGGCTGGACTTCTTAAAGAAGAGGAGTTTTTGTTCAGCTGGTGCCACTGCAGGGCAGAGGAATGTTTGGATAGTGATTTCCCTGACTCTGATAGGATCTGTGGGAGCCTGGTCCAGGCCAGCCTCTGCTCCAGACTTCTTGGAAGTGCTTGCTAGAGATTGCCTGCTCTGTACCTGGTACTCCTGGGAGCCAGGGCATGGTGTAGATCCCAAGGCTTGTACTTGTAGGAGTCTGGAATGAGCAGGTCAGGAGAACAGAAGTCTAGGAGATTTTGGAGTAGTGGTTCTGCTCCCTGCCTGCCTTTTGCCAGGGAACTTTCCTTGGTGGGCTTTAGGGCCTGTGATTGGACAATTCCAGGGTCACCTCTTAGTGTTGTGTACTCCAGTCTCTTCCAGAATTGAGTATGTCATCACTTCTGTCCTTCCTGGGATGCAGACATCACTCACCTTCTGCCGTTTCCTTGTTTCTTGCATCTTCACTGCCTCCTCATATGGACCTTCCTCATTCCAACAGCAACTGCCCACTTCCAGTCCCCTTGTGTTTCCACGATTATCTTGATGCTGATGATTGGTCAAAATCAGCCCAGTGATTGGCAGCTTGCTGACACCTGTCATCTAATTCAGTTCATATATGGTCCTATCAAGTGTAGGTCCTAGTATGATCTTCATTGTACAAATGAGGAACTTGAGGATCAGGAAGTCTGGAGCATGTCCAAGGTCACAAAGCCAGGAAATGACAATTGGAGCTAGAATTTAACTCTGGGTCTTTCCTACCCCCGGGCAGGTATGCCTGGTCCTTGGGTGTCAGAGCTGGGCTGGCTGATAATGTGTGATGTGTCCAGTAGAAATGACTACCCACTTGAATTCAGGAAACTGTGTAGTTTTTTTTTTGTTTGTTTGTTTTTTTGTTTTTTTGTTTTTTGTCCATGTGAACTCCTTTTCCTGATGGGCTCCAATTAGGGATGTCATGGGCTTTATTTGTGAATCTTTGAGACCTCCATGAGAAAGTCTTCCATCTGAGTAGAATATGACTTCCCAATTTTGTGAAGGCACATGTGCTATGAAGCGACGTGTGTATCAGTGTCTAGCAGAAGGGGGTTTAGTCGGGGAGCTTAGCTTGCTGACACATGTCAGATGTTATGAAGAGGCCTCCATACCGATCTTTCTCATGTCTTACACACTACTCAGTACCTCCTTATTCCTGATTTCATTTTCTTTAGCTTTCATCATCCATGATCAACCACAGTCTAAAATATTTATTGGAAAATAATAGAAATAAACAAGTGTGAACCCTCCTAAGTTCTGTGATGGAATCTGCCACTCTATGCTGGTTTTCGCAGGGTATCATTCCTTAGTTTAGGGTATCCATGCTGTAAACACTACCCATTGTTAGACTCACCATCCTTTGTAGCCATTTGCTTATCAGGTTGACTGTGTGGTATTAACACTGATTGCACTCAAGTAACCTGTTAAATAGTGGGTCCCAGCATGCAAGAGTAGCAACACTGGCAATTTCATTTCAGTAACTTGTTATGATTATTCTGTTTTGTTCTGCTGGTAATCTCTCATTGTGTATAATTAATAAGTTAAACTTTATCATAGGTATGCACTCACAGAGAAACCAGCATATACAGGGTTAGATACTATCTGTGGTTTTAGGCATGCACTGGGGTTCTTGGAATGTATCCTCTGTGGACAAGGCAGGAGTATTGTATCTGAAGCAGAGATGATTATCTGGCTTACAAGGTTTTTGTGAGAATTAGATGGTAGAAATGAAAGATCTTTGGAAACATAAACCATGGTTATCTTAGACTAGGTTCCCAGAAAACAGAGCCTGAGGCAGAGCTTAAGTGCTTAATGCTTATTGAAAAGTGTATTGCAGGGCATCCAGGGTGAGGGGAAAGGAGAGAAGAATGGGAAACAAGGAGGTTGTTAGCAAGCTGGTCCCTCTTTATGGAGATATGCTAGCTCTTTAGCCATTTAAGGCCTACTTCTGTGTGCAAGCTCCATGGGGGCACCATGCCTACAGAAGTATTTGAAGGAAGTACCTGCTGACTCCCTCTTGTATTTTATCCTTCACCAGCCAGAGCTGCCTCATGGGAAGTTAACTTTCCTTCACTCCTCAGTGTGGTCCTTCTGTAGCCACTTGAAATGCTAGTCTGGAGGTAGTGGGAGGAACTAGAGAATCTGGTTTGGGTCACCAGTGTCTTCTATGTGGCTAAGGCAGAGGAGATGGTTCAAAGCCTAGGGCATGGGTACAGGGCAGCATGGATGCCTTTTATCTTCTGGTGCAGGTTTTTGTTTGTTTGTTTGTTTGTTTTTGTTTTGTGCACGCACAAGTTAAGTTGAACTAGACCACTAGACCATTTGTCGAGGCCCTGATGGGAACCCAGCTCAGTGTTGGCATGTGGACCTTGGCAGCTTCCATGCTGCTGCACTGTTTTGTTACTGAATCAGGAGGTGGTTGGTGGCTTTGATGGCTCACAGCATTCATGTACTGAACAGAAATGATGTAAGGACAGATAGACTTTACCTGGCACAGGCATTCTTGTCAGGTCCACTGAGCTTCCGTTTCCCCTGATGGCAGCAGTGTAGCCGCAGATATAAGGCCAGAGTCTGTTACTTTTTATTAGCTTTCTGTTTTCTTTTCTTTTCTCGAGACTGGGTTTCTCTGTGGCTTTGGAGGCTGTCTTGGAGCTAGCTCTTATAGACCAAGCTGATCTCGAACTCACAGAGATCTGCTTGCTTCTGCCTCCCGAGTGCTGGTATTAAAGACATGTGCCACCACCACCTGGCCTTTATTTGCTTTCTTAAATGAACAATGAGAGATGGGACTCAAGAGGACTCTTAGGAGAGGGGAGAACATTGGCTTCACTGAGCAGAGATCTGGCTTTCACAAGGTTTTTGGTGAAGGTCAATATTTTTTACGTGAAGTCGTTGAAAGTTTGAGGTCTGGGTGGTGCAGCAGCACTGGAGAGAGTAGCAGGACCAGATCACAGATGTACAAGGGCCCTTTGGGCTGAGATATTTGGACTGTATCTTCCTGGCAGTGGGAGCCACAGGGAGGGCCTTGCTGGCTATTTGGTAGAACAGAACTGGAGAGAAGCGTGTCCAGAGATGGAGAGGTCAGAGCAGGCGGGGCTTGCATGGATGAAGGGTGTGCTAGAGGCAGCTCACGGTGATTGCTGAGGCATGATGTTTGGTAATGAGACTTGGGTGAACTTCTGGGCCCTGTGCAGACATTCAGTGGTGGGACCTCTTGGAATCTGTGCACAACTCCTTTGTTGAGTACCTGGGTCCCCTCAACTCTGCTAGCCTAGAGTTAGCCATTGTGCGGCAGGCTGGGCCATGGCGGGAAAGGGAGTTGAAGAGCCCCATTCAGGGGAGGTTATCCCTTCACTGACAGCAAACAGTATTTTGCCAGGCAAGACCTATTTGCAAACTCATGTTCTGTCTCTAGGCTGTTAAATGCTTTGTTAAAACTCAAGCTGTAGCATTTGGGCTGCAGCTGGGAGCTTGGCAGAGGGTCCTCCCTGATGAGGTAAGGGGAGACGCTGAGGACGCTGCTGGTTTGCAGCTGGAAACATCTTTTCATGGCTACTTGGCCAGGTTATAAATGTACTTTCCAAAGAGCAGACTCGCTGAAGGACCTCTGATTGTATGTCTTGGAATCACCATGCTGAGAAACGGTGCCAGCCGCCTGGTGGGTGAATTACTGTCGCTGGGACATTGGCAGGTTTTGCAAGACCTCCCCACAGGGGTTCAGACACCAGGCCTGCCAAGGCCCCTTTGGGGTTCAGTTGAGGAGGGCCTACCTTGTTTCCTTTACATACTAAGCATATTACAAAAATATGTAGACTTTTTAAGTCTAGTAGAATTTCTTGTAGAAAGATCAGGAAAACAAACATAAAAAGAAAAATAAAATTACTTCACCAAGATACAGTTAGGGTATGATTCTTTTTTTATATGTATATATACATCATTTTTTTCCTTTCAGAAACAGAACATACAATATGAATTATTGAGGGCTGGCCTTTGCCAGTCTGCTTTGATCATTCCATATTGGTGGCCATAGAGTGTTTATTATTACGTAGTCTATATTAACCTGCTGTATGAAGTGTAAACTCTTCAGTTGTAGTTTTTCATCTGAACAAATCTGTGATGAATACTTCATTGGGAGCTTGCTATAGGACAGACATTGTTCTAAATTCTGATGTGTGTCTCATAAAACTCAACAGTGTTTATATTTGGTGCTGTGTTTTCATAAAAAGGAATTTGACCATGACTGCCTCCTGTATTGTTCTTCATGGATTTCTGAGGGAAGGCTTTTGGCAGCACTGGCCCTGGGCAGACACATGTATTCCCACTCCCACTTTCTCTGTCCGGTGTGAGTGCTGGGTGCAGCTATGAGACAGGGGTTGGCATTCCCCACATTGTATAGGGAATTCTTCTTAAGTGTTCTGTTCTTTTTTTTATTTTTTAAAGATTTTATTTATTTATTTATTTATTTATTATGTATACAACAGTCTGCTTCCATATATATATATGTATATATATACATATATATGCACACCACCAGTAGAGGGCGCAAGATCTCATTACGGATGGTTGTGAGCCACCATGTGGTTGCTGGGAATTGAACTCAGGACCTCTGGAAGAGCAGCCGGCGCTCTTAACCTCTGAGCCATCTCTCCAGCCCCGGCATTCCCCACATTGTAGAGTGTGGTTGCACTTGGATGAGTGTCTTCTCCCCACCTGACCTTAGTTGGGTGACCTTCTATACAAAGCCTTTTGAGTTCAGGGATCTTGGGGTCAGAAGAAATGAGCAGATGCCCCTGCTTAGAATGTTAGTATTGGTGTGGCAGCCTGAGAGCTGCTTGCCTTGGGGCACCTAGTTCTCTGGTCTTCCCAGCCAGTAAAGGACTTTGAAGGCTCTTGATAAGTCGCTTCCTAAAGCCCATGTGTGACTATCTGAGGCTGTGTCTCCAGGCTGGGATCTGTGGATGGGCTCATATAAGCCAGGCAGCACATTCCAGAGAAATGACGACTGGCATTCAAGTCATAGAGAGACCTGGCTGCTTTCTCCCGATTGCTGTGAGGGATGAGCCATGGGTGGTATTTGAAAGGAATGAAAAGGCTTCCCTGTTTCCTGAGTGTGCTGCCTGATTTCTGACTAGGCATACACTGGAACTGGCCACTCAGCTGGAGATGCACAGAGCCCCCATTTTTTCCAGCTCTGGACTGGTCTCCTGCATGCTCTCTTATCATCCCCACTCGGAGGGGCAGTTGGCTGGCCGCCACGTCAGAGATCCTCCTGACTCTGAGATTTTCCTACATAGTTTTGGGTATTTGTGTTTCATTTATTTTCTTTGCTTTCTTTTAGTAAATTTCCATCTGAGCTATTTCAGAGACTTGGCTGAGTTGGAACAAGGAGAGGAGGGATGGGCAGAACAAGGGTTCAGCAGGGTGCTGTCTTTTCAGCACGTTCTGGGCTATGTGGTTAGATGGGGAGACATGTCTGAAGCCTCCACAGTGTACTTAGGCCAACTGCCAGTGAAGCTTGCCGTGTAGGTTGCTGCTGTGTTCCTCAGAACTATTTGTAGCAGATGAGAAGACAGTGCCTGGCCTCTTACCCATGTCAGCAGCTCAGCCCCAATGTTTTGGCTGTGTGTGACTGATTCACCTTTGTATCCTGAGAGTCTAGCTTGGTGCCTGGAATCTCTGGGTTGTAAGTAAATACTTGTGAATGAGTGGCCAGGGAAGGTGTCTGTCTAGGTCCCCACTATGGGAAGAACTGTGTGTATTCAGAAGTGCTACTCTGTGGCAGGTGTAGACTGACGGTGGGTTTTCCTCTTCTTCTGCTGAACATATTCTATGTACTCAACTTGGGTTGGTCCCCTGGGCCATGTTGTTTCAGTTCTCTTTGTCATTGTCTGTTTTGTACTGTCACTTTCTCATGGACAGGATCCAGGTCCTTGAATTCTTCACCTCTGTTGATATGTGACAACAGGACTCTTGTCTGTCTGGGCAATCCTCAGTTCAAGTACAAAGGGAGGTCCCGCCTGAGGCCCATTTTCACATTTTGGATGGCATGGCCTCCATCACTGGTTTGGGGAGAGTGGACCCTGCAGAGTTGCTTCTCCCCCTACGATATCCAGATGATCTTGATGTCCTGGGAACCAATTGTCTGAATGGACCCTCCTAACATGTGACTCTTGACACTAATCTGGCATGTGTATTAGAAAGTAAGGCAGGCAGGCAGGAAGCCGGGCATACACACTTGTAATCTTAACAATCGGAAGGCTGAGGCAGGAAGGTTGTGAGTTCTAGGCCATCTTGTTATCCATAGTGAGACCTTGTCTCTAAAAAGGAAAACAAAATAAAACAAAACCCAGGCAGGTTTTTGAGCGCACATCCTTGGTTCCGTATTGTGGCCCTTCCTCTGGGTGATCTTGAATACCTTGTTTAGTGACATATTTGAGGGTGTGTATAGGTATGTGCACAGCATGTATGGATGTGTCTTCTCACTTAAATTTTCCCCACCCCAGTACAAGGTCTTTTCTATGTAGCCCAGGTGGCCTTGAACTTTGTCCCTCCTACCCAGTCTCTTGAGTGCTGAGTTTACAGGTATGTCTCACCATGTCCAACGGAAGGTCCTCTTTCCACTGTGTTCATCTGATGACTGTTCCCTGGATGCCTTGCAGATACTGCCCTTTCCGATCATGAAGCTCCAGGTATTGGTGATGCTGATGTCCTGGTTTGGTGTCCTGAGCTGGGTGCAGGCAGAATTCTTCACCTCTATTGGTATGTGGCAACGGAAGTCTAGTTTACCTAAGCAGCCTTCAGCTAAGTGCAAGGCTGAACTGCCTGAGGCTCATTCAGAGTTCAGTGACTGGTTTTGGCCAGTCCAGGGAGAATGGCCCTTACAAAGTTTCTCCTCCCTCTTGCCACCGAGAGATCCTGATGAACACATATCTTGGGAGGCAGCTTTCTGAACTGAGCCCTCCTCCCCAGGAGTACAGACTGCAATAAGCTTTCAGGTCTCTCTTGTTCCTCAGCAAGAGGGTGGTCTAAGCAAGTGGACACTCTCTGTTCCAAGGACCAGATTCTCTCCTTCTCAACTGCAAGTTCAGAGCTGATTTCCATTTGATGAGCCCTATGACAGGATCAGCCAGGTGACAATGGGAGAATGAGAGTTAGAACTTGTCCTTCTGTAGTCCCCAGTGCACTTGTACTTTGCCCAGGCATCCTCTTAACACCTCAGCGTCTATCTTCCTGAAGTTGGGGGTCATGACCATGTGAGTGACTAGGTACCTTTACCAGTCCGTGTGATTCCCAGTGTACTGACATGCACTTGGCTGGAGGTATTCACTTCTGTTTAGGTATTTGAGGCAGGCCATTCCTCGTCCATTTCTCACTGGCTCTTGCTTCTCTCCTGTAGGGCACATGACTGACCTGATTTATGCAGAGAAGGACCTCGTTCAGTCTCTGAAGGAGTACATCCTTGCGGAGGAAGCCAAGCTCTCCAAGATTAAGAGGTGCCCAGTGTCCTAAGACCTCGTACTAAGTCATCCCTACTGTTCCCCTTCCCCAGCCTGTCCAAGTATCTGTAAGAAGAAGTTATTGAGAGGTGACCTGGGGGAGCTGACCTGCAGTAAACTTGTGCTGGTCCTCCAGAGTTGCTGAGTATATGCGTTAAGAAGCTACCATCTTTTTTCTTTCTACTTAACACATTTTAATTTACATTGGAGTTCCCAGCTCTTACCTAGATTAAGGGCTAGAAGTATCTAGGAGGTTACTAAATTCATGTTTTCTTATCTCTTGATGAAAGAGCTCTGGACCTCACCAGGGAAATTACCAGCTTGTATGGGTGGGTGTGGTAGTCTTTTCCCCACCTTTGGTTCTGCAGCTGGGCCAGCAAGATGGAAGCTCTAACCAGCAAGTCATCGGCTGACCCTGAGGGTTACCTGGCTCATCCTGTGAATGCCTATAAGCTGGTGAAGCGGTTGAACACAGACTGGCCTGCACTGGGTGACCTTGTCCTGCAGGACTCAGCTGCAGGTGAGGGGCAGTGAGCGGGGATCAGCTGTGTCTATGTGCCTATCTGCGTCTGCCAGGAGCTGTCCTTGTTGTAACAATCACTTCCTGTTCTTTCGTAATGTTTCCTGGTAATGACATTTTCTAATTATACTTCATTAATACATCTTTTTGTGGCAAACTTCAGGAAAACAAAATGCATCACAGAAACCATGATGGAGCCAGGTGTTGGTGGCGCACGCCTTTAGTCCCAGCACTCGGGAGGCAGAGGCAGGAGGATCTCTGTGAGTTCGAGGCCAGCCTGGTCTACAGAGTGAGAGCCGGGATAGGCTCCAAAGCCACACAGAAAAACCCTGTCTCAAAAAAACCAAACCAAACCAAACCAAACCAAACAAAACAAAAACCATGATCTTTAATCCAAATGCTCTAATCCCAGGACTTGGGAGGCAGAGATAGGCAGATCTATGTGACTTTGAGGCCAGCCGATCTACAGAGTTCTAGGACTCGCCAAGGCTACACAGAGAAACCCTGTCTGGAAAAACAAAAACAGAAACAAAAAAAAAATCAAACAAACAAACAAACAAAAAAGAGCATTGGCTGCTCTTACAGGAGAACCAAGACCAAGTTTGGTCCCCAACATCTGCATGGTGGCTCACAACAATCTGTATTTACAGTCCCAGGTAATCTGACACCCTCTTCTGACCTCTGCAGGCATCAGGCTTGCATACAAACATACACAACATACATGCAGACACATACATGAATACAAATACATGCATGCAGGCAAAATATTCATACACATAAAATAAACTTTAAAAAATATCTAAGAAACCCTATAATCTTGGGCTGGTGAGATGGCTCAGTGGGTAAAGGCCTTACCATGCAAATGTGAGGACTGAAGTTTGGATCCCCAGAAGCTGTGGAAAGCCAGGCAAGAGTGTATGATATCATCCCAGCACTTGGGAGGCAAGTGATTTCCCAGGGCAAGCTAAACTAACTGATCAGTGAGCTCTGGGTTCAATGGAAAGATCTTGCCAAAGTGAGTTATTAGAGGGTGATTGAAGAAGGCACACGGCCTCCATACACATCCACATCCATACATGTGCACCTACCCACATGAGATCATGCATACACACACATTTACAAACACTGCACATACATACACACACCAAAAAGAATTAATCTGCTTATGTGTGAGTCAAGCCAGCCGAGTGCTGGAGCTGAGGCAAGCTGGGGAATAGAGACTTCATCTGAATTCTTTCCTACATGTACCTTTTACAACAAAGCACGTTTGTGTGGGTTCAACATAAATGTGTTCCCCAGCTTCTGCAGATGCCACTAAGTGTGCCTGTGCCGTGGTTGTAATGGCTGGATAGTCATCTGTCACAGTGATACTCTCTAAGCCTGGTCATGTCACTGTGCCTGGGCTGTTTCCAAATTTTCAGCCCTCTTTTACATCATTTTGGTGCCTGCCTCCGATTAGTTTTCTAGGTTAAATTCCTAGAAATGGTATTTACAGGGCAGAACACAGATTTCTTAAAGGCTCTTTCTGGAGTAGTGCCTTCTGTGAGTGAACACGTTCCTGGTATCTAGAGGAGAGAATCGTGGTAATGGAAGGGTGGGCTGGAGGTGGGCCACGGGATTCCCAGCCTCAGGCTGGGGCCTCTGAGCTGGGAGTGCTGATTAACTTCAGACTAGCCGTCTCTCTGGCTGAGCCTGGTTACAGCCACGTGACCAGCTGGGGTTGGGCTTGGCTGGGGGCTGGGTAGTCTCAGGGGAGGGTTGGTGAGCTCAACCCTGCTGGAGCTGTGCCCATGAGCTCACTGCCTCCAGAAGCCACTGCCTTTCCCAGAGGCGCCCCCCCCTTCCTGGGCTGGGCCTGCTGCTAGAACAACTCAGAACAGGCTGTTCCTCCTGCTTGCTGGGGAGGTAGGCGAGGAAGCTTGTGCAGATTCAGATGGTCTGCTGTCTGATCTTGTTGTCTTCCCCCACCATCAATATCTGGAAGCTATGGTTACATGGGAGGTGATGGGACAGGCCCAGAGAACAATCATTTGTATTGATGCTGGATGCTGGATACTTGCCCCTGAAATAAGGGGGGGCCCTGGCAGTACAGTGTGGCTATTTCTAGGGGGCTTACCTTCTTTTTCGTGGGTGCTAACATCTTCAAAGTTCCTGATCATATAGCTGTGAAGAAGATGCCTCAAGAAGGGCAACTTTTTGAGCCCTGTACCCTGGCTTGTTGTGATAAGAGGATGTGATATCGGGTACAACTACTCTTGGACAGGGGCCAGGGATGGAGTGTGTTGAACTTCCCCTCCCAGTCCTCAGTTAGTTCTTAGGCAGATTCAAAGGCCTGAATCATTAGCATGGTAAAGCCTGGAGTCCTGGAATATCAGGAGTTGGGACTAGGCCTTAAGGCCCTGGAAAAACCACCTGGGGCCACTTCAGTGGTCAAATCTGTCTAAACTCTTGGCTATGGCCTTGGTACCCCAAGTTCACCCTGACTACTAGACTAAGTGTTGAACTGTGTCTTTCAGTTCCAAATGAACAGCACTGGCAGGGCTAAGAAAGAGGTTCTATCGAGGAGCCCCCAGGGAGGACTTCCTGAAGAAGGAGAATGCTTTATTGTTGTCACTGCTATTATTTTGGTGCTGGCTCCTGAATGCATGGCAGGCAGGTGTTCCATCACTGAGCCTACAGCCTGCCAACAGCCTTTGAGGGAAGGGACAAGGACATCCCATTAGCCAGAGACCATCTAGTGACTGCCTCTGATCCCCAGTAGAATTCTATCCCCTGGATCAAAAGTGACCTGTCTTCTCACTGTCATTGGGAAGGTTTTGTCGCCAACCTCTCGGTGCAGCGGCAGTTTTTCCCCACTGATGAGGATGAGTCTGGAGCCGCCAGAGCGCTGATGAGACTTCAGGACACCTACAAACTGGACCCAGACACAATTTCCAGAGGGGAACTTCCAGGTAATGCACCTTCGTTTACTTGCGCCCCTTCAGTGTCTGGACTGGTCAGAATGACTTAGGTGCAACTCACTCTTGGTGTTGGCAGTGATCCTTTGGGGTTCCCATTGTATGTCCATCTCCCATTCGTCAACCCCTACCTCAATGTCTTGATTCAGATATCAGCCAAGACCTCTTCTCTAGTGTGGTAGAGAGTTGAGGCTGTCGCTCAGGAATCTCCCTCAGCATCCCACTTCCCTAAAATCGCCCATCTGCTGGCAGACCTGCTTCCATCCCTGTGCCTCTCACTGCTCTCTGTCCAAGGCTGGTCTGTAGCCTACTGCTTCTGTCCTACGCCGCCCCTAGTTATTCTCTGCCCCTTTTCATTCTGTCCTTACCTCTCTTTGAGTTCATATATAGTCCCACCTGTCCCCCCATTTCTTGTTCATGTCCCCTTTCCCTGTGCTCTCTCTCTTCCTCTCCTCCCTGTCCCTCTCCTCCTCTGACTCATATGAAGGCTTGAAGGCTCTGTGGCTCATCATACTTCTCTAGATCCAATGCTCTTTTGAGTCCATTTCTTCTTTCCTGCCGAGGCTGCTGGGTAGTGATTCATTTTCTCTGCCTCTCTCCCTGCTTCTCACATACTCCTGAACCCACAGTGCCTTTGTCCCACTGTGATCCTGTTTTTCAAAGTCACCAGGAGCACAGGGCCAATAAAGCCAGCAGGTAGATTGCAGTAGATCTGACACAAATTGTTTCTTTCTGTCTGATGTCCTGGATTCTGGGGTGCTGATCTCTGCTTTTTCTCTTTTCACGTGCCTGGACATTTATTCCTCTGTTTTTGATTTTTTTTTTTAATTAGCCTTTTCCCTGCTTACTCCCTGGTGCTAGTGATTATAAGATTTACTGGGTTTAGGGGGTTATTTGAGACCAATAAACCCAAGGATTCAGTTTTATATTATAAGGTTATAATATAAGGCTCATTATAATTTAAATACCACCTCACTTTTTGGGAGCCTATGGGAGACGCAGCAGAGAGACCCAGGTGATGTAGGAACTGTCTTCCTTCTCAGATGTCCTGTAACTGGCTACCCAAGGCCCAGGATCTTAATGTGGAAGACTCTGCTGAGCTGACATTGGGGGAGGGTTCTCTTTATTCCTGCTTCAGTCAGGTGTTGAACCAAACCCAACCATGAGACTAGACTGAGAAGGTAATCCTGGGAAGCTCCTCACCCTGCAGCTGTGAGGCGTGGTTGATGGGGAAAGGGAGCTGTATACTGACAGTGTCCTTCCGCAGTTAACAGGCCCTTGAGTGTCCTGAATGGGGCCAGAGGGCAAGGAGAGTTACTCTCCAGACTTGATGCACTGTTCACTCTGAGCCCCTTCCGCAGGTGAGCCCCACTGTTTTCATCACTTGATGTATTGTCCTATATGGATGACATACAGACCTGTGTTCCTTGTCAAGACCTGTCTTCTGGACCTCCAATCAGGATAGGCCAGTACCTGTAGACACCTGTACTTGGACATTCCACAGATTGCACAAACTTCATTTGTGCCAAATTGAAATTCCCATCTGGTTTTGAACTGTTTGCCCTCTGTCTTTACCTTTAGCAAAAAGCACCTCTGCCCACTGGCAGCCTAAGCCATAAGTTGATGGATTCTATATCTCTAATGACCTCTGACCTTTTTTCATATCTCCAACTCACTTAGGATAATTTTCTGTGTGCTCCTCAGCACACTTTTATCCATTTGAGTTCAATGCTTAGCTTTCAGAAGTGACTCCAAAGTCTCTCCGTAGGTGGTCTTTGAGGTCCCACTGCCTCTGTAGGACACTGTTCCTGGCCTCCATATTATTCCTAGCATTTCCATCTCTCAGCTTTAGCACCTGTACCGTTTTGGGCTCCTCCCTGTCTGATAGCACTTCAGCACTCAGCCCAGCTGTCACTGTTCATGGAGCAGACACTTGAGTTTCCTTCTCAGGAGGATGCTGAATTCTGGAAATCATTCTTCGCATTCTTGGCATTCATAAGACATGTTGATTGTAGCTACTGGTCTCTAACATCCTGAGGCAACATCTTCATATATCATCATATTGGATTTTTGGCACCAGTCCTTTAAAACTGATGCTGGTGTTTCTGTTTACATAGATTTGGGTAGATATTATATCTATTTAGATAGGGGACTTAGTCTGAGGCTGGGTAACTTATCCAGAGTCACACCAACTGGTAGGTATGCAGCAAGATTCACACAGACCTGTCTCAGTCCAGAACTGGAGCACAGCTTGCTTCTCTGTGTTACACAGCCTTTTGTGATAGGTTCCTGGGTCCAGAGAGTCAGTGGAGATCCATGGAGACTTGTGGAGAAAGGGAAGGTCCCGTAAGCCCCCTAATGCTAGGCCTGCCTGTGACTCCATCTTATGTTTACTCTCCTGACATTTTATTCCATGTTGTCAGATTCTGGGACACCAGGACGAAAAGAACCCGATCTCTGCCACAGCTGCCATCCTGCAGCAGGGTGTACTCCTGGGAAGAGGCCCGTTGTGGATCTTAGGCGAAGAGAGTGATGCTCAAGCAGTTCTAGCATGCCATCCACGCCTGATAGCTGTTAATAGGGAGACAATGGCTGCAGGAAGGTCCTAGCCCTCTTTCTATGGGATCTGCCTTCTCATTATTCGCTGAGGAACACACAGTCTTTGCCCTCCCAAACCTGTCTTAAGCTCCACGTCTCCCTAAAGCTGCTGCTGTTCCTCAGGTTGAAACCATCTTCATGGTCACTTTCCACAGCAGATGTCCCATTAGGCATGAGGCCTGCTGAGCGAATGCTGCAACATCCCTGCTGAGTTACAGCCTTGGTTCTTTGTCTCCATTGGTAGCTGTCACCTGTTCCACTATCTGTCTCTTCTTCCTCTTAGCCCTCTCGTGTCACTCCATCTGTGTTCCCTTGAGGTCTAACCTCGAACCTTCTCTGTCCTTTCCTTTTTCCAACTCTTCCTGCCTTCGTCCATGGCTTTCATGTCACCTGAATTCTGTTCTTAAATTCATCCAATTTTTCTGCTCTTCAGACTTCCATGGCCAGCTGTCCTCCACACATCTTCTCTTCTGACCCACAGGACCTATACCCGCTGGCCTCAGGGCTGTGTCTTGGTGTGATTCCTGGTCCCCCTGTCACAAAGCCCCTTCCTACTTGAGAGGAGTCTGAGGCTTAGAGATTATTGACTATGAACTCTAACCTAAGCTAAACCAGCCTGATTATACTCACTGTATTGATGGTGTTTCACGGTGTGTGGCATGCAGTCTGGGTGGGATTTTGCTTGGATAATGCCCCTCTTTCAGTGACCCAGGTTTTCTCCAAAGTGAGCATCTCCCTTCTTAACCCAGTGGCATTTCAGAGCCTTACTGTTGCTTTTCCTGTTACAGGAACAAAGTACCAGGCCATGCTGAGTGTGGATGACTGCTTTGGCATGGGCCGCTCAGCCTACAATGAAGGAGATTATTATCATACTGTGCTGTGGATGGAGCAGGTGCTGAAACAGCTCGATGCTGGGGAAGAGGCCACCATAACAAAATCCCTGGTGCTGGACTACCTGAGCTATGCTGTCTTCCAACTGGGAGACCTGCACCGTGCTGTGGAGCTCACCCGCCGCCTGCTCTCTCTTGGTAAGAAGGTTAGGGGCTGGAGCTAGTAAGGGAACTTGACCCTTCTAGCCACACTGCTTGGTCATCTCTTGGAACTAAATCAGTTTGATTGTCACTGACTAGTTCCTTACCTGCAGTCTTGAGGTTAGACCATATGCCAGGTGCTGATGGGTATTCAAAGGCCTGTGACATCTTGTGTGTGTGTGTGTGTGTGTGTGTGTGTGTGTGTGTGTGTGTGTGTTGCTCATGCATGTGCATAGGCTTGTGTGTGCAAGTGCCTGTGCACATGTGAGCACACTCTGTCACTTTTAAAAATAAGGACCTAATGTTGTGGTGTTTGTACCATTATGCAGGGTAGACCCTTCACTGTGTAAAATATAGATTGAGAAGCAAGCTGTCCTTCTGGATTGCTGCAGTGACAGTAATTCTAGCAATTAGTGGCCTGAGGTCTAAAGTAGGACTTAGCATGCCATTTGTCCCCTGCATGTCCTGTGATGTGGGACAGAACAAGGCCCGAAGTATTGTATCTTTAAAGCCTGTTCATTATACCTTTTACTAATACATGGGCACATTGTCTGGAACATCACAGAGCAGCGAAGACTTGACTTTGCCACTGCTATCCAGGGGCCCTGAATGGAAGGCCAGCTAGCATTTGAACATTGCACAAGACCAATGTGGGTAGAGGGTTTTGTAGGATCTGTCATGTGAGTTAGTAAGAGCCTTGGACAGGGAGTCAGGATACTCCAACTCTTGTGTGTTGTTTCATCTTAAGTCACTGGGCATCTTTGAGCTTCAGTTCTGTTATCTGGGGAATGACATAGAAATCCTGCCGTGGCTGTTGCTTCAGGTACTGTGTTGTCCACCAGAGCCGTGACTCTTCTATTTTTAAATAAAAGTTTATTACATTTATTTATTTATTTGTTGTGTGTATGAATGTGCAACTGCCACAATGTACATATGGTCAGGGGCCAACTCTAGGGAGTCAATTCTCTCCTTTTACACCATGTGGATCCTGGGTATTGAACTCAGGTTGTCAGGCTTGGGCAGTAAACATCTTTGCCTGCTGAGCCATCTGGCCTGCTTTGTACCTCTTATTTATTTATTTATTTATATTTATTTATTTATTTATTTATTACCAGTATCTCAGCTTGTCTTCCATCTGTAGCCAGTGTGTGATATGGTCACCAGACCTGGCTGCACTCTGGGGAATGGCTTTAAACAGCTACAGCCATTCACAAGGAAGAGGCAGAACTCTGGGAGACCTCCTGGAGTTCCTACAAGCTCTGTGTTCTATCTAACCCCTAGTCACTAGCTGAATGTGCTCCGCTTTAATGACACATCTCCTCATCACTTGACAAGATGAAAGATCCTCTGTTGGCTTTTCAGCTCTGGCGGATGCACCCTGGTTAGGTGCTGCAGCCAGCAGAGCATAGCATACCAATAGGCTGCTGGGAGAGGAACGGCTCACAGAACAGTTTCTGTAAATGACCTAACAGATGTTTGTGGTTTCCTTGCCCTCACTTTTCGCTTTTTCTAGACCCAAGCCATGAACGAGCTGGCGGGAATCTGCGGTACTTTGAGCGACTGTTAGAGGAAGAAAGAGAAAAATCCTTGTTCAATCAGACAGAAGCTGGACTAGCGACCCAGGAAAACGTGTATGAGAGGCCCGTGGACTACCTCCCTGAGAGGGATGTGTATGAGAGCCTGTGCCGTGGGGAGGGCGTCAAACTGGTGAGAGCTGGGGAGGGGCAGGTGGCCAGGCTGGGGATCTGAGTGCTGGCTCTGGGTGGGCAGCATGGGAAGTTCTGCTGTCTATTCTTCTTTTTTTTTTTTTTTCTCAGCGTCTGCTGAGGCTGGTGTGTATGTGTGTGGGGGAGAGGGGGGCTGTTCTCTGATGCATAGGACAGGAGATTGTCTCCATGGATGCTCCAGGGAGAATTGCTGTCCCCTAGGGCATTGCTGTACTCCCCATTCACCCCAGTGTGCCTACCTATCATTTGACTCATTAGTTTGAGGGAAATGATGGGAATAGATATGCATTAGGTCCCTGGGAAGTCATGGTGTAAATGACAAAAAAGACCCAGTGGTAAAAAAAGGCAACACTTGCAGGGGTTTGGTGTCTGTGTCCCTGGCTTTTGAGAGCCCTGGTTCCACTGATCCTCACAGCTCAGTATGAGGGAGGCGCTCACCTTTCCTGTGCTCCCGATTGGCTTCTGATTGCTCTCCGTCTAGAAAGGCTTCTCCCCATCGGCTTCAGGCCGATTCAGATCTCTATGAGCAGGGTCAGGAAGTGCCTCTGTCACAGAAATTGTGGAGAGAAGGGGAGCTGCATGGTTTGTGTGAGGTCAATTCCTACTCTGGTTTTCTTCTGTGGTGAAGCTGAGGACAGCCTTGGCCGTGGAGGGTGAAACCAGTGTGTGCAGACAGCTGGGCTGGAGCTGAGGGTAAGAACTCACTCTGCTCTGTGCTCCCTAGACCCCCCAGAGGCAGAAGAAGCTTTTCTGTAGGTACCATCATGGTAACAGGGTGCCACAGCTCCTCATCGCCCCCTTCAAAGAGGAAGATGAGTGGGACAGCCCGCACATTGTCAGATACTATGATGTGATGTCGGATGAAGAAATTGAGAGGATCAAGGAAATCGCGAAGCCCAAAGTAGGTGTCTCTGGTTTTGCTGGGGCACTGAATGGGGTGGGGTGCAGTTCCTCCTGCTGCCTCTGTGGGGCAGGTTGACTGTGCACCAATTCAGGCTCACCAATAGCTAGTGTGAGTTGGGCTCATATGCTGTGGACTTGGGCTGACATTGTTGGTTTGTGATCTAATAGAGAAGAAAAAGTAGGGAACAGGCATGATGCAGGTCATGTTGAGAGCAGGGCATCTCAGTGGCAAATGCCATTTCACCAGGTTGAAGGGCTTGTGCATAGATCTTTTAGGAAATGCATAGTCCTGGAAAAGTGGAATCCGTGGAGCTTCTGATCAGGACTGCAGTGAGGGGTGGGGGCTGCAGTGAGGGTGGGGGCTGGGGGCTGCAAGGGGTGGGGGCTGCAGTGAGGGGTGGGGGCTGCAGTGAGGGGTGGGGGCTGCAGTGAGGGGTGAGGGCTGCAGTGCGATGATAAAGACTGCAGTGAACTGTTTGACTTGGAGGAGGGTGTACATCTGTGCAATTCCTTATAATCTTTACTTATTCATGTTTAAAATTTCAGTTCAAATACATTTCTTACTAAGCTTATCCCTCATTTTTTTTCTTTGTAAATTTTCTTCTTGTGAGTATTTTAACTTGTTGCATTAGTGAATGTTAGTTCACTATTATATGCTAAATTTTTGGATAGCATTTCTTTTTTATATTGGGTCTTATGTAGTTCAGGCTGTCTTCAAACTTTTTATATATGTATATATCTAAGGATAACCTTCTGCCTCCACTTCCCAGGAGCTAGAATTACAGCTGTAAAATATCATTCCTGGTTTATGCAGTGCAGCCAATCAAACCCAGGGCCTCGTATGTGCTAGCCCAGCATTCTTTTAGCTAAACCATGTTTCTAGCCTAGTATGCGGAACTATTGACTTTTGAAATATATCTCCCAGTGGTAACCAGTGTTTACTGAGCTTGCTGTGGCAGGACCTGCCTCCCGTGTTGTATGTGTGTGAACTGTTGCAGACTCATTCCACCTTCATTTCCCCTTGAGGAAGCTCGCCTGTGTAGGGCAGAGGCAGTGGTAAAAGTTACTCCTTCTGGACTTTTTTGGCTAATGTTCTTGGGTTATCTTGACAGAACTGTCATCTGTAAGCCAGTGAAATGTCTTATCCTTCCTAATAGTTATATACTCCTTTGCCTTGACCATCTTATTGAGATGCCTGGAACTTCTAGAACATTTTAGCAGTGGATCTCCTTGTCTTGTTTCAGAATATCGTGGAAATCTAACTGCTATTTGCTGTTACATAGGCCATCGACTGTTGGTTTTGTATATATGTCATGTTGATACAATTATTCTTTGATTTCTGGCCTATAAATGATTTGGTCCCATTTGATCTCTTTTGAAGAGAACTGTGGGCTGCCGTTGCCCTAGTTTTCTCCTGTCACAGGTGATTGGGAGGGAGGAATTAGCTGGCTCTTCTGTTGCTTTGTTTGTAGTAGAATCAAAGTGACTAAGGTGTTCAGGAGCTTCTGCTCATGGAAGCTAAGATAGGCTCCTGTCATGGCTCTGGAGCTCACCTTGGAACAGACTTGGTTTGAAGATTTAGTACACATGAGGAGACAGGGTCTGTTGCTGGTATCACGGATGTGCCCAGGGTCAATCTAGGCAATGTGTATAGAACACTGTAACCAGGACCCTTCATTTCACTTCCTTGGTCAGATCCAAAATCTTCCAGAGAACTGGTTATTTTCCTGGTTATTTCCTCTAGCAGAGAGAGGCACCAACAAGCCCAAATCTCCTGAGAGATTCCTTAGTCCTGCCTTAGCCCGGAACATTGAACATTTTTCTGTGTGCACGTGTATCCATGAGTGGCAGGGATGGGGAAGGTGGCTGGCGTTTTTGAACTGGTTTTTGAACAGGAGCCATGTGACAAGCCATACACATTGGCCATCATGAGCTGACCTCTCCTTTCCAGAGGCCAGGCCAGACAGATGCTATTCTGGCTTTGAAGTGGGGCCAGTGAGCTTAGCTTGGCTTGTGGGGAATGCCTGGCAGCTGTCTGTGAGTCCCCAGCCTGCTTTCAAAATAGCTCCGTCTGTCCCCAGGGCAGAGCACAGCTGCCCAAAGTCTTTTTTTTTGGGCACCAGGCCAATTCTGAGACTCAGATGTTTGCAAAGTCCAGTGGCAGTGGCTGTCATCAGGCAGGGATGGCCATCCACTAGTCTAATAGGACCTGGGAAACCATCTTTCTTGGGTATGCTGGCTGCCATATTCATATTAGAGTGTTATGAGGCAAAGTGATCAGATGGGTTGGTTTACTTCCTGACCAGACTTCTGGTATGGTTCCTCTTCTCCATCCCTCTGTCACCTCATATCCAGGTCACTGTCATCTCTTGTCCTGATCCTTGTTCCAACTTACTGTTAGTCTTCGTCCCATTCTGGTCTCTCCATAAGGTGGCACAATAGTCCTTACATTGTGTTGTGAATGCCCCTCTCTTGCATACAGCCTTCCCCATTTCAGGTTGACCATAAGATGGCAGCAGACCCTGGTCTTTGCTTTCCTCCAGCCTCTTCTCATCTCAGTACATCATGTAGCCTCAATCTGTAGCCGGTGCCCTTTCATCCCTGGGCCGCTGCACCAGTGCTGTTTGCCTGCTTCTGTACTGTACAGAGAACCCTAACCTGGACCAGCAGGTTGCTCTTCAGTGGCAGGATCCTGGGGAGGAAGGATCAAAGGTAAAGAAGACAGAATAGGTGGGCTCAGGAAGTCTCAAATAAGTGATGTCTCATGCCAAGCAAGCTTATTAAGCATCTTCTGTACTGCTTCCAGGGGAGACATGAGACAGTGCCACTGAAAAGCTATCGTACAATGGGATGAAGTCAGCAGAAGCTTATCAAGCAGTGTTGCACAGGGGGAACACAAGGAATCTCAAGTGCAAGGACATCAGAGAGGAGCTCAGAGCCTTGGGACTGATAACCACAGTTTGGTTCTGAGGACCCAAAGATGCAGCTCCTACAGGTCTTTGTCCTAGGCCATTGCTGTATCTGCTAAGGATCAGACAAGGAACTACATTCCTTTTCTATATAACAGGGTCTTAGAGAAAGCCCAGTCAGCCCAGTTCTCAACAGTACCCAAATTGCTGAAACCTTTTGGCTATGGTCTCACAGGATATTAAGCTCACCCATGCTTAATTACTTGGCTGGTTTTCTACTATCTCCGCTTGACCAAGTTATATGAAGGCAGGGGTCGTGTCTGGGTCACCCAGCATGGCACCTGGTTCACAGTAGGCACCAATCAGATAGTTATTGGGACAGTCAGCACTATTCTGATTGGTCCATTTATACTTCTGCCTGAACATGTCCATTCATACCAGGCCCACATCGTGTGAGCTCATTAGGACAGTTGGCACAAGGAAGGCACCTGTACTCTCACTGTGGACAAGTATATCCCTCCTGGCAGTACCATTAAGCCTTTATATGAAGACTGGGGAGATGAGGTGGAGAAAAGTGTGTGTGTGTGTGTGTGTGTGTGTGTGTGTGTGTGTGTGTGTGTGTATGTTTTTACTCATAAGGGACTAATGCATAGCAGTACATGCATATCAGATTCCTATTGTTTTCTCTGTTGACTCTGGGAGGACCCCCAAGGGACTGAAACTGTCTTCCTTGCTGAGCAGTGGGAGCCCAGCAGGGCAAGAGGCACAGCAGACATTGTTTGGATAGCTTCTTGGAAGAAAGATGGGAAAATTTGAGCATGTCAAGAGAAGCCTCAGGTTGAGGCTCAGAGATGGCACAGTCTGAGTGTGGTGGAGTTAAAGCTCAAGCCATGCTCAGGCAGTGTGGCGTGAGCCTGCCAAGAAAGGCCATGTTTGGGGAGACATGTATAGGCCAAGCAGAATTCATAGGTATGACAGTGCTGGCAGCACAGCTGGGTAGCAGCAGGGATGGGTAGTGAGCAAGGAGGGTGGGGCCAGGCCTCACAGCACAGAGGAAGAGCCACTTTCTGCAGCTATTTCCCCACTGATGTGGCTGGCCCATCTGGGTTCCGTGTTCTTTGGGAAAATGCCCAAATACAAAAATGATAACTCTGTCTTCTCTTTCTTTTAGCTCGCAAGAGCCACTGTCCGTGATCCCAAGACAGGTGTCCTCACTGTTGCCAGCTACAGAGTTTCCAAAAGGTGAGCAGAGGTAGCAGTGAGGTGGGGTGGGGAGGGGTGGAGGACAGCCACTCAAGGACAACTCTGGAGCGTCCCAGCAAACATGCAAAAGGGTGCTGATGCAGGCTTATTCTGCTTGCCCCACCTCCTCTCTCCGCAGCATTTACCCCGTGCTCCCCATTAGTGGTGGCCTTGACTGGGAAGGGATCCTAGGACTTAATCTCAGCCTGCCCATTGCCCATGCCTTTCACCTTTGCTCTCTTCTCTGCTCAGCTCCTGGCTAGAGGAGGATGATGACCCTGTTGTGGCCCGAGTCAACCGTCGGATGCAGCATATCACAGGGTTGACAGTGAAGACTGCAGAACTATTGCAGGTAGGCTGGTCCCTGGGGCCAGAGGAGTTGGGTGGGGTTCTGTAGGGCTAGGTGGTCTCCCAAGGTTCCCAGGCTGTCTGAGAAGGCTCACCTACTCCATTAGTTACTCTTCTAATCAGATGATCATCCAAAAGAAGCAAATTGATGGAGGAGAGTTCTGCTTTGGTTCACAGTTTCAGTCCATCATGGCGGGGATGCTTGGCAGCAGGAGCTTGCAACACAGCTTGTTCACATCTTGCTGGATCAGAAACTAGAGGGCTGGGGCTGGCCAGGACCAACAGCAGACAAAAATTAGGCCCACACTCAGTGGCCTAATTATGCTGGCTAGGTCCCAAAGATTCCACCCTCCAAAAACAGTACCACCATCTCCGGAGTGAGTGTGTACTCGCATGAGCCTTGAGTTCACATTCCCACCATCCACACAAAAAGCTGAGTGTGGCTAACCATCTTACTGCCACCCCAGCATTTTGGAGAGCATCCACGGCTTGCTGGGTGACAGCTTAACTCCAGGTTAATTTTCTCAAGGGAATAAGGTAGAACGTGATAGAACAGGACACATAGCACCCTTCTCTGGCCTCTGCACAGGCGTGTGCACACACCACCATACACATATACCACATACACATACTACACACATACAGAGGTTGGGGGTTGTCTTCAGGCCTAGGAGAGTCGGGCTGCTGTGGGGCGTTGCTGCTGGCGAATTCAATGCTGTAATCTCTCACCAGGTCGCAAACTATGGAATGGGAGGGCAGTACGAACCACACTTTGACTTCTCTAGGGTAAGGCCCCAATCACGAGTATTTTTGGAGGGCTGTGTCTGGTTTGAGAAGGTTGGAGCTTCTAGAAGCATTTCAGCTAGCTCCATGTCATCCCTCTTCCATCTACCACCTCGAAAGGGAGAAACTCTGTTGTTGATGAAGCAGAGCCCAGTGGAGCCTGGTTGTTTCCTGTTGATGTGGGGTGTGTTTGACCCACTAATAAGGCAAAAGATCTCTCTAGGGCCCTGTGAAAACTTTTCTGGCCTCATTCCCCCTCCCTGTGTTCTTGCCGGGGTTCCCTTTGTAGCCTTGTCCCATGTTCCTGCTATTCTACAGAAGGCACACTTACCATCCCCTGACTCTTTTGGTCCCAGTCCTTTGGGTGGCGGGTAAGTTAGTTGCAAACTTAGATAAAAGTTGTTGTCTGTTACAGCGACCTTTTGACAGCGGCCTCAAAACGGAGGGGAATAGGTTAGCCACGTTTCTTAACTATGTAAGTACTGGGCTGGGCCCATTCGTTCACTCTCACTTAATTTTATAGAGCGATGAGCAAGATGCTTTCAAGCGTTTAGGGACTGGGAATCGTGTGGCCACATTCCTAAACTACGTGAGTATGATGCGTGCGCCTGATGGGCCCTGCGGAGACCCTGGGGCCAGAGAGCTCCTGTGCATCCCACCCCATCCGGGCTCAGAGCATCAGCTGCTGCATAGTGGTTCCTCAGGGCTCTTCTTGGCTAGAGTATAGAGTTGGCTTTTGTTCCCATCTGTGTGCTTGCCCTTCTCCTACCTCCTAACTCTTTCACACTCCCCACAACATTTTTTTTTTAGCTGTGGTAAAATATACATAATATAAAAATTGCCATTATAACAATTTTCTGTGTGCTTCAGTGATTATTTATTAAATCCATCCCCAATGTGAACCACTTACCATCTGTTCCCATAACTCTTCTCACCTCATAAAATGGAAACTCTATTTATATTGGACATTAATTCCAGAGTCCCTTTCTCACCACTACCCTGCCGAGACCACATAACCTCATCAAAGTGGAGTCCTGGAGTGTCCGTCTGTCCTTCTTGTTGGCTGATTCCCTTAGCCCCTATCTTTAACAAGTGTCTGTTGTGGCGTGTTCTGCTTCCTTTTTGATGGATGCAGGTCTACTCTGAGCTTTGGGAATGAGAGCCACGGTGGGCTCTGACCCAGGGGCAGAATGCGCTTTTAGATTGAAACTGCCTCTATTTCCTCAGAGGCTGGGTAGCCAGCCAGCTTCCCTCCTGATGCCCCCCACCCCCATCCATAGGCTGTCCCTTTACCCTTCCCCACTGTGATAGCCTACTCCAAGGAACCATAGTCAAGGAACTTAGAAACTAAGCTTGTTTTTTTTTTTTCCTCCTTAACTTTTAATTATCCTGGAGACTGCTATGTACATACACTGCTAAATAGGGTCCTATGTGGTCTCCATTGTGACATGGGAGACTCACTTAAAGCATGGGAGAGATTGTTATTTAGTTACCATGGAGACAAACACCGAAGAATTTGCCCAGACATGGGGTTCAGTAAGGCCTCATTTAGGAAATAGCATGTCAGTTGAGACTTGAAAATTAAATGGAAATTTGTGGAACATACTTTGGCAAAGAAGGTGTGTGGGGGCCTGGAAGGGACAAGTTTGGAATGTCAGGAAACAGGCAAAGGTTAGTGTATCTGGAGAGAGAGGCGAGTGAGACTGACTGACTTGGAGAGTCACTGGGTTTGAATGCCAGCACTAGGGAAGACACTGGGTTTATTCATTTTCCTTATCATGAGCCTGCTGAGTGCCCCTTCAGTCAGGCTGGTATGTGTCGTATTGGGAAACGTCTTAGCTATAGATAGTTCTTATTACCCTATAGGCCATTTTTATTATAGCATAGACAAACAAAACACTTCAAATAAGAGTGCAATTTAGTTTCAGAGAAAGCAGGGCAGAGTAGCATTCTGGGAAGGTGGAGGTCGGATTAGAGCAGGTAGAGCCAGAAAAATGGCCACCCAGGGAAGACGGTACTCCTGAGGTTGGAAGCTACAGGGAGCTCCTATCCAGCACTCTGTGCACAGTACAGAGTGCTGACCATAGGGGCCTAGGCAAGGCCCAGGCTGTGGGTGAGAATTCAAGATGGGGTCAAGATAGGCGTTTTCTTCTTTCTTTCTTTTTTTTTTGATATGTATTTATATGTATGAGTGTTTGCCTTCATATGTGTATGCATATATGTTGTAAGTACCATGTGCATGCCTAGTGCCCACAGAGGCCAGAAGAGGGCTTTGATCACCTGGAACTGGAGTTACAGGTGGTTGTAAGGCACTGTGTGAGTGCTGGGAACTGCACCTGGGTTGTGTATAACAGCAAGTGCTCTTAACTGCCAAGCCATCTAGCCTAAGCTAGTCATTTTCTAAATAGACTCAGGTTGTTCCTAGTCAAGGGAAACCTGAATGTAGGTCCCCTGGGGCCTTTAGTTCTCGAACCTCCAGGCATAGAGCCTGTCTTGATGAACAGCACAGATTAAGCTGCATGTGGAAAGTTTTTCTTGGCTGAAGCTGGCCATCGAGCAGAGCCCCCATGCAGGGCTACTCATGCTTGGTGTAGGGTGACCTCCGCACCTTGTCATGTCCTCAAGGCTTTGTTGCTCTGCTGTCCTTGGGGAGAGGGGCCAAGCTCTTTGCCTTATGTTCCCAGATGAGTGATGTAGAAGCTGGAGGTGCCACTGTCTTCCCTGACTTGGGAGCTGCAATTTGGCCCAAGAAGGTAATTGTGCTTCTTCAGAGTCACACATTGAAGCAGGGTTCAGACCTGGTCTATGTCCCCCAGTGCCATTGACTGTTTACTTGACTGTCAATGAGACTGATGTGTCTTAGTTCCTTCCCACCTTTACCCTGGACTGTGGTCCCAACTTGTACCCAGGGAGAAGGAATGGGGAGGGAAGAAGACCCTTCAGGGCAGGTGGGGTTCTGAAGTCCTTCCTTCCGTTTAAGGGATAGGTGCTTTTGAGCCCTGCCCCCCAAACACAGGAAAGGAGGGGCATTTCTGCCCAGGGGTGGATGGTTCTAGATTCTTGGAGCAGGTCCTTGTGACTGAGCTTTAGGATGTGCTCCGACAGCTCATCTCTTTCCCAGGGCACAGCTGTATTCTGGTACAACCTTCTGCGGAGTGGGGAAGGTGACTATCGAACGAGACATGCTGCCTGCCCTGTGCTCGTGGGCTGCAAGTGGGGTGAGTGGCTTAAGGGACAGGGTCGATGGGGCCCTCAGCCTTAGATGCAGAGGTGGAAACAACTGCTAACTGCTGTCTGTTCTGCATTGCAAGAGGTTTTCTTGGCTGCTTATACCACCCAGGCAGACCTACTATAGCTGGTTGTGAACGCTCAGAGATGCCCAGAGAGCCAAGGAAGCACCATAGGTACAGGGTGGCCTTCCAGAGAAGTGGGCTCTGGCAGGGGTTTGAGTGAAGCATAGAGAGAGCTCGGAGTAGAGAGGAGAGAGGGTGTCTGTCTGAGGCAAGCAAGATACTTGTGGCACAACTAGTCTCTTAGGTAACAGGGTCGGGGCACTGGCTGTCCTTGTCACTTGAAGAAGGGGAGGCCTGAGATGAGAATGGAGGCAGGGTGCCTCGCCCTGGAAGTGGCTATGGAGAGCTAGGACTAGAATGTGACACAGGAAGGGATCACATGCATTTATAACCCCTGGAGTTTGGGAGATTAATAGTGATTGGCTCACAGAGAAGGCAAACAAATGTAAACGAGGTAGTTGTTGATCTGGGAAGAGAAAGTATGGGGTAGGTCTAATGTACTAAATGGCGAAAGTGTAGCGTAGCACTTAGTTCCAGCTAAGGTTTATCATTCTGCTTTGTATGCTGTTCATCAAGTCTTCTAAACAGGTTGTTTAGTTAAGTTCAGGTATTAAATTGTATTTTAAAATCTCTGACTTTGGTTTGGGTGTGAAGGTCAGAGTGCAATTTGAAAGAATGTGCTCTCCTTCCACGTTGTGGGTTCTGGGGATTAAAGGGCTCATGATATGAGCCCTGTCATCTGCCCTGCATTACTTTTTTATTCCTTATGAGAGAGTCCATGTTTGGGGAACAGGGTCATGGTGCATGCCTGTGACATGCAGTGCTGGTTTCAGGGCTTCAGCCCGGGTGCCCACAGCACTAAGATTGTGCTTTGCAGCTCATGGGGCCTTTGGCTCATGGCCACGCCCTGCACAGTGCTGACAGGTTCCCCATCCCTCTCCTCTCAGTTTCTACTTGTCACTGCCCCAGCTTCTTGAGGTCCTTCGAATTTACCAGAGTGGCCTCTGCCTTTCAGGACTTTCTCATCCCACTTTCTGCATCCAGCCCACTTGGAGTGAGTGGCAGCCATATGGTATGCCCGCCTTCCTTCCAGGATAACTTCTGTCAGGCTTCCTGTTCTGTGTCAGTACTGCTCCCCTAACATCATGAGATGCCTTTTGGCTCTGTTCCCATGGCAACCTGCATACGCACATCAAATCATTGGTAGACTTTTGTACCATTACCTGCGTGCCCATGTATTTTCAGTGGTGTGTGAGTAGCTGGAGTCTTCCCCCCAGAGCGCAGGGCAGTGGTTGTCATGGAGGAAGCAATTAATTTTGGCTGCTGAATTGATAGATTGGATCATCACATACTTGCTTTCTGTTCACAGTCTCCAATAAGTGGTTCCATGAAAGAGGACAAGAGTTCTTGAGGCCTTGTGGAACGACAGAAGTTGATTGACGTCCTTTTCTGCTCTACCCCTTCCTGGCCCCACAGCCCAAGTCATCTTCAAGTTCAGTGTGACCACAGATTCCTTTGTATGATCCAGCTCCTATCATTGGAGGAGCCAGTGTTTGTCTGAATTTGAGAGAGTATGTCCTGGGCCTAGTCCTGGGTGACCTGGGCCCAGACTCTGGCCAGCCTGTGCCTACTCTGGCTCCAAGGGTAGCATTGGTATGGCTGCTGCAGAACCAGACTGTGTAGCACCTAGTTCGGTGCCTTTGTACCTCAGATGTTTCAGGTGGGAGATGTTTTAGTGAAACCAAAGTTCTGATGCTGTGTTTACAAGTTTGTTATGACATTTCTATTTGTTGTGGGTGGCTTTAAAACATTAAGTAAATAAAATGTCCCTGCCAGAAGCCTTAAAAAGCCTTATTTTGGAGTGTTTTGGGTTTGTTGTTGTATTGTTTCATTTTGGTTGGGGCTGGCTCAATTCGAAATGCCTGCCACACAAACATAGACCTGAATTCTGATTTCCAGCACATAGTTAAAAGCTGGGCCTGAAGTGAATGGCTGGTCTCCACATGCATGTACACACACAAACATGTGCATACATGAAGTCATACACACACAATCCAGGAGCCCTTACCAGTTTCACCATTTTGTATGCATCTCTACTGTGCAGACATTCTTCAGAGGGAAGATGTAGCCTTGGGTTCTAAAACTCTTTTTAACACCCATATGTCCTCCAGGCTTGTGTGCTTTTCTGGAAACTAGAGGTAAAAAATCTCACCTGACCACCCAGAGAACATAGGAAGAACAAGTGTTCACAGTTGGGATGCTGTTAGTGTTTGGTTTGGCATGTGCCCCTGGCTCAGTGTGTGTGTGTGTGTGTGTGTGTGTGTACATACATGTTACCTTCTCTTGGCTGGAGCTTTTCTGATCAGCACTCAGGAGCCACGTGGGAGGCCCTTGTGACTGACATCTCTTCCCTGTCCAAGAATCCCATGGATAACCATGGAATGGTGATTTGTGGTCACCATTGAAGTTTCCCTCCTGTGACCAGGTCACTGAATACAGTAACTTCATTTTCACTGACTGAGTTTTTAACTAACTGAGTCAGACTATATTTCTGTCTGTTTGGCTTCTTTCATTTGGTATTACATTAAAGATTTTTTTCTGTATTGTCATGGAGTTTGTTTTTTACAGTTCATTCAGTTTCCTCTAGAGAAACAGAACCGACGGGACGAATATGTATTACAAAGGGAATTAATTAGATTGGTTTACAGGATGCAGGCTGGGTAGTTCAACAGTGGCCAACTACACCCTGGAGAGGCTGAGAACCAGCAGCAGTTCAGTCTATAAGGTTTGTGACTCAGTCATCCGAGTCTGGCGTTGAAGGCCTGAGGACCTCTGGAGAGTGCCTGGTCCTCAGTCCACATTGGAAAATGAGAGAGGCTTCGTTGTGATAGCAGTGAGGATGGCAGCTGCAGTACCACAGCTAGATAGACAAACTCACCAGCAAGAAGGAGAGGCAGGCAAGGAAGAGCCATGTGATGTATGGCAGCATGTTATACCCACACTCACCAGGAGTAAATGGAAGTTCTTACCTGACCTCCTCACTCCAGTGTCTGGAAAGTGACTGCTGAACTTTGCCAAAACAAGGTGGGATAATCATTCAAATTTCCTGCTTCATAGAGGAGTCTACCAGATATTCCAGGCCTAGAGGCCCGAAGATTGGATGTCCCAATGTTGTAGAGGAATCTTGGGTGACTGTCCATGCAACCGGATGTCTGTCATTTCTATAGGTTTAGAAGTGGCTCGCACCGCACTTTGAAGTTCACTCAGGGGTCTTTGATGGAGATGAAGACTAGACAGTGGTAGTTGCAGTTATTCTTACTTATGACAGAAGGTAAATTAGCTACTAAACTTTGGACTTACCAAGATTGGATATATAATGGAGTATTTTCTTCGAAATTGCAAAATACAAACAGACTGGATATTGTAAATGTAATCCTTATTTGGTAATTGTTCTTGTTGTATATAGTTTTATTATATTAAAGTTAAAAACCTTTCTGATTTAGGCAAAAAGGGAGAAATGTGGAATATTAACTGGGCAAAGATGTATTACATTTGTTTATGCTGCAGAATATTACTTTAACTGTGGAAAGGCGTGTTACTTTTGTTCATGCTGCATTTGTTTAAAGATTCGAGGATGTGTGGTTAATTATGTGAAGATGTGTTGCATGTGTTTCACCTGGCCTGCCTAAGGCACCTGATTGGTCTAATAAAGAGCTGAACATCCAATTGCTAGGCAAGAGAAAGGATAGGTGTGGCTAGCAGGCAGAGAGAATAAATAGGAGAAATCTAGGCACAGGAAGTGAAAAGAAGGAAAATAAGAGGAGGAGGAGAAAACCAGGGACATACCCAGGGAAGAAGGCAGGCAGCCTACCAGCCAGCAGTTACAAGAAGCAGTAAGAGTAAGATATACTGAAAGAAAAGTAAAAAGCCCCAAGGCAAAAAGTAGGTAAAAATAAATAGGTTAAAAAAAGAGTCAGCCAGAAATGTGCCTAAGCTAGGCTAAGCATTCAAAACTAATAATAAGTCTCTGTGTCATGATTTGGGAGCTGGTTGGTGACCCAAAAGAAAAAGCCTGGTACATCTTACACTTCCATATCACATCACTGAAGGAAGTCAGGACAGGAACTCAAGCAGGGCAGCATCCTGAAGGCAAGAGCTGATGCAGAAGCCATGGAAGGGTGATAATTACTCGTTTGTTCCTCATGGCTTGCTCAACCCGCTTTCTTATGGAACCCAGGACTATAATTCCAGGGATGGCACCACCCAAAAAGGGCTGGGCCCTCTCATATCAATCACTAATTTTAAAAATGTGATACAGGCTTGCCTACAGCTCAGTCTATGGAGACATTCTCAGTTGAGGCTTCCGCTTCTCGGATGGCTATAGCTTGTGTCAAGTAGACATAAAACTAGCCAACACAAGTGTTTTTATCAAAGATATCCCAGAGAGCTCCCTGTCTTCTTTTCATGTAAAAAGATAGCAAGAAGATGGTTGACCATGAACCAGGAAGCACACACTCACCAGGCAATCTGCTCACACTGTGGTTTTGATACTTCACTTGAAATAAAAGAAAAACAGATCACTTTGCTTAGTATACAGTATTTTATTATGGCAGCCCTCGGTGAGTACAATGGTACCTATTGATGCTTATTGGTGATTCTGCACACCCTTTCATGTTTATTAGTCATTAGGTTTCTTCTTCAAGTCTTTCTTCCTGATTCATAGACATTTCAGTTTTGTTCATTATCTTTTCTATTTTTGTGGTGTGCCTTTTTCATTTTTAGTTCTGATAAAATGAAGGCTACCCTGTCTTGTTGCTCCTCTGAAGATAACCCCTCACCTCCTTGTCAGTGGCTTTTAACATTTTAATCTTCATTTTTAGCTTTCTGTGGTTTTGTTGTGAGTATAGGATTCCTTTTCTGTTTTCCTTCTTGACATTTGCAGAGCGCCCTGAATTTGCCAGTTGAAGTCTTTGCCGGGTTCTAGAAATTTCTCAGACTTTGCATCTTTTGAGTATTGTTTCTGTCACAAATTTTCCCTTCCCTCTCCCTTTCTGAGACTCTAGTAAATCTTGTTGATAAAAACATCTGCTTTGTCACATTTGTCCTACGCTTCCTCTTGTGTCTCCCAGCCTCCCATCCCCTAGATGCTCAAAATTAGATATTTCATTTATCTATTTTGTAGTTCATCTGTCTCCTTTCCACCTCCTTCCCTCTTCCCTTCCTGTTCTCCCCATATCCCTACTTCCTTTCCTCTCTTACTCCCTCCCCAGGTCTGGGATTGAACCCAGAGCCACACCTTAGGCTAGGCAAGCACTTCTGCCCCTGAGCTCACCCCAACTTACTTCATTTTTTTAAGAAGGCTTATTTTTATTTATGTCTTTGTGGCCAGAAGTGAGCATCAGACGTGGAGCAGGAGTTACAGGCAATTGTGAGCCACCTGATGTGGGAGCTGGGAACCCAACTTGGGTCACCTAACTACTGTGTCATCTCTCCAGCCCCTTATTTCGTTTTTTAGCCCTGGATATAGTTCTCTGGGGAATTCTTTTATTTCCTCCATGTTTTTCTTGGATCAATGAAAACAGTTACTTGAAAGTCTTGTCTAATAATGCCATGGTTTTTGTTTTGAGTGACTCTCTATTTTTTTAACCCTGTTTTCCTGGTTGTTTGGTCTACTCTTGGCATTTTATTTGCTGCTCGTGACAAATTACAAAGGCCCTTGATGGTGTTGGCTTCCTGCACAGGGACTAACACTTTACTAGGCAGAGGAGTGTTGTGGAATATTATTTTAACTAGACAAAGATGTGTTATATTTCTTTATGCTGCCTAATATTATTTTAACTGTGTAAATGTGTGTTACATTTTTTTATGCTAAGTTTGTTTAACAATGTAAGGATGTGTGTTTAATTATGTAAAGATGTGTTACATTTGTTTTACCTTGCCTGGCTAAGTCACCTGATTGGTCTCATAAAGAGCTGAACAGCCAATAATTAGGCAGAGAAAGAGTAGATGGGGCTGGCAAGCAGAGAGATTAAGTAGGAGGGAGAGAGAGAGGAGAGGGAGGAGGAGAGAACGAGGGAGACACTGAGGGCAGACGCCAGACAGCCACTAGACAAACATAGAGACAAGCGAAAGTAAGATATATAGAAGTAAGGTAGTAAGCCCCAAGGGAAAAGGTAGATAAAGAAAAACAGGTTAAGTTAAAAGAACTAGTCAGAAATGAGCCTAAGCTAGGCTGAGCATTCATAACTAATAGTAAGTCTCTGTGTCATGATTTGGGAGCTGGTTGGTGGCAAAAGGAAGAAGGGAGAGAGGGAGGGAGGGAAGAAAGAGAAGGAAGGAGGGAGGGAGGAGAAAGGGAGGGGAGAGGAGAGAAAAGACCCAGTACAGAGACCTTGATCCATTCAAAGCCTGAACTTTGCTTATAGTGCACTTGGCAGGCTGAAGTCCTCTAAGGGTTTCCCACTGGGATGCTCTCCGCTCTGTCCCCATCAGAAGTTCCTCAGATCTAGACTGTCCCCAAATGTCATTCTTCTTTTCAAAGAAAAGATTCAAATTTAAAGAAAAATTGGTTCTGAGCCAGAGAGTTTTCTGCTTAACAGAATTTAGAAACTGTCTCCGTAGATAATCAGGGTGAATGCTGTAGCAAGGTCCCCCTTCCCTCAGTGTCCTGTTTGGTCTTCAAGTGCCCTGCGTGCTGCCCTGTGCACTTCTGTTTTGCCCTGGCCCCTACTCTCCATGGCTCTACACTCTGCAGATGACTAAGATAAAAGAAGCTATAGACTTTGGTTTCTTAACATAAGATTTATCCTCTGTGATCTTGATACCCAAACCCTTTCTGATTTAGTAATCCCATGCTTCACAGCAGATTTTTTGAGCAGTTTTATTCAGATTTGATGATTTTTCTTGGCTTCCATTTTTTTTCTCGTACATTTTCCCCCCTTTCATTATTTTTATTTTATGAGTACAGGTGTTTTACCTGCATGGATGTCTGTGTACCATGTGCCTGCAGTGCCTGTGGGAGTCAGAAGAGGGTGTTGGATCCCCTGGGACTGGATTTACAGATGGTACATGAGTGGTGCATATCAAAACCTGGGCCCCCTGGAAGAGAATCCAGTACTGCTGAGTCATTTCTCCAGCTGTGGCTTTGTTTTTTAAAGCGGGTAGGAGCCTAAAAGTTGGTCTACTATAATCTACCTCATCTTGGCTAGAAGTGTACCTTGTTTTTAAGCCCCTTTCATGTGAATTATAACACAAATACAAATATCCTACTTAGCTATAAGATGTTGAGTGTCCTAAATTAAGGCCGGCATCAGCCATCGAGGAATCTGTCTTGTGCTGGCGTCTGCTCACGGGTACAGACCACATTCTGGAATAATGCAGGGTGACTCCTGCCCTAGAGACAGTGCCCCTACTCAGCAGTTCTTGGTAACCATTGCAGGTGGTGATTCAGTCAGTGTGTGTTTGCCACTGATCTGGGGGATGTCACAGTCTGCCATTTCATTCAGAACAGATAATGAGCCTGAGCTAGAACAATTGGGTAAGGTCCCCCAGGTCACGTGAGGGCTCCTGACTGATAAGTAGAAGGCCTGTGACTCAAACCCTGGACTGGGAGTTTCTCAGTTTCTAAAAATTACATTTTCCTCTAGTAGTTATTAAAGGTCTGTTGGGAAAGAGAAGATGAATACCGTCTTTGTCTTTAAATAATTAAGAGCAGTGGGAGAAACTCATAAATAGGTGTGGGAAGTAGGAGGCATGACAATGAAACTAATGTTGCAGAAGTGCCAGAGAGAATGGGGGTGGGGGAGACAGGGGCAGACAGAGTTTAAGACCAGCTTAGTGAATAGTGCGTTCCAGGCCAGCAAAGGCTGCATAGTGACCTGTCTCAAACAAAACAAAACAATAACAAAAGAGTATTCGGGGCTAGAGACATGGCTTAACATTTAAGAGCACTTGCTGCTCTTAGGCTCCTATAGGAGACCCAAGTTTGGCTATACAACTGTCTATAATATCAGTTTCAAAGAATCTAATACTGTCTTACATACATACTGCACAATACGTACTGCATACGTACGTACTTACTCATAAATAAAAAATAAAAAGAACTTATTTTCATTTGTGCCATCCCACTACTCATACTTTTTCCCATTTCCTACCAGAAACTATAGTCTTTTTAATTCTGTAGACTATAAACCTTATGTCTAGTATGTGGTGTTTTTTTGATTATTCCTAAGTATTTCTAAGTTTGAGAAATACTCACGGAACTGGTGTTCACTGCCTTCCACTGCACCCCTCTTTCCCTTGGCACTTTTTGGTAATCTGGTATTTCAGCACTCTTGATTGCCTGGCAACATAAATCTTTTGTTTGGCAAAATTCAGATGGTATCTCTGGCATTCTGTTATGTGAGATGACGAGTTGGGTTGGCATTCATCAAACAATTGATCACCATGGATTAGTCAAGTTGACACGTAAGTTAATTGGCACTTGCCCTTTCACCCCCCAATTTTTTCCTTTGTCTTAATATCCATGATGACTTGCCCTGTGAAGCTGAAAATTGTCAGGTTGGCACACCTAGAATCACCTGGGAAGAGACTCTAGAATTTGTTGGTTCGTGGATATGTTTTGGGGGGATTATTTTAGTTAATAGTTGTGGAGAGGCACAGCCAGCTGTGGGTGGCACCATTCCCTAGGCAGGGGCTGTGGATTATATAGAGTGGAGACATTGAACTGAGGGCAAGTGAGCATGTATAATTCATTCTCTCATTGTTCTTGACCAGCTGTCTTAAGCTCCTGCCACTGTGTCATCCCTGCTGTAATGAATGCTAATCTGGGATTGTGAGCTAAAATCAACTCTTAATTTCTCCCCTAAGTTGCTTTTTGTTTTTGTTTCTCAAGATAGGGTTTTTCTGTATAGCCCTGTCTGTCCTGGACTTATTCTATAGACCAGACTGGCCTCAAACTCAAAACCCACCTGCCTCTGCCTCCCTGAGTGTACCTGGCCCCTAAGTTCCTTTTTGTCAAGATATTTTATCCTAGCAAAAGAACTGGAATAAAAACAAAACCAAGTGATACATTTCTTAATCTAGTTGAACTCTGTTTTTACAATGTTGAAGTTAATTGTAAAACGGAATCAGTCTCCTTGCTTGTCTAATAAAATTGTAGGACCACTAAAACAAAATGCCGCTCACAGGCTGACTGCATGGACAACAAAAATCTGTTTTTGACAGCTCTAAAGGCTGAAAGTCCAAGGTGTTGCAGACTGCATTTCTTCTGAGACCTCCCACCTTGGGCTGCATGTGGGCACCCCCTTGTCTGTTGTCTGTGCTCTAATTCACTTCATGAGGACACCGGTTTTATTAGAGTAAGGTATATTCGTGTGACTTCATTTAACCTTGTCATATCCTGAGGGCTCTGGTTCCAAATACATAGTCACACCTTGGATTAGGACTTCCATGTGTGAGTTTGGTAGAATGAACAATGTTCTCGGGAAATTTTGTTAGTTCCAAAAGACTGTTGAGCACTGGGATGGCTGCCCTGAGTACTACTTCTCAGTCCCTAGTCTGAGGACGTTGGATATAGGAGGAGTCTTGAGCCTGGAAGTATCCAAGGGAGACAAATGAGAGTGTGACCTATCTCTCCCTAGGACACTGGAAAGTGTTAAGCACTTAACAATCCCTAGTAAAACCACTGTTAGTGTTAACAGTGGAATCTTTGACCTGTAGATGGGAAGCATTCCTTCTGATGTTTCTTTTTGTGGAATTAAAGACACTGTTGGGACAGTTTGACTCAAATTAGCAGGTGTTGGAACCTTGTTCCTGACTTGATTGCGTTATACAAAAAGGACTGTTGTGCCAGCATCTACCAGATGACTGATGCCTGTACCAGTGATCTCAAACACTCCAAGGACACCTCAAGAAGTACATGGCAATCACAGCTAGTTGTCTGTATTCTGAAAGTGCAGAGCTGTTCAAAACTATCAGACTTTCTGTCACAAACCTTGATGAACTCTAAATGACCCCACAACATTTCCATGTTGGCCAGAAGGAAAATACTTCCTTTTGTGGTCTGGCAGAGGGATCATACTAAGAGGCAAGGTTGTGATTGGTCCAAACCACAAGCTTCGATGGCTGTGATTGGTGCTAACAGGAAGTTGTATTAGTCCTACTAAATGTCTGTGATCGGTCCAAACACCTCTTCTTGGCCTATATGAGCAGGCCACTCAGGCTAAGTCCACTATACTCTTCTGCTGCTACTTGAATGGCAACATCAGACTCAATAATAGGCTTCTCTTGAGTGGTCTTTTCTTATCTTCTTTTATTAGTGCAAGTGGAACTGATAACACACAAAAAAGAAGTAGCAGAGACAGTGACAACTGTCAAATCTCAGGGACAAGGGTGTGAGATCCAGGGCAGAGAGCTATAGTGTTGGAACTAAAAGCCAAGGGTCTAGATAACCTGAGGCATGCACATCATTGTAACACTAGAGGGCGCTACTCACTGCTTTTGCCTGCCACTGTTCTGCTCTCTGCTGCCAGAGACCCCACCCACTATCCTCGCTACCCCAGTTTGCAAAGCTTCTTGCCTTCCTTTGATTTCTAAAGAGGCAGAGCATAAGACCCTCAGTCAGCTGATGGTTGACCCTAGGATGTCTTGGACATCCTTCACAGGGACTGATGCATGTTAAAGAGGTTTTGTTTTTTTTTTTTTTTTTCTTTTATGAAGATTCTTTGTTCTTCTAAACTCTAGAAAAACTTTATTTGTGGCGGTGCTATTACTGTAAACCACTGGGATTAAGAGGTCAGTGGTAGGGAAGAGACAAGGGTATTTGACAAACCCCCAGTTTGATGCTTTAAAGCACTCTCTATGCTCTTTCTGAAAGTACATTTGCAATGTGGATGATCAGTGCCCCCAGGAAGTCAATCCTTCCCATTCCCTCTTCTTACCCCTTCCCTAATTAGCCAGTCTCTTTCTCATCACACACATGTAGTCAACAGAACCACACAGAAGTACCAGCCTAACCACCTTCCCCTTTAAAAATCTCTATTTGTGCATGAGGGTGGGGTGGGGTGGATGAGAGGGTGATGTTGGGTATCACCCCCAGTTGTTTTTCTGCCTTATTCGCAGAGGCAGTGTCCCTCAGTCTATCCCGGAGTTCACTGACCATTAGCCAGCATGCTCTGGGGGCTCCACGGGGAACCAAATCTGGGTCCTCAGGCTTTTTTTTTCTTTTTCTTATTTATTCAATGTGTCTTTCACATCATACATCTTGATCCCATTCATTTCCCTGTCCCTTTATGTTCACTCTCTGTTCCTGCAACACCCCAATAAAACAAAATTTAAGAGAAAAAAAAGAAGAAATCAGAAAAAAATTAAAGATCTCATCATAGAAGCCAAGTCATGAAGTAAACCCCTTTGTGTGTGTGTGTGTGTGTGTGTGTGTGTGTGTGTGTGTGTGTGTGTGTGTGTGTCTTTACTTGCAAGTGCTCATTGCAAAGAGTCATTGGTCTGGTTTGAAGCCTCTGGTTTCTACTACACCATCAGTGTTGGACCCTCTCTGGGTCTCTTCTTGGATATCCTGTTGTTGCCCTATGTTGTGGAGATCCTGCAGCTTTCGGTCTTCCAGTCAGGATCCTTCATGTGTTCCAGCAGATCATAGATTTGGTGGATGTTAGGGCTGGCCAAGCCATAACCCTGGTTCTGGGTTTGGGCAAATGCAGGGTTGGTCAACCTACCAGTTCTCCTCTGTCCTCGCCATCAGGGTGAGCGCTCTGGCATTGCCCTGGCTAATTTACCCTTGCAGCAGTGAGCAAGGGGTAGCGCCAGCTCTCCTGCTTCATGTCCTCAGGATTGGTTCTCCCCCACCTATACCATCAAAGCCAGCTCTACTGTGATGCCCAGGTGAGGTGCAGGGGCCACTCTCCCAGCACTGCAGTTGGTGAGGGGCTGAGACAGCCCTCCTGCTCTTATAACCCCAGGGCCAGCTCCTCTACCTGCCTCAGGCATTGATGAGTGTGAGTGTAGGGGGAGGGGGAAAGTCATCTCTCCAAGCCTGTGCCGCTATGTAGCAGATGAAGAATGGGGCTAGGTCTCCTGCACTCACTATTCTGTCTGGGGCTGGCTTACCCACATCTCAGCCAATGGGATTGGCTCTATTGTATTGTCCAGGCTAGGTGAAAGACCTGCTCTCCTGAGGGTTTCAGCTGGTGGGAGGCAGGGATAGCTCTCCCGATCTTATAACCTCAGGGCCAGTTCTCCTACCTGCCTCAGGCATTGATGGGGGAGGGTCTTTCACCCACTGAGCCATCATGGCAAGTGCCTACTTTCCAGCCCACCCCTCCTGTTCTCAAGGAGGTCACAGATGCTGTTGTCCTTTTTTTAAAATAGTGTTTCGTTACATTGCACTCTAACTAGCCTTGCTATGTAGCCCTGGCTAGCCTGGAACTCACTATCTTTGTGTGTAGCCCTGGCTAGCCTGGAACTCACCATTTTGCTGTGTAGACCAGGCTGGTCTGGGATGCATGGAGACCTGCCTGCCTTTGGTGCTAGGATTAACGACCTGCATCATTACACCCAAACAAAGTGACATTGATTTTTATTTCATCAGTGAGCTACTTGAAACCTTGTGGTCAATTGATGGCCTCTCACTTCCCATTCTTTGAAAGTCACACAGTGTCTCCTTTAACTTATTCCTTGAAACTGTCTGAAGAAATGTTTACCTTGTGGCAGAGCCTGGTTGACACTGTTGGCAGCATTTTTTTCCTTCAGCTGATAGCTTCACTGTTCTTCCTTTCTTTCCCAGCATCTCTTGTAGGTTCCTCTGCCTTCACATGTGTGCCATGTTGTCCACTTCCTGTTTCCTTTTCAGTTCTGTTGCTATAGCAACCACATATATGCTTGCAATGTACTAACTTGGGCTTTTTGCAGCCCTCTTGAACTCTATCTAGACCTTGTTACCCAGCTTTCTAGTGGACACACCTATGGGACCAACATCTAGAGTGGGTCTCACAAATAATTCTATAAATGTTCACAAATAAGGCCCAATGTAGTACAATGTTTAGTTTGAATCATCTATTTGATACCACCAAGACTCACCAAGGAAGAGTCTCTATGGATTGCCTAGATCAGTGTGACTTGTGGACATGATTGGGGGACAATAATTAAGATGTGGGAAGACCTAGCCTGTGTGGGTGGCACTATTCTCTAGTCAGAGGGCCATGTTCTGTATAAGAGTAGAGAAAGCTAGCTGAGCCCAAGCAAGCCTGCATTCATCTGCTCTTGACTCCGGATGGGATGTGACCAGCTGTCTCAAGCCCCTGCTGCTATCACTCTCCTACAGTGGCAGACTATAACATAGAATTGTGAGTTAAAATCAGCCCTCTCTCCCCTAAGTTACTTTTTGTATGGGTATTTTATCACAGCAACAGAACTGAAGTTGGAGTATGTAGGAAAACCTAGTCACCATTGCCATTAAACTTTTAGTGTATCTGACTCCTTCAGAATCCTGAGAATCTGAAGATTTACAAGACTTCTCCTTAAGAAAAACAAACAACAACAACAAAAAACCCTCCCCACAGTTTCAGAGATTCTTGGTCCTACTGACAGTTCAGTAATTTGGATTTTGTGTTAGAGCTTCCTAAATGGATACTAAAATAAAACTGTGCCTTTACAGAGTACACAGTAGAGGACATCATTTTCCTGCCTTCAAATATGAATCTTGGTTAATCTGCAAATCTGATCTTTAGAAACAACATCATAGAACGAGCTGTCAGGAGCCTAGATGAGCTTTGGATTAAGTGTGGGCTGTGTGTTTCAGATCCTGAGCCTGGTCAGACCACAGACCTCCAGGAATCACTCATGTGTGACCTGACAAACATATCTGAGGCTCCTGCGTGAATAGGCCAGGACCAAAGAGCTCCTGAAGCCTCCAGTTTTCCTCTAGCAGAACCAACAACCAACCTTGGTTATTTTCCCTGTTCAAGGGTCATTGCCTTGATGGTCAGTGTGATGATTGACATTGCCAATTTGATTGGGTTAAGAAACACCCAGGGAGCTGGGTGTGGTGGCTCAAGTCCTGTGATCCCAGGACTTGAGAAGCTAAGACAGGAGGATTGCCAAGAGTGTGATGCCAGTCTGGGCAGCAAAATGAAATTTTGTTTTGTTTTAAAGTGGAATTCACCAGAGAGTCAATGATACACATTTTGGCTTGTGCCTGAGACAGTAACCAGAGAGGTTCCACCAAGGAGCAGTGTAACCTGACCATAGTGGCACTGCCATATGGGCTGAGGTACTAGATTGAATAAAAAGAGGGAAAGGAGGAAGTCAGGTGATCACTGTCATTGCACTGTTTCTGCTTCCAGAAACATAGGCCGAGGCCCTCCCCATCACGAAGGACTTTATCCCTCTGGACAGGGAGTCCAAGTAAGCCACTGTGTGGTCACAGTGATGAGAAAAGTAATGCAGTCAGCAAGGCATACTCTGAGATTGACTCTCTGTCTCCTAAGTTATAGCTCCCTCAGCTCTTTTGTGCTTGTGCCAATATGGTACCTAACATTTGCTTTTATAGATGTCATAGAAGACAGTAGCTGCTCGATTTGAACCACCAACCTTAGCTTCCATGACCCAGGCATCTTCTGTGTTTTCTTTAATCTCTCTGACTACAATGTCCAAATACTTTCCTTTGTATCACCTTCCCTTAATTATGGCTCAAGTTCTGTTTTCAAGTGTTATTACTATATATTTATTATACATAATAGTTGGAGTTTCATTGTGGCATTTTACTTCATGTAGATAATGGATTTTGATCATTTCTATAACCATTTCCTCTCTTGTCCCCTTCCACACCTGCCCATCACCTTCCTCTCCCTAACTAGTCCCCATTGTGGTGGCTAATCTTGATGACTGCTTGATGGTATTCAGAATTGTTGTAAAATATTTGTCTAATTAGGCAAAGATGTATTACATTTGTTTGTGCTGCATTTGTTTAAGTAAGTAAAGACGTGTTGCAGTAGCATTAATTTCAATAAAATTAACCTGGGCTCCGAGAGGTGGAGTTAACAGCTAGTTGACAGGAAGTAGTGGGGAGGAGAGTAGGTGGGATTATTAGTTGGGAGGGTGTGGAAGGAGAGAGGCTTCCGGGATGCCAGCTAAGAGAGAATGTTAGCCAGTTGCTACTCTGAGCTTTCTGAGCCTGCAGGTTTTCACCCTAGCCTTTGGATCCCGAGTGCAGCCACTGTGACGAAGGTAAAACAGCACAGAATCACAGCAGAAATAAGCCCCTAGGCTTGTCTGTGAAGGGTTACCTAAGGTGGGAAAGCCCGCCAAAACTATGGTCAGTACCATTGCATGGACTGGGATCCTGCCTGAATAAACGGGAGGGAGGCAGAGAATGAGGGAGAGGGAGAGAGGAAGAGAGGGAGACAGGGAGAGGGAGAGAGAGAGAGAAACACCGAGTAAAAGCATTTATTCCCTCTATATCCTAACTGCAGATGCAATGCAAACCACCTGCCTCCTGTTCCTGTTTATAAGCTATGGTGTTTTGAACGACAATGGCTCCTTAGGCTTGCATATTTGAATACTTGGTCCCAGGCTGGTGGAGTTGCTTGGGAAGGATTAGGAGGTATGGCCTTGGTAGAGGAGGTATGACATGAAGAGCAGGCTTGAGGTTTCAAAAAGACTTGTGCTATTCCCACATCTCTTTCTGTCTCTCGCTTGTGGATCAAGATGTGAGCTCTCAGTTGCTCCTGCTGCCATATCTTTGTTCTGCCATCGTGGGCTCTCACCCTCGGAAAACCATAAGCCCAATTAAATGCTTTCTTTTATAAGTTGCCTTGGTTGTTATTTGTCATAGCAACAACAAAGACACAAGCTTTCCTCACTATGATCAAGTATATATTGTGAGCTAAAATAGCCCTTTTCTTCCTTAAGTTCTTTTTTTTTGAGGGGGGGGGAGCTGGTTACATTGTACAGCTCCAGAGAGCTGTAATTTTTTCTCCATTTTTTAAATTTGAATTAGAAACAAGATTGTTTTACATGTCCATTCCAGTTCCCTCTGCTTCCCCTCCCCCCCCCCCACTAACACCCTACCTATCCCATACCCTTTCTGCTCCCCAGGAAGGGTGAAGCCTTTCATGTATTTTTTGTCATGTATTTTGCCATGGCAATAAGAAAAGTAGCTAAGTAACTACATTCATCTACTTTCATGTATTTTGCTTGTGAACCAATGAGTATAATTACATAAACAAGAGTGAAGGGTCTATAGGAGCACAAATAATTCTCCAGTGGCTACATCACTGGAGAAAATATCTTTCTTCCAGCAACAGTTAACTGCCTATAAATCTTCAGGGAAGATTCGGACCCCATGAACTCCTCGCCCTATCAAAACAGATTGCCAATGGGTGGGCTCAATCTTGTTCAAGGCTTGTGCAGGTAATCACAGCTGCTGAGCACTCAAGAGTCTGATGGTAGTCATCTCGTGGCCATTAGCCAGTGTTCCACAACAGTCCATACCCTCTTCTCATTCTTTCTATCTTCTTTTCTGTGACATTCCCTGAGGCTTGAAGTGTGTGACATAGACATCCCATTTAAGAATGAGTATTAAAACGTCACTTATTCTCAGCACTGTGATCAGTTATAAGTCTCTGCAATAACAGCCATTGCTAAATGAAGCTTCCCTGATCAAAGGAAACAGCAACACTAATCTATGAAAAGAAATACAAACATTTAGAAAGCAATTCCAAGGGCTTATCATATCCATTTAGTAAAATGTATACTGTCCCGCGCCCGCTCTGTATTCCTCGCCAGCAAGAAATACAGGCAGGACATTCGGATCCTTCTGTAGACAAGCTTTAATGCATCTTACCAGAGTGGAGACCAGAACAACGGAGACTGAGCAGAGACACTAAACTAAGAAAACCATCCCTTATAAAAGGCTGACCAGCCGCCTGGGACGTATTACCCTATGAATGGCTTTAGCTCCTCAGGCAAAAATGAGCCACGGGATAGGCAGAGATCAAAGGAATGGAGATTACCCAGCGCCTGTGAAGTAATTTACACCTTGGTGTCTTTAGGCAACATTATAATGCAGGAACCGGCTTCCTACATATCCCCCTTTTTTTATTAATTAATGATAAGGCTTTATATTATTACAAGCAAATAGGTCACCCATATGTTGAGGGATAGAGGTAGAGGTTGACCTTCCCAAAATCAAACATTAAGACTGTACAAGAGTCGCCATCAGGCTGTTAGCTTGACCCGAAGCGCTCTTGACCTGTCCTCTGCCGTTTTTCTGGGAAAGGGAGACTCGGGGCAGGTAACCCTTATGTAGGTCAACGTACCTCCCAGAGAAGCCTGTATAATAGGCAATTCTGTGCGATGTCTATGTTTAGCATCCCTCTTTGGGGCTGTACAAACCAGACATTCTACCCTGTGTAATGAACCTAGGCTCCGGGTGTGTAAGAGCTGTCTGGCCGGCGGCCTATTGCTTAGTCAAAATATAAGCGCTTGGATGATCTCTTGGTTTGAGCCCTGGAGCTTACATGTCAGTCAAAAGTAACAGCAATCCGTAAGCGGCTGCATCAAACAATTACATCCCCACCCCTTTTCTCATAGACCAGCCAAAAATAACAGCAATCGGCAAGCGGCTGTATTAAACAATTATATCCCCCCTTAAGCAGTGGCCATCTCTCCGCCAAGGACAGGAGTTAATCTGGATAACAATAGCGGCTCTCAACTCCCGGGGGTAGAGGGTGGAGTTTTGACTTTTGAAGGTCTGTAGAGGCTCTTTAGGTTGAATCTTTTTGGGATCCACAGGGGATTTTCTTTATCCTGTGAGAAAACATAATATCGCTCCCCTGGATCTTATGAGAATAGGATCCGGGCCTTTTCAAAAATCAGTTAAGATATCTTTTTATTTTATCATTTTTTTTTTTTGGCCTTTTAGTTTTTGAGGTGAGATGCTTGGCCCGAGCGTCAATGTTAATGAGGCTTTAAAGCCCCAGGCATTCCAGGCCTTTAAGAAGTGTTGAATAGCAGGCATGGCCTTTTCCCCTATCAAAGACTGGGAAAGCCATCTGTAATTTTCTCCGCTCCTCTGATGGTAAGAAGGAGTCGGTTCCAAATAGTGGGTGTGCTGATAGAAGTACACCCGCTGAATTAACAAGCGATGGCCTCATATTTGTTTTTACTTTTGGCAGCTCCTCCTCTAGCTCTGCTTCCTTGTTAGAGTCTAAAATCTCAGAGTTTGAGCTGTTCAGCTCCAAGGCCTCCAGTTTCGTTGTAGGGCAGAGGCTAGGTTTCGAGTCCTCATCTCTCCTAAATTTACCGGGGTGTGACCGGCCATTCCCCATTCTTTCTCCCTCCTTTTCTGTCTCTCCCTTATCCAGCTGAGCTGTTTCTTTTAAAATTTTATCTCTTGAGCTTTTAGAGTCATCAGAGCTATCAAGATTTAAAGCTTTATACATTCCTTTGTTAGTAGACATTCTAGGAGGTCCTTTTTTTTTATTTGTTGCTGTACACACTCCCTTGTCAGTAGACATTCCAGGAGGTCCTTTTTTCTTATATTTTATTGTTAGGCGCGCCCCCTCTCTCATCATATTTGGTTTCTGATATGTAATTCTGGACTTCTTTAAGATTGTTTTAACAGTGAGAAAAGTCAAAATAGCTCCTAGTAAAAGCATAGAAGCCTCTATATTAACCTCCCAAAATAGTAACATTCCCAAGCCAAAGTCCAGAAAAATCATACCTCTCCGAATTTCTCTCATTACATTCGGTTTCTGATATGTAATTTTGGACTTCTTTAAGATTGTCCCAAGCCAAAGTCCAGAAAAATCATACCTCTCCGAATTTACCATCCTGCAGTTCTGAATCCGCCTTGTAGCCAAGGGGTCTCCGCGGTGCTGGAGATGTTAAGCTTCCCGGGTTTCGGCACCATATGTCCCGCGCCCGCTCTGTATTCCTCGCCAGCAAGAAATACACGCAGGACATTCGGATCCTTCTGTAGACAAGCTTTAAATGCATCTTACCAGAGTGGAGACCAGAACGGAGACTGAGCAGAGACACTAAACTAAGAAAACCATCCCTTATAAAAGGCTGACCAGCCGCCTGGGACGTATTACCCTATGAATGGCTTTAGCTCCTCAGGCAAAAATGAGCCACGGGATAGGCAGAGATCAAAGGAATGGAGATTACCCAGCGCCTGTGAAGTAATTTACACCTTGGTGTCTTTAGGCAACATTATAATGCAGGAACCGGCTTCCTACAGTATACAGCTTCCCTACTAGGATCTATGACTTTCCCAGCCATGAGCTTTGGGACAGGTTTACAGTTATAGACATGAATCCCTTCTTGTGGAGTGGGGCCTCAAATTAAGTCAGAAGGTGGTTGGTTACTATCGTAACAATCATGCCACTATTGTATTGGGGGACTACATCTTGCTTGTCAGGTCAGTACTATAGCTTGCAGAGTCCATAGCTGAATAAAACTGTTAATGACTATTCTCCTCCAGAAACCTGGATCACATCTTTCTATGAAAGCTAGCCAGCAACGAGGAAGCTTCCAGCTCAGTTACCACTTGATATTTTACATCCTACAATGAAAGCATGTGTTATATTCAGCAGCAGGGTGTTAACATTTAGCCCTGGTGGGCATTCAGAAGCAGTGGCAGTAGGCTATATTTTTCTAAAGTCCCCAGAGGACTCCTTAGCCAACAACTTATAGGAGTATAATAGTTTACCCCATAGATCAGAGTCTTCTTGTAGAGCTTTCCCTGTCTCTTAATGACTGTGACTTTTAAATACAACCTAAGGGTTGATAATGCTTGACTCTAGTTCCAGTTTTTATCACTCTTCTGCTTGAAGCTTCAGGTTTAATCTAGCTGGCCAATGAGTTCATGAGTTCTTCAGTGCCAACACTTCCCAAACTGGATTGTTATGTATTCAGCCTCTAAAGTGGGTTGCATTGTGCAAGTCTCACTGTCTGTGCATCACAGTAATTTTTAGTTGCATCTGTGCTGAGCAGGCATAGGTTTTGTTCCTTTTCACCATTCCCTGAATAGCACAATGTACCAAATAATCACCTAGCATTTACACTGTATTAGATAGTAAAAGAACCTAGAGAGGATATGAAGTGTATAGGAGAATGTGTATTTGTTATATGCAAATGTTGGCTCATTTTATTTGTTTACATTTTTATTATTTTAAAATTATGTCACACGTGTGTGTGTGTGTGTGTGTGTGTGTGTGTGTGTGTGTGTGTGTGTGTGTGGTGTGTACCTGAGTGTAAGTGCCCACAGAGGCCAGAAGATGGCATCTGATCCTCTGGAGCTGGAGTTATAGGTAGTTGTGAGTCACCCAACATGGGGTGCTGGGAACTGAGCTGGGATCCTTTGAATGAGCAACATGCAACATGCTCATAACCACTGATATCTCTCCAGCTCCTGCGGTGCCATTTTATATAAGACACTTGAGGGTCTTCAGGTTTTGGTATGGGGTGTGTGTGCTCAACCTACCCTACTACATGTACAAAGACTCAAAGGACAATTGTACTTCCCTTAAATGCTTCCTGTTTCTGATTTTCCTGTCTTTGTGAATAAAAAAAAAAAAAAACAAACCACTAATTTTCTCCTGGTCACAAACCTAAGTAGGTGGAGATTCTCTCTTCATGGGTCTTGTTAACTATTCACTTAACTTTCTTTTGTTGAGTTTTCTCCCCACTGAGTCAGGAAATTAATGATTTGTTTGTTTTGCAGTCACTATTAAGGAACACCTTGGGGTTTTAGGCATATAGTTTCAATTTTGTCCAGGGATGTGTGATGGTTAATCCTGGTTGTCAATTTGGCACAATTGGGCAGAGGGAACCTCAACTGAAGAACGGCCTCCATCAGACTAGGTGTGGGTATGTCTGTGGGCGTTTCCTCAACTGCTAATTGATGTAAAAGCTCAGTCCATTGTGAGTGGTGCTGTTCCTAGGCAGATGAGCCAGATCTGTATAAAAGTGGTAACTGTACTGAATGTGAGCCTGGGATGCAGCCAGGAAGAGTGGTCCCCTGTGGTTTCTGCCTCAACTTCCTGTGTTGGTGCCCTCAATGATGGACTGTAACCTATAAGGTGAAATAAACCTTTTCCCTCCCCAGGCTGCTTTTGATCATGGTGTTCATCACAGCAACAGAAAGCACCAAAATAGACTTAGTTTTGTAAGCTAAGTCTGTATATATACTGGTATGAACATATTCCATCAGAGGTAGAGCAAAGTGCTGTGGTGTTTCCCTGCCCCATTCCCTCCTGCCTCTAGAGCAGTGGTTTCTCAGCTGGGGGAATCTTGCCCCTGGGTGACATTTGCTTACAATCTGGTGATAATTTTAAGTGTCTTCACTGAGGGGACACTACTGAAATCCACAGGTGGAGCCCATGGATGCTCCAGGATGTACTATGCAGTCACATCCCCATACTGTCCCCAAAGTTAGCAGTGTCTTAGTTGAGACTCCACTCTAGATGTACTCACTTTATAGTTACATAATTATCCATAATAACCTTGTCTGGTCCTGCAGCTGCTAGCCACAAAGCCATTTGGATTAGAAATGATTAAGTGAAGTTTCTGCATCCCAATAAGCCTCTCCACCGACACAGCAATCCAAATCAGACCAAATCAAACCAAATTAGAAAAAGCCCACGTTTAATGGATAAACATTCCTGGTTAATTTTCCAGCCCCCCAGAGAGGAAATAGAAAAGAGAGACCAGAAAACCACAGATCTGTCTCTGGGGGACAGTTTAAATACTCTGTGGGAGTGGTCTTAAGCATCTCTAGGGGAGGGGTCATCACTTGCTGGGCTTTCTGAGATGCAGCAGGGTTTAGAGAGAGACAGGAGAGAGGGACCTGGGGTGAAGGTTACACTGGAACATTCCAGACTCTTTGGGTATGTAGATGCCAGGGGCTGGGGTGAAGCTTCCACCAGAACATTAAGGTTCAATGCCTCAGGCATAATAACTACAACTTAAGGGTTTAAGCAATACTTAAGGGTACTGAATTAAACTGTACAGTGAAGGCTATTACTTTTATTGCAATGTGTTTTGTTTCAGTTGCCATGGTTTAAATATAGCTTATTTCTCCCCATCCCCCAACACATACTAAAGTTTGATCTCCCTTGTGAGGCATCGAGAAGGTGGAAATGACTATGGGGATGACTAGGATAGGATGTTGTAAAGCTGGAGCCTCCATGGTTGGATTCTGGTGGCTTTATGAGAGCAACAGCCCCCTGGGACAGCAAGTATGCGGCACTGTTCCCAGGCCAGAGTCTATTGTTTTGCATAAAGCAGGGAAGGCCTCTCCTAATACAGTCCTTTGTTGGTTAGAATTATGAATGTAATCAAGGAAAAGAGAATTTCAGGTGGGGATAACGGTAAGCATAGACTACCTGGCGTTGGGAAGCAGTCAGGTTTCTGAAGAAAGGGAAGGTCAAGTTATCTCAGAGAAGACAAAGTCAGGCAGGATAGTCCAGCAGATGAGGCAGCCAGAAGGGCATACAGGCCCATGGACACGGGAATGGCTTTCAGAATTTGTCTGTAGGTCACAGGGGCTCTCTTGCTCTGTGAGGAGGACAGGAGAGAATTAATGAGTGTAGAAGGGAGTGGCTCTCTTTGGAATCATTGTGTCATCCAAGGAGAGGTTACAGTAGCACAGATGAAGTGACAGTGGTGGAAGCAGAGAGAATTGATTGGGCTTGGCCTCCATCTAGGAGATAAGGATGACAGGATATGGTAATGAGTTGCACGTATGCTGTGAAAGGAAAAAGAGGAGTCAGAGATGAGTCAACTGCCTTTTGGTTGAGCAGGCTCAACAGTGTGTTAATTACTGAAATGAGGATCAAATATTTACAAAGTGTATGTTCTAAATGCCAGTACGCTGGGCTTAGGAAATAGCAGGCTTTAAAAGCACAGAGCAGATTAAGGTGCTGGGTAGAGCATAGCCTACCACCCTAGAGGAAACGCCTGACCCATTGGCCTCTCCAAGGGGAGGTGGGAGGTGGGAGGAACTGCCTTGCCAACCCCATGGGGCTGTTGGAACAACAAGCTATACCGAAGCTTCCAAACCCTCCAAGGACTGTCCCAGGCTGGAGACACAGCTCAGGGTGTACCTGCCTAGAATGAGCAAAGTCCTGGGTTCCATTTCTAGGACTGCAATGTAGGAGAGAGTGAAGGATAGACAGAGAGAGAGAGAGAGGAAGGGGAAAGAGAAAGTGACTTTTCAGGAAACAAAAAGTAGTGGCAACTTCATTACTCACCCTGCTAAATTTAAAGACACCTGGCATTTCTTGAAGACATACTATGCATCAGGCTTTATCCCAAATACTTTTAATTTATTTCAATCACACTTCATCTGTACAGTAGCCCTATTTTTTGCCGATTCATTGATTTTTTAAAAAAGAATTCACTTAAATTTATTTTGTGTTCATTGGTGTGAAGGTGTAAGATCCCCTGGAGCTGGAGTTATAGACAGTTGTGAGCTGTCATGTGGGTTTCGGGAATTGAACCTGGGTCCTCTGGAAAAGCAGCCAGTACTCTTAACCACTGAGCCATCTCTCCAGCTCTGACTCGTTGATTTACTCATTCATTCAACGATTCATACATATTGCTCTTTCCTTAGCTGCCAGCCCCCCACCCTTACCTAAAATCACCTTCCACTCAATACCCAACCTTTCTCTGTGCAGCGTATTCCTGCAGAGAATTTACAGGCAATCCAGGGATCCTCAAGGATGACCCAAACTAAGAATCTAAGCAATAGTGGAGAGGCTACCTTAAATGTTCTTCCCCTATAATGAGATTGATGACTACCTTAAATGCCATCCAAGAGCCTTCATCCAGTATCTGATGGAAGCAGAAGCAGACACCCACAGATAAACACTGAGCCAAACTCCTGAAATCCAGTTGTAGGAAGGGAGGAGGGATGAGCAAAGGGGTCAAGACCATGCTTGGGAAACCCCCAGAAACAGCTGACCTGAGTGAGTGGGAGCTCAGGGACCCCAGTCTGACAGCTGGGGAACCTACATAAGACATAACCAGGTCCCACGAATGTGGGTGTCAGTTTCGGGGCCTGGGCACTCTATGGGGCATAGACTGGCAGTGGAACCAGTATTTATCCCTAGTGCATGAATGGGCTTTGGGAGCCCATTCCCTATGGAGGGATACTCTCTCTCTCAGCCTAGATATACAAGGGAGGGCCTAGGTCCTGCCCCAAATGATGTGACAGACTTTGATGATCCTTCATGGGAGGCCTCACCCTCTCTGAGGAGTGGATATGGGGTGGATGGGGTTTTGGTGGGGAGAATGGAAGAATGAGAGGACGGGGGGAGAGGGATCTGGGGTTGGTATGTAAAATAAGATTGTTTTTAATTTAAATAAAAATTAATTAAAAAAATAAAAGCACTGAGAAGGGCTGAGGTTGTAGTTGGGTGGTAGACTGGGTACAGATGCGCACTCAAGCAGTGGTGGGGGTGGGGGTGGTGTCTGTGCTTTCCCAGCACCGTAAGTAAAATTCTGAATTCTGTTTCATGTCCCCAGCTCTATTCCACGCTACTGTGGGTGAAGTAATAACCTTTCCTAAGCGCATTCAAATTCTACCTGCAGGCTGTACTCTAGAGGGTAGGGACAAGCCTGAGAGGGCACAGCAAAGTCTTCCTGAGTAAGAAGAGTGACAGATGTTGGTGTGTGAGCCTGTATAATGAGTGTGTGGTGGGGTTTGGGGTTTTCTGAAGAAGCCTTGCCTTATCGATACTTTAAAAATTTTAAATTACGTTTATTTATTTACTGTGTGCATGAGTGTGTGTGTGTGTGTGTGTGTGTGTGTGTGTGTGTGTGTGTGTGTGTTTGAACGAAGCCATGGAGAGCAGAGAACACCTTGTCTCCACTGCTTCTACCATGTGGGCTCCAGGAATCAAGCATGGGTTGTTAGACTTGGCAGCAGACCCCTTACCTACTGAGCCCTTTATCACTATTGGCTGGTTTGACAATGCATTTTTGTTACTGTAGCTTTGATCACTGGGAACCAACCCACAGGGACAGAAATTACACTGACATAACTCCAGTCCTTTTTTTGTTGCTCCACAGGGCTCAAATACTAGAGTTTGGAAGTGTATCGTTGAGGTTTAAGCTGAGGTAGCTTTGGCCCAGTGATTGACACATGGTCTTCAAGGTCGGCTTGCTTGGTTCTGACACTTGACCATATGATCTGGACAGGTAACTAAACTCTCAGGGTTCAGCTCCCTGCTTTATTAAATTATGGTAAGTTCTCTCATCTCCCTGGAATTGTTGTATTAAATGACTTTATACATATTTGTCATTCACAACAGGGCCTTGTTTGTGGTAACTTTTCAATAAATGTAGCTACAATCATTATTTAAAATGTAGAGAGCACGGAGGACACAAGAACAGAATTTGGGAAATATGGGAATTCTAAAAACAAGCAGATACTGTATATTTATGAGACAACGGTGATTAGCTACCGTGGATAGATGGCTGTGTGCCAGGCATGGCCCATTAGTTGTAATCCTTATTATACTAATCACACTATACAGTAAGAAACAGAATTTAGGAAGCTGAACTAATTTGCCCAAGATACTGCAGCCTGTAATGGAAAATCTCTTGCTCTATAGCTACCACAAAATACCACAAAAATACAAACCTGTATTTCTTCTTTGAAGTGGGTTTTGATGAATATCACAGATGCAAATAGAACCAGGGTGACCTTAATGATCACCTCGCCCGATATATTATCCCACTGATAAAGAACCTTTTCCTGTGAAAGGTAAGTGTTGGCTTCATGTCCCCTGTGTGCTTATGGGCAGCTTTTTAAATAATATGTTCTCTTACATTCTTGTTTATTCTCACAGTGAGGTTGGAAACTTTTGAAGACACGCCTTGTTTTCTTGATTTGGGACCAAATGTAATTAGAGACATCCAAGTAATTTGTTAAATCCATGTTTGTTCCTTGTCTGTTCTAGCTCATTTCCTTGAAAATCTCTGCCAGTTTTCAAAGATTTGTTCTTATTTGTGTGTGTGTGTGTGTGTGTGTGTGTGTGTGTGTGTGTGTATGTATGTATGTATATATGTATATATGTCTGGTCTATGTCTGTGTGTCTATGTGGTAGCAAGAGGGCATCAAATCCCCTGGAGCTAGAGTTACAGGTGCTTGTGAGCTGCTAGATATGGGTGCTGGGAACCAAACCTAGGTCTCTTGGAAGAGCAGCCAGCACTCTTATCTGCTTTACCATCTTTCCAGCCCCATCTCCACTATTTTTGACAATCATCACTGTGAGGACCAAAGCCTCCAGTTAAGAGATTAGGGCTGACTCTGAAGTGACCTCTATGCCCAACCTGTTTGCTTCATCTTCAGACTAAACTATTTCAACCATGCTTAAGTACTGGTTACATCCTAGCAAGATGCTTCTTCGTTGTCTGGTTTCCTGTGGTGCCTGTAATGACATGGACTCCTTTAAGCATTTACATGTCCCTTAGTTATTTGCCTTCTGTAACATGTATCTGTACATGTTTGTGTATTAGTTTCCTCATATTAGTCACTTAAAACAAGTGCAGCTGACTAATGAGCATCACTAAATGCCTTGCAGATGCAGACCTCTGAAACCATGAACTTTTTAATCCCCATGGTTGGAGGCTTGCTTTAGACTCCTGGGCTTCACACAGCCTGAAGTTTTCACATCTGTTGGTAATGGCATAATGGACTTCCTTCATCAACTTTTCAGCATGGCAAATGGTCATGATTTGGTCAGCTAGTACCTAGCTCCACCCTTTGATTCAAAGCAAACTTTATTGGCAGTCCCAGCAGCGTCAGAATGAGATCAAAATAGCATACAACAAATACGCTTTTAATATGGGTACCACCCTCTGTTTTTTTTGTTCCCAGACTCCTGAGGTTTGACTTAGGAGTCCTCTGCTGTTACTCATTTGGAGTTCACTGTAGTAGGCACTTCTGCTGTGGCCCCTTCAGTCTCAAAGGAAATAATAAAATATGTAGAACTCACAAGGTGGTAAGGGCACAAGAACCCTCGTGTCATTGTGCTCTTACCTCATAATCATAAACACAATCACTTGGTTATCCCAATAGCTTAGGCATAGTAGCAAGGCTGGTCCTGGCCACATGGTCTTCTATCACTGGGTAATGGGTATGAAGGTGGCTAAAGTTACTCTCTGGTTCCCAGTGGGCATGAAAGTGTCAGAATGTAGAAGGTGAAACCTGCTGGAAAAGAGATGGCAACTGATGGCAAACAGCAATGACTTTTGTAATGTCACAGTCAGAAAGGTGAAGAGCAGTTTCCACAGGGCCCAAGACAAAGGTGTTGTCCCTGCATTTTTCAGCTGTCACAGACCATAGGTGGGAAAGCAGATAGAGAAAAGATTCCTTGCAAGGATAGCCTGACATGGGCCGCCACCAATGGGTCTGAGCTCTTGGCCAGTATGTCATCCCCACTATGAGGTACACCCTGGGGGCTAGGGACTACCCGAGTATTGCAAGCAATCTGAACTCTTTTGGTCATTCCTTCAACTTAGTGAGTCCAAGCCCATTTCTTTTTATACCCAAGGCAAGAAGATAAACCATATTGCTTCCCAGTCAAACAGGCTCTAAAACAAGCTTGGGCAGAGAGCTTTAATGAGGACTTATCTAGAGCAGGTTGGCCTGTGGGCATGTCTGTGAGGGTTGTCTTATTTTTAAGTGGTATGGAAATAGCCAGCCTATGTTGGGTGGCACCATTCCCTTGCCTTGGGGGCCCAGAATGTATAAGAGGAGAAAGATAGTTGAGTATAAGCAGCAAGCAATCAGGTAGCATGAGTGCATTTGTCTATCTCTGCTCTTGATAGATGTGATGTGACTGGCTGCTTGAGTTTCTGTCTTGATTTCCTAGAAGTAATGAACTATAACCTGGAATTATAAGATGACTAAAGCTTTCCTCTCCTCAACTGCTTTTTGTCAGAGTATCTGTTATAGCAGTAGAAGTGAAACTATTAACAGCCTTCAGGGTACACCTGCTCTCCCCAGGATGGGGAAGCTTCATTTGCATCTTTCCCCCCCATGTTTTGCAGACAGTGTGAATGGACAAGATATTGATACTTCTTTGAAGGACATAAAAGGACTGGTGTTTATTAATACAAAGACTTTTAGGGGCAAACAATTGTGGTGTGTTCTTTTCTGTAAGGTGTTAACTATTCTCATGGCCTCTGGACTATTATGCACCTTTTTGTGGAATGTCACCGGTCATGGGCAGAGTTTGATCCATGGATAGAGTCTTGTCTGCAACCTTCTTACTCCTTGAAACATCAGAGCATACTCTTGTGTGTTAAAGAGACTTTGCCTCTCAGGGTTTCTGTGACACTCATGACACATGACATAGTTAGCGGTAAGGTGAAAGGTGAGATGCAGGCTCCTTCCTGAAGATCAAATACACTGTGCAGGCTGTAATCTTAAACATCTCTATGGGAGTTCTTATCTTTCTCTGAGTTTGAAACCGTAGGCTACATGAATATCACATGAACATCAGAGTTTGTTGGCCTTAACACCTGGGGGTGGGGGGTGTTCAGGAAGAGTCCCGGATCAATGAAGGAAGCTTGGAAATGACATATCCTGTCTTGTCTAATGCCTCCCTCTTCTTCCAGGGCACATAAACTTCTTGATTTCTGTGGGAAACAAGATGAAAGCACATGTCCTGTAGGATGAAGGGAAACTCTGGAATGAAAAGTAAAGTTCCCATCCACAAGCTGACTAGGACTAAGCTTCCTCTTACCCTGCTCCCACACACATAGACATCAACACTAGTCTGCATCTAGAGATAATACTTCTAAAATACTAGGGTACTAGTTTAAGTCTTGTCTGAGGTAACATACATGAAATCCAGGCCTCTGCTCTGCTTTGTGGTCCTGGTGCCAGGACTTGGCAAACCACTGCCCTTTGTCAGTTGGCTTCCTGTCAGCTGAGTTCACAATCTAAGTCCCCAAAAGAATTCATCTTGTTAGCAAAGACAGTCAAAAGCACAATGAACTTCAGAGAGTGGAGGCGCTTAGGAGAGACGTATACTTGAATTGATCCTGCATATGATGGATGATGCAGAAAATGCAAGGAGGTCACATGGTTCCCTCAAAAGCAATGAGATCCAAACAAGAACCAAATATGCTTCCTAAAACACTGGTTCTTGAGACTGAGAATTCACTGGCTAGGAACAAGAGAGGCACCAAGTCCTCACTCTGCTTCCCTCCCATGCTCTACTTTGTGGTTCTGAGTCACGACTTGGCAAACTACACTTCCCCTTTGTCAGTTGGTTTCCTGTCAGATTCTGCCAACGAGGGGCACGAGAGGCAGACCAGAACGCAATAGGAGGGAGACACTACTTCCTGTCTGCCGGGCTGTCCCTATCCAGGCCAGTCCATCAACAGTTCTGAAACCCTCATGGTGGGGATTGTTTGGACTTTCCATTTTCTCTCTAGTCTTCTAGAAGCATCTTTTTTTTGTAGAAATATGCTTATTACTTATACACAGATAGCAATATCAGTGAGTTGGTATTCTTTCTCTGTGTGTGCACACATGTATGTACACATGTGTGAGTATTATGTGCCGTGAATGTCTATATACATTTATATGGGCATGTGTGTGCCTATGTGCCTGTGTGTGTGTGTGTGTGTGTGTGTGTGTGTGTGTGTGTGTGTGTGTGTGTGTGCATGTATGTGTCTGTGTCTGTGTCTGTGTGTCTGTGTTAGGCCAAAGGTTAATCTCAGGCATCATTCCTTAGGAGTTGTCCACCTTTCTTTTTGAGACAGAGTCTCTATTGACCTGGAGCTCACCAAGTTAGCAAGGCCAGTGAGCCCTCACTGATGTGCCTTGTCCCGCGCGCTATGTTCTCGCCGGCAAGAAACACACAGGACACTCGGATCCTTCTGCAGGAAAGCTTTAATGCATCTTGGGAGAGGAGAGCATAAGCTTACCAGAGCGGAGACCCCGAGCCAAGAATCCCATCCCTTAATAAAGGCTGGCAGCCCCGCCTGGGATGTGTTACCCTATGAATGGCTTCAGCTCCTCAGGCCATATGAGCCATGGGATAGGCAGAGATCAAAGGAATGGAAATTACCCAGCGCCTGCGAAATAATTTACATTCAGTGCCTGCAGGCACCATCATTGTAATGGAGAATGCAGGAACGGCTCCCTACAGTGCCTGTCTCTGCCCCCTGTCTCTGGGATTATAAGCACATGCCAACATGCCTGGCATTTTTTTTTATATAGCTTCTGGAGATAAAACTCAAATCTTCATGCTTGCAAAGCATGCACTTCTTCAAGCGAACCATTTCCTTACTTTCTTGGTGCTCTGTGTCCTGGGACCCTCAGTGTCCCCTTTGGAGTCCCAGGCACACTTGTAAAGCATCACACTTTTCCAGGGTCTTGGATATAGCTCTGCAGGACTCATAGGTTTCAACCAAGGTTCTAGATCTAACACTTGCACCTCTTCTCTTTGTGCCCTGGCTGTAGATCTGGGAGCTGTTCTCTTCTCCTGTCCCGTTCTCTTCAGTGCAGTCTCTGACTTCACAGCATGGTCCCGGTTCCTTTCTCATTTGTTGCAAGGTCTGGTTTTTGTTTTTGTGATTGGACTCTGACCAATGCCCAACAGATTAGGCACAGGTAATGACAGAATGTCAGAGAAGATCAGCTGGGGCATTCTGAGAAGATCAGTGCACAACATAGAGAATTCAAGAAGGAGAACAACAGGTCCCTAGGAATTCCTCTGTTTTGGACCAACACTTTAGAGAGTAGAAATAATGATCTGAGTATTGAAAGCATTCCACAGGCACAAATCTCTCAGCTAAGGCAGGGAAGTCAGTAGTTCAGGACTCTAAGGAAATCTCTCCAGGCATTAGCAGACTACCAAGTTAACTTGAGTAGAGACATCAGTTGCCACACAAGACAGAGAATCGGTGCTTTAATGGACTCAAAGCCCAGCAAAGTCATGGAACAGATATCATCACCACCAAGTCATTGGAGTAGGACACCAGGGAATTTGTGACTATCAGTTCCCGTATCATCCTGCTTAAAATGTCCAGCTGTCAACCAAAAATGCAAGACATGTAAGAAAAAGGAAGTATGGCTGTGAGGGGGAAAAATCTGGAAGCCCAAACTCCAAAATTACTAAACAAAAACACCAAGCCAGCTATTAATAAATATTTTCAGTGAACTAGTGATAGCTGTGTGGAAAGAACAAAAGGATGTGGGTATCTTCTTGCCAAACAGAGAATATAAATAGATGAAAATATGTATAAAAGCAGCCAAATGGAAATGCTAGAGTTAAAATTTTAAGTGAAATACAAATTTTACTAAGGAGGTTAACATTCAGATTTAAATTGGCAAATGAAAAAAAAATCAGTCATTTCCTCAGTCTGAGGTAAAGAAAAGGATGAAGGAAAACAAGAACAGCCAGGTCAACCTGTAGGAAAACACTGTGTGCACCAAACTATATACAAAGAAAGTTCTAGAAAAAGAGAAGAAAGAAAAGGGCAAGAAAGACATGAAGACCTAGGTCTGGTGCCGTACACCAGTCATCTCATCATTCAGGATGCTGAGCAGGAGTAACTCAAGTTCCACAGCATCTGACACCACAGATTGGGTCCCTTTCTCAAAAAGCAAAGCAAAAGCCCAGCATTCAGGAGCCAGAGGCAGGTGGATCTCTGTGAATTCGAGGCCAGCCTGGTCTCCAGAGTGAGTTCCAGGAAAGATTCCAAAGCTACACAGAGAAACCCTGTCTCAAAAAACAAAAGCAACGTGAAATAAGACAACACACAAGCACGTGTGCTTATGTGCTGGCATTCACACACACATGCACACATACACATTGTAGGTAGTAGATCAATGCAGAACTAGGAGACACAGAGAATTCTACAAATCACTTAGACTAATAGAAATCTATGAAGCTCTCTATCCAACAACAGAACACGCAAGTTTCTTGTTTCCACATGGAACATTCTTCAGTTATAATAGACTACATGTCAGGACATAAACATCAGTAAATGTAAAAGAATGGACATAGGATTGTGTTACTTGCCTCAACTCTTAGCTGTTGGGAATGGTAACTGTGATCCAGTGTCTGTTTTTATCACCCTCACCTTCTAACCCATAGCTATTATGCGTGAGTGCACCTCCATCCATGTTGGCCAGGCTGGTGTCCAGATTGGCAATGCCTGCTGGAAGCTCTATTGCCTGGAACATGGCAGACAGCCTGGCAGCCAGATGCCAAGTGACAAGAACATTGTGGGAGGAGATGACTCCTTCAACACCTTCTTCAGTGAGGCAGGCGCTGGCAAGCATGTGCCCTGGGCTATGTTCATAGACCTGGAACCCACAGTTATTGATGAAGTACCTACCTCCAGCTCTTCCACCTCAAGCAGCTCTTCACAGGCAAGGAAGATGTTGCCAATAACTATGCCCATGGCCACTACACCATTGGCAAGGAGATCATTGATCTTGTCTTGGACAGAATTCTCAAACTGGTTGACCAGTGCACAGGTCTTCAGGGCTTCTTGGTTTTCTACAACTTTGATGAGAGGGAGGGACTGGCTCTGGGTTCACCTTCCTGCTGATGGAGCGGCTCTCTGTTGATTATGGACAGAAGTCCAAGCTGGAGTTCTCCATCTACCCAGCCCCCCCAGGTTTCCACTGCTATGGTTGAGCCCTACAATTCCATCTTTACCACCCACAGCACCCTGGAGCACTCTGATTGTTCCTTCATGGTAGACAATGAGGCCATTTATGACATCTGTCGTAGAAACCTCGACATTGAGCATCCCACCTACACTAACCTTAACCGCCTCATTAGCCAGATTGTGTCTTCCATCACTGCTTCCCTTAGGTTTGATGGAGCCCTGAATGTTGACTTGACCTGGTACCAACCAGGTATCCTACCCTCACATCCATTTCCTCTGGCCACATATGCCCCTGTCATCTCTGCTGAGAAAGCCTTTCTATTATCAGGAGCCAAATATTGTGCTATTAGAAAGTGTCTTGGGGTCCAAACCTCTGGTTCAAGTAACCCGGAGCTCCGGTCTACAATTGTATTGCAGATGCTAGCTATTGAATAGCATAGCCTCAGTGGAGAATGCCTCCTAGTTTGCATCTCTACAGAACTAAGCATTTGAATAGGCCTGCACCAGGGCAGAGGGCTAGGTGTATGGGATAAGTGAGGACAGAGAGAGTTAGGAGGTATCTGTCAGAGAGAGATCTGCTGATAGGGTCCAGAAAGATGGAAGAGAAGGGTCAGAGAAGCATGATTAGGAAACAGCCAGGAAAATGCTGAATAAAGAAGAGACTCCAGTTTTGCAGCATGGAACTGAGAGCTCTCTAAAGATGACAAGATGCCTATGTTTGGTCTTTATTGCCATTGGGTTACTAGGAATTCCCAAGTCCACGCTCCCCTACTCGGGCCAGACCTTGTGGCTTCTGTGGTTTGGGGCTGAGACATGCAGGGCCACGACACTGTAGCAGAGATCACCAATGCTTGCTTTGATCCCACCAACCAGGTGGTGAAATGTGACTCTCGCTATGGTAAATACATGGCTTGCTGCCATTGCCACCATCAAGACAAAGCACAGCATTCAGTTTGTGGACTGCTGTCCCGCTGGCTTCAAGGTTGGCATTAATTAGCAGCCTCCCACTGTGGTACTTGGAGACCTGGCCAAGGTCCAGAGAGCTGTGTGCATGCTGAGCAACACCACAGTCATCGATGAGGACTGGGCTCACCTAGATCAGAAGTTTGATCTGATGTACGCCAAGTGTGCCTTTGTGCACTGGTATGTGGATGAGGGTATGGAGGAGGGGGAGTTCTCTGAGGCCCGTGAGGACATGGGTGCCCTAGAGAAGGATTATGAGGAGGTTGGTGTGGATTCCTTTGAAGGAGAGTGTGAGGAAGGAGAAGAATACGAATCCATTCTTTCAGCCCCTGGATCATGTCAAACTCCTAGAACTTCGGCTTCAACATTAGCTGACAGGCATTGATTCCTCTAATTGTGTTATTTTCATTCTGTGATCATGTCTTGTCTGTGTCCCTGTATGGTTTTTCCATGATGTCTCAAAGCGAAAAGCTTTAAGAAAAAGAAATGGACATAGGAACTATAGTTTTCTTCCTTTATTTTTGTTATTTTTAAAGATTCCCCATGAAATCCTGGCTGTCTTGGAACTCATTATGTAAACCAGACTGGCCTTGAACTCACAGAGATCTATTTTCCTCTCCTCTGCCCCCCCCCCCCCGGGCGGGGGGGGCGGGGGAGAGGAAACGCGTGCACAACCATGCCCAGCTCTAAACTATGTTTTTCAAAGACATTGAATTAAACTAGGAATCAATAATGGACAGAAATTTGGGAGATTCACAAACATGAAAATTAACCAACAAATTTCTGAATAACCAGTGGGTCAAAAAGGAATCCTAAGGGGGACTAGAAAATATTTGGAGTCGAGGAAAATGAAAGCAGCATTCAGACATCTACAGAGATAGCTAAAGCAGTGCTGAGAGGGAAATTTCTAGATGCTAATTCTTAGGTTAAAAGCACATATCTCAAATCAATTATCAGATGTCTCTTGTAGGAAATTAGAACAGAAAAGCAAACATAACCTGGATCCAGCAGAAATAGGAAGTAGAACCGGAAAAAAGAAAAAACAAAAAACAAAATCAACCAACCCCCCCCAACCCAACAGTGAACCCAAAGCTGAATTTTTTTGAAAGATCAAAATAATTTTCACACTTTAGACCAATGAAGAAAAAAATGAAATGTTCAATTTTATTTCTAGTTTTCTTTTTTAAATTTAATTTTACAATTATTTTGAGAATTTCATACACAAGTTACATAATTTCCACTACTCCCTCTCCTCTTCTAACTCCTGTGTTTTACACACACACACACACACACACACACACACACACACACACACACACACACACCATGCTGGGTTCATTTAGTGCTGCTGGTATGTAGATGTGTTTAGGGCTGACATCTTGAGATAGGTTATCCTATCCCATCTGGGGCTCATCCCTGAAGAAGAGGGAGCCTGTATCTTTGCAGCCATTGATTGCCTGTTATTGTGTATCTTGTTTTTTTTTTTCTTCTTCTTCTTTCTTTTTATTAGAAAGAAAATTATTTTACATGTCAATCCCAGGTCCCTCTCCCTCCCCTTCTCCCCTGCCCACCCCCCAACTAACACCCTACCCATCACATACCCTTTCCACAGGGGTGAGGCTTTCCACAGGGGGTCTTCAAAGTCTGTCATATTCTTTGGGATAGGGCCTAGGCCAAGCCCCTTGTGTCTAGGCTCAGGGAGTATCCTTCCATGTAGGATGGGCTCCCAAAGTCCATTCCTATGCTAGGAATAAGTACTGATCCACTACAAGAGGCCCCATAGATTTCCAAGGTCTCCTCACTGACACCCACATTCAGGGGGTCTGGATCAGTCCCATACTGGTTTCCCAGCTATCAGTCTGGGGACCAAAAGCTCTCCCTTGTTCAGGTCAGCTGTTTCTGTGGGTTTCACCAGCCTGGTATGGACCCCCTTTTTTTCTATATCTTGTTTAGGAGACCATACTGTTGAGATTTCATGGGTTCAGCTTTTCTGTCATGTCTAGGGCACTGTCTAGCAGTAGGTATCCTGGTCCTTTAGCCATTATAGTCTTTCTACCCCCTGTTCTGTGAAATTTCCCAAGACTTAGGTAGGAGGGGTTGCATTGTAAATGTATCCCCTGGGGTTGGGCATCCACACTCTTATTCTCTGATTTTTTACAGAAAGTTATAGCCTTTTAAAATAGTCTCCATGTGTGGTGAAAAGAAGCTTCTGTGATAAGGAGTGAGAGAGAGCTACACTTTTCTGTGGATATAAAGTTGAGTATTTAGATAAGTTAGAAATTATACTGGTTTAAGAAAATAACAGTGGTTGGTTTTTCTCTGGTGTCTGCAACCCTCTCACAGGCAGTTTGTGAAGTCTGCAGCACCAGGCATGAATTCCCTCCCATCGAGTAGAACTTAGGTCCAGTTAGACTGCAGTTGGTTACCCACAAGATAAAAGTGCCACTCATTGAGGATAGCATGCTGGGTCAGTCATTGTGGTTCCTAGGCTTCACAGCTGGGTTAGCTGGGTAGAGTCATTGGTTACTTTTCTCCCTTAGCTGCTTGCATGGTATGTTCTGATACCCTGGGAATTAGTCCTCATGGAAGAGGCTTCCAAGTCAGTTCTAGCTCACCTCCTTGCAATCCTTTGTCCAAAATGTGTGGTGTCTTCAGCAGTAGTCTTTTCTTGAAGTTCAAGGAGGCAGTTTGCTGTTTACAAAATTGTTGTTTTAAAGATTTCTACTGCTGCTGTTGCTTCTTCACCTTCATTTTTGACGTCATGGCCATTTGTGCCTTTCTGTTACTAAATGTTCATTGTTTTATATTTAAAATTTCAAATGATGTGTACTTGTATGTGTCTGTGTCTGTGTGCGCACATGTGTGCAGTGCTGTCAGAGGCCAGAAAACATTAGATACTTTGGGGTTGGAGTTAAAGGTGGGATCGTAAGTTGCCCGGTGTGGGTGATGGGAATCAAACTCAGGTCTTCTGCAAGATCACTAAGCACATCTAACCACTGAGCCATTTCTTTAGCCCCCTAGATGTTCATTTTAATGGTGTCATGGACTTCAGTTATGCATCTGAGTCATAAGTCAATACCATCTTGTTGCTGAGCCTTTAAAGTATTTGGTGAACAGCTTCTGAGGATAATACTCCTGAGAGCCCCACTTTTCAATCTGCCTTTTAAAAATGGAGTTAGAGCCATGGAAATGGAATTGCTGTGTTCTGGACTTGCAAGGTTGCCCTTCAGAAGTGCCTATCTGGTTGACAGTGCACAGGAGGGCTTTCTTCTCTCTGAGCCTCTTCAGTTGCCATTGTGAATGCAAAGACTCATGGTTATAAACACTAGCTTAGGGGTTACCCATGCCTGGGTCCATATCCTGACTCTATTCTACAGTTGTATGACTTGGGGAAGTCTTGGGACTTCTCTGGAATTTATTTATATACTACCAGGGAGTGGGAGAAGGAAGGTGTTGTTGCTTGCCATTCACCTCATCTTTTTGAGGCAGGGTCTCTCATTGGCCTAGAACTGGGTGAATAGGCTAGCTTGGCTGCTAGTGAGCCCCAGGGGTCCAATTGTCTCTACTTTCCAATGCCAGGACTACAAATGCATAGTACTTTACCACTATGCCTTTCTTTTAGTGTGTGTGTGTGTGTGTGTGTGTGTGTGTGTGTGTGTGTGTGATGTGCACATGAGTCCCAATACCTCAGAGGCTAGAAGCATTGGAACTCCATGCAGCTGGAGTTACAGGAAGTTGTGAGATGCTTGATGGGCTTGATGGGTACTGGGAACTGAACTTGGGTCCTCTGCAAGTTCGGTATGTATGCGTAAACCCTGAGCCATCTCTCCACCTGCAACATTAAGCTCTCTTTACATGAATTCTGAGGGTCTAACTACTTAGGTCCTCATGCTTGTGAATCAAACTCTACTAACCGAGCTATCACCTCAGGCTTTCAAGATGGGAGATGTGGCAATGTTTCTCTAGTTAACAGAGGGACTCTTCCTTCCTGCTCTGGCTGCCTTGTGTGGGAGGACTGTCAGATGAGCAGCCAGCTGTTAGCTCTCTTAAACACCCATGGAAGTCTTCAGAAAAGACATCTGTGGGTCTTGCAGATGCGGCTGCAGCCAGGGATCTTTGCAACAGTTTGTAACTGGGTTTTGCTATCGCAAGTCTCAGTAAACTCTAAATGACCCTGCAACTATTTCCCCCCTAGGTCAGATAGAGACTTCCTATGCCAAGGTGCTGAAGGCTGTGAGTAGGGCTACCACAAACCCCTGTTTTTATGCAGGGTGTGCTGTAATTGGTCCACATACCCCTTCTTGAGTTATGTAAGAAGGCTACTCTAGACACCTTCCTGCACTGCCTTCCCATGAGCCAACAAAAGCTTCCCACCCTCCACCCCACACCCGCCACCCATGTTGTCTTCTCTTACCTTTTTTTAGTAGTAGAGTCTAGACTGGGAAATGAAAACGGAAGCAGTAGAGACAGCAGACTGGGAGCAACAATAGAGGGGTGACAATGGGAGGAGCAATGGCATGAGAGGTCACAGCAGGCCAAGAAGAAAAACTGAGAAGACAGGACTGAAGGTATGGCTAAATAGTTATTCCACACATGTGGTCCCAGGAATAAATCCCCACTACCAGGAATAAATATTTAAAATAATTGGCTGCTTGGCATCTGAAAAAGAGGCTGTGGAATCCCCACACCTAGGCCTATCCAGAAGATGTGATGCTGCCAAGGTAGGAGTCAATCCTACCTTCCTAAGCCTGCCTGAGATCTGTAACAAGCAAGGCTAAGAGTAATGATTGTCAAGGCCCACAGGGACTGGAACACTAGCAGACTTTACCTGCTATCGCTCCCACCTGCTACTCACTGAAAGACAAGCTAAGGAATTAGAGCAGTTGGTTGTGTTTGCTGCCAGTGGCCCTGAAGATCATTCCACAAGCACACAAGTAAGTTATGATGATTAGATATGCTTGAGTTTGAATTAAAATTAAACACAATTTAATCATTGCTATTACTAATCTTTTCTTTGAGAGTTTCATATGTGTATATGATGAAATATGATCATACCATCCACCCCTGTTTCAAACATAATTTCTAAGAAGTGGATGGAGCTCCTTGACAGATAGTGTCTTCCTTTCCCTTTCAAACAAATGTTCAGCCACAGAGCAGACAACCAACAATGGGTATGATGGAGCATACATTTTAATAAATTTGGGGAACTTATTAGTGCTCATTGCATGCTAGATTCTCCACTAGGCACACCAGTGAGACTTTTTTAGTTTGTGTTCAGAATGTCAGAAGTTCTCATTGGACACAGGCATGGTAGATTAGGCAATGGAAATTAGGTTATGGAAAATAGTATGCTGGAAGTCCCAAGTACTGTGTTCAGGGAAAGGTATTCAAAAGCTAGATTCATAGGCGAAGAATGGGCCACATCTAATTTAATTGCCCTGTGTTTTCTTTTCATTAAAAGCAACTAAGCCATCACAAAAACTTGGGATCATTTCACACAATTTGACCTTGCTTCCCTGAGTCAGTGTGCTGACACTGTTACTAGAGTTCTTTTTTGGACTTTGGCTAGTATGAAAGTGTCCTTCATATCCTCCGTGACTTTGGAAACTCCCTTGAACTTTTTGGTAAGTCCCTTGGACTAAGAGTTAGACATCTGGTGGTAGTTCTGATTGGTTCACTTTTTTCACTTCGATGACCCTGACCTAAACTCTTCGATTATAGTGGAACCCCGCACACTTTTCCCTTGTGTGGGGTGAGGGTCTATGAGGTGATGACTCAGGCTAAAGTTATCTGGGAAGATCCAGGTCAACTGAGACTCTAGTGTACATCCTAGGTGATTGGCACATGTGTAATCGTGCAGAGCTGTTTGGTGGGGGAAAGGTAGAACCCTTGGCTGCCTGCCTTTGTCTAGAGTCCTTGGGACTGGAGGAGCAAGGAAGCTTTCTCTCTCAGTCCTTGTATTAGTTTTCTTGTTTCTTTGATACCCGGAAAGAAGCAACTTAACGGAGGAAGGGTTTACTCTCTGTCTCACAGTTTAAGGGGATACAGTCTGTCATGTGGGAGACAGCATGACAGCAGGCAGCTTTCGCCATGACAGGAGTATGCAAGACTACTAATCTTACAGCAGAGAATGGGCAGGAAATGCAGCTATAAGAAGTCACAGCCCACTCCCAGTTACCCACTTCCCCCAGTGAGGATTCCACTACCTTCCAAAAGAGCTCCACCAGCAGGGAACCAAGTGTTCAAACATATCAGCTTGAAGAACACATTTCATACTCAAACCACAACAGTCTCATTCTGGACCATGTTCAAATTCCATACAGGCTTGTCAGACTGGCTTGATAGGATTCTTACATCTTTCCTGAGTGACCTCCCTTGTTGTTATGCCCCCCCCTCAGCTTTCCTCCATCCAGGCTGTCAGAAACATGATAAGCTGAATCTGCCATACTTTATGAGGTTGACAGATGAAGAAAGGACAATAATCTTGAGAACAAGGCATCAGAGACCAAGAAGTTGGCATTCACCAGTGTCCCTGAGAATTCATTGGACCATCTGAATAACAGGGAGTATAGTGGCATCTTGCCTTGCCGGTGAACTTGAAGAAGTGGCCACATCCTTTGGGCATGGTTTCAGGTGCGGATATGATTGCTTTAAGGTAGAGAAGCTGTGGGCCGGCATACACTCCCTCTCTGGGGTCATGAAGAGCAGAAAGGCTTTGGAGGTTATTTACTCTTATCTGTGTGAGTTGTTCACGAATAAAACACCTCTTTATCTTGGGTCTGGTGAACTCATTTAAACCCCACCTTCAGGGAAACCTGTGAGGGTGTCTGCTGTGGAGAGGCTACCATGGCCTTTGCTGTAGTCTGAACCAATGTTTATGTGTTGAAATCTTAAACTCAAAGTGAAAATGTTAGGAGATGGGTTCTTCAGAGGGAATGGAGCTCTCATGAATGGAATTAGCATCCTTAAAAGATAGGCCTATAGTAGGAATGAAGACTAGGGGAGCTTGTCTACTTCTGACTCACTGTGTAGTGAAAAGGTACCATCTATGCAGCTAGAAGCAGGCCCTTTCCAGAAACTGAGCCTGCTGATACCATGACCTTGGCCTCCCAGCTTCCCAGAAACATAGTTGGTAAACTACCTATTCTATGATACTTCATGCTGGTTAGATTTTGTCAATTTAACATAAATTAGAACCACTGGGGAACAGGGAATCTCAATTGAGGAATTACCTCCATTAGATCAGCCTGTGGATTTGCTTGTGGGGCATTTTCTTGATTAATGATTGATGTGGGAGTGTCCAGCCCACTGTGGGTGGTTCCAGAGCAGGTGGGCATGGGTTGTATAAGAAAGCAAGCCACCGGGAGCAAGCCACGGGGAGCAAGCCACGGGACTTACAGAGACTTGTAAAGTTGGAGATGGGCCTGAACATCCTAGAGAGACAGAAGATCATGTGGCAATAAGAGGGCTTGGAGATACAGGAGTGGAAAGGTAAGACTTGACTAATGAAATATCACTTGAACATGGACTGGATCTCCTTCAGTGTTACAGTTATATTTAACACTTACTGTTTTAAGAATATTTTGTTTTTGTTTTGTTTCAAGACAAGGTTTCTCTGTGTAGATCTGGCTGTCCTGGAACTTGTTCCGTAAACCAGGCTGACCTTGAACTCACAGAGATCCATCTGCCTCTGCCTCCTGAGATTAAAGGCATGCACCACCACTGCCGGGCTTTAAGAATTCTTTTTTTATTTTTTTTTATTTTTTGGTTTTTCGAGACAGGGTTTCTCTGTGTAGCTTTGGAGGCTGTCCTGGCACTCGCTCTGGAGACCAGGCTGGCCTCAAATTCACAGCGATTCGCCTGCCTCTGCCTCCTGAGTGCTGGAATTAAAGGCGTGCACCACCAACGCCTGGCAAGAATTCTTTTAAATCATAAAAATTATGTGTGAACATGAGTGCAGATGTCTGATGTGGGTCCTGAAAACCAAACTCAAGAGGTGTAAATGCTCTTAACTACTGAGCTGCCCTCCATCCCCTTTAGCCCTTATTCTTGTGATGATTGGCATGGTGCCTGGCATTGTAGGTATTATCTACTCAGCATTTTCACTGTGTGCCTGTCAAGGCAAGAATGGTTTTTCTATTGTTTCTTTTTCAGTCCCAGGAAGAACAGCACTTTTCCTATGCTAGGCCAATTTCCCATCACTGAGATATACCATTGCCCTTTTATTTGTCTTCTTACATTGGGGCAGAGTCTTGTTGACTTCCCCAGGTTGTTCTGGAGCCTGCTATGTGGTCCAGGCAGGCTTTGAACTTGTGAGTCTCCTGCTTTAGCCTGGCAAGGAGAAGCAGGGATCAAAGGTGTCATCTACCAAACACTGCCATCATTATATATTTACTGTATTCTACTTGGACTGTATGTATGTGTATGACGTGTGTATGTTCATGTATGAGTGTAGGTGTGCACATGCCATGATGTGTAGAGGTTAGAGGACATCCACAGGTGTTGGTCATTACCTTCCACCACAGTGTCTCTTGTGGTTTGCTTCTGTGTGCCCCAGGCCCTCTGACTTCTGGCTTCCCGAGATGCTCTGTCTCCTCCTGCCATCTCTGAGTAGTAACACTGGAACTATAAATGCCTGCTATCACATTAGGCTTTGGATGGGTTCCTGGGATCCAAACTGAGTTCCTCATGCTTTGGCAGCAAGTTCTTTACCCACTGAGCCATCTCTCCAGTCCCTTGTTTGTATGAATTCTTCTGGTTCTTTATAGTTTGTTTATATACTGTCTTTGGAAAGTTCCTTTTTATCTTTATTTGGGGATGGGTAGCCACAGTGTGTACCCAACATGTTCTTGCCTCAGTCATAGTGATGGCTGATGGAAAGTGAGTAATACATGCTTCCACCCAGGAAGAATGTAGTCTGTTAAAGGAAAACTTAAAATGCACACCAGTTACTTTACTTTTAATGTAGTAGTGGTGTACACCGACCTTCATGGCAATAGAGAAAAAGTATCTATTGGACAGAGAGGAGAGGATTCTCCAGGGAAGACTTGCAGATTTCAGGCAAGTGGGAGAAGTTTTAGTTTGATGCCAAACTGTTTGCAAATCTATAGTAAGGAAGCACATACTGTACTTTTAAAGATTTTTAAAAATTTATTTATTAGTTCTAGTTAGGGAACAAGCTTGTTTCACATATAAGTCCATTCTCCCTCTCCCTCCCCCCACCCCTAGTCCTCCTCCCCAACTCCAGCCTACCCCCCCCCCCTCCCCATCCACCCACCACTCCCCAGGCAGGGTAGGGCCCTCAATGGGGGCTCTGCAAAGTCCACCAAATCCTCCTGTGCTGGTCCTGGGCCCTTCCAAATGTGTCCAGGGCCAGAGTGTAACCCTTCACGTGGAATGGGCTCTCCAAGTCCCTTCTTGCACCAGGGAAAAATGCTAATCCACCACCAGAGGCTCCCTGGAGTGCAGAGGCCTCCTTATTGACATCCATGTTCAGGGGTCTGGATCAGTCTTGTACTGGCCTCCCAGACAGCATCTGGGGTCGATGTGCTCTCCCTTGTTCAGGCCAACTGTTCCTGTGGGTTTCTCCAACCTGGTACAGACCCCTTCGCTCTTCATTCCTCCCTCTCTTCAACTAAATTCCCGATTTCAGCTCAGTGTATATCTGTGGATGTCTGTCTCTGCTTCCATCAGCCACTGGATGAGGGCTCTAGGATGGCATAAAGAGAAGTCATCAATCTCATTTTAGGGGAAGGGCTTTTAGGTTATCCTCTCCACCATTGCCTGGATTGTCAGATCGTGTCATCCTTGTAGGTCTCTGGAGATCTCCCTGGTTCCAGATCTCTTCTCGGACCTATAGTGGCTCCCTCTGATATGGTATCTCTCATCCTGGTCTCTCTCCTCTATTCTTCCCCCAACTCAATATTTCTGCTCCTCCATTTCCTCTCCTCTACTCCTCTTCTCTTGCTCTTATTGTAGCAGCTCCCTCTCCCCTACCCTCATGCTCCCAATTAGCTCAGGAGTTCATGCCACTTCCCATTCCTGGGGACCATTTATCCCTTAGAGTCCTTCATGTTTCCTAGTTTCTTTGGTGAAGAGGATTATAGGCTGGTAATCCTTTGCTCTATGTCTAAAATTCATATATGAGTGAGTACATACCATGTTTGTCTTTTTGTGATTGGGTTACCTCACTCAGGATGGTTTCTTCTAGTTCCATCCATTTGCCTGCGAATTTCAAGATTCCATTGCTTTTTTCTGCTGAGTAGTACTCCATTGTGTAAATGTACCACATTTTCTCTATCCATTCTTCAGTTGAGGGGCATCTAGGTTGCTTCCAGGTTCTGGCTATTACAAACAATGCTGCTATGAACATGGTTGAACATATGTCCTTGTTGTATGAACATGCACTATTTGGGTATATACCCAAGAGAGGAATGGCTGGATCTTGAGGTAGACTGATTCCCATTTTTCTGAGCAACCGCCATACTGATTTCCAGAGTGGTCTTACAAGTTCGCACTCCCACCAGCAATGGAGGAGTGTTCCTTTTTCTCCACATCCTCTCCAGCATAGATTGTCATTGGTATTTTTGATTTTAGCCATTCTGACAGGTGTGAGGTGGTATCTCAGAGTTGTTTTGAGTTGTATTTCTCTGATGACCAAGGATTTTGAGCACTTTAAGTGTCTTTCAGCCATTTCAGATTCCTCTGTTGAGAATTCTCTATTTAGTTCTGCACCCCATTTTTTAATTTCATTGTTTGGTGTTTTGGTGGCTAGCTTCTTGAGCTCCTTATATATCTTGGAAATGAGTCCTCTGTCAGATGTGGGATTGGTGAAGATCTTTTCCCATTCTGTGGGAGGTCGTTTTATCCTACTGACTGTTTCCTTTGCCTTGCAGAAGCTTCTCAGTTTCAGGGGGTCCCATTTATTAATTGCAGACCTCAATGTCTGTGCTACTGGCGTAATGTTCAGGAAGTGGTCTCCTGTGCCAGTTTGTTCAAGGGTTGTTCCCACTTTCTCTTCTAGAAGATTCAGTGTGGCTGGATTTATGGTGAGATCTTTGATCCATTTGCACTTAAGTTTTGTGCATGGTGACAGATATGGATCTATCTGCAATTTTCTGCATGTCTGAATCTAATTGTACCAGCACCATTTGTTGAAGATGCTATCTTTTTTCCATTGTATAGATTTAGCACCTTTGTCAAAAATAAGGTATTCGTAGGTGCGTGGGTTAATATCAGGGTTTTCAATTCAATTCCATTGGTCTATCTGTCTATTTTTGTGCCAATACCAAGCTGTTTTCAGAACTATGGTGATGCCTCCAGAAGATCCTTTATTGTAAAGAGTTGTTTTGGATATCCTGGGTTTTTTATTTTTCCATATAAAGTTGAGTATTGTTCTTTCAATGTCTGTGAAAAACTGTGTTGGGATTTTGACGGGGATTGCATTGAATCTGTAGATTGCTTTTGGCAGGATTGCCATTTTTACTATGTTAATTCTACCTATCCAAGAGCATGGGAGATCTTTCCATTTTCTGGTATCTTCTTTAATTTCTTTCTTTAAAGTCTCAAAGTTCTTATTGTACAGGTCTTTCACTTTTTTGGTTAGTGTTACCCCAAGATATTTTATGTTGCTTGTGGATATTGTGAAAGGTGATGTTTCCCTGATTTCTTTCTCATTGGATTTATCATCTGTATATAGTAGGGCTACTGATTTTTTTTTTGAGTTAATTTTGTATCCTGCTACCTTGCTGAAGGTGTTTATCAGCCATAAGAGTTCCCTGGTAGAGTTTTTCAGGTCACTAATGTAGACTATCATGTCGTCTGCAAATAGTGAAAGTTTGACTTCTTCCTTTCCAATTTGTATCCCTTTGATTCCCTTTTCTTGTCTTATTGCTCTAGCCAGAACTTCAAATACAATATTGAAGAGATATGGAGAGAGTGGCAGCCTTGTCTTGTTCCTGATTTTAGAGGAAACCCTTTGAGTTTCTCTCCATTTAGTTTGATGTTGGCTATTGGTTTGGTGTATATTGCATTTATCATGTTTAGATATGTTCCTGTTATTCCTGTTCTCTCCAAGATCTTTATCATGAAGGGATGTTGGATTTTGTCAAAGGCTTTTTCAGCGTCTAGTGAGATGATCATGTGGTTTTTCTTTTTCAGTTTGTTTATATGGTGGATTACATTGATGGATTTTCATATGTTGAACCATCCTTGCATCCCTGGGATGAAGCCTACTTGATCATGGTGGATGATTTTTCTGATATGTTCTTGGATTTGGTTCGCCAATATTTTATTGAGTATTTTAGCATAGATGTTCATGAGGGATATCGGTCTGCAGTTCTCTTTCTTAGTCATATCTTTGTGTGGCTTTGATATCAAAGTGATTGTAGCCTTGTAGAAAGAGTTTGGCAATATCCCATCTGCTTCTATTGTGCGGAACAGTTTGAGGAGTACTGGAATTAGCTCTTGTTTGAATTTCTGATAGAATTCTGCAGTGAAGCCATCTGGCCCTGGGCTTTTTTTAGTTGGGAGGCTTTTGATGACTGCTTCTATTTCATTAGGGGTTATAGGTCGATTTAAACTGTTTATCTGATCTTGATTTAATTTTGGTAAGTGATATTTATCCAGAAAGCTGTCCATTTCCTTTAGATTTCCCAATTTTGTGGAGTACAGGTTTTCAAAGTATGACCTGAAGATGCTCTGGATTTCCTCAAGTGTCCGTTGTTATATCCCCCTTTTCATCTGATTTTGTTAATTAGCATGCTCTCTCTCTCTGCCTTTTGGTTAGTTTGGCTGGAGGTTTGTCTATCTTATTGATCTTCTCAAAGAACCAACTCTTTGTTTCATTGATTCTTTGTACTGTTTTCCTAGTTTCTACTTTGTTGATTTCGGCACTCAGGTTGATTATTTCCTGGCATCTACTCCTACTTGGTGTGTTTGCTTCTATTTGCTCTAAAGCTTTCAGTTGTTCTGTCAATTCTCTAATGTGACTTTCCTTCAGTTTCTTCATGTGGGCACTTAGTGCTATGAACTTCCCTCTTAGCACTGCTTTCAGAGTGTCCCATAAGTTTGGGTATGTTGTGTCTACATTCTCATTAAATTCTAGGAAGTCTTTAATTTCTTTTTTTATTTCTTCCTCAACCCAGGAATGGTGCAATTGGGTGTTATTCATTTTCCATGAGTATGTAGGTTTTCTGCAATTCGTATTGCTGTTGAATTCTAGCTTTAATGCATGGGGATCTGATAAGATACAGGGGGCTATTTCAATTATTTTGTAACTGTGGAGGTTTGCTTTGCTGCCAACTATGTGGTCAATTTTTGAGAAGGTTCCATGTGGCACTGAGAAGAAAGTATATTCTTTTGTGTTTGGATGGAATGTTCTTTAGATATCTGTTAAACCCAGTTGGGTCATAACTTCTGTCAGATCCTTTGTTTCTTTGTTAAGTTTCTGTCTGGTGGTCCTGTCTAGTGGTGTAAGGGGGGTGTTGAAGTCTCTTATTATAAGTGTGTGTGGTTTTATGTGTGGTTTGAGCTTTAGTAATGTTTCTACTACAAATGTGGGTGCCTTCGTATTTGGAGCATAGATGTTCACAATTGAGACTTCATCTTGATGGACTTTTCCTGTGATGAGTATGAAATGCCCTTCTTATCTCTTTTGATTTTAGTTTAAAGTCTAATTTGTTAGATATTAGAAAACTAATTGCTACACCAGCTTGTTTCTTGAGCCCATTTGATTGGAAAATCTTTTCCCATCCTTTTACTCTGAGGTATCGCCTGTCTTTGGAGTTGAGGTATGTTTCTTGTAAACAGCAGAAGGATGGATTCTGTCTTGCCCTCCTGTTTCTTTTTGTGTTTGGTAAAATTAGATTATCTATTGCCTGTGTTTTTGTGAGTATAATTATGTTCGTTGGGTTGGAGTTTTCCTTCCAGACCTTCTGTAGTGCTGGATTTATGGATATGTATTGTTTAAATCTGTTTTTGTCATGGAATATCCTGTTTTTTCCATCTATAGTGATTGAAAGTTTTGCTGGGTACAGTAGTCTGGGTTGACATCCATGCTCCCTTAGTGCTTGTAGGGTATCTATCCAAGACCTTCTGGCTTTCAGAGTTTCCATTGAGAAGTCGGGTGTGATTCTGATTGGTTTGCCTTTATATGTTACTTGGCCTTTTTCCTTTGCTGCTCTTAATATTTTCTCTTTATTCTGTAGATTTGGTGTTTTGATTATTATGTGTCGGGGGAATTCTTTTTCTGGTCCAGTCTGTTTGGTATCCTGTATGCTTCTTGTACTTTCATAGGCATATCCTTCCGTAGGTTGGGGAAATTTTCTTCTATGATTTTGTTGAATATGTTTTCTGTACCTTTGAGCAGTGTTTCTTCATCTTCTATACCTATTATTCTTAGGTTTGGTCTTTTTACAGTTTCCCATATTTCCTGGATATTTTGTGTTAGGGATTTGTTGGAATTGAGGTTTTCTCTGGTTGATGAATGTATATCCTCTAGCAAGTCTTCAATAGCTGAGATTCTCTCTTCCATCTCTTGAATTCTATTGGTTATACTCACATCTTTAGTTCCTGATCGTTTATCCAGTCTTTCCATTTCCAGCATCGCCTCATTCTGTGTTTTCTTTATTGTGTCTATTTCAGCTTTCATGCTTTGAACTGTTTCAAGAGCTTCCTTCACTTGTTTGGATGTTTTTCTTGGGTTTCTTTAGATTCTTTAAGAGATTTGTTTATTTCTTGAATTTTTTGGTTTGTCTTTTCCTCCATTTTGTGTAATTTTTTGTTTGCTTTTTCTTCTATTTCTTTAAGGGATTTTCTTGTTTCCTCTTTAAAGGTCTCTATCATCTTGCGGAGATAATTTTTGAGGTCCATCTCATCTTCATGCTGTGTTGGGCTTTTCAGATCTTGCTAGAGTGGAGTCCCTAGATTCTGGCGGTGTCATATTGGTCTTTCTGTTGTTGAGTGAAATCTTATTCTGTCTTCTTCCCATATCTTCTTCTAGTGGGTGCAGGTGGGGTCTCTCTATCTCCTCTTGTGACCCAGTGGTGTGTGGGGGCCAGGAATTCAAAGTCCGAAACTCTGGATGGTTTTCCCTCCCATGGTAGTCTCCTCACTCAGTGTGGATCGGTTGACAGAAAGAGAAGGAAGAGTGGGGTGTTTCCAGATTCAGGGAGCTCCTCTTTGTCTGTGTGTGTCTACCCCAAGCAGGCAGGCGCAGGCAGGGGGGGGGGGGGGGGGGGGGCGGGGGGGGTGAAGGGATGGGGGGTGGAGGGGTGCGGGTGGTCGGAGTGAGTGATGGTTTGGGCGGGGTTGGGTAAGGGCAGAGGCTCACTCACCTCGTTCCTGGGTCGGTCGGCGGAAAAGGTGTACTTTTAAAGATTATGAAGTGCAGCAATTACTCTGTGCTTTGTTAGCAGACCAGACATTTAAAAAAATAAATGATAGTGTTTGGGTTTTATTTATGTGAAATTTTAATGCATAACCCAGAATGTTAGATACATGGTCTTGCTATGTAGCCCAGGCTGGCCCCAAACACTTGATCCCACTGCCTCAGCATCTCAAGTGCCAATAATCAAGGGATATTGGATATACCCAATATCCAATTTTGCATTCGTGGTTTTAATATGAGCTGCCTCATTGGGAAGGCCATGATGTAGAGGTTTTGTTTTGCTAACTGGTGCTTCTCACTTTAGGATCTTAATAAATTTAGATTGTTGTTTGATAATGAAGAGAGTCTAAGAGGTTCTTTTCTAACAGCACCGAGCTGCAAGTACGTCAGCTACAATGTGAGTAGTGAGGCTGTGGAGAATAGGGGCCACAGAACTGTCCACTTCGTCAATCATTCCTGGACATCCTGGGAATGTGTTTGGAGAGGAAGGCTTTCTCAGAACCTGTGTGGTTGAATTGTTGCTGCTATTCTAGTCTAGTGTGAAAGTGACTTCCTCCAAAGGTCTGGGAAATGTGAGGAGGGAGGTTCCTACAACAGAAGGTGACATTGAATAGTGTGTGTGGCGTGTGTGTGTGTGTGTGTGTGTGTGTGTGTGTGTGTGTGTGTGTGTGTGTGTGTGTGTGTGTGATTTTTGACAACAATGAGCTTTTGCTTATTTATAATTTACTTATTTTGTGTGCATGTTTGTGTGTGTGTGGGCACCTGTGTGTGCATGATAACGTTGAGGTCAGAGTTCAACCTTGGGTGTTATTTTTTTTATTAATTTTTTCCTTTGCTTATTTAAACCACAGTCCTGGATGTCTAAAGGCATAACAATGACATCAGCTCAGCTCTGGGAGGATCCCCATAGTGAAATTATGGACATGAAAAGAAGAGCCCTTCACCCCCAAATCTGAAGACACTCCCCTGCTGAGACTCCAGAATTTGCTTAAGTGACTCCACAATTTTCTAGAATTCTGACTGGAAATTCCATTTACAGGAAAAAAAAAAAAAAACAACAGCCCCCCCCCAAAACAAAAACAAAACAAAACAAAAACAATGTCCTTGTGTAACCCTATTAGCTCCTGGTTCCATCTGACCAGATTGAAGTTCCATTCAAGGTATCTCCAGAGCCACTCTGTGATCTCCTTTAACAAAACAAAACAAAGAAACCCTCCAACACAAAACTTCATTGCTGCCACTATCAGCTCCTGACTTCTGGTATCAACATAAGATTGCCCCACTCCCACCCGAACACTCACTCATACTGTCAGCAGGATGGAAGAATGGCTCCATGATGTCACTGTCAGGAGGTCCCTTAATCTTCTAGGGATCTGGTCTCAGATAAAATAGAACCCTATTTTTTTGAGGCAGTAAAGAATTCCGTGAAACGAAGTTGGAATTTATTAAAAATGGAAAGGGAGGTGTTCAATGAAAAGAATGAATGAGGTGCACTGGAGAGCAGGCATGGGCTTCTGAAACAGTCACACGTGTCTTGGTATTAGCTAGGTGTGTCATTCAACTGGCTGCCATTCTTTAGGTGCTGTCCACCTTGGTTTTTTGAGACAGGGTCTCTTACTGGCCTGGAGCTTACAGATGGGCTAGGCTGATCAGCCAGCAAGCCCCAAGGATCTGCCTGTTTCCAGCTTCCCAACACTAGGTGCTAACCACCATGCCTAGCTTTTTAAAAATCTGGGTTCTGAGGCTGGAGAGATGGCTTAACAGGTAAGATTACTGACTGCTCTTTCAGAGGACCTGGGTTTGATTCCCAGCACCTGTGTGGTGGCGCACAACTGTCTGTAACTCCGGTCCTTGGGGATCCAACATTTCTCTTATGGCTTTCTTGGGTGTTGGGCATGCACTTTTAGCTGCACAAATTGACACGCAGCTAAAACAGCTATACACATAAAGAAATGAAAACCAAAACAATGTTGGGTTCTGGGACTCAAGCTCAGGTGGTCCTTATGTTTATGTGACAGGTGGTTGACTGACTGAGCCATGTCCTCTGCCCTAATTTGCTTTTTTTTTTTTTTAAAGTTGATTCTATTTATAAACACATTCTAAAATGACTTCATCAATCTATACAAACTGTGACCCATGACAGGAAATCTGTTTTGCACCCATAGAAATCCGGTCAACTTCAGAGAGCTACAGGCTTAAACTTGTTATGTGTTCAATTTCAGCTGGTGTCCTCTCTGTTTTTCTGCTGGAGTCTGAGGAGGACTCATTCCTCTGGATTCTGGGTGATAGATGTTTCTGGGCAAGTCTGCTTCGATGGAAACCATTGTCTTCTTTCTAAAATACCTTTGGTAGGTAATTATGGGTTTTTGTTTTTGTTTTGTTTTGCTTTGTTTTTAATCAGTTCTCAGTGATCCTTTAGAAACTTAAAAAGTCTATTTCTTCTTTTCAGGCTTGCAGGATATATTGAAGGCATCAGGAAATCTTACTCATCAACATTTGCACAACTTTGCTTCTATTTTTTATTAGTGAAAATGGGAGAATTTTCTTTTATCTATTTGTGGTATGTATGCGTTCTCACATGAAGGTTCTATGGTGTGTAAGTGAGAGACCTACTGTGACAATCGGTTCTTTCCTTCCATTCTGTGGGTTCTGGGGATCAAACTCAGGTTGTCAGGCTTGGCAGCAAGTGTTCCTACTCACTGAGCCATCCACTGGCCCTCAAAAATTTCTTTCTGTTAAATCGTATTTTATAACTATATCCTTCAAACTGCTTTAATGGAATATTTGATATTATAGTTGTGCTAACAATGTAAAACAAATTGTGGCACCTTTGCTTTTTCTATGTTCTGGACTAGTTTAGCAAAAGAACAATGTTTTTAAAGATTATCCAAAAAATTATCATCAGATTACCGAAAGTCTTATAGCAAAATCTAACAAAGGTGTGGCATAAAAGGAAAACTACAGGCTACATATTCCTTGAACACAGATGAAAGTCTTATGCAAATTGAATCCAACAATGTATAAAATGCACAAATACATCTTTGATGGCTAATTTTTAACTGTCAACTTGACTACCTAGGATCACCGGAAAGTCTTAACTGAGGAATTGTTTTGATAATGTTGAACTGTGGGCATGTCTGTAAGGGATTGTCTTAATTCTTAACTTGGGTGGGAAGACCCAGACCACTGTGGTGATACCAGTCCCTATGTCAGGGGTCTTGAACAGTATAAGAGGAAAAAGCCAATTGAGACAAGCAAGCAAGGATGTGTTCATCCTCTCTTTGCTCTTGGCCATGAATATGATGTGATGATCTGTTGCTGTGACTTCCCTGCTCTGATGGACTGTCACCCACAATAGTGAGTCAATCAAATGCTTCCCCTGTGTGCTGCTCTTTGGTTAAGGTATTAGTCACAGCAACAGAAATGAAATAAAATTAGATCTGTTTCATTAGTGGAAGGTTGGTTTCCTGTTAAAAGTAAATTAACCTAATTTACCACAATAAAAGAATTAAGAAAAAAAGGCTATAAGATCCTCTTTATAGATAGTGAGAAAAGAATTTGATAACACCCAATATTTACTTCTGATAAAATGTCTTCTCAAAGAACAAAGGGAAATTTCCTTAATCTGATAGTTTGTCAAAACTAAAAACCAGAACTCCACAGTTTACATTGGACTTAATGGTAAAATAATTAGCATTTCCCTATGAATTTAGGAACAAGCCTAGATATTTCTTCTCAGTATGTATGCTTTTTTAAATGCATGGTAGAGGAGTTTGTGTTTAATGCAAGAAAAGTCAAAGTCAAGAAAAGGCAAATACGTATTTGAAAGAAAAAGCACAGCAATGATTGTCCCTAAGTGTAGAAAGCCTAAAACAATACTTGTACCATTGTCATTTAGTGAATTTAGCAAGATTTTGTACAATAGCAATAGACAATTTGAACATAAAATTAAAACACATCATTTCTAAGAGATCTAACTGTCTCAGCCTGCTGAGTGCTTGGATTAAAGGCATGGAATGTCTGTCACACCTGACTTCCACCTTACTTTTTGAGGTAGGCTCTGTCACTGGAACCTGAGGCTCATCGATAGGGCTGGCTGGCACCTGCCTTTGCTCCTGAAACCTGGGATTACAGTTATACCATGCTCAGGGCCTCATGCCTGAATGCATGGCAAGCATTTTATTTTACTGACAGAGCTATTGGTCCCAACCTGGCTTTCCGTTTCCTTTTTTTCTATTCATACCCACATTTTTCATTTATCATTTGTTTGCCACTGTTTCTGATCCTGTTTTTTTTTTTTTAATGTTCATTTCTGTTTTATTTTCTATTTTTTTCTTTTTGACTTTCATGTTTCTAAGCACATTTGGACAAACCTCCTTCTTTGTTGGATGCTTTATAATTTAACCTTCATTTCTGAGCCAAGTTTCTTGCAGTCTTTCCTGAGCTTGACCAGTTCTTACTCCTTGGCTTTTCTTGTGATTACCTGATCTGTGATATCATATTAACTACTGTCTAGCTGTAATTAATTAGTCACTATTTTATTATTGTCTCCTTTGTTTCTTGGCCTGAGCTTAACTGTTTTGTTGTGTTTTCAATTTCCAAAGAGATGGTTTTCATTTTATGTTTGCTATTTATAGTAGCATAGGTAGTGATGTCTCCTTTATTCCCATGGCTATTGTGTTGGGCTTTCCTGTATCATTGATCTTAAGGCAAGTGTTTCCCCTCTATTTGAACTGTGGTCCCTTTAATGATGCTTTTTGTTTTGTCTTCTCTGAATTGTTTCTTATGTGATTATAAAAGACCTTTGCTTTCAGCCACTTCCTCCTTCTCTTCACCACCAAACCTCTAAAGGACATTTCACTTTCCAAGGTTCCCTTTTCACCCTCCAGACAGCACCTTCTCTGCATTGTGACCTGTGGTCTGGCACATTTTCTAATCTCTTTTGTCAAAAATATCCAAAAGCCAGTGATATGGTCTGGCTTTCTCAGTGTTTTTCCAACAGAGAGGAGACCTTTCCCTCTAGAAGCAAGACCTTAGATGATATTATGTATTTATCACCACCATTAAAGCTACGTGTCAGCTGGGCATGAAGGTGTACATCCTTAATCCTAGCACTGGGGAGGCAGAAGATGACAGATCTCTGTGAGTTCAACACCAACTTGGTTTACACAGCATGTTCCAAAACAAGCCAGTCAGGGTTACACCATGAGACCCTGTCTCACAAATAAATAAAAAGCAGCACTTAACATCATTGCCTCTACAACTCCGGAATGATTCTTCATTAGTCATTTCTGGAACTTTCTGCTGTTATCTGATGTCTGAGAAAAAATTATCAACCAAAAATATAAATCACTTCCACTGCCCACTTTATGAATTATTTTTATTCCAAACAGCCCAGCTAGGACTAAAATGCCCATTTTAAAATGTCGTATGTAATGTTTAACAGAAGAAAGTTAAAGCTGGAAAACCCCATTTTGAATATAATGAATTGTCATACTCAGGGTTACTATTGCTGTAATGAGCCACCATGAGCAAAAGCAAGCTGGGGAGGAAAGGGTTTATTTAGCTTATGCCTCCACTTCACAGTTCATCATCAAAGGCAATCAGGGCAGGAACTTGGATACTGGAGCTGAAGCAGATGCCATGGAGGAATGCAGCTTACTGGCTTGTTCTTCATGGCTGGCTCAGCCTGCTTCCTTACAGCATCCAGAGCCACCAGTCCAGGGGTGGCACCACCAACAATGGGCTGGACCCCCCCACTCAGTATTCTCAACCTTACTAATGCTGTGACCCTTTAATACAGCATTAGTGGTGTGGTGACCCTACAACCATAGAATTATTTTCCTTGCTGCTTTATAACTGTAATTTTGCTACTGTTATGAATCATGATGTAAATGTTTTTGTAGATAGAGGTTTGCCAAAGGGGTAGCGGCCCACAGGTTGAGAACCACTGCCTCACATCAATCACTAAGAAAATGTCACATGGTCTTGCTTACAGCCCAGTTTTATGGAAGCTCTGATGATTCTAGCCTGTGTCAAGTTGATATAAAACTAGCCAGCACAAAGATCCTTGATTAGTTATTAGACAAAGTTTACCAAAACAGTATTTCATATTACTTTCTATGATTAATGCCCTGGAAAAATACATCCCTAGGGACAGTACAACATGGTCAGGGAGTAGGTATGTAAAGAATGGGCCTTTATTTTGAAGAGTGGAAAGAAGTGTTACTCTAAACAAGAAGTTGAACAAAGCTATGGAAGAAAGTCATCAGATCTTACGCATTTCTCACTAACCTATGTAAGCCTCATGGTGTCCATGCCCGGCTCTGAAGACCAGTGTCATTCCCACCTGAGCATGTGAACACAGAGTTGAAATTAAACAGCCATTCAATAGCAAAGGGCTGTAGAAAGCTGGGTGTCCATCAAAGAGAATGGACACAAATCAGTAGACTATGCATACAATCCGATACTCAGTTGTAATGGAAACAAGGGAACCGGAGCTCAAGATGCTCATAGGTGTCACACAGATGTGGTACTGAGTCAGAAGTCAGGTACAGGGACTGGCTCAGTGGCTCAATGAGGAAAAACTTCTTGCTGCCAAACTTGAGGGTCCGAGTTCTATCCCGGGGATCCATATGGTAGGAGAAAACCAACTTCCTCAATTTGTCCCTTAGCTGTCACATGTGTATCATGTACCTACACACAGAAGAGGGTGTTGGGTCTGGGGGCTGGGATTAGAGGCAGTTGTGCATTACCCAACATGGGTGCTTAGATAGAACTCAAGCCAGTTCCTGGGCAAGAGCAAGAAGCACTCTTAACCATTGAGCTGTCTCTCCAGCCAGCCCTGAGAATGGTTAGTTTCTGCCTCTTATGATTAATGTCAACCCTGACAGGCCCGGGTGAAGTACCCATGAAGGTGTGCTATTCCTAACTGTATGCTAGCATATTTCAAAAGAATGAATGATGGCTCTGTCGAGGGCCCCTGAACACGAGCGTTGTAAGCAGGAGTGAAGTGAAACTGTGTGCAAGCTGCATTGTCCATGTCAAGGGTACAGAGTTTTTCTTGTCACTTCAGCTTCTGCTTAATCACATCAAAAGTGAGGGTCAGCCAAAGGTAACTTGGTGGGTTTCGTGGTTTGGCAGTGTTTCCCATTATCCTTTTCTGAGCCCGATGGCCACCTGGTGTCTCTCCTCTTGTTTACAACTTGCCTCTTACATTAGCCTTATGTGCTTATGTGTATTGGGATTTTGTGTGTGTGCATGAGTCCTCCTCTATCACTTTCCATCTTATCCTTATTTCCTTGAGACAGGGCCTTGCACTGAACCTGAAATTCACTAGTCTACCCCTCTCCCACTTCCCACTAGGTTGCCTGGACAGCCAGTAGGCCCCAGCAAGCCCCGGTAGTCCTCTTACTATCCCCATCCCCCCCACCCCCTGCCAAGAGTCCTCCAGCCTCCAGCTCTGGAGTTACAGGCACGTGTGGTGACTTTAAAATTGGTGCTGGGATCCGAAATCTGGTCTTTTTGTTTACAAAACAAGCACTCTTATCCACTGAGTTCTCACTCTAGCTTTGTATGTGGGATTTGTGGGTCCCAGGAGTGATGATTTCTATCCTACATGTTGTTCTTAGGAGTTTGACTCATTTAGTTTTACTTAAAAATGTGGGAGGCCTTGTTTTTTTTTTTCTCTCTCTCTCCCTCTCTCTCTTTCTCTTGCTCTCTCTCTCTCTCTCTCACACACACACAGAGTGAGAGAGAGAGAGAGAGAGAGAGAGAGAGAGAGAGAGAGAGAGAAATCATAAAGACTTTAATTTCAGCTGTGCCCTTGCTGGTTTTATAAGTTGGGTGATGTACTCCTCAATGTGGCCTAGGAATCCCACTGTCAGATGAGAAAGGTGGGATAGAATTCTGCATGGATCTATAACCTCTCACGGGGCATATCTGAACCAGAAGCAACTGTGTGATTACATCCATAGATAAGAGGAGTTGTCTCTGAGCACCCCCATGCCCCCTCGTTTTTGCTCCGTGTCTCCTGACTCACACGCCTCCCCTTCCCTCTCCCATTCCCTCATCTCCCACCTGATTCTGCCCGCCTAGTGTATTTTTGACAGCGGAGGAAGTCTGTGAATGGTCAAAGAGTTCAACTTATTGCAGCCAAAGAGATGAACCTGTTGGTGGGAAATGCTGATCAGTTTGAACACAGACTTATCTTGGCCTCCCGATTGCTCTTTCCTGGAGCAGTGAGCTTCGCTTGCTTGCTTATTCTGAAGGGTTCTATTCTCCAGATCCCATTTCTATGCCACTTCCCACCACAGCCCTCTCAGTCTTGCGCTGTCAAAATAACTTTCCCAAGAAAGCCACATATACTTTGAAAGCAAAAGCTAACCTCCCATCCTGTTGAGTAGTCTGAACTGTCCCTCACGTGACTAGTCCTAGGACTGAACATATTTCTGAGTATGCCATTCCTTATTGCTATCATTTCTTTCTCACTCCCTATGTTGAACCCTCTGGTCTACCATGAATAAATGCATGGATTGGTATTTGTTCTGGGGCTGCCCTTCCAGTCAGTTCTGGTCTGACCTGCTGTACCGCCCCCCACGCCCTTTATCCTGGAGGTGTGGTCATTGACTGAGATGGGTTTTTCCTTACCACCCACATAAATGGTAGGGCAGTGGGTGTCTTCCATGATTTTGAAAAGATATGTCTCAGGTTGCCATATTTATTTTCACTTCAAATTCGTGGCTATTTGAGACTGAAGCTTTGGAACCTGATAAGATGGGGCATTGTATGGTGATGTTTGTTGAATGTGTTGAGTAAGGCCAATAGAATGTGTAGAATTCCCCCACTGTCTGGGTTGAAAGGTTCATATTGAATCCAGCTCTTGAGGGTTAAGATCCAATAATTTATGTCTTAAAAAAGTATAAAACTCTCCAGGTGTCTTTAGTTCATTTTAAATATACTTAAAATTTTTATAATTTTTTTCTGAAGAATACTTTGAACTTTTCCTCTACCCCTCCAGGGTTGGAATGATAGGTATATGCTGTCATGTATGGTTGATACGGGGGCTGGTTTGGGACCCAGGGCTTTTGAGCTATAGTCTCAGCCTCCATTTTCTTTTTCTTAAGATGCTTTAATTGTACAACAACAGAGGCATAGAGAATGAACTGCCAGTTAGCATACCCCTTGCTGTGTGGTTTCTTTGTCTGGAACCTTTGAACTCCTTTCTAAAATACACACCAGGCTGTACTGAACTGTGATCAGCCCACTGTAGTGTCAAACAAAGAACCTATTCCGTCTACCTAACTATCCTAGTATCAATCATCCAAACTCCCCCTGGGCCCTTCCAGCCTCCTGGGACCACCACTCCATAATCTAGTCAACATCTTTCTAAAGCTTCCACATACTAGAAATTCTATTGTGTAACTTAATTTTAATGATTGGCCTGGTATAGTGGCCTCTATCACATGGTGGTTAGAGGTGAAAAGAGAAGGTAGGATAGAAAGGACAGATGCAACCACTCGGGACTTTGCCATGTTAGTAACACCTCTTCACTCTGTAACTACTTACGTCATTAGTCTCTCTACTGAGGGGCCAAGACCTATGATCATTAGCTTGTCAATCAGGTGTCATTCCCTCCTCTAGGTTAGAATTACCTTTTTCTTTCTTAAAACAATTAATTGTAGCTGATTTTACTAGCATATATTAATTGTATATAACATTGGGTCTCATTGTGGCATCTTACCTCCATATACCTTACTTTGATAGTCATTAGCCCATTACCTACTTTGTCTTCCCTCCCCCATATCTTATTTAGCTAATTTTAAAAAATTAAACTTAGCAGGGCGTTGGTGGCTCACGCCTTTAATCCCAGCACTAGGGAGGCAGAGGCAGGCGGATCTCTCTGAGTTCGAGGCCAGCCTGGTCTCCAGAGTGAGTACTAGGATAGGCTCCAAAGCTACACAGAGAAACCCTGTCTCAAAAAACCAAAAAAAAAAAATTAAAAAATTAAATTTATTATTATTATCATCATTATTATTAAGGGGCACATTATTATTAAGGACAACTCCATGGAATCTATTCTCTCCTTCTACCTGAGTCTTGGATCATAAGCTCAGGTCTCCAATCTCCCATGGCCATTGCCAACACCTGATGAGCCAGCTCTTGAGTTCCCTCTCCCCCCACAGCCTTAGCTAATCTTTATAAAAGGACAAATGGAGATTAAAACATAAATCTCAGGAGTTCTAGATAATGTACACAAGACCTTTTCCTATCTCTTCTCCAAGTTGCATCAAATAGCATTCAGTTGTGGGTACCTTGCTTTTCAGTTTTCTTGTTTCTGAAGGCCTGGCAGGCTTAGGCCTTCACTCCTGTGGGTGACAGCACTAGACAACTTTGCTCTTCAGTGGTGGCTGCTTCAAAGATTTGACTCACTATTTTTTTTAATCTTGTATTTATTCACTGATAATTTCATATAGATATATATATTAATCATATATAACTCCCCCTCTCAATGCCAATATGTCCCCTTTGATCTACATGTCTTCTCATTTTTTAACCCATTGTGTTGGAATATTGAGTGATCTTGTTGGTTTGACTTTGTGCTGGTAGTCATAGCTGCTGTGAGTTCATGAATGTGACAGCCATGCCATATTCTGAAGAAAGCATATCACAGCACTTCTCCTTTTCTGTCTCTTACTTACATTTTTTTCTGCTTTCCTTTCCAAAATATACCCTGAGCCTTGAAGGTATTAATATAGATATCCCATTTAGGACTGAACACCCAACAGTCACTTAACTCAGCACTTTGAATAGTTGGGTCTCTCTGACCACCACAGAAGCAGCTTCTCTGGCCAAGCATCAATGATTTATAGCTAAACACATATTTGGAAGGCAGTTTGGCAACATGTCTGTTGCAAGACATGGGTTTACAGTACCAAACACAAATTCCTTCCTGTGGATTCAGCCCCAGATCCAGTCAGAAAAAAGTTGGGTATCCTTATAACAGTTATCCCACTATTACACATTGTGCCTGGCTGATCAGTATTGTAGCATTCAAACTTCATGATGGGTAATGCTATTGGTGCCTTTTCTCCTGCAGTGTGAATGGCACCTTCCAGTACTCTGAAAGTAGGGCAGTAAGGAAGAATTTTACTGATTTCTCTCTGCCCCGTATGTAGCTAAAGTATCTTGTGTCTGACTCACTCATTTTTAGAAGAAATGACTGACAATATTGAAGTTCCATTACTTTTTTTTTTTTTTTTTTTACCCAGTTTGAGATTATTGTCTATGACAAGCCTCTTCAGAGGTCTCAGTAACAGTATCGCAGCTTAGGGGGAACAACAGAATCCTGATTAGGTTTCTTGCAGGTATCCTTTCTTTTGCATGGATTGTTCTCTTTGTTGGAGTGTGCACATATGGTTCAGAACATGGGCTCAGTACATTAGTCTAAAGAACTGTAGTCACAATTTTTTTTTTCCCGAAGGTGAAGTAGGAAAATCAAGATTAAAAACCAAAATCAAGCATATGGTGTTGTGGACCTCTTTAATTGTTCTGCTTCCAGAGTGTTTTGTTCCAGGTATGGATCATCCATAGCTAAACCTCATGTTAGCTCCTTTCCACCACCTGCCCATGCCAGGCAACTAACAACTGCCTATAACTTCATCTGTGGGCAGATCAGATGCTTCTAGGAGCACTGCACCTAGAATGTGCACCCCTCCCTCATATCATTAAACATAAAATGAATTTAAAGCATAAGGTGGACAGCCCCTGAGGATGACCTCTGTTCTCTTCTTAAACATGCATGTATACCCATTCACACACACCTGCACACAAGCCAATCAAATTAAATCAAACATTGAAAAGAAAATAACGCTGGAACGGTAAGGAGCCAACTTGTGAAAGGTCTAGAAAGTGAGTATCCTAGGTCAATCAGGATACAAAGGGCATGAGGGAGGCCAGCCTGATCAAGATCATTTTGGGAAGTAGCCTGTCCTGCTGTAGTTACTGCCTTCTCCATATTTACAGGAATCTAACCACAGACAATCCTTGTCACCTAGCTTTCACAGTTAGGACTTTCCAAAGGATTAGAGTTGCAAGGAGCTTGAACAGTAACTAAAGCACTGAGGTCTATCTATTTGGACCTTGAGTCAGAGGCATCCACTCACTGGGGTAGGCTGATCCAAATCTTCATCTTTTAGGACTCTGGGCCACACCCACCATTATCTTTTGAAAGCTCATACAATACACTTGTCCATTTGCTGCTGAAAATTTGTGGGGAGTTCTGAGAGTCCCCCAGCAAGTCACCTAGAGCCACACTCTACCCTGTCACTATGTAACAGGATCACTAGCCCCTCTTGATGAGTAGGATTAATGACCTTGGCCAATAGTGACTGTGTGTTTCCTGCTGATCTGAAAACACATGGACCTCAATGTGACAGGGGAACAGGCATAGTTTAAATTCCAATGAGATGATCCATCTCCTCTGATGCAAGCATTCCCTCCGGGATTCAGGCCCATAGAGTAGTGCAGTCTGGTAGGATGTTTTGCAATAATGGAAATCTTCTGTGATGTCCAACATCCTTGCTACTTTTTCATGTGGCCATTGAGTAGTTGAAATGTGACAAGTGTGAATGGGGAACTGCACTTTTAATTATATTTAAGTCTAAACACCCGCATATGGTTAGAGGGCTACTTTATTAGATAGTGTAGTTGTCTAAGAATGGGAGGAGAGGAAGCAGCACACTTCCGATGAGTCAGTCCTGCACTCAGAGGGGTCATTCCTATCTCCACCTTTCTGTTTCCAGACCCATGTATTCTACATGTCATGCTTGTTGATTCTGGACATACATACAGCCTTGGAAGAGGAAGCTGCCTTTCCAAAACACTCTCTTCAAGTTGACATCTTACCCAAAGCTTCAAGAGACCATCCTTTATCCTATCAAGGGACCAGTTTGCTGATGATGGATAACATAATGAGACCAGTGGTTGCTTTGGTCATTTCCACATTCCCACATGTATTTTGTTGAGTGGATGTCTTAGTTTGAGGATACGTTCCATGGATCCCATGATGGTGGGCCAAATACTCTGCTTTTGGGTAATAGTGTTGACCGTCTCTGGGGCAGCTGATTTCTATTAAGATGAAGTTCTATTTCTGGGTTGAAGGGTCCAGTTTAACTTGCTAGGTAGCTGTTATCACACCCTCTGGTGATAGTATCAGCTAAAGGGTCTCTATTATCTGACAAATAAGAGGTTCCACCCTCATGTATAAGTGTTCCTACTTCTTTATGATTTCATCAACACTATTTTCTGCTATGTAATTTTATTAGTTTTTAAAAACCAGGTATGTGTCTGTGTGCAGAAATGTACAAGGGAGTACAGGTACTCACAGAGGCCAGAAGAGGGTGTCAGATCACCTGGAGCAGGAGCTATAGGCAGTTGTGAATTGTCTTACAGGGGTGCTGAAAACTGAACTTGGGTCATCTATAAGAGCAGGGAGCATTCTTAATCATAAGCCATGTCTTCAGCCCCTGCTTCATGTCATATCCTGTGGTTTTATATTTATAATTCCATGATGGTTAATACTGTGAAGTATCTTTTCATGTACATACCGTTCATTTGTGTATCTTTGAACAACGTCTACTCAGGTTCTTGACTCTCTCTTTGAGTGGATTGTTTGTTACACGTGTTCTTACTGCATTTTGAATCCTTTCTTCATGATTTCCTTTGGCACACAAAAGGCTTGCCTTTTCACTTGTTTTACAATTGCTATGAATTAGTGCTTTACATTGTTTGGTTCTTTGTTGTTATTTTTTATTGATGCGAGGCCAGAAGAAGGCATCAGATGTTGGAGCTAGAGTCACACAAAGCTGGCTGTGAGTGGGCTAGTGTGGGTGCTGAGTCATCTCCCCAGCCCTACATTTCAAAATCTGACATATTAAAACATGGCACGGCTACACTGTTGGCTCTCACTAAGCAATGTTTCCTCTCTATACACCCCATTATACAGCAGTTCAAGGCCCCAGCCTAGCTTGCCCTCCCTCTTACAGATGGTTAGAAATGTCCTTTGAATCAACGTGACAGTTGATACTTCATAGCCACAAACCTCAAAGAACACTCAATATTGCTCAGTCAACCCACATTTCCCAGCAAATTTAGTGTTCTCTTTGACAAGGATTTTAAATATTCATGTAATATATCATATTATATAATTAGATACATGTAATTATGTATAGAAGTAAATAAATAAAAATAAAATTCTAATGTAAAAAAAGAAGCCACCAGTTGGAAGTGAGGAGCCAATAGGGGCAAAAGTCAACAATGACAGATTACCAATGGGTGTTAGCTTCAATCCATTCATATATATGTGTGCTATTTTGCCGGCATGTATGTATGTATGTATGTGTTTCATGTGCATGCAGTGCTCATAGAAACTAGAAGAGAGCACTGGATCCCTTGGAACTGGAGTTACAATAGGCAGTTGTAAGCCTTGATGTAGGTGCTGGGAATCAAACCCATGTTTTCTGTAAGAGCTACATGTGCTCTTAACCACTGAGCCATCTTTCTTGTCCTTAAATAAAAAAATTACACCTCCTGCCCAAAAACACATCCCGTATATCCCTTGTCATTTCACTTTGAGCTATTGACCCTCCCTTGTGCATGGAAGTAACAAAAAAATGCAGTGAAACAAAATCTCAGACAGGAAAGCCAATGTGAGACAGGATCTTATTTTTTCCATGGCTGAACTGAATTCTATCTCACTTTCATTCCACCTATGGTAAAACATTGAATTCTATGTGTCTTAGTGACCAGACTTTTGTTGTTTTTGTTCTTGTACTTTCTTTCTGAGTGCATTCAGGGCTTTAGTCTTTCCTGAATTCTTCCCCAAGTGGCTGTTCGGATCTGAGGGCTTCGTGTAGTGTGATTTGGAAAAGTCCCACATCCCATCCCTAAAAGCCAAAAAGCATAAGAAAATCTACATGATCAACCTAACAACAATTTTGCTTTAGAAATGGTCTTTCTTTCTTTGATTTTTTTAAAATTTAAACTTAAAAAATTTAATTTTTAAATTTAAATTGTGTTTAAATTTAATACAATATTAAATTGTATGTGCACATTGGAGGCCCGAGATGGATATCACATGTGTTCCTCAGTCACACTTGTTCTTTGAACCGGGGTCTTTCCCTGAACCTCAAGCTGACCCATTTAGGCTAAACTGGCTGGCCAATAGATCCATGGATGTGCCTGTCCCTGCCTCTCCAGTGCTGGGTGACAGATGCAGGCCACCACATCTAGCTTCTTACATGATGGTGAGGACTGAAAATTCTCATCATGCTTCCATGAACTTTGCCAACTGAGTCATCTCGGTAGGCCCCAGAAATAGCATTTCTTACTAAAAGGCACCAGAGTACCGCATCCCTGGCCAGCATCATCCGTCCACTGTGGCAGCTCTTCATCATCAACACCTACACACAATGGCTCCTTTTTCAGAGAAATCTTTGCCAAGCCAACTTGTTGAGGTTGCTTCTCTGTGCCTCCCTTGTTCTCTGGCCTCCCCATACTATCTTCTGCTTCTTCAGGAACCTCACTGCATTCTTCAACTTTTGCATTTTACTATCAGGCCCAGAGTTAGTCCCCTCCTCTTCCTCCAACACCTTCTCTCTTCTTCTTCCTTTAATCTCTCCTCCTTCCCTCCTTCCGTTGCCATCCTTATCTTCTTCCCCCACTCCATTTTACCCTTCTCCCTCTCCTCTTCTCCTTCCTTTCCCCCCTCCCCTTATCTGTTCCTCCTCTCCCTCCTCCCTACTTCATTCTCCCGCCCTCTTCCTCCTCTCCCTTTCCCCACATCCTTCCCCTCCCTCCCTCTTCCTTCTCCTCCTCTAATTCTGAATTAGGATGCAGTATTGCTGATTCCCCGGGGATTTTTAAATTCAAATATTATTGCTTTTCCAAATTAACTTTGGAAGGATTAACATTACCACCTTACAAGCCTTACAGCTTATAAGTAGATTGAAGCTTCAGATTGTTCTGGGTTTCTTTAATGGCTACTTCTTTACTGAGTGTCTTTGTAATTTTGATATATGGATAACACATCCTTTGGACACAGCAATGAGTTTGCTGTGCCCTACTTTTCTGGGGATTTTTTAAAATGTTTTATTTTCCACTTTCTTTCAGACATGCCTTTATTTTGTGCTTCTATTTTGAGGGTCTGACAAGCTCTCATTCATACACTGTTTTTTAGGTACTTAAAAAAAAAAAAAAAAAAAAAAAAACCTTTCCAAGGAACTCTCAACTCTCATTGTTTCTTTAGGCACATCTCCATTTTGAATTTGTGAAAAGCTAATACCTGCAGCTCCATGTAGATTCAGGTTCTATTGTGATGGGGTTCTGCATGTACTGTTTTTTCATTTCATTATATTGTGTGTGTGGCAGTGGAGGGGGCATGATTGTGTCACAGAGCCTATGGACATCATAGGACACTTCACTGGAGTCAGTTCTCTCTGCCATGTAGGTCTGAGAGCACCAACTCAGGCTTGGCAGTAAGTGAGTGCCTTTACCTCTGCCTTTGTCTGCCTTTGGGGTATACTGTTTGAAATGGAATTGTTTTCAAACTTCAAGTTTCTAATGTTCATTGCTAGTGGGTCTTCTCTGGCCTGTGTGTTGTCCTTCCTCCAGAATTTCTGTGTTGGAATTTAACACCTTTGGGGCAACAGTTTCAGGAGGCAGGGTCTCTGGGGAAGAGTAGATGGTGTGGTTCCACCCTCCTGGATTTACCGATTTATAAAAGGGCTTTAGGGGGTGAGGTTAACCCTTCCCACCTTTCTACTACATGAATATGCTGCAGCAAGACGACCATCTGTGGAGTAGAGAAGAAACCCTTACAGACAATGAATTAGCAGACTCCTTTGTCCTAGGCTTCTGCGCCTTCAGAACTATGTGAGAAACAAGTGCCTTTGTCAGTGAATTGTCCTGCTTGAGTTGTGTGTGGTAGTCATCCAGACAGACTGAGTAAAGTATTACTACTTTTAATGAATGCTGGGGTTTCAGTTGGGATTGCAACAGGTTCCACAGGTTATTCTGAAGAGAATTAATGTCTTAAGAATTTTGAGAACCAATGCACAGCTACAATCAGGAGATAGAGGCAGAAGGATGATAGTGAGTTCAAGGGCAGCCTGGGTCACATATGGAGACCTTGTTGTTCTTTTGTTTAAATTACAGGTGTGATGGAACATGAACCAAAAGACTCATTAACCCAGATGGAGTTTATTGAAGGGAAAGGGAAGAAGAAAAGGGAGAAGGGGAGAGAGAGAGAAAGAAACGGAGAAGAGGGGCGGAGAAGGGAGAGTGACAGGAGAGACAAAGGACACGTGGGGGTGCTCACTTAAAAGGGGAAGCTTGCACATTCGTAATGAGTCCTTACCCAGCCCGGTTACTTGTGATGTAGTCATGTCATGGCCACGAAACATGGCCCTTTGAGCTGCCTAAGTATCTGCCTGAATGCTGATACATGTGTCCTACCCATTGTCAGGGGGTGGGGTCAGCATAATGCTGGGCTCCAACAATCTCACCACTTCTTATTAAAAAGGTTGGGAGTTAGGTATGGCAGTTTAGGGAATAAGGGCGTCAAGTTCTCAAGAATACCTCCTGCTGATCTGGGGGGCATTGACCATCTTTGGGGGGACCTGAGAAGGTTGGGATGCTGCCACGTCCTGGGGTAGCTGGTTGTTTCATCACAGTCCTGGCTGTATGGAACTCTGGCACCTCTTTAGACCTGGCAAGATGTTGGCAGAGCAGAGGACAAGGTTAAGTTTAGAAAACATTTTTTCTTAGTTTCTGGTACTTGAGAGGAAGATTTTAAGATGAGGGAATTGTTGGGGGGGGTGTCCTAAGATGAGGGAAGGGAGTCCCCGAATCAGGGAAAGATTGAATGAAATTTGGAGTGAATCTGACCTGTTTGGGTGGGCCAATTTGGCTCTCTGGAACTTACAAGAATCCTTTGAGTTTGTGAAAACATAAATTTTAGAATCATTAGCAGTACACTCATGTCAGAAACGATTTTGTTGAAAGCATTAACACTTTG